>NW_028270140.1:68479143-69216860 GCF_037043375.1 Chiloscyllium plagiosum
AAGAATTTCAGATGCTTTGAGGTAGAGTGTAGATTCATCTGCTCAATATCAGGTACAGAGTAGCAAAGATTGGACATAGAAAACTTGCCACTATAAGTTGATTTATTAGAATATGTCATATTCTGTCATCTGATTCTCATCTTTTGTGGGTAGGCTGAATATCAACCATCAGGTGAAGGCAGGATTATTTTAAAAATGCATTTATTTAACACGTTAGCCAGTTGGTAGCACCTCAAATGCAAGGTTCCTGGAGTGCAAAGAAATGTTGTACTGTTGGAGATGCTGTATTTTGGATGACATGCTAAAACATAATATTTTTAGGTAATTATAAAATATCCCATTGTGCCTTATCGGAGAAGAGGCAGTTCTTTTGAAAGAGTTAATATCTGAGCAATGCTGAGCTCCGGCCAGTTTGATGACATCATACAGCCTCTGGGTGGAGAATCAGTTGGTTTCTAGCACGGTCTCCAGTGGAGACAGATCAGTATTATCTAATTATATTAGTATTAGTAATTGTCAATATGCCAAAGAATTTATATAATCTGAATATCATTGCTGTGATGTAATAATAAACTACATTTTGTTGTTCTGCTGAGACCTAGTTTGGTCCATTCTCCACCACAGGCAAATGGACAGTCTCTTTGACTGGTTCAAGAAGGCAGTGGCACAGTGACAATGTCACTAGATGAATAACCCAGAATGCCAGACCAATGTTCTGGAGATTACTGTGGCAAAGACAAATTTGAATTCAATAAAAATCTAGAATAAAAAGCTAGTGACATGTAACCATTGTCATAAAAATCCATCTTGTTCACTAATGCAGTTTAGAAATAGAAATTTGCTTTCCTTCCTTGTGACCTACATGTAATTCCAGATATACCCATATATCTGGCCAGCAATACTCATATCCCCTAAATGAGTATTACAAAAAACAACTACAAGCTACCAAAAGTTTGTACTCAAGCATCTTATCAGAATACCTCATTGCCTTATCAGTGTGCATTGTCGGTTAATGTCATTAGCATGTGCGATGTTCTTGTTATCCCACCCAATATATGGTTGACAACAAAAGAATATCTGGCAATGGTCACATTGCTGTTTGTAAGAGTTTTCTATGTGCAAATTGGCTGCCAAGTTTCCTATTGTGACTACACTTAAAAAGTATATGAATACAAGGTAAGAGTACAGAACAGCAGTTTGCTTAGAGGCTTAGAACAGCAAAGGGCAAGTCAGGGTTAGTAGGCTTTTGCTCTTGGAACTTAGAAACGTTCTGTGAAATGTCTAAGCCTGGACAGCTAGCCATGAATGTGAGTGATTCTTTTAATAAGTGTTAGGGCTATGGAAGGTCATATACAACACACTAGACACTATAAAATGCAAGAGCTAAGGACCTGACATCAATCTGGCAATAGTACTAATGGTACATGTTCCTGACCTAATGACGCCACTAGCCAAGCTGATCAAAAACAGCCACAATTCTGACATTTACCCAGTTACATGAAAGCTTGCCCGTGTATGCCCTATGCAAAAAAGCAGGACAAAACTAACCAAGCCAATTACTGTCCTATCCACTCTCGAACATCAGTAAAATGAAGGACTGGGTTGTCAAAGTTCTACCAAGCAGTACTTACTTACTAATAACCTACCCACTGACACTCAGCTCCTGACATCATGGACAAAAGAGCTGAACTCCAGAGGTAAGCTCAGAGTCATAGCCCTTGACATCAAGGCTGCATTTGATCAAGTGTGACAGTAAGGAGGCCTAGCAAAACCCAGAATCAATGGGAATTGAGGGAAATCTCTCTGTTGTCTGGATTTACACCCAGCACCAAGGAAGATAGTTTGGGTTGTTGGAGGTCAACCATATCAGGACCTCATTGTGCATTGTCTACCAAACCATCTTCAGCTACTTCATAAGAGATATAGAGAACATTCAAACTTGGGTGGTAAATAATTTTTTTGTCAGATAATTGTCTGGCAATGATCATTTTAAGCGCGAAAGAATGTAACTATCCCCCTTTGAGATTTAATGACACTATCATCACTAACCATACTATCACTATCCTAGGAGTTACTATTAATCTCATATAACTGGACCGGCCTAATAAATACTGCTCTTATACGAACAGGTCAGATACTGTGGGAAGTAATTCACTTCCTGACTCACCCAAGCCTGTCTACCATTTATGAGACACAAGTCAGGATTGTGATGGAATACTTCCAATGAATGCAGCTGCAACACTCAAGAAATTTGACATTGTCCAGGACAAACTGGCTTCCTTGTTTGGTATCTTCCACAATATTCACTACACCATCGACGCACAGTGGCAACAATGTGCACCTTTACAAAATACGCTGCAGTAACTCACAATACTCATCTGTCAGTACCTTCTAAACCCATTAATTCTACCATCTGAAAGGACAAGTGAAGCAAAACATACAGAAACAGCACCAGTTGTGAATTTTCCCTTCAACCCCACAAGGTCCAAACTTAGAACTAAATCATCATTCCTTCACTGTCACTGGATTAAAATCCTGAAACTAATTTCCTAACAGCATTGTGGATGTACCTACACATGAATTGCAGCAGTTTAACAAGGCTTCACACCACCACCTTCTTAAAGGTAATGAGGAATTGGCAATAAATGCTGTATTGGTCAGTATTGGCCACATCCCATGAATAAAGCATTGGCCACAGGCTTCAGAAGATGCTATTCAGATTCCCAAACCAATTTGCTGAATTACGTCGAAAGGTTCTCATGGAATGATTATGGTGTGCTATGTTCCGTATTACAGACAAGAGAGCAATTGAGTAATGAGCATATCATTGAGTGTTATGTCTCTCCTAAAATGAGGAGATAGGAGAAGATAATGAACCGACACAAGATATTGCAGAGCACCACAGGGAAGGTACTGTGCCTTACATATAAATGAAGGTCAGGACTCACAAATAAAGGGACAGTTCACTTGAACTTTACTGACACATTCATGCAATTAAATAAAGCTTCAATACTCTGCAGCCTAGCTGCTATGTCCTCTATTAACTTGACTATCTTTTTGATCCAATAACGTGGACATTGTTCCATGGGCAATGTTTTGATCTCCCACAATGTGCTCTTACCCATCAAATCTTAGGATGGAGCTAGGGGCCCCTGGTTCAAAAGTCTTCCAAGAGATACAAAGAGAATTTAGGTGTTACTACTAAAATTTTCTTCATGAATGCAAAATGAATCGTGCCAAAAGTTCAGAATTTACCATGTAAATGTCAACCCTAGTTCTTCATAAATAACAGATCAACAGATTTGTAAGTCAAGATATTATCCTCAACGTAAATGTTGTCATGAGGAAATTAATTTTTTCATGCTATTATGTGTTTTGATGTACAATTCACATCAAGTTGGCACAAAAGTTTAAGAAGCATCAGGTCAGAATCAGGTGACAACCTCCCCTTGTATACAGCTCAGTATACACTCAAGGATGGAATTTCGGATTTTAAGGCAAGTGCTGGATGGTGGACCATTGAATTACTGTAATTCATTGTGTTTTTTTTTCATTATTCATTTAGAGATCAATTGGGCTTCTGCTAATGATACAATATTTTGGACTGTAGCATGAGTCAGTCCTACTGCCTACTGAGTCAGTATGGGTGGAAATAAGGAACAGTAAGGGAGCAGTCAGCTCATTAGGTGTTTACTACAGGCCCCCCAATAGCAGCAGGGAGATTGAAGAAAGCATAGGTTGGCAGATTTTGGAAAAATGTGAATGTAGTAGGGTTGTTGTTATGGGTGACTTTAACTTTCCCAAGATTGATTGGAACTTCCTTCGAGCAGATGGTTTGGAAGGAGCTGTTTTTGTAAGGCGTGTTCAGGAGGGTTTCCTAACTCAGTATGTTGACAGGCCGATGAGGGGAGAGACCATTTTGGATTTGGTGCTCGGCAATGAGCCGGGGCTGGTGTCAGATCTTGCAGTGGGAGAGCATTTTGGTGATAGTGACCACAACTGCCTCACATTCTACATAGCTATGGAGAAGGAGAGAAGCAGGCACAATGGGAGGATATTTAATTGGGGAAAAGGAAACTATGATGTTATCAGACATGAGTTGGGAAGCATGGACTGGGAGCAATTGCTGCATGGAAAGGGCACTATAGATATGTGGAGACTGTTTAAGGAACACTTGTTGTGAGTGATGCATAACTGTGTTCCTCTGAGACAGGCAAGAAGGGGTAAGATAAAGGAACCTTGGATGACGAGAGCGGAAGAGCTTCTCGTCAAAAGAAAGAAGGCAGCTTGCGTAAGGTGGAGGAAGCAAGGGTTTTGCTCAGCTCTAGAGAATTACAGGCAGGCGAGGAAGGAGCTCAAAAATGGTCTGAGGAGAGTCAGGAGGGGGCACGAAAAAGGCTTGGCAGGATGGATTAGGGAAAATCCAAAGGCATTTTACACATATGTGAGGATTAAGAGAATGATCAATGAAAGAGTAGGGCCGATCAGGGATAGCATAAGGAACTTGTGCATAGAGTCTGAGAAAGTAGGGGAAGCCCGAAATGAGTTTTTTGCTTCTGTCTTTACTAAAGAAAAGGATCTTGTAGTGAATGAAACCATTCAGGAGCAGGTAAGCATGCTGGAACAGATAGAGATTGAGGAAGCTGATGTGTTGAAAATTTTGACAAACATTAAGATTGACAAGTCACCAGGGCCAGACCAGATTTGTCCTCGGCTGCTTTGGGAAGTGAGAAATGCAATTGCTTCGCCGCTTGCGAAGATCTTTGCATCCTCGCTCTCCACCGGAGTCGTACCTGAGGACTGGAGGGAGGCAAATGTAATTCCTCTCTTCAAGAAAGGAAATAGGGAAATCCCCGGCAATTACAGACCAGTCAGTCTCACGTCTGTCATCTGCAAGTTATTAGAAAGGATTATGAGGGATAAGATTTATGAACATCTGGAAGAGGATGGCTTGATTAAATGCAGTCAGCACGGCTTTGTGAGGGGCAGGTCATGCCTCACAAATTTTATTGAGTTCTTTGAGGATGTTACTAGCCAAGTTGATGAGGGTCGAACGGTGGATGTGGTGTATATGGACTTCAGCAAGGTATTTGATAAAGTTCCCCATGGTAGGCTCGTTCAGAAGGTCAGGAGGAATGGGATACAGGGAAGTTTAGCTATCTGGATACAGAATTGGCTGATCGACAGAAGACAGCGAGTGGTTGTGGAAGGAAAGTATTCTGCCTGGAAGTCAGTGGTGAGTAGTGTTCCACAGGGCTCTGTTCTTGGGGCCTCTACTCTGTAATTTTTATTAATGACTTGGATGAGGAGATGGAAGGATGGGTTAGCAATTTTGCAGACGACACAAAGGTTGGAGGTGTCGTTGACAGTATAGAGGACTGTTGTAGGCTGCAGCGTGACATTGACAGAATGCAGAGATGGGCTGAGAGGTGGCAGATAGAGCATTTTGGAAGGTCGAATTTGAAAGTTGAGTACAGGATTAAAGACAGGATTCTTGGCAATGTGGAGGAACAGTGCAATCTTGGTGTGCAGGTACATAGATCCCTTAAAATTGCCACCCAAGTGGACAGGGTTGTTAAGAAAGCATATGGTGTTTTGGCTTTCATTAACAGGGGGATTGAGTTTAAGAGCCATGAGATCTTGTTGCAGCTCTATAAAACTTTGGTTAGACCGCACTTGGAATACTGTGTCCAGTTCTGGTCGCCCTATTATAGGAAAGATGTGGATGCTTTGGAGAGGGTTCAGAGGAGGTTTACCAGGATGCTGCCTGGAATGGAGGGCTTATCTTACGAAGAGACGTTGACTGAGCTCGGACTTTTTCATTGGAAAAAAGAAGGAAGAGAGGGGACCTAATTGAGGTGTACAAGATAATGAGAGGCATCGATAGAGTTGATAGCCAGAGACTTTTTCCCAGGGCAGAAATTGTTAACATGAGGGGTCATAGATTTAAGCTGTTTGGCGGAAAGTATAGAGGGGAGGTCAGAGGCGGGTTCTTCACGCAGAGAGTTGTGAGAGCATGGAATGTATTGCCAGCAGCAGTTGTGGAAGCAAGGTCATTGGGGATATTTAAGAGACTGCTGGACATGTATATGTCACAGAAATTTGAGGGTTTGTACATTAGGTTTACCTTACATGAGGATCAATGGTCAGCACAACATCGTGGGCTGAAGGGCCTGTTCTGTGCTGTACTGTTCTATGTTCTATGTGCTATGAATTTCAACCCTTCAAAATAGTATAATAGTCAACCCCATAAATTTAACCTTAAAAAATAGTCTAAAAAATTTGACATTTAAAAGAATATATACGGTAGGAACATAAAATGTAAGCTGCTTCTGATTCTACATGATGGTCCCACATGTATGCTGTCTGCTTGTGACTACTCAGATGTGGGACTTGAGTAGATTCAGCATGGACTCAAATGAGCCAAGCACGGACCTCATGGTGACAGTAACTAGTGAGTTCAGAGTGGACATGAGTGAGCCTTTAGTTTTCTGTGACAAGCATAGGACCTGGCATTGGAATCGGCGGCTGCTGCATCCGCGTAGGTGATGCCAGTGAGGTAGGCCCAGCGGCAAAAGTAAGTGCCCGAGCATTAGCAACTTTGTCATTGGTTGAGCCTGGTGCTAGTGGCTGTGAAGCGGTGGTGGAAAGGCATCACAGTGACATCGATGAGGTGGGCCCTGCAGCAAGAGATAATGCTCTGACACTGGTAGATCCAGTGCTGGCGGAGAATCAGTCCAGCAATGAAAGATGGCACCTGAAGAGTGGTGTCTTCAACGTTGCTTGGTTCCAGTGTAGACAGCGGCAGTGGAGGAAGGATGGTGGTGTAGGCAACGTTGATGATGACTATCTCAGGATCGATGGACTCTCTTTAAGCTATATCTTTCTATTTCTTTTCTTATTCTTAAAACTATTCAAAATGGTGCTGGATCATAGTGTCAGTGGAAAATCTTTTCACTGTATTTTATTGTTTTTGTCGCTGTATAATATATGTGACAATAAAATCATTAATTCATTCATTCAAAAGTGCCATTGAAGAGTCAGCTGACTGGACCAGGTCTTACACTGAAAGACTGCAGTTCCTGCCACAGGCAATTAGAATCCCTACAATGTGGAAACAGGTCCTTCAGCCCAACAAGTTCACACTGAACCCATTCCCCTACATTTACCCCTGACTAATAACTACACTTTGGGCAATTTACCATGGCCCATTCACCTGACGTACACATCTTTTGGAATGTGGGAGGAACCTGGAGCACCCGGAGGAAACCCATGCAGACATGGGGAGAATGTGCAAACTCCACACAGACAGTCACCCAAGGCTAGAATTGAACCTGGGTCTCTGGCGCTGTGAGGCAGTAGGGCTAACTACTAAGCCACCGTGCCACCCCGGATGTTGCTGCTTGGCCCTGTTATCAAACACTGGGTTGGCAACACTTTTCTAATGGCTTATCTCGCACATCACCACATACAAGATACTAAGAAGAGTACTTGTGCAACCACATTGGCAGATTGCTCTCTCATGTGGCACTGCAGCTAAGTTCTAGGAAAGACTCCACAATTACTAACTCTCTCTACAATCTCCATTCTTATTCCCTTGTTCTGGTGGATAGGTCCTCCTATTACACCTTGCCCAGTAGCTTGGAGGAGAACCAGTATGGAGGCATTACTGAACAATGAACCCACCCAGAATCTTGTCTCTGCCACTGCTGCAGCAATCTGTTTTCTGCTGTTTTCTCTTTCAGTTTATTTTACTGCAGTATCCAGTCAAGAGTGCTGACACCACCAGGGGTGTGACCTCACATTACCACTGCTACCCTGTCAGTCATCCTAGAGGGGTATTAACACTGAAATATTGGTTTAGATCACAGTGAAGGAGATAATTTTGGCATTGGGAGCAATTGCTTGGATAATGCTAATGGGCTGACTGCTATTTAAAGTGGCAACTAATGCTTGTCAGCAATTTAAGAGTCAGCAGAATGTTTTTGATGAATAGCACATGACCAAACTCTACTTTTGAATAACAACTAGCTGATAGGAAGTAAATAAGCAGGGAATTTTGAACATTACTAAATAATATTCCACATTTTACTTCCATATGCTGCTGGAGGTTTGATGAAGATACTTGAAACATATTAAGAGACTTCGTAGGACATATTGTTCAGGCTTCATCAGAGCAGTCTACTAACATTTATTCTAGATTTTCTCTGAGGACTGTGTCTAAAATGAGTGAATATTGTGCTCCTGCATCTTATTTGTAAGTCTGTTAGAGTCACCAGATGATAAGGAGTGCTGGTCAGCAATATCTGATCCTCCTTGGTCTGCAGAGGAATGGGAGGAGACATGAGGCCAGAAGCAGCAACTTTGGCTGCTGCAGGAGAGACGGACATGATGGTGAGATACATTCCTGCTAACACATTTCTTTCCTTCTCTTGACCTGTTCCAGCAGGACCTCCAGTACAGTGATATCAAGCTATGCACACTTTCACACAGTCTCTGAACTATGGAACCAGCTGCTGTTGGCTAAACCTGCCACACCTTTTGGCAGCATGGACAAATTTTACAACTCTGTTCCATTGGTAGCAACATTGCATGTCCCAGGGTAATTTTACGAGAGACACTCAGTTAAGAGACAGCTTCTGGCCTCACTGGCCAATGAAGGAGAGCATGTAGATTGTGGAGGTGGGAACGTGAGTTAGTGTGCATGACATCTTGAAGACATCCATCAGCATTTCGAGTGAGATTGTGACTGGTGCACGAAGAATGAAGGAGGGCTGGACAAAATGATGAGCAAGCGCTTTTACTTCCTCATTACCAACACTATCCTGTGCAGAGGATTAGATGGAACTTTTAAAGCTTATTCCTGCTCGGGTCTGTTCAGACAATCTCAGGTTTGCTAATTTAGTGTTCGAAGGAGAAAGTGCGGACTGCAAGTGCTAGAGAGTCAGAGTTGATAAAATGTGGCCCTGTGCTTTTTCCAGCACCACACTTTATCAACTAATTTAGTGTTAGATTTGACTTATCTGTTATGATGCTCTGACCAGTTGGTCTTCATGTGCCTTTTGTTACTGTGAATTACAACCAGATGAGGAGAAGAAATTGATACCTCTCAGGGAGAATTAAAGCTACATATTTTAAGAACCCCTTGAGACGTTGTGGTATTAGACTTTATACGTGGATCCACAGTTTGCTTGTGAAGTTCAGTGCAATGTTGACAACATTACCAGAAAAGTGCTGCTTTTTGGTTGCTGATAATCTCTAATCAGCTTTCCATTGGTTCAGGTCTACTGCCATTCCAAGACTGGAACCACCTCTGGGAAGTGTGCAAGGAAGTCAGAGAACACCATTGAATTGACACACTCTCTTTCTCCAAATTTTCCCAGGCCTCTGCCTCAAAATATGCCTCCTAGTCCCTGAGAAAATACTCTTCACATGACACTCAGTGTATTCCACCCTTCAGCTGAAGTGAGTATGTGAAATCCACATAAACTACTCCAGGACAATTATTTCTAATCAATGCCGAAGTGTTCGTCCTGCAGGTATCTGCTTTTCTAACTGCAGGCATGTTTAACTCATCAGGTAGCTGTTGGATTTGGAGCGAAACCAGATGTTCAAATCGATTTGCCTTCTTAGCATGTCATCTACTTAGTTTGCACTCTAACACCAAACTTCACCCCCTTTATTTAGTGAAGTATCAACTTTTGATGTCAAAACAATTTGTTTGGACTGTACCCAAGAATAAAAGAATCAATTCCAAAACCAACGGAAATAAAAATGCTTAGTTCTTTTTCAAGAAAGTTGAGGACATCACATTTCAGAAAGCCTGATGTTCATACAGAAAAATTTTTCCTCTATTAATGCAAATCAGAATCTTCCCTTCCATGGATTCCAAATCACGCATGTGGGGTGACATTTGCCTTAACTCATTGGCAAAACGAGTAGCAGTGAGACAGTCATTAATGGATAAAAAAGTTCAAAAAGGTTGAAAAACGAGCTGTTGATTTGTTATAGCCCCTAATGTACTACTGCCTAGTGTACCTTGGGTTATTTGATCTCAATACCAGTGTTATGAATTGGAGGAAAATTGAATGAAACTCCATTCACTTCCTGTATCTGTAGTCTGCTGTGTAAGTATCACTACTGCTGTTCAGCAGCAGATTTCCAAAGCAAGAAGCATTGCTGCTTGACCCCTGTTCAAATGGGTGGTGTGGAGTTACGAATTAATTAGATCTTTATTTTAAGAATAGCTACTGAGCATGTGCGAGAGGTCCTATGTTAAGTGATGTCACCTCACATGGAACTGAAGCTTGGATCAGTCGGTCCCAGAAAATGTCCTGTCTTACCATTCTTTGGAAATATTTATGTTTCCAACATTATTCAAATGAGTATCAACCTCATTGAAATAACTCCACAGAGGCCAGTATCCTGTTACCAAGTCACCCTTTATTTACACATAAAAGGTGCTTGACTTCAGTCCTGCCTCTTCAGAAACAGGTCTCAGAGTGTTGGAATATCTGATACTCCTTTTTATGTCAGCGAGGGCTCCCTGTTTGGATCCGGTTAACGGCCCAAATAGGAAACTCATATGCTGGCTATCCTTGTTCCACGCATTGCATCCCTCCCCCTCTGAGTCTGCAAACAGAGGCTGGTCTTTTCTCTTGGAGAGCCTCCTAGACATTTTAGCATTGGCTTAGATTCTTCCAACTCTTCTGATACGGGACATTTCCTCTTGAGCCAGGAGCACCTCAGTAGAATTTCACCCTCTTCATCCGACATCATAGGCATTGAGACGGCTACATTCACCATTTCTGTCTCTGATTCTGAGGATTCGTCAACACCTGATGGAGAGGGTGAATTCATAGGTTCTGGCAGCCTTTCCTACTGTTCCAAGGGGTAGGGCACATTTTGTTCCTGCATTGTTTGCAAATTCACAGCTTTCATATGGTTCACGTGCTTGTTCAAGACCGTTATACCTACCCAAACTTTGTGCATCACTGGTCCTGACTGCACATTGACCATTCATCTTACCCATTTGGGGCCATTTTCATGATTCTTAAACCCAACTTCACCACCACCATCCCCCCCTGCCCCCATATCAATCTGTCTCTCTCGCTTGGTGGAGTCTTGTGTCTGGCATTAGTATTCCTGATGCTGTTTCACCACCCCCTTAGGTCTGGGAAGATCAGACATAACCTGATGCGGAGTGTTCTACCAATTAACAATTCTGGCGGTGCTATCTCTGCAAATGGAATAGTCCTATAATCAAATAAGAACATGGACAACTTGGTATCTAGCAAGGCTGTAGGTTGTTTCTTCAAGCCAGTGTTTAAAGTTTGAACTGATCTATCTCTCAGACCATTGGCTGATGGCTGGTGTGGAGTTTTCCTTATATATTAAATCCCATTTGACTTTGGGAATTACCCAAATTCCCTGCTGGCAAACAATAATCAATTATCTGTGACTAATACTTCTGGGCCTCAGAGTATTGAAAGAAATGCATGTAGTTTTTCTATCCCTGTCCCTATATTTCATGAATGAAACCTATATACCACTTTGTGTAGGCATCTACAAAGACTAAAAACATTGAAACCATGACAGGAACTCCATAATGCAATCAAGTCCAAGGTTTACCCAGCCATTGCCATGGATATTGTGGAACTGCTGGCTGTATTGTCTTGCCCCTGTTGGCACTCTGGGTACTGCCTCACCAAAGTGGCTATGTCTGCATGTGGGCCTTGTCAACATCTTCATTTTGGAGACCCCGCATGACCTTGGTGTAGTTCAGCCAGTAGTTGGTGGTGACCCTTGCTTGAGGCAATCAGTCTAGCTCCCCATAATAACATGCTATCCTTTACTGTGAGCTGGTCTCTCTGGGTCCAAAAAGGTTTCAGTTTTAGTTACAATGGCCTTATGCATTTCCTGCATCACCACCAGTTGTTTCAGTTTTGAAAAGATTGGATCTTTCTGCATCCAAAGTCTTATGTTGTCAGTTGTGACTGTGGATGTGTCCAAAAAATTTAATATCATTACAGACTCTTCCATTAGGGGATCCACCAATGGTGTACCCACTAATGAAAGGCAGCTCAATGCATCTGCATTCGCTACTCGGTCTCCTGGACGCTATTCTAACGTATAATTATAAGCACTCAGTATTAGAGTCCACTGCTGAATGTGACACAAAGTTGTGACACTGGCCTTTTCCTCTTTAAACAGATGAAGTAGAGGTTTGTGGACTAAGATTATCACGAATTTTTGTCCCTAAAGGTATTGTGGAACTTTCTGACGCCAAATATAACCGTCAAACCTTCCTTTTCTGTCTGTGTGTATTTATGCTCTGTATTGGCCAAAGTCCTGAAAGCATATGCTATTGGGCATTCCTGTCCATTGGACCAACTATGAGCTGAGACCATGCTAATGCCATACAGGGAGACATCGCATGTCAATACCAAATCTTTCTTGGGATCACAGGATGATAACTGTTCTCTACTTCACTGACAGCTAGGGCTTGTCTAAGCCTGACTCTTTAGAAGGCCAGAGTAAGTGTGAACTTTCTGTAACAAATTGCCATTCCAAGGAATGACCTAAGCTCCTTGAAGACATGAGAGCTGGGACACCTTTGATCACTCTCATTTTATGTTCCAACGGGTGTAACCCCATTTTGCTGATTCTGTAGCATCAGTAAGTTGGGGGCTTGGAACACACATTTTCTCCCTACTTAGACATAACATCTGTTGTGGAAAAATACTTTAGGACTATCTCCTAGTTCTCTAAGTGTTCCTTATTAGTTTTCCTGTTATTAAAATTTCATCTAGGTAAACGGCGACCTGAGGTGGACCTTGCAAAATGTTCTCCACCATCTTTTGAAGAATTGAATAGGCTGACAATACCCCAAATGGTGGTCTTGTATATTGGTAAAACCCTTAAGGACATTCATTGTAACTTAATCTGGGAATCCTTGTCTAAATACAATTGCAAGTAAGTGTGGCTCATGTCCAGATTGAAGGACAGGCTCCTGCCAGTTTTTGCATATAACTCCTCCATCCAAGGGACTGGGTATTTATCCAGCTACAAAAGATGGTTGACCTTTTGTTTAAAATCCCCACAAAGGTGAATTGATCCATCAGACTTCAAAATCAGTACAACCAGTGCTGCACCTTCCACAAACTGGACTGGTATGATGATTCTTTCAGTTTCCTGTCTTCTGACTTCTGCTTGTACTTTTGCCCATAACGCACTGGGCAGAGCTTGCAGAATCATGGTATAGCTTCCTAGTCAACATGTGAGGTAGCCTTGGTTCCTCCGATAGTCCCTAGATCTTTGTGGAAGATTTCCAGGTATTTAATTAGAATTTCACCCAGGCAGCTGTTTTCTAATTGAAAAATGTTGAGCCAATCCAGATGAATTTCCTGCAACCAATTTCACTCCAAGCTTGGGACTGAATCTTTTACTACAATCAATGGTAACTGGACCAGCTGCTTTTTATAAGAGACCGAAATCAAAGTTGTACCCTTAATCCATTAAGGCTTCATAGTATAGGTTCTCAGCTTAGCCGAGATCTTGTGCAAATTTAATGACTGGAGTCCAGAGCAAATTTTGTTGAAAACTGATTCTGTGATCACTAATTCAGCTGCTCTGGTCTCGGCCTCCATTAGAACTGATAACCGCTTAACCAGACATTTATTTTGATTGGATCTGATTTGGATGTTGTTAAGTACTTTAATTGTTCCAAACCAGATGTAGATGGAGTTTCCAAGATATGAACTCTCCTGCATACCGGCCTATGCGTTATCTTACTCAATTTAGGTCTAGTAGGACTCCTTTGCTGTTGTGAGTCCACATAACAGCAGCACCTGCAATGACTTACCAGCCAGGATTCTGAAGAAAATTTTAACTATTTGGATGAGGCTTGGTTTTGTTTTGGGATTTTGCTGTGGGCCGACCTAGAGTTGCTTTGATCAGGATATATCCTGAGTGAGGCTATGCCTGCACTCAAGTGATGTTCCCAAGCTGAGTCAGACTGGTGGAGGTGTCCAATTCCACCAAAATACCCTGTAACTCGTATGCTCCACTTGCCGCTTTTTCCAATGATAAAACCAGTTGTAGTGCCTCTTTGAAGTCCAGTTGTGCTTCAGCTATTACGCATTTTTGCATCGTTACATCATTAATCCTACATATCAAATGGTCTCTGAGCATCTCATTAAGAGCTAAAACAAAATCATGAGATTATGACAGTTGCCTTAATCTCGTCAAAAATCCCCTCGTTCTTGAATTACCTAGTAAAACAATAGAGTCTCAGAATTAGAGGAGGTTTGAGTCATTATATTCCTTAAATATGTCCATCATTCTTGAAAGAGTTTATTTAAAAATGGTACAGAACTGATATAACTTGTATGGCTAGGTTGACTGTATTTACACTCTTATTGTGAAAATGGATGCTTGCGTGCTAAGTTTTGCCACAGGGTACAACATCACTTTAAAATTTGATGAATTTCAATATCATATAGTTTTAGATAAGATGCATTATTTGTTGCAATGTGACATTAACTCTCACATGCTGCATACAAGGTAAAGTAGACTTTGTTGAAAGACAGAAGAAAATG
This sequence comes from Chiloscyllium plagiosum, assembly GCF_037043375.1. Classification (NCBI taxonomy): domain Eukaryota; kingdom Metazoa; phylum Chordata; class Chondrichthyes; order Orectolobiformes; family Hemiscylliidae; genus Chiloscyllium; species Chiloscyllium plagiosum. Next base: position 68,493,744 of record NW_028270140.1, read on the forward strand.
TACAATAGCACTTAATCGATATCATAAAAAATGAGATAAAATTACATTTTAGCTTGTCTTATTCGCCAGCTCCTCACAAAGGTTAAAGACCCAATACCCACATCCAATGGGACGAATGTATTCTACAAGATACCCTGCAAAGACTGTGAAAAAACACTATATTGTACAAACAGGAAGAAAACTGGCTATACGAGGGCACGAACATCAGCTCACCACTGTCAGACATGACCAGTACACTGTATTTCCAACTACACAGACAACAAAGGACACAAATTTCCTGATGAAGGGCTTTTGCCTGAAATGTCAATTTTCCTGTTCCTCGGATGCTGCCTGACCTGCTGTGTTTTTCCAGCACCACTTTAATCTTGACAAATTCAACTGGGACAATGTAACCATCTTAGCATCGGCTAAACAGAGAGAATTCCTTGGATCCTGGCTCTCCAACCAGAACTCAATAAACACATTGAACTGGAACCCATATGTAACCCACTCAGATACAGAACCGGAAGCACCATAAGACAGAGATAGACAAATACCAGGCAGGACAGACCACCAATACTGTATCGAAGACGCACTGATGATGTTGCCTAGCAAGATGATGAAACATCTGCAGAAAACCACATCAGCTCAGCAAACGAATCTACAACCTCATCCACCACCTGAGCTACAAATCTTTGCAAATACTGTAAAAATTTATATTTTTAAACTTATGCATGTGCTTCCTCAGTTCTCTGCCCAAAATAAGGTCCAACCCACCGTACCATGACCTTCACCATGAGCAGGGCAAAGAGATCAATCCTGATTAAAGCCCAGCCAGAACAAGGTTGCCATCACTTTCCAAAGTGCTAGACTACAACATGCGTAAAAAAGTGCAGGTTGTTGCAGCAAAGTGGACTCCTCAGTGCTGCAACAACCAACCAGCATGTTGTAGTCTCGCACTTTGAAAGTGATGGTCAAAGTTGCAATTTCCTTTCCATCGCATGGATTATCTTGAATTTCTCCCACTTTTATTGTTTACTGTTGGCCAACGTTGGAAGGATTTGATAAGTTGATACTCAACCACTTTGGCCCCGTTATGAATGTGCCTTCTTGGCCATCAAGTTTGGAGTTGAGATATGAATCTGGAGCCTCTGGCTTAGAGGTAGGATATTACTCATTGTACCATAAGACCTCTAGGCTTGTATGTAAAGATGGTTATGTCATGTCCCTTTTTGGCTGTAACTTTACCTGCCTGACTTTCCTAACTTGTCAGAATACTTCTAAAATACTCTTGTTATTTTTATTAAAAAAAACCCCAAAGAACCACAGATGCCGAAAATCAGAAACAAGAAATATAAATTTCTGAAAAAACTCTGGTAGCAGGTATGGCAGCATCTGTGGAGAGAAAGCAGAGTTAACATTTCATGTCCAGTAATCCTTCCTCAGAACTAAAATGCAGTTCTAAAGAAGGGTCACTGGATCCGAAACATTATCCCTTGTTATTTTTATGTTATTCTTCCTTTCTAACATGTCGCTGATAAATTTGATTTATCAATATGTTTTAACAAAACATAACTGACCATTACAACTTTGGATATCTTTATAATAATCATGACAACCATGTCCACATTTAGAAAATAATAGTGAGAATAAGAGAAAAGTGATGTTTGAGCCGAAGGAATTTTAGAGTCTGATTAGCCGTAGGACTGCAGCTTTATAAAATGCTGTAACTGACAGCGACCAATATTTTAAGAGATCTTTAAAGGAAAGTAGGAATTGAGGATGATGCCCAGTCTGCAAGGATACATGATTGGGAAACGATAGGGTTAGAGAGAAACTAAAGGGGAAAGAACTAAAAATGAACATTAGTGTGCTAGAAGATATTCTTTGTTACCATGTTATTCATCACTGCAAAGATACATTCTGCTGTGGGAAAATAAACTTCATTTATTTTAAATATGAAACTCTAGCCTTTTTCAACTTGTGCCACTGGGCACCCACATAGATTTGGCTTACTTCTGTCTTTTTTGTGGGATTCGTAGAGAATTCCTAATTCTAATTCTAATCGGACCAACTTACACAGCTCTTTTTCTGATATATCGATGACTGTATCTGTGCTGCTTCCTTCTCTCATACAGAGCTGAAAATATTTAAGAATTTTTCTTCAACTTCCCACTCTTCTCTGATCGTCACCTGTTCATTTCTGACTTTGGCCTTCCCTTCTTTGACATCTTTGTCCCTGTTCCAGGAATAGGCTGTTATGAACAACATAAATAATTATTTGACAGTACAGAGTTAAAAAATGTGGCGCTGGAAAAACTCAACACCAGGCAGCATCCAAGGAGCAGGAGAATCGACGTTTCGGGCATAAGCCCTTCTTCAGCAATGAGGCTGGTGTGCCAAGTGGGCTGAGCTATAAGGTAGGGGGGAGGGAATTTGGGGGAGGGGTGTTGGGAATACGATAGGTGGAAAGAGGTGAGGGTGAGGGTGATAGGCCGGCAAGGGGGTGGGGGCGGAGAGGTTGGGAATAAGATTGCAGGTCAAGAGGGCGGTGCTGAATCCGGGGTTGGGACTGAGATAAGGTGGGGGGAGGGGAAATGAGGAAGCTGGAGAAATCTACATTCATCCCTTGTGGTTGGAGGGTTCCTGGGCGGAAGATGAGGCGCTCTTCCTCCAGGCGTCGTGTGGTCAGGGTCTGGCGATGAATGAGGCCAAGGACCTGCATGTCCTTGGTGGAGTGGGAGGGGGAATTAAAGTGTTTAGCCACGAGGCGGTTGGGTTGGTTGGTGCGGGTGTCCCAGAGGTGTTCCCTGAAATGTTCCGCAAGTAGACGGCCTGTCTCCCCAATGTAGAGGAGACCACATCGGGTGCAGCGGATACAGTAAATGATGTGTGTGGAAGTGTAGGTGAATTTGCGATGGATATGGAAGGATCCATTGGTTCCTTGGAGGGAAGTAAGGGGGGAGGTGTGGGCGTAAGTTTTGCACTTCTTGCGGTTGCAGGGGAAGGTGCCGGGAGTGGAGGTTGGGTTGGTGATGGGTGTGGACCTGACGAGGGAGTTGCGGAGGGAGTGGTCTCTCCGGAATGCTGATAGGGGTGGGGAAGGAAATATATCCTTGGTGGTGGGTGTGTTTGGAGGTGGCGGAAATGACAGAGGATGATACAATGTATCTGGAGGTTGGTGGGGTGGAAGGTGAGGACCAGTGGGGTTCTGTCCTGGTGGTGATTGGAGGGCGGGGTTCAAGGGTGGAGGTGTGGGAAGTGGAGGAGATGCGGTGGAGAGCATCGTCGACCACGTCGGAGGGGAAATTGCGGTCTTTGAAGAAGGAGGCCATTTGGATAGTTCAGTAGTGAAATTGGTCCTCCTGGGAGCAGATACGGCAGAGATGAAGGAATTGGGAATATGGGATGGCGTTTTTACAGGAGGCAGGGTGGGGAGGAGGTCTAATCTAGGTAGCTGTGGGAGTCGGTCGGTTTGTAGTAAATGTCTGTGTTGAATCGGTCGCCCGAGATAGAAATGGAGAGGTCTAGGAAGGGGAGGGAGGAGTCTGAGACGGTCCAGGTGAATTTGAGGTCAGGGTGGAAGGTGTTGGTAAAGTGGATGAACTGTTCAACCTCCTCGTGGGAGCATGAGGTAGCGCCAATACAATCATTGATGTAGCAGAGGAAAAGGTGGGGGTGGTGCCAGTGTAGGTGCGGAAGATGGACTGTTCCACATATCCGACGAAGAGGCAGGCATAGCTGGGCTTGAGTATTGCTGGAGAAAACAACAGACTCTGTGGAAGCTGTTCATCTTACATTATGATGACAATTCATAAGAATACTAATGCAAAAGGAAAACAGCATCAATACTGTTTTAGAAGAAAGTGCAGATTGGTATAGGTGTTGCCAAGTAAAACGCCTCAGTAAGATGGTGACCAACAATTAATTGACAAGCTTTGTTTAAATTTGAAACAGTCAGCTTGAGTTTAATTAGTCAAAGTATTTCCCTGGGAAATGAATCAAGAAATCATGGTAACCTATTTTCTTGAGTTGAAGTATGCACAATGTGTGTGCATGATCTTTATGTCTGCAAAGAAAGGATTCTGTGTACAAATATATGTGTGTGATAGGTAGAACAAATGAGTGTCATGAATATGAATTTCAGTGCAGGTGTGATGCTAGGTTGCATGTCTTAACAACTGGTGGATTATATAAGATGGAATATTCTTTCATTTTTCACAATAAACAAGATCCTGACTGTACCTAACCAATCTGCTCACAGAAAACTCCTGACCAGGTGTCCAACATTTATGTGATTTCATGGTTAGACAGCATTTGCTAAACAATCCTGAATGTGCAAAAGTGTGATACACTCGCATATATATTAATACTGAAGGTCTTGTTCCTTAAAATCAGAAACAACCTGTACACACAACTGGGGGGTGGGCAATGGCTTAGTGGTATTATTGTTGGAGTAGTGAAGAAGGCATTTGGAATGCTTTCCTTTATTGGTCAGAGTATTGAATACAGGAGTTGGGAGGTCATGTTGCGGCTGTACAGGACATTGGTTAGGCCACTGCTGGAATATTGCGTGCAATTCTGGTCTCCTTCCTATCGGAAAGATGTTGTGAAACTTGAAAGGGTTCAGAAAAGATTTACAAGGATGTTGCCAGGGTTGGACCATTTGAGCTACAGGGAGAGGCTGAACAGGCTGGGGCTGTTTTCCCTGGAGTGTCGGAGGCTGAGGGGTGACCTTATAGAGGTTTACAAAATTATGAGGGGCATGGATAGGGTGAATAGGCAAGGTCATTTCCCTGGAGTCGGGGAGTCCAGAACTAGAGGGCATAGGTTTAGGGTGAGAGGGGAAAGATATAAAAGAGACCTACGGGGCAATGTTTTCACACAGACAGTGGTACGTGTATGGAATGAGCTGCCAGAGGATGTGGTGGAGGCTGGTACAATTGCAACATTTAAGAGGCATTTGGATGAGTATATGAATAGGAAGGGTTTGGAGGGATATGGGCCGGGTACTGGCAGGTGGGGCTAGATTGGATTGGGATATCTGGTTGGCATGGACTGGTTGGACCGAAGGGTCTGTTTCCATGCTGTACATCTCTATGACGCTATTAATCCAGAGACTCAGGTAATGTTCTGGAAACCAAGGTTCAAATCCCACCACAGCAGATGGTAAAATTTGAATTCAATAAATATTTGAAATCAAGAGTCTAATGATGACCACAAATCCATTATCAATTGTCAGGGGGAAGCCCAAATGGCTTGCTAACATTCTTTCAGTGAAGGAAACTGCCATCCTTACCTGGTCTGGCCTACATGTGACTCTCGACCCATGGCAATGTGGTTGACTCTTAACTGCCCTCTTGGAATGTAATAAATGCTGGCCCAACCAGTGATGCTCTCACCCAAGGAATATAAAAAAAAACGCTCTATACCTGTTTCAACTCAACAAAATATGTGAAGCTATTGATGAGTTCATTTTTCAGTGCAAAGCCTTGAACAATCTGAATCCTGAAGAAGGGCTTATGCCCGAAACGTCGATTCTCCTGTTCCCTAGATGCTGCCTGACCTGCTGCGCTTTTCCAGCAACACATTTCCATCTCTGATCTCCAGCATCTGCAGACCTCACTTTCTCCACAATCTGAATCAGCCTGCTTGCTTTGAAATTCAAACAAATCTTGGCAGTTAAATGTCAGTCAACACCCAACTGGTGCATTCTCCATTGCAATACAAAGGAACCTTGATTATCCGAAGGACATGGGCGGGGAATATTTTGTTCGGCTAATTAAATGCCGGATAATCGCTGCCAGATAACATAGTTAGCAAAGTATTGGGACCCTGCGATCATGATTGGATCATCCGAAACTGAATGCTGGATAATCAAGGCTCCTCTGTACTTCCACTAATCAGAGTTTACTTTCCAAGCAAAAAGTATTCCCTTTGAATACTGATTGTATGTTGCTTTCTCTCTATTTTTGTATTGTTGTGAGCTGTCCTGAAGTTTACAGAATCTATGAAAAGCTTTGATAGAATTTGCTTTTTTTGTGTTCAATATACTATTATATAAAAATTTAAGTTCAAAGGTGAGTGAAAATAAGTTTTCATTTGTTTTAGTTCAGTCAAGGTCAGAAAGTAATTTTGAACTTTTACTTCAAAAAAGCATTAATAAGAAGCCATGTGATTTCAGCTAAATAGCCAGCAAGCCAACTGGAGAGTTAATTGCTGTTTTACAACCATCACACAGAGAGAGAGAGAGAAGACAGAAGTAGAAGTGGAGGAAGAGGCAGAGGTGCTGTTAAAAGAGGTTTCCAAGCATTTAGGTTTGGTAGAGTTGTAGAATTCCTACAGTGCAGAAAGAGGCCATTCGGCCCACTGAGTCCTGCACTTACCCTCCAAAGAGCATCCCACCCAGACGTAGACCGCCCCACCCTATTCCCATAATCCCCATTCCATTCTCCCAGTCTCTCCTTCTCTGTCATACATGTACCAATGATGCAGCCCCCCACAATGGCAATTCTAGCATATTTTCTTCTTTCATCAATGTAGGATCCCCTTAACTCGGGATGACGGGTCTTCAACTGTGTCCTTCAAATCTCTACATTTTGACCCTCACCTCAGCCCCTCTGTTCCAAAAGCACAATAGGATTCATTTTGTCCTTAATTTGGACTGCACCAACATCCCTATTTAAAGGATCAAACTCTGCCACTTTTGGCATTTATCCAGCACTAAACACATCTTTCCCTCTCCTGTCATCATTCCATATGAATCATTCCCTTTGTGGTACCCTGGTCTACTCTTCTGTCACCACTAGCAGCTCATCCTTATCCCAGGGCATTTTCTCATGCAGTTGCAGGTGAATCATAGAATCCCTACAGTGTGGAAACAGGCCATTCAGCCCTACAAGTCCACACTGACCTTATGAAGAATAACCCAACCAGACCCATTCCTCTACTACTCTACATTTACCTGTAACTAATGCACATCCCTGAACATTATGGGCAGCGTAGCATGGCCAATTCACCTAACCAGCACATCTTTGGATTGTGGGAGGAAACCGAGTACCAGGAGGAAACCCGCGCAAACACGGGAAGAATGTGCAAACTCCACACAGACAATCGCCCGAGGCTGGAATCAAACCCGTGTCCCTGGTGCTGTGAGACAACCAGTGCTCACCACTGAGCAACTGTGTCACCCTAGCTGGCATTTTATCTCCTCACTGCTCAAGGCCCCAAACATTCCTTTCAGTTGAAGCGGTAGTTTCCTGTACTTCTTTCAATTTATCTTACTTTACTCAGCATTTACAAAGCAGTCCCCTTATCTGGGGAGACCAAATACAGATTGGGTGATTGCTTTGTGGAACACTTCCACTCAGTCCATAAACCTGACCATGACCTTCTGTCTTTGTGTCGTTACAATTCACCACCTTGCTCTCATGCTCACACTTCTGTCCTTGGCCTATAGTAGTGTTCCAGTGAAGCTCAACTCAAACTGGAGAAACCTCATTTTCTGAGAAGGAACTTTACAGCCGTCTGGACTCAGCACTGAGCTCTGCAAATTCAGACCAAGAACTCCACACTCCATTTTAAATTTTATTCCCAAGTCAGTCTACCTTGTTTCCACCTTTTGCTTTTGTCCAAACTGTTCCTTACTCTGGTATTAATATCTATTCTGGAGCAGTGCTCTTTCATTGTTTTACAGCAGTTGTCTGATGGCTTTAAACATGATGAATAGGAGTAAGAGTAGGCCCTCAAACCTGCTCTACCATTCAATAAGCTTTTGGCTGATCTGCCCCAAGGTCTCAGCTCCTCTTTTGTGCCAGCTCCTCATAGCCCTCAACTCTGCAATATTTCAAAGGTCAATCTGCCTTGTCTTTAAAGGCTTTCAGTGAGTTGGCTTCCATAAGTCTCTGGGGTAGAGAATTCAAGGAGAAAGTGAGGACTACAGATGCTGGAGATCAGAGTTGAAAATGTGTTGCTGGAAAAGCGCAGCAGGTCAGGCAGCATCCAAGGAACAGGAGAATAAAGGTTTCAGGCATGAGCCCTTCTTCAGGAATGAAGGGCTCATGCCCGAAACGTCAATTTTCATGCTCCTTGGATGCTGCCTGACCTGCAGCGCTTTTCCAGCAACACATTTTCAGGTAGAGAATTCAAGACATACACTGCTCTCTGAAATGTAATTCCTGTACATTTCAGCTTCAAATGAATGTCCCCTTACTCTGTAACTATGTCCCCTAGTTCAAAATTCCTCCACTAGTGGAAACATCTTCTTAACATGTCTACCCTGTCAAAAGCCTTCAAAAGCTTGGATGTTTCAACCCAACCCCTATTCTTCTAAACTCTAATGAATAAAGGCTGAAACTGTTTAGTCATTTTTGATAGGTCAATCCATTCATCCCCGGAATCAGCGTAGTGAATCTCTTTTGAACTGCGTCCAGTACCAAGATATTCTTTCTTAAATGCCGGGACCAAAAATGTACATCTCCGTACGGTTCTACATACAGTCCTCTGTGACACCTTTAATGTCTTGTTTCCATTACCCGCTAACCTTTCTTTGACATGCCCTGCTGTTCCATTTGCGTCTCTGCATCTTTCCACTTCTTTTCAGTTCTGAAGAAGAGTCATACTGGACTCAAAATGTTAATTCTGTTCTTCTCTCAACAGATGTTGCCAGACCTGCTGCATTTCTCCAGCACCTTGTGTTTTTATTTCAGTTCTTCAGCGTTTGCAGTGATTGGGTTTTCATTAGCTTGTTGTAATAGTGCCAGCTGTGAGGAATAGCAGGGGAGTTGTTAACCTCTTGTGTTATAACTGATATTTCGATTAATCAATATCACTACAATAGATAACTGCTCATTATCACATCGTTGTTCAACATGGCACAGTACTGATTCATTAGCCAAGGGAGGACACTACGTGATAATCAGAAAGAGATTTCCTTTCCCATGTTCGACCTGAAGCGATAAGACTTCATCGAGTCTGGAGTCAATGTTGAGGATTCAAAGGACAACTACCTCTTGACTATATACCATTGTGCCACCACCTATGCTGGGTCTGTCCTATTGGAGGGTTGGGTAATGGGAGGGGTGATCAGGGTGATGTCAGGTCAGCTGGATGTAGTTTTCTGGATAATCTTTGAGCAGAAGTGAGACAGAATTCTTAAATTCTCCAACTTCAATGGAGTTTTTTCACAGTGTCCTTAGCGCAGGAGAATTGAACATTGGAAAATTCAGTTTTCCTGGCAATTCCAATGGTGTCAGCTATGTCAAAGATTTTTGATGGTCCCAGTGTAAAACACAGTATCTGGCTATCAGAATACCTGGCCTCATGTTCGAGCTTGGTAATCTTTCATCAGATGACCCACAGATGCTGTCAGCCCTGCGGAGCTTTTCCAGAATTGTTTGTTTTTCATTTCAGAATTCCAGCATTTGCAGTATTTTGCTTTAAAAATGGCCATAGTACAGGAATTTGTCAAAGTAAGTCAATACTCATGTCTTATCCTCACCCAACATCCTTGAACCTAGACTGTGCATTAGGAATGTTTAAATAGTGAATAAAAAACCGAAAGAACTGCAGATGCTGATAATCAGAAATGAAAACAAAAATTGCTGGAAAATCTCAGCAAGTCTGGCAACTTCTTTTCTTTTAAGATTAGATTACTTACAGTGTGGAAACAGGCCCTTCAGCCCAACCAGTCTACACCGACCCTCTGAAGAGTAACCCACCCAGACCCATTTCCCTCTGACTAATGCACCTAACACCATGGGTCATTTAGCATTGGCCAATTCACCTGACCTGCACAGCTTTGGACCCTGGGAGGAAACCGGAGCACCCGGAGGAAACCCACGCAGACACAGGAAGAATGTGCAAACTCCACACAGACGGTCGCCTCAGGTTGGAATCGAACCTGGGATCCTGGTACTGTGAGGCAGCAGTGCTAACCACTGAGCCACCATGCTGCCCTTCTGTGGAAAGGAACCAGAATTAATATTTCGGGACCAGTAGTTTCCCTTGCCATCAGGGTATGGAGACTAACCACTCCCCTGCCAACAAATGGATCATCACCTAAACAATCAATTTGTAGTGCTCAGAGTTTCAACCAAGAATATTGTGCAGTTTTTATTGAGAAGCCTGGAGAATTAATAGTATAATCCCAGATAGGGAAAACTTAAATAAATTCAGAAAGAATGTAAGACTTGAATCATCATAGAGTGCAGATAGATTTTCAAAATAACAGGGAGATAGAAGAACCTTTTTCCCCTCCACATCACTGCCAGCCCCCACATGGCTCAGAACAGATATTAGAAACACTAAATACAAGAGACCAGGCTCTAACCCACATTATACTCCATCCCATAATCCCATTTCCAAATCTGCCTCCATCCCACATACAAATTTTTCACTCCCTTTTAAACTCCCTCCATCTATCCACACCTCAACTTGGAGAAAGGTAAACATTTTTTTAATGCAGACTAGTGTACAAGGATAAAATTACTGCAAATGCAGGAAATCTGAAATAAAAATGTAAATTTATGTAATGTTCAGCTGAAATGACAGTTCTACAGAAAGAGAAGCAAGCTAATACTTGGGGTCAGTGACCATTTTTGTCAAAATTGAAAATGTTTTGAGTTTTAACAACTTTTAAAGAATTAAAAATGAAGGAAAGAAAAGAGGTGAGGAAGGGATGAAAGGAAAGGTCTGTGCTGGGTGGAAGGTAGGAGAGATTAATTGGTGGTAGGAGAATTGTTCAAGGTAAAGGCCATAGTAATAGGACATACAAAGCAGCAAAAGATGAAATGTAAATGGCCGTAGCAGAATCATTACCAACAACAGCCAAGAGAAAAATGTCAGCAGAGATTATGATCTGAAATTATTCCACTCAATATCAAGCCTGAAGACTGTAAGGTATTGAATTGAAAAGATGCTGTTCTTTGAGCTTATGTTTAAATTTATTAGATCCGGATAGGGTACAAGAGCAGTAAGATCAGAGTAGAAGTTGGATGGAAAATTGAAATGACAGGAGATCAGAATTTTGGAATCCGACTTGCAGACTGAATAGAACTGTTCTACAGGCTAAGTTAGGTCCTCTCAGTGTAAAGGAGATCATTTAAATGAGTAGCAAGAACAATAACTTAAATGAAAAATTGCAAATTACAATGCCATCATGATCTCTGGGTATGTCCTGTACCACTGGCACTCTAACCCTGACAGTGATATACGGTCAGGAGGGAGCTACTCTCAGTACTGACTGTGGCCTTCAAGAAGTCTCATGAATTCAGGCCAAACAGGGGTAAGGAAACGTTCTGCTGATTATCACATACTGCACACCCACAACTGATGAATTAGTGCTTTCCCATATTGGACAGCACTTGGAGGAAGGATCGAGGGTGGCAAGAGTGCAAAATGTATTCTGGTGGAGGAGTTCAATGTCCACCTTCAAGAGTGGCTCAGCAGCACCACCACCACCTGAGCTGGACGAGTCATAAGGGACATAGCTGCTAAACTGGGTCTGTGGCAGGTAGTGAGGTAACCGACAACAAATCAGAACTGACGTCACTCTTATCAATCTGCTTGCCACAGATGTAGCTGTCCATGACAGTATCGGTAAAAGTGACAACCGCACAGTTTTTGTGGAGACAAAGTCCTTTCTTCACATTGATAACACCCTCCATAGTGCTGTGTGGCTGAATCCCTGTGCTAAATGAGACAGACTTAACAGGTCCAGCAATTCAAGACTGGGCATCCATAAGGTGCTGTAGCCATCAACAGCAGCAGAATTGTACTCCAGTACAATGTGCAAACACGTGGCCTGGCACATCGCCCACTCAACCATGACCATCAAGCTCAGGGATCAACTCTGGTTCAATTAAGTGTGCAAGAGGACATGCCAGAAGCAGCACCAGATATACCTAACCATGCAGTGTCAACCTGGTGAAGCTACTAAGTAGGATTACTTGCATGCCAAACAGCATACACTCAGCTCCAGAAGTCCTTTCAGCCTTGATGGGTAATAGCATGGAATTTCTGCAGTGACGTGAGAGTGACTACACTTTACATCCAGGCTGTTATTGACCAAATGTGACAACAATGAGCTCCAGCAAAACTGAAGTCAATGAGAGTCAAGGGCAAATCTCTCCACTGTTGGAGCCATAATGAATTCAGAGGAAAATGGTTGTGTAGTTGGAGGTCAGTCATCTTAGCCCAATGCCAATTCTGCAAGGTTTTCTCACATTAGTATCCTCTCCAGGTCATCAATGACCTTACTCCATCATAAGGTCAGAAGTGGAGATGTTTGCCAGCAATTGCACAATGCTCAGCGTCATTCATGACTCCTCAGATGCTGAAGCAGTCCATGCCCAAATACAACAAGACCTGGACAATATTCAGACTTGAGCTGACAAATGGCAAGTAACATTTGCGCCACACAAATGCCAGGCATTAACTGTGTCCAAGAAAGGAGAATATACCATTGTCCATTGAAATTGAATAGTATCACCATCACTGAATCCCCCTCCAACAACAGCCTAGGGATTACCATTAGCTACAAACTGTACTGGACTAATAATAGTGGTTGAAGAAGACAGCTCACCACCAACTTCTCAGTAAAACGAGGGGTGTACAACAAATGTTGGCCCAACCAGCAATGCCTACAACCTGTGAGTGAATTAAAAGTAAATTGCTGTTTCACTTTAAATGAATGCTTTGGTCCTGGATCATAGGAAGAACAAAGAAAATTACAGCACAGAAACAGGCCCTTCGGCCTCTAAGCATGCACCAGTCCAGAGCCTCTATTGAAACCTGTGGCCTATTTTCTAAGGATTTGCATCCCTCTGCTCCATGCCCATTCATGTATCTGACCAGATACATCTTAAATAGCTTTATCGTGCCCACCTCTACCACCTCCGCAGGCAACGCATTCCATGCACCCACCAACCTCTGCGTAAAGAACTTTCCACACATATCTCACTTAAACGTTTCCCCTCTCACTTTGAAATCATGTCCCCTGGTAATTAAATCCCCCACAATGTGAAAAATCTTCTTGCTATCCACCCTGTCTATACCTCTCATGATTTTGTAGACCTCAATCAGGTCCCCCCTCAACCGCCATCTTTCTAATGAAAATAACCCTAATCTACTCAACCTCTCTTCATAGCTAGTGCCCTCCATACCAGGCAACATCCTGGGGAACCTTCTGTGTACCCTCTCCAAAGCATCCACATCCTTTTGGTAATGTGGCGACCAGAACTGTACGCAGTTTTCCAAATGTGGCTGAATCAAAGTCTCATAAAACTTTAACATGACCTGTGAACTCTTGTACTCAATACCCTGTCCAATGAAAGAAAGCATGCTGTATGCCTTCTTGACAACTCTATTGATCTGCATTGCCACCTTCAGGGTACAATGGACCTGAATACCCAGACCTCTCTGTACATCAATATTCTCCAGGACTTTTCCACATACTGCAGAGTTTGCTCTTGAATTTGATCTTCCCAAAATGCATCACGTCACATTTGCCCGGATTGAACTCCATCTGCCATTTCTCCGCCCAACTCTCCAATCTATTTGTATTCTGCTGTATTCTCTGACAGTCCCCTTCACCATCTGCTACTCCACCAATCTTAGTGTCATCTGCAAACTTACTAATCAGATCACCTATACTTTCCTCCAGATCGTTTATGTCTATCACAAACAACAGTGGTCCCAGCATGGATCCATGTGAAACACCACTGGTCATAGTTCTCCATTTTAAGAAGCTCCTCTCCACTCCTACTCTCTGTCTCCTGTTACCCAGCCAGTTCTTTATCCATCTAGCTAGTACACCCTGGACCCCATACAACTTCACTTTCTCCATCAGCCTACCATGGCGAACCTTATCAAATGCCGAAGTGAAGTCCATGTATATGACATTACAGCCCTTCCCTCATCAATCAACTTTCACTTCCTCAAAGAAATCTGTTAAATTGGTAAGACATGGCCTTCCCTGCACAAGACCATGTTGCCTATTACTGATAAGCCCACTTTCTTCCACATGGTATTATGAAGGTGAAGAGGTTCTGCACCTTTAAGAGAGTTGAAAAGCTTTCAAGGACAAAGCATGGAAAGTCCGTAACAAGTTAACAATGTGACATTTGGTTGAAACAGCTGGCAGCATCTGGGTTGCCATGAAACAAAAAAAAATCAAATTCAGCCAATCCATTTACATTATGCCCAAAGCTACTAGAATCCAATCAAATTTGAATTTAGTATTTTGATAATATTAAAACCAATGAAACAATCTGATGTTTTAGGGTACAGAACTGTACATTTTGAACAACTAGGGGGAGAACTGCCAAGCCACCAACAAGTGCAGACTGCCAGCTCTCTGAAAGGAACCTGCCCATAAGAAGTTTGCGTAGCAGAACATCGAAAAGATGACAGAGGAAGATCTACAAAAGAGAGTTGACAAAGCTGACTGGTTTTGCAACATGATTTTTTTTCGTAAATCTTAACTGGGATTTTTTTATCAGACTAATAGTGTAGAGTGAGAGGTAAAAGACAGACTTAAGAGAAAGTGGTTATAAATAGTTGTTGGTTTTAATATTCTCTGTTGGACTGGGTGAATCTTTTCTGTGTTGCTGGTTTAAATTAGCAGAGGGGTTTACCCCATGTTGTAACAATGGGAATAAATCCTATCCCTCACTATCTTCTCTAGCAGCTTCCTTACCACTGATATCAGGCTCACCGATCTATAATTACCTGAATTTTCCCTGCTATACTTCTTATAGAAGGGGATAACATTAGCAGTCCTCTGGGACCTCACCTGTGTTCAAGGATGCTGCAAAGATTTCTATTAAGGCTCCAGCTATTTCCTCACTTGCTTCCCTCAGTAACCTGGGATAGATCCCATCAAGACCTGGGGACTTGTCCACCTTAATGCCTTTTAGAATACCCAACATTTCCTCCCTCCTTATTCCAACTTGACCTAGAGTAATCAAACATCTATCCCTAACCTCAACATTCGTCATATCTCCCTCCTTGGTGAATACTACTGCAAAGTACTTGTTAAGAATCTCATCCATTTTCTCTGACTCCACTTACCCTCTTGCTCCTTTTTTAAAATAAATGGCTTTGGGATTTTCCTTAACTCTGTTTGCTAAAGATATTTCATGACTCCTTTTAGCCCTCTTAATTCCTTGTTTCAGATTGGTCCTACATTCCCAATATTCTTCCAAAGCTTCGTCTGTCTTCAGTCTACTAGACCTTTTGTATCTTCCTTTTTCCTCTTTGCTAGTATCACAATTTCACCTGTCATCTATGGTACATAATCTCGCCCTTTCTATCCCTCATTTTCACAGGAACATGTCTCTCCTGAAATCTAATCAACCTATCTTTAAAAGCCACCCACATATCAAATATGCATTTAACCTTAACAGCTGCCGCCAATTCACATTCCCCAGCTCCTACTGAATTTTGGTATAGTTGACCTTCTCCCAGTTTAGCACTCTTCCTTTAGGACCACTCTCATCTTTGTCCATGATTATTCTAAAACTTAAGGAATTGTGATCACTATTCTCAAAGTAATCCCAGACTGAAACTTCAACCATCTAGCCGGGCTCATTCCCCAACACCAGGTCCAGTATGGCCCCTTCCTGAGTTGGACTTCTTACATACTGCTCTAGAAAACCTTCCTGGATGCTCCTTACAAATTCTGCTCCATCTAGACCTCTTAACACTCAGTGAATCCCAGTCAATGTTGGGAAAATTAAAATCTCCTATCACTACCACCCTGTTGCTCCTACAGCTTTCCATAATTTGTCTACATATTTGTACCTCTATCTTGCGCTCGCTATTGGGATGCCTGTAGTACAGCCCAACATTGATACCGCACCCTTCCTATTTCTGAGCTCTGCCTGTATTGCCTCACTGCTCAAGTCCTCCATAGTGCCCTCCTTCAACATAGCTGCGATATCCTTTCTGACCAGTAATGAAAGTCCTCCACCCCTTTTTCCAGCCTCTCTATCCCACCTGAAGAATTGATACCCTGGGATATTTTGTTGCCTCAACAAAGCCTCTGTAATAGCAGTAACATCATACTCCTAGGTACTAATCCAAGAAGGGAAGCAGGTAAAATGGCAGGTGTTACACTTCCTATGTTTATGCGAGAAGGTTCAGGTGGAAGAAGAGATGTCAGCATTTTATTCCTGATTCATTTAGAACCAGGCTAACTCTTTATTATAGTAAGACAAAGAGCAATGTGTGTAAGATTATCACATTGGTCTTTCCAGTCATTAGCCTACAGGTAAAGAAAAGTTGAGACAAAATTTTTCATTCCATTATTTTAAAAATGTTACTTCATTCAACATACATTTCTGGCCATAATTCTTCATGGATATCTTTTAACGCCTATGCAGAATGATAGAATTTGGTTTTCCATTGAGCATAGTAATTTCAAGCAAACATCATAAATAATATTGAGCCAGATTTTCTATGCTTTCATGATTAAATCATGAATAACTAAAATCCATTTAATTACAAAATAAAGACTTGAATTTACATAGCACCTTTTATAAGTTCAGGACTTCCCAAAATGCTTTGCAGCCAATGAATTAGGTTGAAATGGGGCCATCGCTGACAATCAACTGGCACACAACAAACTTTTCAGGCAGCCATGTGATAATGATAAAGTCATCATAGACTTACTGCTCTCTCATTTGAGAGAGCTAATTAGTGGCAGTTTAATCTGAAGATCATCACACTTGAGGTGAGGAGAGGTTGAGATATGAGAGGCCTTCAATATAACCTGCACTGTTGGCAACACTCACCAGCCATCCAGCCAACTGAGCTAACTGACCTTCGACAGTCAGTTTTCAGTAATATTAATTGAAAGATAATTGGACAAGACAAAAGGGGATACCTCTCCTGCTCTTCTTCAAAATAGTGCCATGGTATCCTTCATATTCACCAGAGACAACTTATTGGAATGCTGCTTATCTGAAGGAAGATAAATACTTCCCCTACACCCTACACCAAAGTATCACCCAATTACATTTTTGTGCTCATATCAGTGAATAGGACTTGAACCCATAAGACCAGAATGTAGCCACTAAACCCAATTTGTGGCAGAACTATTAATTCACTACACTGATTCTTAAAAATAATTGTTGATTCCATGGAAAGCTAAACTAAATCTTTAAACAATGATGAATGGTAAAGAAAAACTATTTCTAGACATTTCTTTAATGAAATGCATACCATGCATTGTGTGCTCATTCAGAAGACAAATGAGTTTTCTAATGGCATGAAAAATAATCTGTCCTTTGTTTCTGATGAGCTTTCACTAAAAGTAGCATACCAAAGCTCAGTCCTTTTAACTTGAAACACTGCTTTCTCTGTAATTTAATGACAAAATGCTAGCTTTGCTCTTAACAATTACAGTACAGTGAATTTAATATTAATGCATTGTGAGTAAAGTATATGTTTTATTCTACTTTATTTTGTTGTCATTGATGTATTTTTTTAGTTTATTCTTTTTCTTGATTTGACTGAAATGCTATGGTAACCAGTTTCTTGACAAGGCATGTACTACAGGGCACAAATTCAAAATAAGACACAATTAGATTCCAGATAAAGGCAGCAATTTGTCCCATAAACTGACTGCTAACAATAAGTAAGTTTGAAGTGATACTTAATCTGCAAAATGTTTGTCCAAGTTGTTTAATCTGGAGATACATTTGCCAAGAAATCCTTTCCAAGTTTAGCTTGGATGCATGCACATAATTTAATAGCTTGTCAGTACAAAGGGTCAGAATCATTTTGATGAGGTAATGGTATTGCTTATATTGGAAAGGTTTCTAAAGTGGTCACCCTTCCTTTCTCTTAACTTTTTAAAAGCTGAAATTGTCTTTGTTTTGTTCTTTTTCAAATCCAATACATAGCTTTCGGATTTATCGTTAAAACATTGTCCACCTCAACCTTAATCTCTGCGCAGCTATCGCAAAATGCTATCGCTATTTCTTTATCACTTCAAGGCTTTGTAATACCCTTCTTTCCAGTCTCTCCATTTCTATCCTGAAGGCTGATTTCCAGTGTAGACAGTTTGAACAACTGATGGGAAAATGAGGTTCCATGACCATCCCGACTTTCAATAAAGGCAGAGCCTGTGCAAAAGACAAGGTTGAAATATTTGCATTTGCCTTCAACCTAAAGTGCTGAGATGTGTTCCATATTTGTCTCCATCTGGGGTCATTTTTTTAAAATGATAAGTCCAAGGGTTGTAAGTGTTACAAACTAGACTAGCATCCCATTCCCCATCCCTATTTGCTCTTGAGATGGTGGTGGTGAGGCTCCTTGAATTGTTGCAGAGTCCATCATCTGCTGGCCCATCATCACAGATGCCAGGGTTCAGCAAATTCAATTCACTCCTCATGATATTAAGAAATAGCTATGACTATCCTGATGCAATAAAAGTTGACAGTTCCATTGTCATCTTGTTCGTAGTCCTGAATGAACTCTGTCCTCAGCCAAGCTGTTTGAGTACAGCCACAGCACTGATTTCTACCCTGCCTAAGAAGTAGGTTGCCCAGATATATTTGGTCCATAAAAGAATGATGAGTCCAATCTATTCAATTATTGTCCCTTTCAGTATTATGACATTAATCAAGTGACATAGAATATTATCAAGAGTTCTATAAATGGCATTTACTTAGCAATACTTCTCTTAATTTTGGACTCTGTTAGGATTACTTGGCCCCAAACCTCAGTTAAGACTTGGTTCAAATATAGGCAAAAGAGCTGAACTCAGAATTGAGGTGAGAGTGAGAGCCTGAACGTGGCATCAAGTCTCTGTGACTCGGCACATATAAATACACTTCGAATTTCATGCACTTTCACATGAGACTTTCAGTGGTAAGTCAACTTTTTGTTGAAGTTGTGGTGAGTGGGAGTTATCCTTGACAAAATTCCCAGTGATAACATACTTAACAAGAAGGCTTTTCTAATAGACACAGATAGAAGGTGGTCCATCATTGACACCTCCTCTTCCGTTCTTCAGACTTCACTGTTTCCACTTCTGGTGATAGGATGTCCACCAATATCCACTACAAATTCACTGACTCCATCGAGTTACATTGAGTAGACTTCTTCACTCACTTTCTCCAAATATTCCATTCTATTCTACCAGTTACTCCATCTTCATTTCAACTGTTCTGATGATATTACCTTCCCCTAGGATGATTCTGGTATGTCACCTTTTTTCTTCAACCAAGACTTCCTTCCGTTGTGAGTGACAGAGCTGTCAGCTGTATCCAACCCATTTCCTGCACATCTGCCCTAACATCTCTTCCTCCCACCCAGAACAATAGTAGTGTCAGTTTGTCCACACTTTCCAACCCACCCTTCCAACCACCTCCTAGTTTCTGCATTCAAAGGATTACCAACACACCCCTCCACAGTTTGCTTTCTACAGGGACCTTTCCCTTTGCAACACCATGGTCCACTCCTCCATCACTCTTAACACTAATTTTACTTCTTTCAAATTGCTAAGCTACAATTCCAGTACCCGAGGCAGGGTTGAAGCTTCTACTAAGAGTGCTGAGTGGAAGATCCATCCCGGCCTGCTCCTTGGTCACAGCAACATAAATGCTAGATTTTAGTCAATTTGTTTCATTCCTCGTGATATTTAAGAAATGGCTCAAGGCACTGAATGCTCTGAAGCTTATATCCTGTTTCAAGGTTCCAGGTTTAAAAATGTGCTGCAGATCTGGCCTCACTCCAGGCACAGCATTACCATCTACTTCACAGTGTGGAAAAATGATCAAACATGCCCCGTCCTCACAAAGCAGGATATATCCAATCCTGCTAATTACCATCCCATCTCTTTACTCTCAATTATAAGCAAAATGATGTAAGGGCTGATTGACAGTGCTACCAAGGAGCATTTCCTTATCAATCACCTGCTCACTGATGTTCAGTTTGTGTTCTGCCATAGTCACTCAGCTCCAGACCTCATTACCTTGGTTCAAAATTGAACAAAAGAACTCCCAGATGTGAGGTAAGAGTGACTGTGTCTGACTGTGTGAAATCAGGCCGTAGGACAAAGCAGCCCAATGATTGTCATCATGTTTCCATCAAGACACAGTGGAAGTGAGTACACTTTAATTTAAACTGATATGAATGCAAGAAAAGTCAAACATGAGAAAAGTTTATTTTCCCTTCATTCAATTAAAAATATCAATTTCCTCATCACAAATTGTAGTACTCATTAGACTGATCCCAATCAAACATTCTTCACTTGTTCAAAAAGCAGTTTTACATGATTCAAGTTTTTCTGGATTGCATTTAAATCCTGTCATCCTACTTCCTTGGTATACTTTGAAGTGTAATCATTCAAAGGTTTGCTACAAGAAAGTGTTTAGAAAAATCATCAGACATTTTCCTGTTCACTAAACAAACAATTGATATCGAGCTTATCTTGTGGCAGGATATGAACAGGTTTGATATTGGAATAGACTGTTTGTTGTCTGGCTCTGTAAAATTAGTTTTTGACTCAGGCTTGCCCTTGGTCAAAAGATTGTTCTCTCTTTCCTATGCAGTCCCCACCTGTTCTGCAAAAAATGTGTTTACAGAATATACATAGCCTCAATTGCTAGTCTGAAGGAAGGACCACAGATGGTTCACTTGTTGGAGGAGGTTGGTACCTACCAGAAAACCCCAAACTCTAAACAAGAAAGAAAATAGCTTCTGTTTTTGACTGAATACATTTAAATAACTGCAAGACCACAATTAACTTAATGACAGTTGAAGGCTAGTTAATATTAATATTTTACTGGGCAGTTGACATGTTCCATATCAATGTAAAATAATATATCCTAATCCTATAAATGAAATTCTACAAGCAAAAATATAAAGATGTAGTATTACATTTGCTCTGTTACAGTACTGCCTATATTTCGAAATACATAATTGCTTATAAAGCACGTTGAAATGTCCTGAGTTCATGAAAAGTGCTATATGAATGAAAGCTTCTCATTTTTTATTACCTCTGAGTTCATGGCTTTGGTGTCAAGGCAGGCTTACAACCCAAATGTATGTTGACTTTAATCAAGTTTTAAATAGCACACGCAATGGATCATCATGTGCAGAGAGAGCCTGCCACTTTGGCTAGTGACCATAGTAACAGTTCAGTGCAGCCATCCCTACCTTTCAGAAAGGATGCTTTTTCACTAGTGGGTTTCACAGAGCGGGAATCCATAATTTTGTTTACAGAGTGCAGACATGAGATACTTGAAAAGAGGAGTCAAACAATATTCTACAATCAAATGAGATACTATAGCATATGTCAGAATGAAGCAAGCATGCTTAGCAATAAAGTGCTTCACACTGCAGTACCTGACAGTAAGTTGTGATAATTCAATTATATTTTGAACATAAAACAATAACAATGATTACATTTTCTTTATCTATTGAAATGTAGTGTTGTATTTTAATATAGGAAGGTAACGAGTTCTTGCTGTAGAAAGACCTGTCAGAGCTTTATGTCATACACTCAATACGAGCGATGCAAAAATGTCAAATTTCACAAGGAGCACCAATTTATACTCAATGAAAAAGGTAATGCTGATTAGTTGAGAAGTAGATTCTGATTGGTCAAAGCGTCGCCATGGAAAATGTGCTAAGAACAATTATACTCTGACCTTTGATCAAAAGATATGTCAACTCCAATTGAGGCACTGCCACAGGAATACACATACAAACATTTTTTCTCATGCTATTGTTTATTAACAATACCTTCCATGTAAGATTCTGTTAATTCATTTTTTAGATTAGAATCAGTCTAAACATTATGGCATAGACAGCAGCACACAGGGGGCTAATACCTTCAACACTTTATCTGGGCTGACACCAATTGTTAAAGTTCACCTGAGAATGTAACTTTTAAAAAAGGTTTTGCGATTTACATATGAAAGAAGTGAAACCAACATGATCATTCGAACAGATGAGAGACTTAACAAACAATCAAGGTATTTTTCAATGTATAATTTCAGTTACATCGCACTGTAAACTTTTGCTATAAATTTTGTGTCTGACAACTGTGTAATCCACAACCACCTGATGAAGGAGCAGTGCTCTGAAAGCTAGTGCTTCCAATTAAATCTGTTGGACTATAACCTGATGTTGTGTGATTTTTAACTTTGTACACCCCAGTCCAACACCGGCATCTCCAATTCATGACGGAATTCCAAAGATGAGGTGAAAGTGATGGCTCTTGATCTCATTGCTGCATTAAATCAAATGTGGTATCAAGGAGCGGTAGCAAAACTGGAATCAATGGGAATCAGGAGATAAAGTCTCTGCTGGTTGGAGTCATGAGTGGCACATATGAATATGGTTGTGGTTGTTGGTTGATCAGCTTTAGTGACTGACTGCATTTATGCATTTGTATGGTACACAGTGAGCAATGATCTGATTGGGTAGGCATTAACTCATAGGATAGTTTTGATGCACCCAAATTGGCATCAGTCATGCATGCTGAGTAACCTAAATATGAGGGTGCTTATAAAACCGCTCTCATAGCATGCAGAGCTCTAGGAATCCAAACATAACAGTGATGGTCTGCTTCTGGTAGATAGTTGTAGAGAGCCCCTTGTGGATTTCTCAAACAGGGCATTGAGGAAAGGAAAATCATTAGACTGCTCCATTTCAAAATTGAATATAAACATTGAACGAAATTGTTAGAGTGTGCAAGGGAATTCTTACCCAGAGTGCAGTTTCAAATCTAGCAAACGTATCATCTACATATTGGAAATATGCAAGGTGCACGAGGAAAGTGGTATTGCCACTGGTCTAGTAACCTAAAGGCCCAGCCTGATCTTTTGGGTCATGAATTCAAATCCCACCTCAGCAGCTAGTGGAAAATTAAACTCAGTTGGTAAAATCAGAAAACTAATCTACGGTGAACATGACATTATCATTGATTGTTATAAAAATCCACCTGGTTCATGAATACACTTTAGGGAAGGAAATCCACCATCCTCACCCTGTTCAGGCAACATGCGACTCCAAATCCACAATAATGTTGTTAACTTTTGACTGTATTCTTAAATTACCTGGCAAGTCACTCAATTTCAGAGCAATTTGGGATTGTCTACAAATGCTGGCATCACCAGTGATGCTCATATTCTATGAAAGAAAGAAATTCCAGACAAAATACATTGATAAAAATGTTTGAGGGCACCAGGTTTAGAAGTGATGCCATGGCAACACCACGTGTTTGAGCATCCATGGTGTTGTTAAAGATCATCTCTACTGTGTAAGTTGCTCAGTTCCTTAATTCAATTAATGAAGGTTCAGACAATGGTGACACTTCTAGATTGCCATGATATAGTGATGCAATGCAAATGTCGATGACTACTTTGAATAGTATGTTAGTTGCAAAGCTCAAAAATATGGTGTTATTATCAATTTGCAGGATTTGTTTAGTCTTTGTGAAGGTCAAAGAATCATTCACCATGCATATAGAAAATCAGCTCAAAACTGGTTGTACCAACTCCACTTCTGGCCAATTTATCACTCAAAGACAAGTGAGGGGTTAAGGGCAGGGCATACACATATGGATGCAATAAAACACAAGGCCATTACAGCACTAGGCAGCTAGTTACTCTCTTGAGAATCTAACAAACAATTTTTTTTAAAGCTTTTGTTCAAGCAGGCCAATATTGGTGTGAAAAATTAATTTTGTGTCCAACATTTGGGGAGAAAATAGCCTAGTGGTATTATCATTGGACTGTTAATCCAGAGACCAAATAACATTCTGGGGACTTGGAATTCAAATCCTGCCATGGCAAATGATAGAATTTGCATAGAAAAGAAAATGTGGGCTAGAGAGTTTAATGATGACCATGGATCAATTCTCAATTGTCAGAAAAACCCACCCAGTTCACTGGTGTCCTTTCGGGAAGGAATCTGCCATCCTTACTTAGTTAGGCCTATATGTCACCCCAAATCCACAGCAATATGGTTGACTCTTAACTGCCTCTGGGTAATTAGGGATGGGTAATAAATGCTGGCCTAACCAGCGATGCCCTCATCCCATGAATGAACGTGAATATAAAAAAGACATTAGGTGTGATTTCACAATTAGACAGCACTTAATGATCTATCCAGAACATGCTAAGAATCACAACACTAGCCAATTTAAGATTATCAGTTCGCTGACAATGCAGCCCAAATATACTTACAAGAAGCTATATATAGATACACAGGATAATGTCCTCAGAAAGGTTATGAGATTCTTGATGAGCAGCTTTTGCTTGAAAGGTTGACTCTCCTTCTCCTCAGCTGCTGCCTGACCTGCTGTGCTTTTCCAGCACCACACTCTCGACTCTAATCTCCTTACTTTCGCCTCAGAGAGATTATGTCCAGGCGTAATGCCCTTTTCAAAAATAAAAGCATGAGACACCTGTTCCCTGGTACATTCTCCATGGCAATGCCTCAACCAATCAGAGTACTTCTGTCAAAAAAAATCAGCATCCCTCTTCTTGCAAAGTATAAATACTTTTCCTTTGAAATTTAATATTCTTGTGTCTGTCCTGATAAGTGCAAGACAAAAGCTTCCACAGCTTGTCTCTTCGTTTCAGCAATATGTAAGTTCTGTACTAACAAATGACCATAAAGATTTATCTTGAAAAATATTTTTATGACATTTTGTGCAAAACCCACAACTCCAGTACTGTTTTAATGTGTTATGGCTATCCATTTGAAAATAGGATTGTTGTAACTTTCTTTTTTATAAAAATCTTCCTTTTTTTTTAATATTTAAGAGCTTTATCATGCCATAAAAATAAGTTGTAACCTGATGCTGAAATTTTTGATGGTGATGATTTTCTTTTGCAGCGGTATCTTGCTTTATGAAAGTAGCTGTCAGCCCAAAACAGGCAGTGGGCTGCTGGTGGTTGGTTAAACCACAGGGTAATACTGGTATTGTTATTTTTATAATCTATTCCATATGAAGCTAAAAAAAGCTAAAGTTTAAAATTAAACTGGGTCCAGCACAGTCAGATCATTGTACAAATAATAATAATTGTGCATGTTCAGGCATGTGCTGTATTTGAAGGATCAGATTTGGACCTGCAACAGAAGTATTACTGAATTGAATGGTTTTAAGTGTATTGACATAAGTACAATTCTCAACTGTATAATGGAGCATTGCAGTATTTAGCTGGTATTTTAGAATATAGGGGTCAGTTAGTTCAGTTGGCTCGCAGCTAATGTGTGCAACAGATTAATGCCAAATGCATGAAGTTCAATCCTGTTCTGCAGGGCGACTCAAGGCCTGCCTAACCATAATAAAATCAGGTCATGTATCCATGTTTGATTAAATGGTTGCCAAGGACCTGCCTTTGGACAAAGAACTCCAATAAGCAGAAGAAGAAGTTTATCGATACATATTACAAGCAATGAGCCTCAGCTGTTAGTGATGCATGCAAGAACATTTTGGGTTTGTTACTCACAATTGCATAATCTTGTAGTTCTACATATAACATAGAACATTAGAGCGCAGTACAGGCCCTTCGGCCCTCGATGTTGTGCCGACCTGTCATACCAATCTGAAGCCCATCTAACTTACATATTCCATGTACGTCCATATGCTTGTCCATGACGACTTAAGTGTACTTAAAGTTGACAAATCTACTACCTTTGCAGGCAAAGCATTCCATACCCTTACTACTCTCTGAGTAAAGAAACGACCACTGACATCTGTCCTATATCTATCATCCCTCAATTTAAAGCTATGCCCCCTCGTGCTCGCCGTCACCATTCTTGGAAAAAGGCTCTCCCTGTCCACCCTATCTAACCCTCTTATATGTCTCTATTAAGTCACCTCTCAACCTTCTTCTCTCTAACGAAAACAGCCTCATGTCCCTCAGCCTTTCCTCGTAAGACCTTCCCTCCATGCAGGGCAACATCCTAGTAAATCTCCTCCGCACTTATTCTCCTGCCTATCTTTAGAGAATGTTACCTATAGCAAGATGAATGGCAAAAATAAATCCTTGTTGCAAGAGTTTTATTTCTGTTGGTGTTCCTGGGCAGTTGTGGTTTGGCTTTCCTATTGGGGTAGGGAAGGGAAGGTTTCTTCAAATCTATTTTGCTAGTTCTCCTTGACTTCAGATATGGTCACCTAACAGGATAGTCATCGTGGACTTCCTAGTTAGGAGTGGTTGAAAATTCCATCAGAGTGAATGTACACATATTAATGCACCCAACGCATTACAATTGTACATTTGTCTTCTTTGTGTGTGGAACATGAGTGACCGAAATTTATTGCCCAGAGGGCAGTTAAGAGTAAACTAAAAAACTGTGGGTCTGGTGCCAAATGTTGACCAGAATGGATCAGGATGTCCAATTTCCTTCTCTGCAGGAATTAGCGAACCAGATAATTTTTTACAACAGTCAGCAATGGTCACCGTTAGGCTAGTACTTTTCAAGATTTTTGTTCAATTCAAATTACACCACCTGCCATGATGGAATTTGAATCAATGCCCTGAAACATTAAACTATGTCCTGAATTATTAATCTGGGTTACTACCACTAGGTCAGTATCTCTGCATTAAGCAGAACAGAGTGAGAAATGAAACACACTATTCCTGCTTTTCTCACCCACTGAGGAGGAGATAAGTTCACCTGACAGTCTGTGTCAGAAGCTTTCTTTCATCTCATCCAGTTAGGTTATAGTTAACCTGGAAGTCTGTGCCAGCCAATTGAATATTGTTATTAGACAGTGGTTTGTTTTGTTGTATTTTGCCTTTACTGTGGCTATTTGTAAGTCTATTAATATCACAGAACTTAACGTTCCGTGCAGAATAATTATTGTTTTGAAATATCACCACAGATTTATTGTGAGTCTTGTCATGATTTTCAACCATTCAGAATTTCTGTTCATTCAATGTCTAATTGGATGATCATGTTTGATTATGGGAAGCTTTCCACTGCTGTTTTCAAGACAAACTGAAGTCAAATGAGAAAACTAGTAATCCCCCCAACCCTGCCAACCCCCCCCCCACCCCCCCCCCCCCCCCCCAAACTTAGTACAGCTTAAATTCACCAAAGATCTTCACACATCAGCTTCCAAACCCATGACCACTTCCACCTAGAAGGACAAAAGTAACAGATCCATGGGAATACTACCACCTTCAATGTCCCCTCCAAGCTACTCACCATACTGACTTAGAAATAGATTGCCATTCCTACACTGTCACTGAATCAAAATCCTGGGATTCTCTCCCTAATGGCATTGTGGGTCAACCCACTGCAGGTGGACTGCAGCAGTTCAAGAAGGCAACCCACCACCATCTTCTCAAGGGGCAACTAGGGACAGGCAATAACTGCTGACCCAGCCAGCGACACCCATACTCCACAAATGAATAAATAAAGTGGACTCAGCTCATTACTATTTATAGATTGGTCATTAGACTCATTGACTAAAAGTAATAAGAACATAATAATTAATAAATATTTGCTTATTCTTTGTTTCAGTATCCCAGATGCTACAAGGCTAAATTCTAATTGTTAACTGGGCACATTACAGGAATCTCAATCAAAGAACACAACTGCAGGAGTTCCTCAGAGTAGTATCATAGGCACAACCATCTTCAGTTGCTTGATCAATGTCCTTCCTCCATCATAAGGTCAGAAATGGATGTCTGCTAATGATTACAAAACATTCAATACCATCTGTGACTCCTCAGATAATGAAGCAGTCCACATCCAAATGTAGTGTGTCTTGGATTGCTTCAAATTTTGGATGGTTAAGTGGCTAGTTACATACATGCCACACAAGTGCCAGGCAATGACCAAGTCCAACAAGAGAGAATGGATGGGATACTGTTAAGAGGGTCAGCGTGGACTTGATGGGCTGAATGGCCTGTTTCCACAC
Source organism: Chiloscyllium plagiosum (assembly GCF_037043375.1). Taxonomy (NCBI): domain Eukaryota; kingdom Metazoa; phylum Chordata; class Chondrichthyes; order Orectolobiformes; family Hemiscylliidae; genus Chiloscyllium; species Chiloscyllium plagiosum. The sequence continues at coordinate 68,521,627 of NW_028270140.1, forward strand.
TGTAGTGATCTATAATTCTATACGGGCAATGGCAGCAGATACTTGCGAGCATCAACCCCAACAATTTACCTGCAATCCTGACACACACCATCTTGAGTTGAAACAATGTTGCTGTTCCTTCACGGTCACTTAGTCAAAATCTTGAACTTCATTCCTAAGAGCACTAGAGTGTCCCTGCACTCAAAGGACTGCAGCATTCAAAATGGCAGCTCACTCTACATTCTTCAACACAATTAGCAATGGATAATAAATGCTGACATAGCCAGATACAGCCACATCCCAGGAGTGAATAAAAATAAATAAATAATTTGCAGTGGTTTTAGTGAAGGTTGGAAGCTCATCTCAGAGTCAAATATGATATCAAGGTTGTAAACGATGTGGTTCTAGCTCAGACATTTGCCAGGGAAATGGACAGAGTTGGGGAAAATAGTTTGTCTTGTGGACCAAAGACAAGGACTTTGATCTTCCCAGAATTTCATTACAGGAAATTTTTGCACAGCCAGTACCTGATGATAAACAAACAGTCTGATAATTATTTATAGTGTTCAGGGAAATGGTGAAATGAAGACAGGTATCATCAGCATCTCTGTGATATTTGATGTGTTTTCAGAAAAGGTCACTCAGCAGCAGAATGTAAATGGAAAATAGGAAGGGGCCAAGGGTAGTTCTTTGTATGACACCAAAGTTAGTAATGTAGAAGTGGAAAGAAAAGAAAGGAAAAAATGGGAACAGGGCCTAGGGAGTATGAGGTATGTCTCCGAGACAAGATGAGCTTGGGAAGGTAATGATGGAAGATGAGAGAGAAGCTAGAGAAAATTGTGAATTCAGGGCTAGGGCAAAGAGGAGATAGAAAGAAAGTCATATGTTGTGGAGTTGTGGAAGAGAAAACAGTGGCGGAACCAGCTGATCAAATCACAGCACAGGAACCAGGCCCTTCATCCCTCCAAATAGTCTCAATCTTAGAGGCAAAAAATTTCATTAACTCCTTACACTTATTGTTACAGGTGAGCATGCAGGAGATGGGGAGATGAGTTTAAAAAGATAGATTACAGTAGAAAAAGGAATGATGTGGAGGAGCAAGTGTCAGACTGGGGTGGACAAAGTTAAAAGTCACACAACACCAGGTTATAGTCCAACAGGTTTATTTGGAAGCACTAGCTTTCATAGCACTTCTCCTTCATCAGAGAGATGTTAAGTAGGACCATTATAGTGTCATGCAACATTGAACAAATCTAGACTGTTGTTGTCTTTCAACTTTTAGAATGTGTTGTAGGTTGAGATTCATTAATATATAAATCCTAGAACTTCTTTTAAGTCACATTCTCAAGATAACTTAATGTTTTATGTAAAAAAAATTGACATTTCAGCTCAGACAATGCATTAAAGGTATGAGGGTAGAGTTTGTCTGTATCCCAATCTTGAGTCAGACTAGTTCTATTTCCAAAGTAGAAATTAGAAAATATTACATGGATTGACTGACTGCAGGTTGTGTATTTTTTGAGCAAAATAGAATGTATCTGCAAATGTATTTTCTGCAAATTCACCTCATAGACTTAAATGTGTGTGTATGTGTGTGCAGGAGAGAGAGAGAGAGAAAGAGAGAGAGTCTGTGCATGTGAGTGAGTGCATGCGTGTGAGTGTGAGTGCACATGAGAGAGTTTGTGTTTGCGTGTGTGCAAGCTTGGTAAAATGTGTGCATGAGTATGATGGAGAATAAGCCTGTGAGAGGGTGCGTGAATGGATGTGAATGTGGGGGGTGTATGTGTGTGTCTATGACAGAGACCATGTGTATGAGAGAGAATGTGAGTATGTAAGGGTGTGTGCATGTGTACTTCTGTGTGTGTGTGTGAGAGAGAGTGTGTAGCGTAGTGGTGTCACCTGTAGTGTGACATGTACCCATGAGGATGGCCTCAACCGGGACCTTGGGTTCTGTGTCTTATGGTCCTGATTCACAACTATCTGATGAAGAAGCAGTGCTTCCAAATAACCCTGTTAGACTATAACCTGGTGTTGTGTGATTTTTAACTTAGAGAAAGGAATTTAGAGGTTACCTCTGTATTCCAGGGTGATTGTGGAATAGTGAACAGTTTGGCAGATGAGAACAAAATTAAATATTACTTTATGTTGTTTCACCAGCTCTGGCAGTGAATGACTAAACCAGTTGCCTGTCAGATTAGTGGAGGTCTGACTGCCTTGGTCTTAAGGGATTGGAAATGAGAGCCTCATTAAGAACCTTCCATAAATGCTTCCAAGACTGGGAAAAGATTCTTCCAAAGCTCATTAACCACAGCAATGAAGGATAAAGTTTCTTGGGTTAATAGGTACTTTCTGTTTTGGGTACAACATATAATTATGAGATCTAGTTTCTTGAGTCACCCACCGATTGGGGAAGGCTGTATTAATTTTGACTCCAATTGGGCAGTAGGTTCACATGAAGGTCAACCGTGGGAAACCTGCTGGGAGGCTTGTAACATTCTGCTCATGCGCACTGATTTGGAAGTCAGAACAACTCTGGCATTGAAGGTCAATCAGTCTGATTCGGAACTATCCAGCATTGTGCATAGAGTCTGCAGACTATAATAAGCCTGATTGTGTAAATTTCTGTGTAAATTTTGGTTAGACCAGCTAATAAACTTGCTATTCAAATGCTATATCTCATATAGCGCAAGGATCAGGTTTTCCACCATTTCTGAAGGAGATCAGCGAAGATAATTTGCAGCATTAAGATAATATTTCTGTTTCAACAGAAATTTGCATTCCACAGATCCTAGAAGAACTCTATTTCAGCTTGTTAAATAAGGACATTTTATGAAACTGGGCAAGCTTCAAGTGTCTGCACACTCAGTACTTCTGTTAACACTATTCCTAATGAAAGGTTGGCAAACGATTGATGGAATATATTAGCATTGAACAAGGAAGAAAGCTGTAGGTGAAGTTAAATAGCATTCGGTGAGCTTGGCATTGATCTTAAGATGATTTCTATCGACATCATTTGTAAAGCTGCTATTTGAGTCAGCTGTTGAATGATGATTAAGTATAATTATTTAAATGTATAAGGGCCTGCAGTTTGCAGCTGTTTTAGCTGCAGGTGTTTCCTCTCGTCTGTGATGGCTACCCTTCTCTTTCTAAGTATTAATGTATCAGTCTACACCAATATATCAAGATGTAACTGAAGCTTAGATTATATACATTGTAGATTTTTTCTTTGCAAAACTGAAAAAAATTATCTTCCCATTTTATTTCTGGAATGTCTGTAAATACTTATTGTTCAATGTCTTCTGCTTCCTTTCGTTTCAGTCTGAAATGAAGAAACAGGAGAGATATTTTAAATAACTTGGGAGAATATTAAAAATAATTTAAAGGAGTGCTGCCTTCATGCCCTCATTGATAAACTCGTGCTAACACTGACAAGTGAAAAAAGGACCAGCTGTCTGGCCTCTGGTGTAAATCAGGCAGTGTACGACTCTACTGCCCCTGACAAGAATGCAGATCAATTTGTCAGCTCAGCTCATTTTCATGCCTTGACCTTCACAGAAACATTCTTGATACTGTCTGAGCATCCCAGAAGCATCAGGGAAGGAGGAGAGTATTGTGATGCTGCATGGGAGAATCCTATTGGAATCCTAGCGGGAGAACTGAGTGCAGTTCTGATCACATCACTACTGGAAGGATGTGATAGGACTACAGAGGGTACAGAGGAGGTTCATGGGGATGTTGCCGAGGATGGAGAAGTTAAGTTATAAGGAGAGACTAAATAGGTTTGGATTAATTCTTTAGAGCAGAGAAGAGCTGAGCGGGGATATAATTGGGGTGCATAAGATTATGAAGGGTATAGATAGGATGAGTAGAAAGCAGCTGTTCCCCTTGGTTGAAGGATCAATCAGAAATGGGCAAGGTTTTAGTGCAAGGGACAAGGCATTCAGAGGGGATTCGCTCAGGTGGTGGTGGGAATTTGGAAACATTGCCTTGGAAGATAGTGGAGGCCAGTAACCTTACAATTTGAAAAATGTATTTGGATGAGTGCTTGAAATATCATAACATTCAAGTACATAGGACAAGTGCAAGAAATTGGAATTAGTGGTAGCTAAGTTGGTGCCAACTCAATGGGCTAAAGGGACGTTTCAATGCTGTATGACTCTACTGTTACAGGCCTGAAAGGTCTTCTGTCTGGAGATCTCTTTTTTGCAACAAAGGTGAAGAATTCTTTTCTCTCTCTCAACAAGTTGTTTGAGTATGGATTTCTCCTTTGCAGAAGATAGTGGAGGCTAGGTCTTTGAATTTACTCCAGGCTCAGGTATATAGATTTTTGATAAACACTGAGGGCAAAGGATTTTGGGAGGCTGAGAGTAGTGTGGAGATGTGATCACAACCAGATCAGCTATGATCTTATTCATACTGGACCAGGATTGAAAGGCCAAGCGGTCTCATGTAGTTCCTAATTCCTCTGCACTTATGTCCCCAAACTTTAAACTGTCGCAAGCAGAGGCAGTGGCATCCTGGCAATCCCTGGAGAATCCTTGATGAGTACATTTTGCTTTGTTTTCACTGAGAAAGATACAAGACATATTCCAGAATTAAAGATCCAATTAGGGTTAGGGAGAATGAGGGGTTGAAAGAAATTGATATTACTTAGAAGGTCATACTGGAGAAATTAATGGGACTGAAAGTTGAAAAGTCTCCAGGCCCTGATATTCTACAATCTGGAGTGTTGAAGGAAGTGTTTTTTTAGAGATAGTTAATGCATTGGTGAGCATCTTCCAACACTCTATAGATCTCATAATGATTCCTATGGATTGGAGAATAGCAAATGTCGCTTTGCTATTTAAGAAAGAAATGTGAAAGGAAACAAGGACCTATAGACCATTCAGCTTTACATCAGTAGGGGCTAGAATTTATTACAAACATCCTTGGACATAATCTGATTGGACATCAACAGCATGGGCCTATGAATGGGAAAACTTGTGGAGTCTCTTTGAGGATGTTACTAACAAAATTGATAAAAGGCAGTAATAGTGTACTTGAAATTTCAGAAGGCTCTTGATAAGGTCCCCCACAGAAGTTTAGTTAGCAAAATTAAAGCACATGAGTTAAAGATAATGTTCTGACATGGATTAAGGATTGACTAACAGATAGAAAACAAAAAGTAGACATAAACAGGTCATCCTCACAATGGTAGACTGCAACTCATCAATACCACAAAAGCCTGAACTGTTCACTATGTATTATACATAAATATAACAATACTGAAGAGCTGATGATCAGATGTAATATTTTACCATACACTAATGATGCAAAACTAAGTGGGAATGTGTGTTGTGAGGGAGATGTAAAACAGCTTCAGGAGGATTTGGACAGACTTAATGAGTGGGCAAGAGCATGGCATATAATGTGGAAGTGTGTGAGATTTCCACTTTAGGAGGAAGTACAACCGGTCAGAGGCTACAAGAGTGTAGATTTATAAAGTTACCTGGTGTCCTCATTGATAAGTCATTGAAGGCTAACAAGCTGCAAACCTTTAGGAAGACTAATGGAATATTACACTGTGTTATAAGAGCATTTACATTCGGGAGCAGGCAAGATTTCCTTCAGCTCTACAGAAGTTTATTTAGACCATACCTGGAGTTGTCAAAATCACGTTTCATTTTATAGCACTGAGTACCACATTATAAATTTTAAATGCCAAAAAGACCCTTTGAAAGCTACTATGAGACGGCAAGTACGCAAAACAAATGAGAGGGTGAGAGGGCAGTGCTGCATGCAATATTGAGCATGGTAGACCATGAGCCTTGATGGGAGCTGGCTACAATGGTTGAGTTAGAATGAGTGTGAGGTCACAGAGAGAAGATGGTGGCACTTCCCCTTGCAAAATGCAGAAGGTCATTCTTTTTGCGGTCTTGCTGCACATTCCTCCAAACCATGGGCACCGCATGGACCTTGGTGGCTACTTCAGGCCAGTCTGGCAGTGTTTGACATACTGCACAGATGAATTTTATATCTGATATCTGTGCTGAGTACAAGATAACAGGAGAGAGGTGTCATGGTACATACCTAATGCGGTAACCAGTGAAAAATTGCAAGAAATAGCATGTGAGCGCAGGCAGGGATGAACTGTCCATGAAATTCTCTGACATTGACATTTCGCTGATTTTTAGGTAATTTTGAAATTTTGATAAATTTCAACCCAATATATTAGATATTCATTGAAATGAAAACATATGATCTATGTTTTAAAGTGATTAGAGAAATTTTACAGCCCATTAAAGGGATAACTACAGGTTAAGGGCTATGTTAAAAATAAAAAGGTGCTAGCCCACCATCTCCTATCGACCCCAAACTACCCTCGTTCTTTACCGTGGGCAGGTAATATATCAGCCAATAAAGGTACGAATAGGAAGAAAGTACAGTTAAATAGTTGGCTAAAGAGCTAGGATGGAGGGTTTCAGATATGTGGATCATTGGGAGGTTTTTCAGGACAGGTGGACCTGTACAAGAAAGACAGATTGCACCTAAACTGGAGGGGCACCAATATCCTGGCAGGCAGGTTTGCTAGTGTCATTCGAGAGGGTTTAATTAGTGACAGGGGAGTGGGAACTGGAGCAATAGGTCAGCGTGTGAAATGGCCGAGGAGGAGTCAGAGACTAAGAGGAAAAAGAGACAGGGAGAGGTTACTGAGCATGGCGAGACTGGTTATCTGAAGTAACTTTGATCTTGGATTAGAGGAACAACTTTTTCACACTGACAGTGATTTGTATGTGGAATGAACCAACAGAGCAAGTGGTAGATGCAGGTACAGTTCCAACATTTAAAAAACATTTGGTGCTTGATTAGGAAGGTCTTAGAGGGATATGGGCCAACTGCAGACAAATGGGACTAGTTTAGTTTGGGAAACTTGGTCAGCATGGATAAGTTGGACCAAAGGGTCTATTTCCATGATTCTATGACTATTATTCTAGTGCATATAACTATGATGTTGTAACTATTACTGAGATTTGATTGAGAGAGGGACAAGACTGGCAGCTTAACATTCTGGGATTTAGATGTTTCTGGTGTGATAGAGAGGGATGTAAAAAAAGGTGGATGAGTTGCATTACTAATAAGGGAAAATATCATAGCTATTTACATTGGAGGGCTTATCCAACAAGGCTATATGGGTACAGCTCAGGAATAGCAAGGGTACAGTTCCTTTGAAGAGGTTTCACGACAGGTATCCCAACAGACAGTGGGAGACAGAAGAACAGATATGTAAATGGATTATGGAAAAACTTAACAACAACAAGGTTATTGCAGTGGGAGTGATTTTAACTGCTCCCCAACACTGCCTTTGTGCCAGGGGCATGCATAGGGTAGGAATTTGTTAGGTGCATCCAGAATGGTACTTTTTAAAAAATGTGTAAATAATTCAACTAAGGAAGGGGCCATATTAGACCTGGTATTTGGGAATGAGCCTGGTCAGGTGATTGAAGTTTCAGTGAGGGAGTATTTTGAGAACAATGACCATAATTCCATAAGTGGGGGAAGACTAACTATGACAATATTAGGCAGGACTGGTTAATGTAGATTGGAGCAACTGTTTGAGGGTAATTCAACATCTGTCATGTGGGAGTCTTTTAAAGGCAATTTGATTAGAGATCAGGATTAGCATATTCCTGTGAAAATGAACTTTTAAAATGGCATTGTTTGTGAGCCATAGATGACAAGAGAAATTGTGAGCTTAGTTACAAAGAAAAAGAAAGCATGAATAAGGTTAGGAAATTGATGACAGACAAAGCCTTTAAAGAATATTAAGAAAGCAGGAAAGAACTTAAACAAGAAGTTAGGAGGGCTAGAAGGAGCCATGACATGTTCTTGGCAAACAGGATTAAGGAAAATCCTAAGGCATTTTATACAGATAGAAGGAGCAGGGGGTATCTAGAGATTGGGTAGGTTCACTCAAGGACAAAGGAGGGAATTTATGCACGGAGCCGGAGGAAGTAGATGATGTCCTAAATGAAAAATTGCATTGATATTTACAAGGATGAAGGACATGGTAGAAATTGAGTTTCAGGAGGGGTATGTTGACATTCTAGAATATATCAATATAAAAAAAGAAGAGATGGGTGTTTTGAAAAGCATTCAGGTAGATAAGCCCCCAGGTTCTGATGGGATTCCATCCCAGAATACTCAAGGAGACAATTGATAAAATTGCTGGGATCTTATATGAAATGTTTGCATCCTCTTCTGTCACAGGAGAGATTCCAGAAGACTGGTGAATAGCCAATGTTGTTCCTTTGTTAAAAAAGGGCAGCAGGGATAATCCAGGAAACTACAGGCTGGTAAGCCTTACATCAATGATAGTAAAATTATTGGAGAAGATTTTAAGGGACAGGATTAGAAAACTATAGACGTATTAATAGTATTTTACATGGCTTTCTGCAGGGAAGGTTATATCTCACAAACTTGATTGAGTTTTTTGAGAAAGCGAGAAAAGATGATTGATTAGGGCAGGGAGGTAGATGTTGTCTACATGTGCTATAGTAAGGCCATTGATAAAATCCCCCATGACAGGCTGAAACAGAAGGTAAAGGTACATGGGATCCGTGGTGAGCTGGTGAAGTGACAACAGAACTAAATTGGTCATAGAAGACAGAAAAGAGTGATCAAAGAGTATTTTTCTGACTGGAGATCTATCACCAGTGGTGTGCACAGGGATCATTGCTGGAATCCCTATTGTTTGTAACTGGAGGATAATATAGGTTGTCTGATTAATAAATTTGCAGATGACACAAAGATTGGGAGAGCTTTGGATTGTGAAGAGGATATAGATAAGCCAGCGACTCAAGCAGAGTATTGGTAGATGGAATTTAATCCAGACAAATGCAAGGTGACACATTTTAGAAGGTCTAATGCAAGAAGAAAGTATACAGTAAATGGCAGAAATCTTAGAAGCATTAACATACAAAGGGACCTAGGCATACAGGTCAACAGTCACTTACAAGTAGCAACACAAGGGGATAAGGTGGTCAAGAAGGCATATGGCATGCTTCAATATATCGGTTGGGGCATAGAGTATAAAAATTTGCAAGTCTTGTTATAATTGTATAAAATGTTAGTTAGGCCAGATTTGGAATATTGTGTAAAGTTCTGGTCACCGCACTATACAAGGATGTGAAAGCTTGGAGACTGTACAGAAATGGTTTACCAGGAAGTTGTCTGATTTGGAGAGTATTAGCTGTGAGGAGAGATTGGACAAACTTGGCTTGCTTTCACTTCATCGTTGGAGGCTGAGGGGCAACCTGATAGATGTTTACAAAATTATGAAATAAATGGATAATCAGAGTCTTTTTTCCAAAAGTAGAAATGTCAATTACTTGGAGACATAGGTTTAAGGTAAAAGGGAAATAGTTTAAAGGAGTTGAGTTCTAGATTAGAGTGGTGCTGGAAAAGCACAGCAGTTCAGGCAGCATCCAAGGAGCAGGAAAATCGACGTTTCGGGCAAAAGCTGTTCATCAGGAATAGAGGCACTATTAAAGGAGTTGTGAAAGGCAAGTTTTTTACACACAGGGTGATAAGTGCCTTGAATGCGCTGCCAGGGGAGGTGGTAGAAGCACATACAATAGCAACATTTGAGAGGCATCTTGACATGATCCAAGAATAGGAAGGGAATACAGGGTTATGGACTGCATCGAGGCAAAAGGTTTAGAAAAGCGTTATTTATTGGCATAGGCTTGGTTGGATATAGAGCCTGTTCCTCTGCTGTACTGTTCTTTGTTTTTATTTTTCATAACTCAAAATGCACCTTTCCTTTTCTGCTAGTCACTGTGGAAAGATGTGGAACCTTTCACCTGATATTTCAATTGGCTTCCATTTGATTTTCTCACACATGGCCACCAGATTACATTTGTCTACCTCTGAGTGGAGGAATTGCAAAATATCGCTGGCTTGTGAAGTCAAGTGTTTGTCTCAACGGTTAATTAGTAGCTTTCACTTGAGATGTTGATTTTCTTATCTGTATTGAACAATAAGTAAACTGCATTTTACAGCCTGGTCATTATTCAAGTTTAGCAAAGATCTCTAGGCAAACCTACACCTCAATCTCTTAATACATTCACCAGAAATCCAAAGAATATTTTGTGTCAGACTTCACATGAAACATGATATTAAAAACCTGTGACTGGGTGCAAGTCTGTCTGAAACAATTAACAACCAGATTGCAGGGTGAATTTGCATTGAAGAATATATCTCATCAATGCATAGATCTTGACAACAGATTAGATTTGCACCTTTATCATTTCATCTTTGATTGCTGATAAATTGAGCAAGGCATCTCAAAAGCATCTGGTAGCAATGTAACCCTCTTTTTTTGTAATGCATGGCTATTTTGTTTACTATGTGGACCACTTAAAGAAGATTGTGCAGCAGTCCATAAGTTGTAGACAGCCTGCTGGAAACTTCCAGCTTGCTGTGCGGTTATATAGCTCAGATGGAACATGGTACATATGCCATAGAACCATCACATGAATAAGACAGATCTGCAGAAATTGAAAAAACACAAATGGAAGTCAGCCATTTATAATACATGAGAATACCCTTTGGTCCTCCTTTTGTTATGTACATTTCTTATTCTGCAAACATTTTTCACCCATTGCTCAGATTATGAACCTATATCATCAGTGTTGATCTTGTAGAATATAAGAACCTGCTTTCTAAAAATTGTAATTATGGGAAGGTCAGAAGTAAAAGAATTACTTTTCCTGCCATCTGTTAAAATATATACATATAAGTAAAATTCACAAGGATGAATAAAATCTGTATAATCTGTATATTCTATTAATGAAAGCAGAGTTGGGATGTTTGCCTGGAAGTCAAGGGCCGATCGATACGCTTGAGAAGGGATGAAGGAAAATCTGTTTTACACATTCCCGGCAACAAAAGGAACTTGAGAATAAAAGAAAAATACTGCAAATACCAGAAACTGGAATAACTTATTATATTAGGAAAATCTTAATAATGGCAAAATCATATTAAACTAAAGCTAAGCTGCAGGAAGATGGATAGACTTTATTAGTCTAAGACAGCTGATAACCAAAGAAAAATCTTGTGTGCTATGGAATCAGCAGAACAGAGTCTTTCAATGTTGAGATAAGACACCATTAAACTGCAATGAGTGATGCACATAAACTTTAACCCTCCAGACTCAGTAGGAATTTTCTGTATTCCTCCAGACTATCCTAGGTACCCCATTTCTCGTTTCTTTCAGCCTGTTCACATTCCCTTGTAATTCTTCAAAAGTTCTCTCCTTTCTTTTTCTGTACTTACTGCAAAATAGCTTTGTTTCATATCTGTATTTGAACCAAAAATGATGGAGCGGAACAGTACTCAACTTGTTTGATGAAGTAGGAGAAAGTGAGGACTGCAGATGCTGGAGATCAGAGCTGAAAATGTGTTGCTGGAAAAGCGCAGCAGGTCAGGCAGCATCCAAGGAGCAGGAGAATCGACGTTTTGGGCATGAGCCTTTCTTCAGGAATGAGGAAAGTGTGCCAAGCAGGCTAAGATAAAAGGTAGGGAGGAGGGACTTGGGGGAGGGGCGTTGGAAATGCGATAGGTGGAAGGAGGTTAAGGTGAGGGTGATAAGGTGAGGGTGATAGGCCGGAGTAGGGGTGGGGGCGGAGAGGTCAGGAAGGAGATTGCAGGTTAGGAAGGTGGTGCTGAATTCGAGGGTTGGGACTGAGACAAGGTGGGAGGAGGGGAAGTGAGGAAACTGGAGAAATCTGAGTTCATCCCTTGTGGTTGGAGGGTTCCTAGGCGGAAGATGAGGTGCTCTTCCTCCAGCCGTCGTGTTGCTATGGTCTGGCGATGGAGGAGTCCAAGGACCTGCATGTTCTTGGTGGAGTGGGAGGGGGAGTTGAAGTGTTGAGCCACGAGGTGGTTGGGTTGGTTGGTCCGGGTATCCCAGAGGTGTTCTCTGAAACGTTCCGCAAGTAGGCGGCCTGTCTCCCCAATATAGAGGAGGCCACATCGGGTGCAGGGGATGCAGTAAATGATGTGTGTGGAGGTGCAGGTGAATTTGTGGCGGATATGGAAGGATCCCTTGGGGCCTTGGAGGGAAGTAAGGGGGAAGGTGTGGGCGCAAGTTTTGCATTTCTTGCGGTTGCAGGGGAAGGTGCCGGGAGTGGAGGTTGGGTTGGTGGGGGATGTGGACCTGCCGAGGGAGTCACGGAGGGAGTGGTCTTTTCAGAACGCTGATAGGGGAGGGGAGGGGAGGGAAATATATCCCTGGTGGTGGAGTCAGTTTGATGAAGTAGGCCACCCACTGTGTTCATTTGCAGTAAGAAGAGGATGGTCACCTTTGCCTTCCCCAGCCATCTTACCCAGAGATCAGCCATTCTGATGGAAATAGCAACCAGGCTCAAAGAATGAATTTGGTGGTTCCCCTGAGTGTAGTCCTCAGCAGCAGCCCAACCCTCCCAGTTCCTGCCTTCCAGCTACTAGTGGAGTGAAAGTTGCAAAGCTGTGACGAAAGTGTACTGAAGGGCCTCAATTGGCTGAAGGGTGAGTGGGCCGCCCAATGCTTTAATGTGGGGACAGGTTGGGGTCAGCAGGAAAGTAGTAGACTGGAACCCATTTTATTCTATGTGTCCCCAGTCTTTAAAAACACTAATATAGTGAGAGGTACTTTGCTATTTCCCTTGAGTTGCAGCTCGTCTTAACAGAATGACAACCTATCTTTACGTAGCAACTTAATGTAGGAAAATTGATAAGGTACATTACCGGAGTGAGTACCAAACTAAAATTGATACCGAAGAGCATTTAGGTTTAGCTGCCAAAATCATAGTTATAGTAATACTTTTTAAGAACCATCTTAAAGGAAGAAAGAGTTAGAAGGTTGACAAGGCTTAGAGAGAAGGTTCTAGAATTTAGGACCTAGGCATCTAGTACGGATGCCATTTTTGAACCAAAGAAAATAATCCCAATATTTCTGTGACAGTGCACATTGGAATACAGAAGGAGCTTTGAAGGATTGACATTATCCCTATCGCTGGACTACCCACTGGATAGTAAGAGGTTGAACACTTCCATGGGTTATGTGTGTTGCTCCTGAGAATTAAAGTGAAATGAGAAAGGAATTCTCCATATTGAGAGTTATACTTTCTCATAAGGAATCAATGTACCTTACATTGATTCAAGGGAGGTGCAAGGGTTAAATCAGATACATAGCAGGCCTGGCAGGCTCAACGCGATTTTTATTAAATAAAATTGATGAGCTATCTTGAAAGGGAAAGAGTGAGCGACCTTTTGTGTTGCCAAACATATAGTGTCCCAAGTATTGGAGTTACTGAATACATGGGAGAGGTATGTTTCAGAATGCATTTGAGGGTTACAGGGTGTCTACCACACTCATGCAAACCTCAGATTGATGAATTTCAGCTCTCTCATTTCTTGTCTGCCTTTTTTCTGGTTGACTAATATTTTATAACATTTATTATGATGTTAGCATTTAATACACTTTATTTTGCAAAATAGGTCAATGAGAAATATTTTCCATGTTGTTGGCATCATTTTGTTCCATGCCTGCTAAACAGACTTCTGAGGACTAGTGTCACAGCAGCAGAATTAGCAGAAAAAACTTTGACATTGCTAATGTGACAACAGGCCACACTATTCATTAATAAACCTGAATATAGGACAAATCACCTCTTATGTAATGGTTTAGAAATAATTGCATTAGTTGCTATTATATTTTCCGAAGAGCTAACATTTAAAAAAAAGTACTTGGATCGTCAACTCTAGTTGTGTAAAGATATCTTGTCAACCCCAAATTAACTAAATGATTTTTAATTAAACAGAGTTCTTTAAAAAATCCATCAGTAAGATTAACAAGGATGGCTTATGATTGCAAAATAATATATTGTAACTTTGAATGAGTGTAATTTGATTAATTTGGGTATTTGTTTCTGAATTTCAACTTTTGAGAGTCACATACTCAGGATTAAAGTGCATTTATTATTCAGGGAAAATATTTGTAAATTGACTGTCCTGTAGAAGAAATGATAAGATGTGATAACTAAAACAGTCTTAAAAAAAGTATTTGATTTTTTGCAGAAACTGTTAATTTGTGAATGGTGGCTTTGAAAAGTATTTGAGAACTTTTATCATTTGGTAATCTACTTTTTTGTAAGAAGAAATGACTTGTAATTATTTTGTGGAATGAGGATAAAGAGATCCCACACATTTGATCTTTGGAAGAAACCAGTTGCACCAAAGTTTAGTGCAGCTATAACCTTATTGGTTATAGGATGGACACCTGCCCCTGCAGCTAATGTCCCATTTCAGCAGTTGACACAATTCTGTGATAGTGTACTGGGACATCTTCCGTCTGGATTGACAATAAGCCTCACTAATCTAAAGGAAATGGCATTGAGGATAATAGACTCTGAGCCTCCTGTATCTCCTTCACATCCTGAGGGGACTTTCAGTTGTGACTTCTTCAAATGGAGGCCATTTGACAGTCATTGGAAGTTACTGCTCCACCTGGGCTTGCTGGCGCATTTATTGTCACTCAATTTATCCGTACCTTTGTAGTACACTGCGACTGAAGTGATGATCACCCTTGCTGTGGTTGACTGCATTATTCACATTTCCAATGAACCGCTGTGGGGAATATCAGAAACAGAACATGTGCTTTGTAATATGAACAGTCAGTATTCATATTGCACACAAATGCCAGTCTAACATGGTTCTTGATAATATGGAGCACTCCAACTAGAAGAACCATGGGATTCCTGTACATGGACATTTGACATAGAGGACCTTAGTCTGAATTTGAACAGCATATGCCATATCACACAAATACAGTAGGTGTTTGCCACACAGTAGGATTAGTGAAATGTTGTCTCTACCCCCACTCGATATCACCCAAGAAAGGTAGCCGTAATTTAGAGAATGTTGATGTCCATTTACAGTTTAAGGTGAGAGGAAATCAGTTCCATGCTCTTGTGCTGCCTATGAGACCTTTAATTTTCTTTGTGAATTGTGGTCCATAGGTGACACTTTTAAGGTTTCATTTGGTTACTTTTGCTTCACAGAGTTGATTGTGATCAATTTGTAATGACCAATCGCATTGACAAAATTGTTTGTGGCCAGTATAGTTGGTTATTGCATCCATTTCGCATGAAGAGTTTTATCATTACTAGATGTCTTTAACCCATACTGAGTAAGTGTATGCTGAATTCCATGAGCTATTTAAAGGGCCTCACATTGATCAGTCCACATTCACAGGGAAAAGTGCTTACAATACCTACTCCAGTTGTGATGGCAGTTATATTTCATTTCCATTGCATATTTACAATTCAGATGAGGCTGCAAGGTAACACGTGTAGCACAGTCAGTCACTTCGTCAGCTTGTTAGTCCAGGTAACTTGCCAAACCTTCATATTCTTTTCATCCTTACATTCCATGTTGAAACCCATCAATTCTGAGGTTCCCTATTATCCCACACAAGTTTTTCATTTTGTTCAGTATTTGCTCATGTAATGTGGGCTTCACTGGCTACTTGAGCACTTATTGCCATTCGCTTATTGCCAGAGGGCGGTCAAGAATCAACAATAATTGTTATGGGGTCTGCAGACACATGTACGACTATCCAGGTAAGGAAGGCAAATTTCCTTTCCTAAAGGACATTAGTGAACTAGATAGATTTATTGCAAATAGCTGCATGTTTGCTATTTGGCTAGCTTTTGATTCCAGACATTTTCTTTATTAAGATCAAGCGTCACCATCTACTCTAGTGGAATTTGTACCTGTGTACCTTCTGGATTGCTAGCCTAGTGACATTACCCCACGACTTCCCTCTTCATTTGCCAACATTACTTCCGAGTCCTGGACCTACAGCTTATCCTTAGCAATCATTGTGATTCTTTGTCTTCCCATCAAAGTCAGGGTGCTGCTAACCATTGATAACACACCCCTCCTACAGCAACCTGTGCTCTCCATTGCATTATTGGCTCCCATCCTTATATGTTGAGTCACTCCATGTCATAATTATTACCTGCTTCCCATCCTAGCATGCATCTTCAAATCCTCACGATTGACTTCCCCGACATTCCTACCACAGCTGTAGCCTTTGATAACATAGAACATAGAACATGTTATGGGGTCTGCAGACACATGTAGGACTATCCAGCGGCACGGTGGCACAGTGGTTAGCACTGCTGCCTCACAGCGCCAGAGACCCAGGTTCAATTCCCGACTCAGGCGACTGACTGTGTGGAGTTTGCACGTTCTCCCCGTGTCTGCGTGGGTTTCCTCCGGGTGCTCCGGTTTCCTCCCACTGTCCAAAGATGTGCAGGTCAGATGAATTGGCCATGCTAAATTGCCCGTAGTGTTAGGTAAGGGGTAAATGTAGGGGTATGGGTGGGTTGCGCTTCGGCGGGGCGGTGTGGACTTGTTGGGCCGAAGGGCCTGTTTCCACACTGTAAGAAATCTAATCTAATCTAATCTAATCTAACATAACAGCACAGTATAGGCCCTTTGGCCCTCGATGTTGCACCGACCTGTGAAATCTAACCTGCACCATTCCATTATTATCCATATGTATATCCAATACCCATTTAAATGCCCTTAACATCAGCGAGTCTACTACTGTCACAGGCAGGCCATTCCTTGCCCCTACTATTTTCTGGGTAAAGAAACTACCCCTTATATCTGTCCGAAATCTATCACCCCTCAATTTAAAGCTATGTCCCCTCATGTTAACCTTCACCATTAGAGGAAAAAGGCTGTCACTGTCCACTCTACCTAATCCTCTGATTATCTTATATGTCTCGATACCTCTCAACCTTCTTCTCTCCAATGAAAAAAAACCTCAGTTCCCTCAGCCTTTCCTTGCAAGACCTTCCTTCCATACCAGGCAACATCCTCATAAATCTCCTCTGAATCCTTTCCAAAGCTTCCACATACTTCCTATAATGCAGTGATCAGAACTGCACACAATATTCAAGGTGCAGCCTTACCAGTGTCTTGTATAGCTGAAGCATGACATCGTGGCTCCGAAACTCAATGCCCCTACCAATAATCGCCAACACATCATATATCTTCTTAACAACCCTATCAACCTGGGTGGCAACTTTCAGGGATTTATGCACCTGGACAGAGATCTCTCTGTTTATCTACACTGCAAAGAATTTTACCATTAGCCCAGTACTACTTACAAAGTGAACTATCTCACACTTTTTCACATTAAACTCTGTTTGCCACTTCTGAGCCCAGCTCTGCTGCTTATCTATGTCCCTCTGGAACCCACAACATCCTTCAGCACTAACCACAACTCTGCCTACCATAGTGTTATCCACAAATTACTAACCCATCCTTCTACCCCCACCCCCAGATCACTTATAAAAATGACAAACAGCAGTGGCCCCAAAACAGGTCCTTGCAGCACACCACTGGTACCTGAACTCCAGGATGAACATTTCCTATCAACCACCACCCTCTGTCTTCTTTCAGCTAGCCAATTTCTGATCCAAGCCACTAAATTACCTTCAATCAATAATCCTCGTGACGTTCATTGAACAGACCATCCATATTACCTGTTGCCCACCCCCAAAACTGACATGGAATGACAGTCTTGACTGATGAGTGACCAGATTCCTGACTGATGGCTGTCTGCTGCTCGCAAACTGACTTCATATCAATCCCTTTGCTGACTTCGCACGGATTGTGACTGGGCCCCTGACTGACAGTAGTCCCCTTTGCCTTGATAGACCATTGCTGAAAATGTGTTGCTGGAAAAGCGCAGCAGGTCAGGCAGCATCCAGGAAACAGGAGAATCGACGTTTCGGGCATAAGCCCTTCTTCAGGAAACCTGAAGAAGGGATTCCTGAAGAAGGGCTTATGCCCGAAACGTCGATTCTCCTGTTCCCTGGATGCTGCCTGACCTGCTGCGCTTTTCCAGCAACACATTTTCAGCTCTGATCTCCAGCATCTGCAGACCTCACTTTCTCCTCCTTGATAGACCATTCCCCTTAGACTTTGAGAAATGGCCATTTGGTCAAAGCACATGCTTGTAAGCTGTTGGTGCATGGTATAGATGTGGCAGTGATTTTACACAGTGCAGCACAGCAACATGTCCAATCCCTTGACTGACCACTGCTGTCAACAATTACAAGGTAATAGTTTTGCTGTGTGCTAAAAGGCAAAGTAAGACTGAAGTATAGTGAGAATGTAAGTTCCGAATGAGATAGAAAAGTGCTAAAAGACAAGGGAATGACATTGTCAAGTAGTTATGACCTGAATAAACACAAAGATTAGATTCACCCTGCTCTGATGCATGAACTGGGTGACTCACTGTGTAAAGTGACCTGGTTGCAGCATTACAATGAATAGTGCTCCAAAGTGCAGCAGTTAAATGGATAACTGTATTCTCAGTCAGTCAGCAGTGTGTAATAGTGTGTTGAGACTGGTCCATACCTGATGCCAACCCTTTTGACTGCCCATGGATTGTACTCTGAGGGGTTGGGTACGGTTGGCCAAGATGGAGTCTGGGAGCAGCAAATGGGGAGCCATAAACATAAGGTTACTGCTTTAATGTTCATTTGGGAATTATCACTGTCTACTTTCTCTTTGCCAGCTGGGAGAATAGCAAATTGAAAACAATTGAGGCAAGCATAGGTACTAATAAAATATTACTGCATGAAAATGGTCCTGTACCCACTCAGAGTCTCTTCTCACCATTCAAACCTTGGGTGAAACATCAGACATGTTTTGTTTTAATCAAGAATTTTTCTGATCTCTCATTAGTTTCCCAGTGGATCTGTTGTGCCCACATTCTTCAGGGGCTAGGAAAATTCTGCCCAACATTTATGCCCAGATAGACAGGACCTTGATTTGGCATCTCAGCCAAAAGATGGCAGCTTTAATTATACAGCACTCTTCCATTACAATGTTGATACAGTCAAACACTGGAGAAAACTTTGAACCGATAACTTTCTAACTCAGGGCAAAGGATATTACCATTGAAACTAGCTGTTGCAACTCCTTTATGGACTATTTTTGCCAGGGTTAATTTATTCACCTTTAAGATACTGTCACCATCATCCCAGCAGACTGTAGGGCTGTTCTCTTAGAAGAGAGAGATGGCTCATGTGAGTCTAACTGAGGGTCACCATGCCTGAGGGAAGAGGCAAGATTGAATAAGTGAGGCCTCCATAGTAACCTCAACTCATACAGGAATTGAACCCATGCTTTTGATATCATATTGCATCACAAACCAGCTGTCCAGCCAACTGAGCTAACCGACCCTTTACTTTTCACATATAACCAAATCTAATTGATAACATAACTGGTTCTTTAGCCCACAGTGACTTGCATGAGCATATGGACTAAACATTTCCTCTGGGGACCTATTGATCAGCCGCTGTAAGTGCAGTGGAATCTCAGTATTGATTATTTGGTATTATCGGAGGCTGCACTTTATAATGTGAAAATTATGCATGACAGACACATTAAGACACAGGACTTTAAAATAATTGATTTATAATTTTTCATAAAAAAATAAAAATGCTGCAAATAGCCAACAGCATTGTGAGCATTTTCAGGGAGAAATAAGAGTTAACTTATCCTTTTTAAAAAAAATTCATACATTGAATGTGGGCATCGTTGGCTGAATCAGTATTTATTGGCCTTTTCCTGTTGCCCAGGCCAGACTGGGTTAGGACAACAGATTTCCTTCCATAAAGGAGTCCTGAATCAGATGAGTTTTACAATTTCAGCAAGCATGATGACCATTCGACGAGCTTTTCAGTCCAGATTTTGTTGAATTCAAATTTCACCCTCTGCCACTAGGAGATTCAAACACATTAGCTGATGTCCACAGAAGAATAGCCCGGAACTCTGGATTACTCACTCAGTAACATTACCACAACACTACTGTTTCCCCATAACTTACAGTTTTCTGATGTCGAAAACAATAGTGCTTAGAGATATAACAGTTTTTAACTAAGCAAAGTACTCTCATGCCATAAAGGAGTACAAATCGAAAGCATTAATTCACATTTTTCTCTCTCTCACCCCCAGGGGTGTTGGACACTGCTGAGTATTTCACTGAATTTCCTGCTTTTATTTCAAAGTTCATGGTACTTTGCTCTGGTATGTCATAAATTCAGAGGAAAATTTCAAAAACAATGAATGGCGCACACAATCTGCCAGTTTGTACACCAGTTTTAATGCTTGGTTGCTGTGTTCACACCAAGTACTGTATATGTTTACAGGCATATTATTTCATCTGCATATCTATATAAACTTTCCTCTAAACACAATTCTATTAAAACAGCACCAAATACATGTTTCTGATGGCAATGTTTATTGTAAGACAGAATTTTTCCATTGAATTTGTTGTATCACAAGAAAGTTTCCATTTCAATTTGAGAAACTGGTCACATTTCAACATACAAATATATAACACAGTTACTTAGGCATCATCTAAAAATCAGCCAAGTGCTACACAGACTATTCAAGAAAGAAATGTGTACAACAGACTGGAATGGAAAAAACGGCAAAGCCTCCAATAAAACAACATCATGAGGCTGATTTGGGCAGCAGGCTGCTCAAAACCAGACATGTTAAACTTTTAAACTGATTTTTGTATAATTAGTGATCCTCCCAGCCCCACAAAATTCCACCTGCCACAGAGCTTCCTTGAGAACGCCTGTCCTCATTGTCATTCACTATCTGCATTGGGTGAGGATCATGAAGAACCTACTAGTTTTGCAGCCTTTGCCAACAACAATGGAGTCAAGGCATAAGTGTGCCAACTGTCATGGCTTTGGACCAAATCCATCAAACAAGTGCTGGGCATGTTTCTTCTGGCTTGTGCTCCATAGAATCAGACACATGATGACAATCTTCCCCCTACAAATCTTAATCTCAACATCTGTGTAAATTTTTGTGAAAGACAACAGAAAAATGTCTTCAGTGGTTTTGTTTTTTTAAGACAACACTGAAAAATATCATTAATCAGAACAAAAGAAGATATAAAATTATATTAAATATCAAGATGAATTTAAGAAAAACAAAACACCAGGTCACAGTTTCAGTTCCAAGAAGTTGGTAAAATTTGTCTTTGTGCATTAGGACACAAAAATCTGCCTTCCTAATGCTGTTAAGAGCGAGAAGTAAATTCAAATGGAGGGAGGATTGGCTTATTGACACTATCCTGCCAATCACTACCAGTAAGAAATGTATTAAAGCTGAAATATCCATCAATCTTTAAATTGTTGAAACTATGTTCGTACACATATTAAAAAAAAGAAGCTAAACCACACTGGGACTGTCTTTGGCCTGATTGGAAGCTACTCCCAGTATTGTAATGTTAAATTAAATTAGCTGTGGTTCACATATCCTTCGATGTTGCCTGTGCTTTCTCACCCAACAAAAATCCAATGTGTAAGAAGTCAGTTGCTTATTAACAGATAAAATATAATCACAGCATAAAACTTTTAATCAAGTGTGAATATAGCTAAAGATTTCTCCAGGCTCTGGTGACAGTATTTATTTTAACAGAAGCAATCCCTCTTTCAGTGCCTTTGTCCAAATGTTGCTAATGCACCAATCTCTGTAAAATGTTAAAATTAGTTGATGTCAGGCATGTGTTAGTAACGAACCTAAAGCACTGTCATACATTGGATGCCACATTTCAACATCCACAGAATGCACAAAAATGGTTCAGAGAAGTTAGCTCATTTGCTGAGTTATTTTAAACCTGTTATGACAAACATATGCCACAGTTTATGGCCGCTAAGCATTTTGAAATTTCATCAGCAAATGTTGAGGCTTTTATTCTTCTGTTTCAATGTTTACATCCATTGCTTTTTACAAAAGGACTTGTAAGAGCAGAAAATAATAAATTGTAAGAAAGAAACATGATTTTATTAGCATAATAGCTAATATGTATTTTTGAGTGGCATTGACATTTCAAATGGTCAGAAGTTTTGAACTTCATAAAGAAATCTTCTTGCTGAGTTCAACTTATAACAAAACTCACTAAATTCTTTATAATCTTTATACATCTTTACTAAGATTTGGATTCATTATAATGATGTTTGGGAGCCTAAATGTAGATGGAAGGCACACCCTTCAGATCATTGGAACAAAATGATACTGGAATATATGAATAAGTTGAAGTAATTCAGTCCTTCAAAGTAGTTCCCCATTCAAATAGAGCATGACCAATATCTACATTACCTCCATTTACCTGTATTTGTTCCATACCCTTTAACACTATTGCCTAAAAAATCCATTGATCTCAGGTTGCTTGGTGGATCATCCTAAGAATATCTACAATTATCCGTTATGTTATCCTTCATATCTAGGGGATGTAAATGCCTTATTATATGCTGCTGAATTGCTGAATCTCTGTCAGTTAAGGATTCAGCTTAATGAATCTATCAAAATCACAAATGAATAGCAAGACATAATGAAAAGTAATCTGTGCTATTTATATACAACTCAGATTTTTTTGCTAATTAACAGCCATTCGAATCCTCTTAATTAACAAAACATTAATAACAAATAATTAATAACTTATGTAAAAAAATAAAACAATAATTTTAAATGAAACTAAAGGTATTAAATTATTAAATATGTGGTCATTACATTTAAAAAGTTGAATGGATATCCTATATAGACCTCCTCAAATTTTTGAGAAAACAGAAACACAGACAAATTCTAAGAACAATCCAAGGCTTGTTGCTGAATGCAGTTACAAGTTACAACTGTGCCCCCTCACAGAGGGAGTATGGTTTTAAAGGAGGAAACATTAGGTTTTGACAGATTGGGTGCTTATTTTAGTGTGAATTTGTCAAACTAGATAAGAAATCTAACCTAGGATTCCCCAGCATCACAAGATAACTGAGACTTATACGTCAACAAGCTAGACATGAGACATCAACCATCATTCCACACTGCAATGCATCCATCCTCTATCTGCCAGAATATTACTAGAGATAAAAAAAATTAAGCAAGCAAAGGACGCTGAGATTGGAGATACTATAGCACCCTAGCTAAGGTTAGGTTTTATGTGTTGGCTATCATGTGTTAATTATAGGATCACTTCTGTCTACCCTAGGGACTTGACTTCACTGTTTCTTTACAGATTATATGATCTTTACAATTTTTGTCCATATTCCTGTATTTCTATCATCCCATCATACTGTTAAAGCATAAGACCATTTCCTGGAAGTAATGGTCTCCAATTGGGGTTCTAATTAAATATATGTAACACTATTATGGATAACATTCTACATCTAAAAGGTGTACAAGAAATGAGCAATATTTGTACATACATTATGGTATTAGGATCATGCACAATTATATTTCACTCACATACCTAAGGGAAAGAATGCTTTAGGATAAGTACATTTTCAGATGATTTGCCTAGACAACTACAAGTGCTGTGTTATTAAAGTCAATCACCTTCAGTATTTGACCCTGAAATTAATATTGAACATTGCAACACACTCCAGCCTGAAGGTCAAAAAGCCTGTCTGGAGGCTGCATTCACATATTGGTTGTTGCACATTGTTAGAGATGCCCAGTTCACAGCAAATTGTTGCATTACACTTGGTTCTTTGTGAGACATGTTATCCAATGCAAAAAAAAACAGAGAAAGCAAGAAGCTGGGAAAAGTTTCTGTACCATGGGCTTGAATGAAGTAGCTAAATAACAGCATGTATTCAAGGTAAGTTTTCGAGACTCCAGTAGCAAAGTTGAAGCCTATTAAATTATCAGTATGCAGTAAATCATGACATAATGCCTTCCTTCACTGAATTAAAAATATTTTTCATATACATTGATATTTCCTTAGTTTCAGTTAAGATTTGTTCATGGCCTGTGGAATATATGCAGTTGTATCAATTGTTTTCCTTGCTATGTGTTGCAGCTGGGTATTTATGATTTACAGTCATCTGTTCTTCCCTTTTTTTCATCCAAATCAAAAGCAAGTCACTTTAAATATTTGTGAATTGCACTAAGAAATTTTGACTGTCTTCAGCAGAATTATCAGTTAGATTAAGGCCTGAGTTTAGGCAGAGTTGCAAATGAGCAAAAGCCAAATCAATTGGAGTGAGAATGATAAAACTCAAAGTCAATAATGCATCTACAGATGGAGAAGTTTGACCATGTTGCTCTTTAAAGCTTCTCCTCATTGCTATTAATACTGTCAGGAATCAGAGCACGTTTCTTCATAATGCAGCAACAATCTCGCACGCACACGCACGGCAACAATTGTGAAAGTGATGCTTAGCCAAGAATATCCAGATAGACTGGGGAGGCCTTTGCCAATGTTTGGAGGAGACTGTGAATTTCCTTGATGTTGAGCCTCATGTGTGGTTCACGCTGCCAGCAACCAAGCATCAGGTCATACACCTCTTTCGGGCAGGTTCGAGGGCGTTGAAGCACACGGCCTTGTGTGATGCATTCAATAACCTGGTGGAAATATCAGAGAATGTTTGCATTAATAATGATTTTATCTTCACAATTTGAGAAACGTTTTTGCAACTTTGATACATTTGATCCATTATTGTCCTTTTTACTTCAATGTCAGGCTAGATATCTGTAGCCTAGATACTAGACATAATCCTGGCTTGCCTACAATAACCACTTTAGCCAGTCCCAAGAAGTGACAGAAAGCATCAACCTCTCCAAATTCCTTTCCCCTAGTATTTGCTTACTATCTAGATAGAACACTGAGCAAACAGTAAACTTGCAATGATCACTACTGTTACAAAGTTGAAAGCATGTACTGTACTTTTAAGAGAGAGTGAAAGCTGGCAAGCACCTGCTGTTTTCACAGCAGATCAAATACAACCAGTTTAAATTATGCTCTAAGATACTATAACCCAATTGAATTTGAATTTTACTGTTTTGACAACATTGAACCTTATGAGACAATTCGATGTTTGGGGTGTAAAAAGCAGGCATTTTGGACAGTTAGCCAGAGAAACAGCACCATCTTCCATTTGAATGACTGCTATCCACCACACACTCTCTTTTTCGTATGAAACATCTTTGCAGCAGAAGACCAAAGACGACCCAGGGAGATCTACAAACAGAGGAAGATCTGTACTGTCTGATTTTGAAACTTGAGTTGCTGTAAATTTAATAGCGGCTTTATTGGATCAGTATATTGGATCAGTTATAGATTGGGAGGTGGTTTACAAACCTATAAGAGAAAGAAGGCTTAGAGTTCTAAATAGTTGTTGTTTAATGTTCATTTTAGAGTTAAAGAATAAAATTCTTATTTTTCCTTTAATAGTGGAGTTTAGGTAGTTCTCTGTCACTCATACTTCAACACATTACAAAGCAAGGTGAGTTTTTCTTTGTGTTTTTGGCATAATTAGCAGAAGGGTTTACTGCCATGTCATAACACTACTCTTTGGCACCATAACACTGAGTTTTCCTTATTTTGTTCACATATCATTCTGTCATCTAATTCGACCCACTATTAGGTTACACACTCAGATCATTATATGCACAACTGTTCATTGCAATTACATTCAAAAAGAAAATAAAGGAGATAGATTTAAAGTGAAGAAAAAATTTTGAAGATTGCCAACATCATTCTTAAAGGAATTGGCAGTCACAATATTTTCAAAATTACTGTCTGTCTTTTCTCAAGTCCTCATTTCTCAGAGTTGGGCCATGGACTGCCATTGGATTGGTCCAAGGTTATGTGATGTAGCTGTTTGCCACTGCCTTCTGCAGGATGGCTGACCAGAAAATTCACCTGCCTCAGGCAAATTGGCAGCATTTACAGGCTTCTAATTCACTTGCCTGGACACGTTCTTTGGCCCACAAGCCCTGACTTGGAACTCAAACCTGAGCTTCTGGCCCAGAGGTAGAAAGCTACCACTACACTACAAGACCAGCAACCTTAAATTACTACAAACAATTACTAAATTCTGTATTTTCAGGTAACATATGAATTAAGAGAAACAACTGTACTACAAAGGGATGCTGTAACAAAGAATGGCTGTTACCTTTTGACTAAAGTTCATAAAACCTAACACAAACCTCATTGTTTGATAGCTGATACCAGGGTTGTTTTCCATAGGTAAATATTTCCCATAACACCACCCCCAAACTCCATACATCACTTTCAGTGGTGAATCTCCTGTACATAATGCTCTCAGGGGGCATCCAGCGAATTGGAAGCATGGTATGACCACCAACCTGAAAAGGAACAAAATTAAATGTCATTCAATCTGAATAAGAGTTATTAAAGAGAATTCATTGCATCAAAACTGAGCTTGGAAAAACAGTAGTGAGTTGGGCAAAAATACAATGTACAACCACACTTAAGACATACTATGAATGGGTATGGCACTGATCTGAGACTGAAAGTTATACAATATTTGTCTAGTTTTAGTCATTAGGACTATGAACTTGAACCTCTACCAAGGATGCCAAACTAGACCTCTACCAAGGAATATGATTCACACATTTTGGTTTAAAAACTGCTATTCACCACACACTCTCTTTTTCGTATGAAACATCTTTTCAGCAGAAGACCAAAGATGATCCAGGGAGATCTACAAACAGAGGAAGATCTATACTGTCTTGGTTTTGAAACTTGAGTTGCTGTAAATTTAATAGGGGCTTTACTGAATCAGTATATTGTTATAGAGTGGGAGGTAGATAACAAACCTTTAAGAGAAAGGAGGTTTAGAGTTGTCAATAGTTGTTGTTTAATGTTCATTTTAGAATTAAAGAATAAATTGTTAGTTTTCCTTTAAATAATGGAATTTAATAGTTCTCTATCACTCATACTTTAACAGATTACAAAGTGAGGTGGGCTTTTCTGTGTGTTTTTGGCAGAAGGGTTTAACCTGAACTTAAAAATAAACATGGTTCTTTATATTTAAATTGGTTTAGTGACCTGCCTGACCTTTTTTGACATTAATTTCACTTCTCATTTTCTTCCAATCTTAACAGCATATTGTTTTTATAAAGTGATTGACTTTGAAAAGGCATTTACTTTATCAGTATTTTTTGAATTTTGCTTAATTATGCATGTTCTTCTGCATTTCTGGAAATATGAGCTTCTGTAGAATAAGATGGACTAGGATTTTTTTTAATACAGCCAGGATCAAAGGCCACCCAGCCAAACTACATTTATCGAAATTATCAGCTGTCATCTGTATCTTAGCAACACCAACAGTGAGCATGTATCTGGATTATTGAGATTGTTCAAAAATGGACATATTTTAGTCATGTTTTATTGCCAAAAATAGGAGTAGTTTCAATGCTATGAATGTGGAACAAGTGTGTGCTGCAATTATTTTCTTCCTTCTGACAACTTTGGATTAATATTTTGTGTACTGCCCCACACATAAATGAAAGGAGAATCTGCATACACTGAAGCAGTATCAAACATTCAGCCTAGCTATAAATGCTTAGAAATAAACACTCTACCATTTATATGCAGGAGCAACATTGAATAAGCAAAATACAAATATACATTTTTCATTTTTGTTCATGCTTTTTTAAAAAATTATTTTCCTCATGTTCCCGGTTCCTTCCAAAGCCGGAAGAGCACACCAGCCAGGAATCTTCTCAGAGTTGCTTCTTCTTTACTGCCATCATTTGACAGACGTGCAGCAGGGATCTTTCACACAGAATCTCTAAGGTGTGCAGAAAGAGACTATTTGACCCTCCAAAGAGCATTCCACTAAACCCCAGCCTCCTACCCTATTCCCATAACCACGCATTTACCAAGACTAATACACCCAGCCTGCACATCCATAGTCTCTACAAACAATTTAGCATGGCCAATCCACTTAACGTGCATATCTTTGAACTGTGGGAGGAAATCAATGGAAACCCATGCAGACATTGGAAGAATGTGCAAACTCCAAACAGACAGATGCTCAAAGCTGGAATCAAACCTGGGTCCCTGGCGCTGTGAGGCAGCAGTGCTAACCACTGTCACCGTGTCATCCATCCTGCCAAATAATCCCACTAACCACCCTGCTCTTACAGCTGAACATCATGGATAGGCTAACATCCTGCTCATTAAATATATTAGGGCCCCTTTTAATTCTGATCATGCTCCACAAGGGTGTGAAGTAAATCAATTCCAACATGGCAGTCTTGTCTGTAAACTTACACTGATGCCACAAAGCTTTTGCCTTTCCAAAAATATTATTATTAGTTGAAGACCCAAGACAATCTCAGCAGCAACAATGATGCTCAATTGATCCATAGAAATCTATTCCAAATGGTTTTAGTTATATCAACGAGATATACTTTTATTTATAATTACAACATATATCAGGTCAATTTTATGTATTTGCTGTACTTTGTCTACCATTTCCACAAAGTGGAAGTAACAGTGTACGATCCCAATCACTTCATTTTACTTCAGCTTAAATAGTTGGATAAAAATGGGCTGATGTTATTTGGCTCGAACACCAGCAAACACTCGGTTCCATTGCACAACAGAGGAGAAAGCAGCAGAGAACCATGTTGCTTAGATTATGCACAACTTTTGTTACACTAGAGCTTCTCCAGAAGTAAGATGGAATATTTGTGCTTGGAATAAGTGAGGTTCCCAATGTACATTCATGAATAAAGGTCCATTTCTGTACAGCAGCCTGAAGGACTCATGGTCAGCCAATGTTACTGTCCTGAGAGATTGAGTTTATGGCTATATTTCTAGGCACAAAGACTTATTAAAGGAACGGTTCAGAGAGGCCGCCTACTTGCGGAACGGTTCAGAGAACACCTCTAGGACACCCGGACCAACCAACCCAACCACCCCATGGCTCAACACTTCAACTCCTCCTCCCACTCCACCAAGGACATGCAGGTCCTTGGACTCCTCCATCGCCAGACCATAGCAACACGACGGTTGGAGGAAGAGCGCCTCATCTTCCGCCTAGGAACCCTCCAACCACAAGGGACGAACTCAGATTTCTCCAGTTTCCTTATTTCCCCTCACCCCACCTTGTCTCAGTCAAACCCCTCGAACTCAGCACCGCCTTCCTAACCTGCAATCTTCTTCCTGACCTCTCTGCCCCCACCCCACTCCGGCCTATCACCCTCACCTTGACCTCCTTCCACCCATCGCATTTCCAAAGCCCCTCCCCCAAGGGTTTCACAAATTAAATCAAAAATGCATTCACTGATTAAATAAAACAAATCAAAATCTTTTCTTTGTTTAAATCCCAAAACTGAGTTATCAGTTAATGAAGGGAAATCTGTGATCATCTATAAATTTGTTTCGTTATGATAGCCACAACACATTCATTTTCTACATCATATCCTCAACTTAAAGGTAACTTTACTTTAGAATTTTCGGGATATTTCTTTAAATAAAGTAGCAGTGTTTCAATGTGCTTGTACTTGCTCCTTCTGGAGGACAATTACCAACATCCAGCCTTCAGGTGTTAGGTCAGAATGTTATGGATTGTCAGGATTCCCATGTTAACTAGAAACTGTTCCATCAATGGTGGGCAAGAGAGAATGATTATTGTTAGCTTGTCACATGACCCCATTTTTGATACACCAACAAAAGCCTTTTATCTAGGCCCTGGCTGGAACCGAAAAAAAATTCAACTGAGTAAGCAATCTTAAGATTTGAAACAGCCATCTTCATTTAATTGCCAAGATCCTAGTTACTTGATCTAAAGGCAGCTACACAGCCTTTTACACAACTATAAAACAAGATGACTGCAGCACTGAGCAAGTGTGAGACTTGTATTTTAATTCAGATGAACAAACAACCGATTTAAATAGATACTGCGAAACAATCAAAATTGATTCTTCTTTATCATCACTGTAAAAAGATAAAATGCGATATCCCACAATCCTCCTTCATCCTATTGACTAACATTTATGTACATTCAGGAACTTAAATATAACAATAGCCTTGAGCCTTCAAAAAGTGATTAATTGTCAAATGGCTCAAGCCTCATTAAAAATTAAATTCGAGCTCTCTGCATGCTTTGTTATTTATATGTCAACCTAGTTTCAGCAGTTTTTGTCGCCTTAAATATTAATGACTGTCCTATAATCTCATGGAAGTTGCCCTTTTAGAATGAGCAGTATCAATAATCTTCATTTTATCACTTCTCTTGCAAAAACCACTGCAACCAATGTCACTCTCCCGTCCTGAAGAAGGGTTGCTGGACCCAAAACATTAATACCGCTTTGTCTCCTCAGATGTTGCCAGAGCTGCTGAGTTTTTGCAGAATTTTCTGTTTTTGTTTCACTCTAACCGTCTTTGCTGTAGTGATGAGAATAGTGCATTTTCTCTCAATTGGTCAAAACATGTCATTTTGATTCCATTATCCTAACTAACTTGGATAGAAAGGGCAATGAGTTCAACAACATTGCTGAAGTTTGCAGAGAACAGCGTTTTATTGGATTTTGCTAACTTTAGCAGTATCTGCTCTTTGCTTTATTTTGCCTTTGTCTGTGATCCAATACTGAAAGTAGATAGGACTGATGATTGCTGGGTTGCAAATGGCTACAGATTCACTTTGAAGTGGTGCCAGGAAATGATTTGATTATATCAAGCATATCTAAGTTTGCCTGCTGGTGAATGACCGCAGCTTTGCTGGTAATATCAAATAAATCTACAGCTTTGTTGGGAATGGAACACACGATATGCACTAAGTGTCATCATAAATGATATCAGGTAATCGCTAAATTCCTTATTTGCAGTAGTTTAATGGAGTTGAGAAAATAAATTTATAGTTTAGGAAACACAGCATATCCAAACTAATTTATCCTTGTTATAAGTAACTGGCTCTGCTCGTAATGACTGCAAATGTTTGAGAATTACTCTGAGGTTATGCAGGAGTGTCAGATGGTGATGCTGTGGCTGTTTAAATTACCACACTGTTCAATGTCAGGTCACTAATGTGATGTCTTGGGAGCAAGTTACAGTATCAGTTCCAAGTTTCACATGGTCCATACACTGGCTTTTGCAGCTCAGCAAGTCACAGCAGACAGCAAAGCTGTTTTAAAGTCACGTTATCCAAAAGAGCACTTTGTAATTATCTAAACAATTTTTCAACAGTTACTCACAAAATGTGGCATGAGAAATTTGTCTTAAAGAGATGGGCCATAAATTTGGGTGAAGGTAAAGACAAAGGTAATAATTTTCTCAACAGGTAAGTCATCCTGGATGGCAAGGTGACTCAGTGGTTAGCACTGCTTCCTCTCAGCAACAGGGACCTGCGATTGATTCCAGCCTCTGTGTGAGACTGTCTACATGGAATTTGCACATTCTCCCAGTGTCTACGTGTTTTTTTTCTGGGTGCTCCGGTTTCCTCCGACAATCCAAAGATGTGTAGGGTAGGTGAATTGGCCATGCTAAATTGCCCATAGTGTAAGCTAGGTGCATTAGTCAGGGATAAATGTAGAATAATAGGGTAGAGGATTGGGACTATGTAGGTTACTCTTCAGAGGGTCGGTGTGGACTTGTCAGGTCAAATGGCCTTGTTCCACACTGTAGAGATTGTATGATACTAAAGGTTTAATGACATTGTGGATAGTGTCATAGCTTTTGTGTCAAAAGTTGCAGATTTCATTATTTTGGGACTTCAGGATGATGAAAAATGTGCTCATAACACAAACAAACAGGTTGATTGTTAGCAGACAAATCCTTCCAACACATGCAACACTAAGGGAATAAGAACAAGGTAGACTCCTGGCCAGCCTTGCTCAATGCAGAATGGCACCCCACGAGCTATAGTGTCTTGCTTCAGGTTAGTGACCTGTTCCAGGAGGAATAAACTTCAGGTCACAGACATAAGCAAGTGCTTTGTTGCCCTCATGCATTTCTAGACATGAGCAGCCTCCAAACATCTGCCTCCAGAAATGAAACCATTTCTGCTGAGACTAGTAGTATTACGGTATACTACTGGAATACTGATAAGAGACCATATGAAAGCAGATTAAAACTAATTTATGCTGCTACAGGCCAGTTAATTTCTACCTGGTTTTGTATTTATCCATACTGGTTTTTCCCTCTGCTGCCAGGACTGAAAGCAATGGGACTCTGTGTAACATTTTCAGCAGCACCCAACTGGTCAGCAGCCGTAGGGACCTTCTCTCATAGTTGCTGGTCCATTCAGAAGGCCAGCATCTTAACTGCCTTGGCAGCAACATCCATAGAATTCAGGAAACTGTCCTTAATTGGTCACCTAATTAACAGCCATTCCACCACCACAACTTCCACTTCCCAGTTCACCTTTAGAGGGCAGATAAAATATAGTCCAAGTTCCAGTTCAGCACAGGAGTTCCTTATGTTAGCAGAGAACACCTCTATCTCCACCACTATTAATGTATAACGGATCAGAGAGACGCACCTATTGTATTGCTTCTACTTCTCTAGACTATCAGAAGTGCCAGAAACTAAGAATCCATTGCTGTAAGACTCTTAAATGCACAGATCATATTTCTGAAATGAGTAAGGAACATGATAATATATTGTTTAAGACTGCCAACCAACACATATGCTCCAGCATTTGAATTCATATCTTGATAGTACTCCCCTGAACACATATATACAACTGCTGCTGGTATTGGAGGGAAAGGTCAAGTACGTAGAGTCTATAAAAAGATCACTATGAATCTGACAGCAGACCTAGAAAAAAAAATATATAATGGTTAATGGAAAGCATAGCTAATTTGGTTCTGATCAGAGACAGCAAATAATCGTAAAGTAGCAAGTGTTAGGGCTTACTATTTATAAGGGTTTTACAAAAGTACACTTTGCCTCTTGAATATATACTCTGATGTCGAGGCCAAGACAAACGTAGAGAAGAGACAGAGAACATTTTGCCTCTCTGTGAGTGAGCGCACTCCTTTAATTAAAAGAGAGAGATGTGTACCAATTTCATTGAGAAAAAGTAATCTATTATGAATTTTGATCACATTAGATTGATAATTTGGTTTGATCCTAGTCCCCTGACAAAATTGCAGATTTGTGGGGGTTAAACAGCATCAAATAAACACAACTCTCAGTGTTACTCTTAGGTGCTACAGGTTTGCTGTGGAAATTCACTTCTGAATATTTAGTGTGTTCAAAGTATCCTTCATTTCCAGAAGTACTGCAATATAAATAAGAGGAGGATAGACGAAGTGCTGAAAATCGTCTTCACCAGAAGTTATCACTGGGATCGTGTGAATGGACCACACAGCTGACTATCTTTACGCCAGTGAGGATAATAAACATTTCTACATGTCTAAGCACAAAAACAAATAAAATAGTGAACGTTTTTCAATGCTTTCAGCAATTTGGGAAAACTCAATTCATGAAATTACAACAACACATTGGTGATCATTTTCATTTTGTTATTGTTGTGTTTGTGCTTTAAAATGTGATAGTAACAGAATCAAATTAATTACCATAGATTCAAGAACAGCATCTTTCCTGCTATTATCAGACTGATGATCCAACCTTTCATATATTAAAGTTGGTCTTTCTCTGCAACTGTAACACTAATAGTAGTCCCCTATACCCACGGAGGATATATTCCAAGACCTACCACGGAAGCCCGAAACTGCGGATAGGTGCAAACCCATTCACTCAAACGGGAAACATATCTTCCCGGCAGCCTCCTGGTCCCTGGTTCTGGAACGTTTCCTTTTATATCTTTGTGCCACAGCAAACCACGGGTAACTGAAATCGTGGAAACCAGACCCGTGGATATGGGGGTGGCACTGTATTCTGCATTCGGTTTTATTACCCTGATGTACTTATGTAAGGTATGATTTGTCTGGATAGCACTCAAACAATGCTTTTCATTGTACCATGGTACATGTGACAATAATAAATCAAATCAAAATAAATTACTGTGTTGGCATTGTTTTGATTCACTGAACTTATGATTGGCAAGAAGAACTGCATTCTGATGCCCAAAATCCACGTCAGTGCATCTCAAATATGCAGGCAAATCAGGGTGAATAGCAAAGATAAAATGAAGCCATTTTCAACTCTAACCACTGAGGCCAGTTGGTTTCTGCCAGTTCCCACATTTGCTCGCAAATCATGGGCAGCTAGTAAAAACCAATGGGCAGCTAACTCTATTAAGGAAGAAAATCCTCAGATTCTTTTCGGGAATGTTAAGTGGGAACTTTAGAGGTTTTTTTTGTAGCAGGAGCTTGTCAGTTCAGAACTTTTGGGAGAATTTGTGCATGATTCTGTAGTTATGGAGGCATGTTGACTGTTGTTCCAAAGTACTGTCTCTTTTGCGCTCCTGATGCAAGGTGCACTTTTCTTTAAAGATGCTACTACAAACCCATTACAGCCCCCATCATACCCAAGTAACTGCCTTTAGAATTGGTGAGCACCAACCGGAAGCACATTGCTTGCTGATTTTGCCAACCACATTTTAATAAATGCCCAGGAACAAGATCAATTGGATCTCATTGCAATTGCTTGGAACAGTCTTTCTATATCCAACTGATCAATATGGAACATTAAAATCTACTCCATCATCATCCAAATGTTTTTCTATCTTTGAGGGAAAGGAATCCACAAGACTACACATTTTGAAATAGTGTATTATTTTCCAAAAATACCTATTCAAAAAAAAGTCTTCAAAAATCTGAAAAGCATTACAAAAATACAAATAGGAATAGGTCACATGATCCAAGGGGATAAAGCTCATCCTCATGATTTATCATTCTCGCCATACGCCCAAATCTTTTCTCTCTTCACAAATACCACCCTTTCAACTCATATCATTTGAAGATTGATTCTACAAGTTCAGTATACTTTTTTGTAAAAATACTTCCATTTTGATATTCCTATCTTCACAATATTCATTTTGGATCACTTGGTATTCGATAATGAATATTTCACCTGGGGATTAGTTTTGCTAATCTGCTTTATAATTTTGAATATTTCAGTTAAGTCTCCTGTTTTCTAAAGAACTAAAGCTCTCCTTCAGAATTTACATCCCCCAAAAATCTAATAAAAAATTATACATTTTTCTTACTGTAAATGTTCTTTTCCCTGTTTCCTTATTTTTAGTTAATCTGAGATTAGGGTGTATTTTACTATTCAATTACTAAACCAACATTGTCTTAATCAGAGAAAATTTGATGAGTCCCTATTCTCCAGACATCAATTCACCTTTTGCCCTTTATATCTAGCAACTGACATTTGTGTAAGAGCCATGGAAAATTATTCTCAATTCATCAATAATGCTCTTGACCTGTATTTAATAAACATTATGAATGTGGAAGATCTCACTAGCGGAAAAAAATTGCCTATTTACTGCAGATTCCAGTTAGTGATTCTGGGCTATAAGCCATTTTGTGCTAAAATCATTACTCAAATCTTCAGTTTTATGAAAACAATCTTTAACACACAATGAGTGTAAAACTGGCTTACATCATCCTACTTTGAGGCGAGGTGTCCACACCCTGCCAGTAAAAACAATTAGCATTCCAATCCAGTGTAGAATAAATTTACAGTGTCTTTGTTGGGTGCTTCCCTTCATCTCCGCCTCTGTATGTTTTTGTCTCAGAAAGATTTGTCTTAAAAGAGGTATTACGTTAAAAAAGAATAGCTTTGAGAATGCAAAATTTTTGAAGTGGCCTATGCGATTCTGCACCAAATGTTCATCTTAAAGTTTCACATTTTGATCATATTACTTTTGCATTATAGTGTAAGCTTTTGCAATGCATTCAGGTAAATCTAAATAATCCAAAATCCAAATGAATCTGACAATTCAAAAATGCATTTTCATAGACTAAATTATTAGATACTCTTCTGTTAAAAATACCCACAATTTCTGTTTTTACTTTGTTGTACTTGAATACACCAGCTTATACAGCAATTCCTGATGCACCACTTTAAATACAAAGTATTAACCAATCATTTAATAGTATTACTGACCACATGGATAATAGGCTGACTGTAAATTAGTTACCAACATCAATGTGTTATTTTTTAAAATGGTCAGTGATGATACTGGAATTGCCTAAGAACATAGCATGAAAAGAAGTTGCTAATGGTTGCAGAATAGATTTAGAGTGGGCGAAGTTGTGAAAAATATGGGTCTGTATTTTCAACTGCCAACGAGGATGGGTATGAGGCTGAATTGGAATCTATGTTCCAAGAGAAGATGGAAATGGATCCTGCTGTCTTGGGGATAATTTGTAATATTTAAAGACCTTTTGGGTCGGTGCAGATATCAGACATCCCCTCACTACTACTTAAGGTCTGTAAGGAACTTGTTAAATGGCCTGTTGGGAACAGAATGGTATTTTAAATCCTTTTGCTGAGCAAAGCCAAATGGTCTGGTGCATGTTAGGG
This sequence comes from Chiloscyllium plagiosum, assembly GCF_037043375.1. Lineage (NCBI taxonomy): Eukaryota > Metazoa > Chordata > Chondrichthyes > Orectolobiformes > Hemiscylliidae > Chiloscyllium > Chiloscyllium plagiosum. Next base: position 68,557,940 of record NW_028270140.1, read on the forward strand.
CAAGCTGTCAGGGTCCCCTCAGAAAAAAAGGAAGTTTGTTTCCATCTGTGACTTTTTTTGTGTGAAACTTGAGGAATCAACCAACACTGGAACAAATGTTGCACCTCAACTTAATGTCTGTGACCAATTTGTGATATTTTTAATTCCCCATCTTGTTCACAAGCTGCAGTTTCCAACAAAGCTGCTGTCTGCCTTGCGAGTTGGCACCAGTCATCGCCTGCCTACCAGAAGTGTGGCTCTAGCCACTTTGAAAATCCAGTTACAGCAAAGGGGGTCTAGGGTTATACCAATATACAAAAGATACAAAGTAGAAGAGCAATAACATTGTAGAAAAAGAAAAGGTGCTTGATTGATGAAAGGATAGGGGATGTGATAACAACAAGGGAACTGTGGCAGAGAGAGGTTGGCATTATACTGTTTAAATATGTAAGTCAGATGTCTAATGCCTGCTTCAGCATTGTTTCCAAGGCAGTCAATGTTGACTGTCTCAAGACAATGAAAACTAAACAATACACAAGTGAAAAAAAGACAGGTAATTATCATCAGCGTGCTAATGACTACCCATCCAAAATTTGAGGTCCCTGTCTTCTGTCCAAATATTTAACCCACGGTTAATTCCTGAAACTGTTGCATAGCAGTTAATTTCTATAGAATGCCATGTGACTTAGAGGGACCCTTGAAGATCAGATTACTGGCAAATCGTCTGCACACCAATGTTTCCACAGGTCATATAGTTCTGTCTCTGGACATGGCCTATTCTCTGGGGTCAAAGTCATTTGCTTTTTTAAGCTAGGCATTCTGACTATTTCCAAGCGATTTGACTGAAAGGGGCTGTAGCAGACTGCAGAGACTCACCAAGGAACAGTGTAGTTAGCTGCCTTAGTGTTGACTGCAAAAGGTTCAAAATATTAATAAAGGTATGAGATATGATCAAGAACTAAACTTTGTTGCCCACTGCATCACAGTCATAGTTTATGGTGACCTCAAAATTGATTCAAATAATTGCCCTTGTAGCTTACTGCCAATTAATAGAAATTTTGTATGCAAAAACCTTTGTATGTTTCAACCTTCCCATAAACGAACAAAAACAGGAGAAATTAAATAGTGAAGATAGCTTTCAGTGAATCAGATTTATGGCTTGTTTTTCGAAGGGAAAGAGTTGCTTTGACCCATGATGACCCTAGCTAATTAAGTGCAGCCCCAGTGCAAACAACTCAATTTATTGACTTAAGAGTCTCCCAATTAAAGTATGGCTTGGCCACAAACTATACTGCCTTGCGCAAAAGGGACTTACTGGATACAGAATTTCATTCAGTCGGGGGGGGGGGGGGGGGGAGAGAAGGAGTGGGGGGATGAACTGAACTGAAGAATAAACGTTGACATTTATGTCTGTAATATGCGCCTGCTTGTTAATGAAGGAAACAAATTAGCATCAGCGCTCAAAAGTAGAATTTCATCATATTTTTTGAGCTTCATCACTACTTCAACAGTTGACAAAGTGAAATAAAAACGAATTCTGCAGAATCAGATCATAGATTTCTTTAAACCAATCTTAATGGGAGGGGTAAAACCTAATAATTAACTTTTGCAGGATGAGTGAAAGATCCTGGAGTACTCAGATTCCTGGGATGAGGGGACAAAAGAACACATCCCCTAACCTGCTGTTTGCTTGTCACTGTGCCTCAAGTCACTGAATTTTAAATACCTACTTTCTGCTAACTTGCTTTTTCATCCAAGGCCGAATGTTGAGTGTCAGACTTCTAGATCCAAACGTGAACATTTTTTAAAATAATTAAACAGACTGAACATGTCATATTGCTAATTATAGAATTATTTAACCAAAAAAAGTTACAATGATTATTTCATTAATTACAAAAACTGATTTAAGGAATTAATTTGCATATTTTTCATTGATTTTTCACCTAAAGCTCCTATAAAAAGCAAACTCTGAGCCAACGCCATTTTCTCTCAATGTTATTTTCTTGTTTACACCATTTTTTTGTGCCAAATCAGAGATACTGTACTTGTGAAGGAGTTTGATCCTCAGTGGGGGGTTTCTTTTCATTTTGAGTTGCCTTTGTGCTTTATTTAAATTTGCAGAGGTCCCAACATAATTGTCCAATTCTGCATTCTTAAGAAACTAGTTGCAAGTTTCTCCTGAATTAGAAATAACTGGTGATGAATGATCATGATGGAGGACAGCAAATAAAATTGGACCTAGAAACTGATTAGATTTTGCAAGAATGATGCCACCTTGTTTTTTTATTCTTGTTAGCCTGGGAATTTACCCAACTTCTTTATTTCTTTGGTGAATGCTTTTTCAATTTTCCATTCACTCAAAGACTTCTGCGTAGTTCAATGCACCTCTTTGTCTTTTTATAAATTGCAGCATAGGTTCAAATTATTTGTTGTTTCATTTGTATTTTATTTGATTGCCTACCACCTTTCTTTAAGCATACTTATAGTCTACATTCACTTCTCTACTTATGTATCGGATTCATCTTGATTTAACTCTTTTACTCCACCAATCACTATTGCCTTTAAATATATGTACATAAAGAATTGCACATTGATGCAATTTATCTATTTGGACTATTAATGAGACAAACACTTTATTACACCTCATTTATATGATTATTTTAAGTTGATTGCATATTAATTCTATTACTGTCCCGGTTTGTACTCCGATTTTCATTTATCCTTATATGAACAGGGCAGCTAGCTCATCTGTTGCAAACTTTACCTAGCTTCCAAATCAGGTAAAAACAAGGACTGCAGATGCTGGAAACCAGATTCTAGATTAAAGTTGTGCTGGAAAAGCACAGTAGTTCAGGCAGCATCCGAAGAGCAGGAAAATTGACGATTCGGGCAAAAGCCCTTCATCAGGAATCTTGATGAAGAGCTTTTGCCTGAAACGTCGATTTTTCCTGCTCCTCGGATGCTGCCTGAACTGCTGTGCTTTTCCAGCACCACTCTAATCTAGCTTCCAAATTCATGGTGTTCAGAAGTGGATTAGATTAGATTAGATTAGATTAGATTAGATTAGATTAGATTACTTACAGTGTGGAAACAGGCCCTTCGGCCCAACAAGTCCACACCGACCCGCCGAAGCGCAACCCACCCATACCCCTACATTTACCCCTTTAACCTAACACTACGGGCAATTTAGCATTGCCAATTCACCTGACCCGCACATCTTTGGACTGTGGGAGGAAACCGGAGCACCCGGAGGAAACCCACGCAGACACGGGGAGAATGTGCAAACTCCACACAGTCAGTCGCCTGAGTCGGGAATTGAACCCGGGTCTACAGGCGCTGTGAGGCAGCAGTGCTAACCACTGGGCCACCGTGCCGCCCACCCCACCGTGCCAACATTAGAAAGATAATCTGTATAATGTGCAGATACAATCTGCATAACATGTAAGGTCAACATAGGGCATGCAAAGTCATCAAAATCTCAGAGGGCCATAGGCTCCTCTCGCATGATTGAGAGATGATTGGTGGTGAGTTTAAGCCGAGGATCACCATGTATCAGGTAAAGGGAGAGATTGAGATGGTGTGACCTTAGCTTGTGTGGCAAATTAATTACGCTGTTGGTGTCACTCTGCATCACAAACCAGCATCCAACCAATCTAACTGGCCCCCTAACATATGTAACTTTATTGTGACTAAATGTATTATGCAAATTACCAAAGCATGGCCTGGTCTATATGATGGTCTAGATTAAGATTGTGGGTTGGAACCCCAAATATAAAGATTGACAATTTCTTTAAACTATATGTTAATACAGTCAACTTCAATGCTACAATCAGGGTAATTGAAATATATTTTAAGGGGTAAATGGGAGCAGTCCCCATCCTGAAAAGAATGACTGCTATTCTGCATGCTCTAATTTTCTCCAATTGGGAATGCATGCCAATTTAGCTTCTAATAGCCTAATGAGCATCATTGTCATTCTAATATAGTGACTGGTGCAGAGGAGTACGTTAGACCAAGTCACATCGATGATTGATAGATAACAATCTGTGATATCATGAAAGAAAGTGACATATAATCATGTGATATTAGATTTTAGCAAAGTATGTTTGGACAGAAGTTAAAAATCACACAACACCAGGTTATAGCCACAGACTTATTTGAAAGTACAAGCTGTCAGAGCTTATCTGAAGAAGGAGCAGTACTCCGAAGGCTTATAACTTCAAATAAATCATTTGGACTATTAGCTGGGGTTGTGTGATTTTTTTACTTTGCCCATCCCCGTCCAACACCGGCACCTCTATGTCACGGACAGAAGCTAGCTAACTTACACAAGTGTAAGGAGAGTTCTCATTTCTGTAAGCTTGGGTGTTTAGCAACCAGTCTTTGAGAGTTATTGAGGTATTTCACAAGCACAATAATATGAAGGCAGTAGTTTAAAAGAAAGTGTGATTTAAAAATCTGTACTTTCACTGGAGTGTTGCGAAACATTCACAAGTTTCAAATCAGGCTGAATCATGGCCAAAGTGTTAGAGGAAATTTGCTCGATACCACCTTGCATTGAGTTTCACAGTGAAGGTAGACCGAGCAGGTCAGTACACTTTTGTAATTAGCCCCTGCATGGATGACAGCTGAGTTACCCTGAGCTTTGGTGAAGATAAAGCCACAAATGCAGAACAATTTGGAGATGCTAGTGTTGGACTGGGATGTACAAAGTTAAAAATCACACAACACCAGGTTATAGTCCAACAGGGTTATTTGGAAGCACTAGCTTTTGGAGCACTGCTCACACAACCACCTGATGAAGAAGCAGTGCACCAAAAGCTAGTGCTTCCAAATAAACCTGTTGGACTATAACCTGGTGTTGTGTGATTTTTAACATCTGCAGAAGCCATTACTACATTGGAGACAAATTTCAAACTCCGCAAGAACAGTATCGTGGAACATGCAAAATTCAATAATTGCAACAAGAGGCATGGGGGAGACAATTCTAAATAATTTCTTCCAGTTTGTAGAAGAGTGTGAGCATGGTAATCTGAAAATGGAGCTAACTTGTGAACTAATAATTGTTGGAGTGATAGATGATTTGTTATCAAATAATTTGCATTCCTAAGGTGACTTAGTACTGGCCAGAGTGGTACAATTGAGTAGACAGGAGAAAGTGAGGACTGCAGATGCTGGAGATCAGAGCTAATAGTGAGGTTGGGGTTGGAACGGAGGGAGTGGAGGGCTGCACGTTCCGAGGGTGAGAGGTTGGAGTGGGTGAGAGGGGTGGAGTTGCTGGAAAAGCGCAGCAGGTCAGGCAGCATCCAAGGAGCAGGAGAATCGACGTTTCGGGCATAAGCCCTTCTTCAGGAATGAGGAAAGTGTGTCCAGCAGGCTAAGATAAAAGGTAGGGAGGAGGGACTTGGGGGAGGGGCGTTGGAAATGCGATAGGTGGAAGGAGGTCAAGGTGAGGGTGATAGGCCAGAGTGGAGTGGGGGCGGAGAGGTCAGGAAGAAGATTGCAGGTTAGGAAGGTGGTGCTGAGTTCGAGGGATTTGACTGAGACAAGGTGGGGGGAGGGGAAATGAGGAAACTGGAGAAATCTGAGTTCATCCCTTGTGGTTGGAGGGTTCCTAGGCGGAAGATGAGGCGCTCTTCCTCCAACCGTCGTGTTGCTATGGTCTGGCGATGGAGGAGTCCAAGGACCTGCATGTCCTTGGTGGAGTGGGAGGAGGAGTTGAAGTGTTGAGCCACGGGGTGGTTGGGTTGGTTGGTCCGGGTGTCCTAGAGGTGTTCTCTGAAACGTTCCGCAAGTAGGCGGCCTGTCTCCCCAATATAGAGGAGGCCACATCGGGTGCAGTGGATGCAATAAATGATGTGTGTGGAGTGCAGGTGAATTTCTGGCGGATATGGAAGTATCCCTTGGGGCCTTGGAAAAAATTAAGGGGGGGGTTGTGGGTGCAAGGTTTGCATTTCTTGCGGTTGCAGGGGAAGGTGCCAGGAGTGGAGGTTGGGTTGGTGGGGGGTGTGGACCTGACGAGGGAGTCATGGAGGGAGTGGTCTTTTCAGAATGCTGATCGGGGAGGGGAGGGAAATATATCCCTGGTGGTGGGGTCCGTTTGGAGGTGGCGGAAATGACAGCAGATGATACGCTGTATATGGAGGTTGGTGGGGTGGTAGGTGAGGACCAGTGGGGTTCTGTCCTGGTGGTGGTTGGAGGGGCAGGGCTTAAGGGCGGAGGAGCGGGAAGTGGAGGAGATGCGGTGGAGGGCATCGTCGACCACGTCTGGGGGGAAATTGTGGTCTTTGAAGAAGGAGGCCATCTGGGTTGTACGGTATTGGAACTGGTCCTCCTGGGAGCAAATGCGGCGGAGACGAAGGAATTGGGAATATGGGATGGCGATTTTACAGGGGACAGGGTGGGAGGAGGTGTAGTCTAGGTAGCTGTGAGAGTCGGTCAGTTTATAGTAAATGTCCATGTTGATTCGGTCGCCCGAGATAGAAATGGAAAGGTCTAGGAAGGGGAGGGAGGAGTTTGAGACGGTCCAGGTAAATTTGAGGTCGGGGTGGAAGGTGTTGATAAAGTGGATGAACTGTTCAACCTCCTCGTGAGAGCACGAGGCAGTGCCGATACAGTCATCGATGTAGCGGAGGAAAAGGTGGGGTGTGGTGCCAGTGTAGCTGCGAAAGATGGACTGTTCCACATATCCTACGAAGAGGCAGGCATAGCTGGGGCCCATGCGGGTGCCCATGGCTACTCCTTTGGTTTGGAGGAAGTGGGAGGATTGGAAAGAGAAGTTGTTCAGGGTGAGGACCAGTTCAGTCAGTCGAAGGAGGGTGTCAGTGGAAGGGTACTAGTTGGTACGGTGGGAAAGGAAGAAGCGGAGGGCTTTGAGTCCTTCGTGATGGGGGATGGAGGTGTACAGAGACTGGATGTCTATGGTGAAGATAAGGCGTTGGGGACCGGGGAAGCGAAAATCATGGAGGAGGTGGAGGGCATGGGTGGTGTCCCGAACGTAGGTGGGGAGTTCTTGGACTAAGGGGGACAGGACCGTGTCGAGGTATGCAGAGATGAGTTCGGTGGGGCAGGAGCAGGCTGAGACAATGGGTCGGCCAGGGCAGTCAGGTTTGTGGATTTTGGGCAGGAGGTAGAAACGGGCGGTGCGGGGTTGTGGGACTATGAGGTTGGAGGCAGTGGATGGGAGATCCCCTGAGATGATGAGGTTATGGATGGTCTAGGAGATGATGGTTTGGTGGTGGGAGGTGGGGTCATGGTCAAGGGGGCAGTAGGAGGAGGTGTCCCCGAGCTGGCGTTTAGCCTCAGCGGTGTAAAGGTCGGTGCGCCAAACTACTACCACGCCTCCCTTGTCTACCAGTTTGATAGTGGGGTTGGGGTTGGAACGGAGGGAGTGGAGGGCTGCACGTTCCGAGAGTGAGAGGTTGGAGTGGGTGAGATGGGTCGAGAAGTGGAGAGGGGTGGTGACCTGCTGCGCTTTTCCAAAGCCTGGTGGACACACTTTCCTCATTCCTGAAGAAGGGTTTATGTCCGAAACGTTGATTCTCCTGCTCCTTGGATGCTGCCTGACCTGCTGCGCTTTTCCACCAGGACAGAACCACACTGGTCCTCACCTACCACCCCACCAACCTCCACATACAGTGTATCATCCGCCGTCATTTCCGCCACCTCCAAACGGACCCCACCACCAGGGATATATTTCCCTCCCCTCCCCTATCAGCGTTCCGAAAAGACCACTCCCTCCGTGACTCCATCGTCAGGTCCATACCCCCCACCAACCCAACCTCCACTCTCGGCACCTTCCCCTGCAACCGCAAGAAATGCAAAACTTGCGCCCACACCTCCCCCCCTTAATTCCCTCCAAGGCCCCAAGGGATACTTCCATATCCGCCACAAATTCACCTGCACCTCCACACACATCATTTATTGCATCCGCTGCACCCGATGTGGCCTCCTCTATATTGGGGAGACAGGCCGCCTACTTGCGGAACGTTTCAGAGAACACCTCTGGGACACCCGGACCAACCAACCCAACCACCCCGTGGCCCAACACTTTAACTCCCCCTCCCACTCCACCAAGGACATGCAGGTCCTTGGACTCCTCCATCGCCAGACCATAGCAACACGACGGTTGGAGGAAGAGCGCCTCATCTTCTGCCTAGGAACCCTCCAACCACAAGGGATGAACTCAGATTTCTCCAGTTTCCTCATTTCCCCTCCCCCCACCTTGTCTCAGTCAAATCCCTCGAATTCAGCACCGCCTTCCTAACCTGCAATCTTCTTCCTGACCTCTCCGCCCCCACCCCAGTCTGACCTATCACCCTCACCTTGACCTCCTTCCACCTATCGCATTTCCAACGCCCCTCCCCCAAGTCCCTCCTCCCTACCTTTTATCTTAGTCTGCTGGACACACTTTCCTCATTCCTGAAGAAGGGCTTATGCCCGAAACGTCGATTCTCCTGCTCCTTGGATGCTGCCTGATCTGCTGCGCTTTTCCAGCAACACATTTTCAGCAATTGAGTAGACAGGGCAAGATCAGGAGGCTGAACCAATCAGTAATCAAAGAGAAGGAGGAAGGGAGAGATATAGAGAGAGAGAGAGACAGACACAAACAGACAGAGATACCAAATCCAAAATTTACAGATCCAGTTGAAATAATCATAAAATGGTGAAAATAAGAGTAAAGAAAAAAGGTGTGGCAAGAAAAGCAATTGATTGGAAGTAGACAAGACAAGTTGGTATGGCAAAGACACGGAAATTGTCCCACCGAAGATGTGTATTATCTTTAATATAAAATGAAGGGGCATTTTCTAACAGTATGTTATAGAAGAAACAACAGGCAGACCACTCAAAAAGAAAATCTTTTAAAAGGAAACTGAGTCAGTTAAATAAAAGTTCCAAGAAGATACTGAGACACCCTTCTTAGGAGGAAATTTTAAAAAATAAGTGAAAATTATTTCACTGCAGAGATTCTGGTAGAAGTTTAAACAAAAACCTTTACATTACATACTAGAGGAGCAATTTGAGTTCTTTCAAAAGTGGAGCAATTACAAACATATGAATTAGGATCAGCAGAAAGCCATTCAGCAACTTGAGCCTGTCCGCCATTCAATCAGGTTACGGCAAATCTGATTCTGATCTGATAGCCCTAACTCCACATTCTTGTCTATCCTAAAAACCTTTGACTCATTTGTTAGTCAATCATCATGCAAAAGCTACATGGTCCAAACAGAACAGAGCTGAAGATTCTGAGACAACTATCAACTAAAAAGCACACAGAGACAAAGTAATTACTGAAGTACTGTACAAATTCAAGATCAGAGTTATTCATTCATTCTTATGCAGAAAGTTGTATATTAATAGGAAAGGTTTGGAGGGGTAGGGCCAGGAGCAGGCAGGTGGGACTAGTTTAGTTTGGGATTATGTTCAGCATGGATTGTTTGGACCAAAGGATCTATTTCCATGCTGTATGAGTATGACTCTTTGAATTGAATCTAATTCACAGAATAGGTGAAGTAAAGAATTGTGAAAGGTTAATCAAAAGAGAAAACAAGTTGGTGTTCAGGAAAAAAATAACAGTTGCATAAGAATATATTTTGATCTTGCACAATTCAACAAAGCTGTGAAAGGAGAGGTCCGTCAAATAGCATCAGTAATTGACAGTTTAGCTTAATCAATGAAGAATTTAATATTCTCTAAGTTAACAGTGGATTCTATTAAATGCCATGAAAACAGCAATCTAAGCTTCTCACGACATGCATAACCCCATTTGGAAGATTCTGTTTTGACTTTCCTTTGGAATAATATCAACACCAGGAATCTTTCAACAAACAACTTCAAACATTTTTAGAGATCTTACAAGGAATTCTTTACCAAAAATGGTTAATGTGCTGATAGATGGGCCCACTCAAGTTGAGCATGAGGTGAGAGTGCAGTGCAGAAAAGACTAGAAGTGACAGGATTGACGGTTAACTGTAAGTATGAGATTTCATTGTTGACAGTCAGATTTCTTGGTCACATAGAGAGTGCATCCAAAATAAAGATTGGTCCGTTGAAGGGCAGGATCATTAAATAACTTGCAGCTGCAATGAACATTATGGTGATACAAAGGTTCATATAAAAAATGTTGAATCAAGTATCAAAATTTCCAAAAGAAAACTTAACAGAGCTCAACAAGCCAAGACACCAATTGTTACACAAAACAATGAATGCTGTTGAGAAGCAGCACATCAGACATATTTTGAAAATTATCAAGGAGAAGCTGATGTAATCAGGGATAGTAACATATTACTATCTAAAATTACCTATAATTATTGCAGTCAATACATTCTCTACAAGATTGAGGGCAAATGTTTTCAGGTTCAAAACGATGGAAAACGCAGATCAGTCTATTATGTAGCATGGTTATTAACTGACAGAGGAAAAATGCACAGTAATTGAAAAGAAGCATTCATAACTAGATGAACATGTGAAAACTTTGCTGACCTTACCTAGGTATCCACATAATGATATGAAATGTTTAGCCCCACGGTATCACACTTGAAAGATCTTATATCAATACCATCTAGCATTCAAAGTTTCAAATTAAAGTTGGTGAGGTTTAATATGTAGTACTTGTTCAATGGAAACAACATAGAAACTTGGAGCAGAAGTAGGCCATTCAGCCCTTCAAGCCTGCTCTGCCATTCAATGTGATCATGCCAATCCTCAATCTCAATGCCATATTCTTGCATTCTCCCCATACGCCTTGATGCTTTTAAAATCATTTTTTCCCCTATCTGTTTCTTGAATATATTCAGTGACTTGGCCTCCACAGGTTTCAGTGGTAGTGAATTCCACTAGTTGAAGATCTTTACCTCATCATAATTCTAAATATTCTACTCCATATCGTGAGATTGTGTCCATGGGTTCGAAACTCCCCAGTCAGGGAAAACATCCTCCATGCATTCTAGTAGGTCCAACTTGGTTAGAATTTTATATGGTTCAATCAGATCCTCTCCCATCCTTCTAAACTCTAGTGAATACAGGCCCAGTCCAATCAATTTGTCCTCACAGTCCTGCCATCCCCAGTTTCCACCTTGTGATTTTACGATGCACTCCCTCTATAAGTATATTTATTCATAGGTAAGGAGATCAAACCCATACCTCCCCATCACCTCCGTCCAAGGCCCAAAAGGATCCTTCCACATCTGGCAGAGATTTTCCTGCACATCCAAACACCTCATTTACCATGTCCATTGCTCTCAACGTGATTGCCTCTACATTGAGAAGACGGGATGCCAACTCGCATAACATTTTAGGAAACATCTCTAGGACATATGCACGAAACAACAATCCGTCCCATGACCAACCACTTCAACTTGCCCTCCCACTCTGCCAAAGACATGCAAGTCTTGGGCCTTCTCCAAGCCACCTGACGCCTGGAGGAAGAACACCTCATTTTCCGCCTTGGGACCCTCCAATCATTCAGCATCAATGTTGATTTCACCAGTTTCCTCATCTCCCCTTCCCCCACCTCATCCCAGATCCAACCCTCTTAACTCGGCACTACCCTCTTGAACTGTCCTATCTATCCATCTTCCTTGCCACCTGTCTGCTCTACCCACCCCTCCAACCTGTCACCATCACCCCCTGACTTCCATCTACCTATTGCCCCACAATCATCCTCTTACTTATCTCTCTGACCCCTTCTCCTCCCTCACATTCCCAATGAACAGCTCGTGTCCGAAACGTTGGTTCTCCTGCTCCTTGGATACTGCCTGACATGCTGTGCTTTTCCACCGTCACTTTTTTTGTCTCTGATTTCCAGCATTTGCATGTCGTCTCTTTCTCCCAGATCAAACCTGCGCTCAATACTTCAGTTGTGGTCTCAAGGCAATTAACAGCCATGTGTTTGCCCATTCACTCAACTTGTCTAAATTGCCTTGAAGCTGCCTGGTATCCTTCTCACAACAACACAACACCCGTTTGGGCCCTCAGCCAACTTGGAAATGTTGTATCTGGTTCCCTTGGAGGAGCACAAATGCATTTTCATTTATTGAGATAGTGATTTTAGAAACAATTGAATTTGTGATAGAATTCAAGGAGTTTGCTACAATAACAGATTATACACTGCCAGTAACTACATGAAAACTGAGTGAAATCAGAGACGCTCAAAAACCATGATGTGAAGGTGTCGGTATTGGACTGGGGTGGACAAGTCTTGAAGGCCAGCTTCGATGAAAGGACACTGCACATCAATCACTAGACAGGAATGTTCCCTCCCAGTTGGGGAACATTTCAGCAGATAAGGACATTGGCCTCAGATCTTTAGGTAAGCATCCTCCATAGCAGACTTCAAGATAAACAGCAGAATCGCTGAGCAGAAACTGATAGCCAAGTTCAGTACCCATGAAAACAGGCTCAGCTGTGATCTTGGGTTCATGTCGCACTACATGTGACCTCACCACACTGTTCTGTATCTATGAAATCTTTGTTACTGTCCTGTTTTGATACCATAACCTTGATAACTTATGATTCCTCTATGTTAAATAGATTGTACAATTTTGGATTAGACCCTCAGCATGTGACTCTCATACCTATCATGTTATTCCACTCATTTGATTTGTCTTAAGTTATTTTTAATTTTTTGTAATTATCTCTATACCTTAATTAATTAGATGATAGATCATTCGTTCACTTGTTATTCAGTTGTTAACCCTTTACTCACACTGTTTGACACTCGATCACCTTCAGAGACTTAATATTCAGCCTGTCGACACTCCACTCACACTATTTGTATGATCATTTGATCTCTCGGATTATAAATTCTGTGCATGTGTATCATCTCCTCACTTAACCTGACGAAGAGGCATCCAAAAGCTTGTGATTTCAAATAAACCTGTTGGACTATCATCTGATGACTTCTTACTTTGCTCAAAAATAAGACAAGGAATGTAAGCAGATTAAAGAACTTTCTGTTAGAGGTAACCAACATGTATAAAGCATACAGTCATATTTGAAACCATATTTCAAGCAGAGAGTCCACCCAGGAGTGATTGATAATAGATTTGATGATAGATTAGTAGTCCCAAGAATACTGAGTTTTGAGAATTTATGTTAAAGTCAGCAGGTCTGGCAGCATCTGTGGAGATAAATCAGAGTTAAGTGACCCTTCCTCCAAAACGTCAACTCTGATTTCTCTCCACAGGTGTTGCCAGACCTGCTGAGCTTTTCCAGCAATTTCTGTTTTTGTTTCTCATTACAGCATCCACAGTTCTTTTGGTTTTAATTTACCTACATTTAGGCATTGCAAAGTGTAAAGTCAGAGCATGGTGTTTGGTTTGATGGTTGGGTCTCTTCATTTCTTTGGACAAAATGATATCCAAACGTCTCACATGTTCAATTCACAAACAAGAATCAAAAGTACCTTCTATTCGTACAAATTCTGTTCAACAACATCCAGAAGACCAACATTTGAATGAGAAAACTTTATTCTCCGCAAATGAGAGGAGAATTAGAGACAATAAATTTGTGAAGAGCCTACAATGTTTAATAATGAAAGAATACACAGAGGAAAAATAACAAGAGGAGAACACAGAAAGAGAAAGTAAAATAGATTTTTTTTCCCCTCCTGGGTAAATGTTACATTTTCTACTGCAGGACAAAATACAAAGAAGTTTAGACTGACTCAAGAAATTTCATAAAGATAATGTATATATTTGAAGAATGACTTCTACTCCTGTTTACTAAGGTATATATAGGCCAGCATTTCATTAGCCTTTTGATTATTTCATATATGACATGGGGACATATATTTTAGGAGCAGGAGTAGGCCATTTGGTCCTTTATGCCTTTGTCACCATTCAATATGATCATGGCTGATCAGGTTGTGTTCCGAACTCCACTTTTTGGTTTGCATGCCATAACCATTGACTCTGTTATCTATCAAACTTTTGTCCAACTCTGGCTTAATTTAAATACCCAGCCTCCAATCCTTTCTGGGGAAGAAAGTTCCAAGCACTAATAAGAAATAAAAATCCTTATTTTGATCTTGACCAGGAGATCTCCATCTTAAGCTACTTTTATTGAAGGCAGCTCACGTCCATTTAATTAATATTGTGTGACTTCCATCCATCTCCAGCACAACATTCTGCCTCCTTGAGCAGCCTATCAGTATGAAACCAACTTTGCAGTGCCAGTGGGAGCAGTGACCATTGCTAGTGCTAACAGTTGAGCTAAGCAGTGGCGTGCAGCGATAGACCCAGACATCCGTGACCTCACTAAGGTAGGTTGGCAGCAAGGGAGAGTGAGGAGTGCTTGTTGGATGGGGCAGGGAGAATGTGGATGGTAAAACTATGGGAAGGTGGTCTCTGAGTGGCACCAGATGGTCCACGATGGAGGCTTCCTCTGCTTCTTTAATTAACTAGAAGCCCACAGAGCTAAACATCCCAGCCTACATGTTGGTTGCTGATCTCTCATACCAACTGCTATATCAGAATTTCACCAGGATGAGGCTTTCCAATTGGACGCTAGCGGCCCATTTGATGGCCACAAGCCTTTGGCAGGCAACCCACGTTAAACCACCCACACAGCTCACAAAGTCATGCAGGGCTGAAGGTCTGGTGGTGGGTAGGCCGCCAAAGGCATAGTGCCATTCGATTTTTGCTCACCCGCCTGATTTTCCATTCACAGACAGCCTGTAAAATTCAGCTCCACGTTGCTGTTTGCTACTTTGATATAGCCCAAAAATTTAGACTCTTATGAAAATTAATCTTTATCTTCCTTAAAACAGTCTCTACAATTTCTAGGTATTTGTTAAGGCAAGGAAAACAAAACAAGTTCTATCCATGCACCAGGCAGTATTCATGTTCTGTAAATATAACTGCCGATACAGAAGGTATGCTTGTGTGGTACTGCATACTAATCTGTAAGCTAGAAATGGTTTTCTCTGAATTGTCTGTTATATCCCTCTTCCTAGATGCTGAGATCCGCTGCCATGGAAACAAGAGCTCTAAATGCGTAACAGCCCAATATCAATACCACCAGCATATTCAACAAGTGGATTTCAAGGAAAATAGTTGGTCACCATCTAACACTGCTGTTGTTTCAAGATAAAACCACCAATAATGAAACAACTGGAAATGAATATCATTTCTAATTAGAATTAATTTTGTTACAACATTTCCACTTTATAGTACAGATGACAATTTTCAAACTGACAGATCATGCTTCTGTCTGCATGTACCAGGGAGAAGCCTTCCATTAGCAAACTGTTAGTGGGTGTTGAGATAGGCTCAAGCTAAACAGGCTTATTTTGGAGAAAATATATAAAACATATAACAAAAATATTCTGAATAAATCATATTTTGCAGTGATGATTATATTCTTTTCTATCTGCTCTCAAACTTTAGGACCTAATTAACCCTGTAAATTCAGAGGAACAAACAATGGTATTGCTTCTTAATGTGTAGATTTCAAATGATAACTTGTGTTTTATTACAAAAGCATAAGAGGGTTGTCAGCAATTGCTGCTATTGAAAAACAAATCCTCTGACAAAGTATCCTGTTTCTAACTATGATACAAGTACCAATACCTGACACATTTACAGAAAAGTGGAACATTAGATAAATTAATAATTTTCAACTTCTTGGCCACGTCTGAAGCCATTTTTTTGAAGAGAATGAAACCTGCTGCTGGATCAGTTGGAACTAATCTAATGGCTTTTAGTTTTAAAAATGTTACAGAATTAACTCAGCTCAAGAAAATTTAATTATGTGCCAGATGTTTCAGTCTAACCAGAGGTAGCAAATTATACAATTCCATCATTATAGTCCTGAATTTGACATATCATGGCCAGGTGCTGTTAGTATAAAAACAAACTAGCCATTCTTAGCTCAATATTTGTAAACTAAACCAAACCAAAAGGATGATACTAGAGCTAATGTTACTCAGCTTCTGACCTCATTACAGGCTTGGTCCAAGCATGGATAGAAGAAGTGATTGCTCTTGATATCAAGGCCATATTTGACCAAGTGTGACATCAAGAAGTCCCTAGCATAGAATCAATGGAAACCAGAGGAAATCTCTCCATTAGTTGGAGTCATACCTAGCATAAAATAGATGGCTAGGTCAAACATCTCAGCTCCAGGACATTCCATTCCAACCATCTTCAACTGCTTAATCAATGATCTTCCCTGACCACAAGATCTAAAGTGGAATGTTCACTGATGATTGCACAATGTTCACTGCTCTTAAGATATCAAAGCATGCTGTATCCATATGTAGAAAGATACAGACAACATTTGGAATTGCAAGAATTATTGGAAAGCAATATTTGCACCCAAAGCTTCAGGGAATTTCCCCACAATCTATGTCCTGTGGGTTACCATTGATCAGAAACTGGATTGGAACAGCTATGTTAATACTGTGGCGGCTAAAGCAGAACATAGGCTAGGAATCTTGTGGTGAGTAACTCATCTTCTGACTCCTCAAAATTCTCTCCATTATCCACAAAGCACAAGTCAGGAGTGTGATGAAATCCTCCCAACTTGCCTGAATGAGTGCAGCTCCAACAATACTCAAGATGCTTGACACCATCCATGACAAAACAGCCTGATTGATTGGCCCCACATCCACAATCATTCACTCGAACACACAGTGTGTACTATGAGATGCACTGCAGCAACTCACCAAGTAGACAACACTGTAAAGCATGCAACCTCTACTACTTATAAGGACAAGGTCAGCAGTTTCATGGAGCAGATATATGCTACACTGCAGTGCCATGACTTGCAGTTCGCAATGGCTCTTTCCCAGGAACAGATTGACGTGAGATCATGATGGCTTCTGTCACATGATTGTATTGCTGCACAGGTATGGTAAACTATTGTTCAGAGAAATTTGCATATGAGAAACAATGGTACATATATCCACCCAGAAGAATGCCATCTCACTTCTGGTTGCTTTCGAGTTTGTTCGAGAAGTATGCTTACTTCTCCTGACCTTATAGAGGTTTATAAAATCTTGAGGAGCATGGATTGGATAAATAGACAAAGTCTTTTCCCATGGTGGGAGAGTCCAAAATTAGAGGGCATGGGTTTCAGGTGAGGGGGAAAAGGTATAAAAAGACCCCTACAGGCAACTTTTTCATGCCGAGGGTAATACGTATATGGAATGAGCTGCCAGAGGAAATGGTGGAGGCTGGTACAATTATAACATTTAAAAGGCATCTCGATGTGTATATGAATAGGAAGGGTTTGGAAGGATGTGGACTAAGTGCTGGTAAATGGGACTAGATTTATTTAGGATATCTGGTCAACATGACGAGTTGGACCAAAATATCTGTTTCTGTGCTGTCTATCTCTATGAATTTATGACTAAGTAATATTCAGCTCATTCAGTCTTCCTCATATTTTCCCACATGAATTTCTATCTGCCAAGTTTCTATATCATTTACAGTTTCTGTCATCCCACCTCTAGCATTTCCAACTATTTTTGTTTCATCCACAAACTTAGCCCATTAATTTTCCTCATGCAAGAAATGACAGTTGACTAGTTACAGATGGTCATCCTGAAAATGCTCCCTTAAACAAACTTTCTGTCTCCTATTAGCTAGCCAATCTTCTGTCCATACTAATATCCTACCCCCAATATTAGGACAACAGGTCAGCATTAGTTAACTGCCTCTTATCTTATTAAGTAGCCTAACATGTGTGATATCTGTTCAAACATCTTCTGAAGATCCAAATACATCCACAGCTTTCCCTTTATCCATCCCGTTTGTTATCTCTTCAAAGAGTTCTAGTAAATATGTCAGGCCGGATTTCTTCTTCAGGAAGTCATGCTGACTACACTGAAAAATAACATATTTCTAAATGATCTAATCTCTTTACAACTGATTCTAACATTTTCCCAATAACAGATGTTAACTGGTCTAAAGTTACCTGTCTTTTTTCCCTCTTTCCTTTTTTAAATAAAGGTGCTACATTGGCAGTTTTCCAATCTTTTGGGACTTATCCAGAATTTAAGCATTCCTGAAAGATTATCACCAGTGCATCACTATCTCTGTAGCTACTTCCAGTTATCTGTAAAGCCACAAGTGCAGTTAACTAATGCTGACCTCTTGTCCAAGTATTTATAGTGAGGTAAGAAGGAGCAGGAGAATGGCTGAAGAGCCTTTCACGCCCTGGGATACAATTTGGCAGGATTTTGTTCTCACATTTTGACTGGCTACCAGACCAGAAGCACAAGTGAATAAGGCCCAGTTGTCAATCCTTGGGGACATTTCCTGGTAATTTGGAGGTTCAGGCGACAGATCAAGTCTTGCCAGTGGGGACGGGTTGAGGGTAGGGGTGGAGTTTGTGACTTAACACACTCATGGAGCAGGTGATAGATCAGGCTCTGTGCAGAGGATTGTTTGTGATTACAGGGCAAGCTCTAGATTTTGGGTTGGTACAACAAATGACTAACCTCAGCAGAGTCTATAAGCAAGGCTACATTCATAAAAGGATGATTCGGAGGTGCTGGTATTGGACTGGGGTGTACAAAGTTAAAAATCACACAACACCAGGTCCAACAGGTTTATTTGGAAGCACTAGCTTTTGGAGTGCTGTTAGTACTGATGAAGGACCTGATGAAGGAGCAGCACTCTGAAAGCTAGTGTTTCCAAATAAACCTGTTGGGCTATAACCTGGTGTGTGATTTTTAACTTTATAAAGGGAGGTCATAGACTTCCTTGTTCCTCTTGGTCCACAGGAAATGTTAGAAAATGCACTGTACTTGAGTCAACAGCTCCTGCTCCATTCATAAGTAAACTGCCATAACCCTAGCAAGGACTTCTATGGGACCCTGATTTAAATATGCTAATAAAACCACCTGAAGGATTTCTATGGAACTCTAATTTAAATATGTTAATAAAACTTCCAAGCTGACACACATGTACGCTTCACCACTCATTGGGGTAAAATTGAAGGTAGGCAGGTCAGATTCGGACTAGTGTCACATTTTGGATGTACTAGGTTTTCATGCCCCCTCCTGACTTTACTCTGCCCATCATGTTGGTGTGGGGAGACATTCCTATCCAACCCATTCAGTTAGATTGTTATTCTTAGCAATGTCATATGTGGCACAAAGCATTGTGTTGCAGGTTGGGTACTGGATTGAAGGACTTGTCATTCATTTAAATGTGGGAGAAGAGTAATTAAAGCACTGGTGAGGGAGATACAGTGCGTCAAACAAGAGAGAATGTCCATTATGAAATGTGATCAATTCCAGCGGTTCTTGAGATTTCATCCGAGTGATACTCACCCTGACGCTCTCCTCCACATAGTGATTCAATCAAAGCAGCTGAAGCCACTTACCCAGGAAGATCCAGATCTAGGTCTTTTTGAATGACAAAAATGTACAAAGTTCAGCAGAATAAAGCAAAAATCAGTACCACTAATTGGGTCATGAACTGAAACTCACTGCAGAACTTCTCCCACCAGGTTCTCAAGAGCATAAAATTCTGTTTTAGTATCCTATTGAAAACTAGATTGATTATATGGTAAAGGCAGTTATAGCACTGCTCTGCCACTATTATGGAAGCTTTAATAGAGCGAGTATCTATGGCAGCAAAGGGAATATTATGTTGTCCACAAACAATGGCTTTCTTCCTTCTAGGAGACTTTATATTCTATCACAAGCAGCTTACTTTTGATACTCAAAGAAATTAATCAAGTTAACTTTGACAGTTCCTCTTCCTGTGGCCTTAATCACTAAGAAAGGTGAAAGCAGTGTTATTTTGGGATCACCTCCATGTCCATTTTATCCTGACTTGAAATATCCCATTACTTCACTGCTGCTAATCAATATCCTGGAAGTTTGTACCTCTCATTATTGCAAGAGAAATTTTGCTGCAACAACTGCAGTATCTTAAAATGAAAGCCAATTGGCATTACCTCAGGACAACTAGGGATTGGTAAAACATGAAGTCTTGCCAATATTGCAAATATTCACAAAACAACTTCTTTTTAAGACTGAGCACTTGTTCAGTAAGACCACATTGTTGACTACGAGAACTGACCAAGTTATGAAGGTGCCATCTATTGTAGCCTGAACTTTGGCTAATCTGGATTGTCCGATTGTGCTGATATATCGCCAAAATGAAAACGTAACCCAATTCCCCAACTTGCTTACAAAGTGCATCAGTACCTGACACATGAATGCAGAGTGTGCCCATAAGGAACCAGTTAGATTGCCTTTTTCTCAACTGCCCGTAAATTTACCATCTAGCTCAGCGAGTAAACCTGTGCATGTTATTCCAAGTGTGGTTCCATAAGCTCTTTGGACATATTTATTTTCCCTGTCTGTAATTTGTGTTTTATTTCCCTGGTTATACATGCTGGGTTTTTGCACTTCTTTCCAGTAATTTTCTGTTTGGATCTTTCCAATCAAAATTCCATCTGTGCTCAGTTACCGAAATAGCTCTTTACAAGGTCATAACAATCCTCTGTGATTGACTGTAGTAAACAACCTGTCTATATCCCTCTTTACTTGCCTGCACCCTTTGACATGGCACATACAGCTGGACGAGACTGCATTCACTTGGTTTCATTTTTATCTGTTCAGTCCATCTTATCACTGTAACCAGCTTGAGCACTATAACACTCCAGGATTTCCATATTTCTTCATTTCTAACCTCTTGGATATCTCCAACCTTGATTGCTCCACTATTGGTGACTGTGCCTGAAGCTGTCTTGGTCTTCCTTCTCAAGATTTCTCCACATTTCTACTTTTCTCTCCACATTTATGAGGCTTCTTAAAACCTACTTCTTTAGCCAAGCTTTTGGTCATTGCCTTACATGGTTAGGTGAAATGTTGAGCTTGATAAAAAAAATCCTGTATTGTGCTTTGAGGCATTTTATGGCTGTAAATTGAAAGAAAGGAATGTTCAACAAGACCTGGATGTCCTTGTGCACCAGTCACTGAAAGTAAGCATGCAGGCCCAGCAGGAAGTAAAGGTGGCAAACTCTATGTTGGCCTTCGTAGTGAGGGGATTCAAGTTCAAGAACAAGGATGTCTTACTGCAGTTATACACAGTACTGGCAAGACTATACCTGGAATATTGTGTGCAGTTTTGGTTTCCTTATGTGAGGAAGGAGATTGAATTGATTACTGTTATTTAGAAAAGTGGGGGGTGGTGAGTGGAGGAGGTGGGGAATCTCTTAGAAACCTATAAAATTCCAACAGGATGAGACAGGTTAAATGCAGGGAGGATGTTTCCGATAGTGGGGAATTCCAGAACCATGAGTCCTAGTTTAAGGATAAGGGGTAAACATTGTGGGACTGAGATGAGGAGAAATTTCTTCACCAAAAAGTGGTATGCCTGTAGAAGACATTACCACAGAAAGTGGTTGAGGCCAAAACATTATGTGTCTTCAAGAAGGAAGTACACCCAACTCATGCGGCTAAAAGAATCAAGGCATATGGAGGAGGGCAAGATTAAAACTATTGTGCTCAATGATTATCCATTACCATATTGAATAGCAGAGCAGACTCAAGGGGTTGAATGGTCTACTCCTGCTCTTGTCTTTGTTTCTATCTTGGTCATATTAAAGACTTTATACAAATGATTGCTTTTGTGTATGTTAACTCTTCTTTCTGCTAAGCTTTTCATAAATAACTCCAGATACCACATTATGTTATACCCTGTATCCCACAGAAATTCCTACCAGTTATTGCCTTTCTTTGATCTCAATTGCACTGCATTATAGTGTCTAATCTCTGCCATTCATCTGCCAGTTTCTTAATAACGTTTTATACTTAAGTAGCCTTTGATCTGCAAGTTATAACATATCCTTCCCTCAATTTATTACTATGTTCAAATTTTTATTTAATTTCCTGTCTCCAAATCCTCTGATGTCCAGAGCAGCAAAACCTCAACTTAAGTCCTTGATTGAGTTTTTTAAAGAAGTAACAAAGAGGATTGATGAGGGCAGAGCAATAGACGTAATCTATATGGTCTTCAGTAAGGTGTTTGACAAATTCCCCGTGGGAGACTAGTTAGCATGGTTACATCTCATGGAATACAGGGAGAACTAACCATTTGGTCACCACGTTATAGGAAGCATGTGGAAGCTTTGGAAAGGGTTCAGAGGAGATTTAATAGGATGTTGTCTGGTATGGAGGGAAGGGTCTTATGAGGAAATGCTGAGAGACTCGAGGTTGTTTTCATTGGTCACTGGCTCAAAGGTAGAAGACAGAGGGTGGTGGTGGAGGGTTGTTTTTCAGACTGGAGGCCTGTGACCAGTGGAGTACCAGAAGGATGGGTGCTGGGTCAACTACTTTTCGCCATTTATATAAATGATTTGGATGTCAGCATAAGATGTATAGTTAGTAAGTTTGCAGATGACACCAAAATTGGAGGTGTAGTGGACAGTGAAGAAGCTACCTTAGATTACAACAGGATCTTGATCAGGTGGACCAATGGGCTGAGAAGTGGCAGATGGAGTTTAATTTAGATAAATGCAAGATACTGCACTTTGGAAAAACAAATCTTAGCAGGACTTATACACTTAATGGTAAGGTCCTAGGGAGTGCTGCTGAACAAAGACTTTGGAGTGTAGGTTCATAGTTTCTTGAAAGTGGAGTCGCAGGTAGATAGGATAATGAAGGTGATGTTTGGTATGCTTTCCTTTATTGGTCAGGGTATCGAGTATAGGAGTTGGGAGGTCATGCTACAGCTGTACAGGACATTGGTTAGGACACTTTTAGGACACATGCAATTCTGGTCCCCTCCCTATCGGAAGGATGTTGTGAAACTTGAAAGGGTCAGAATAGATTTAGAATGATGTTGCCAGAGTTGGAGGACTTGAGCTATAGTGAGAGGTTGAACAGGCTGGGGCTGTTTTCCCTGGAGCGTCAGAGGCTGAAGGGTGACCTTAATTAGGCTTATAAACTCAGGAGGGGCATGGATAGGATAAATAGACAAAATCTTTTCCCTGGGGTGGGGGACTCCAGAACTAGAGGGCATAGGTTTAGGGAGGGAGGGGAAAGATATAAAACAGACCTGAGGGACAACTTTTTCATGCAGAGGATGGTACATGTATACAATGAGCTGCCAGAGGAAGTGGTACTTTTGCAATATTTAAGAGGCATTTGTATGGGTATATGAATAGGAAGAGTTTGGAGGGATATGGGCTAAGTGCTGGCAAGTGGGACTAAATTAGGTTGGGATATCTGGTCAGCATGGATGAGTTGGACCGCAGGGTCTATTTCCATGCTGTACATCTCTATGACTCTATGCTGACCAAGTTTCCTAAACTGCACTAGACCCATTTGTCTGCATCTGGCCCATAACCTTTGAAACCATTCCTTTCCATGTATCTGTCCAAATGACATTTTAAATGTAAATTGTATTCACCTCTACCACTTCCTCTGGCAGCTTGTTCAATACATGCACCATCCTCTGTGTGAAGTAGTTGGCCCTCAGGAACATATTAAATCTTACCCCTCTCCATGCTGCCCAGGACTCTCCAGGAATGTCTTCTAGCCTACGTTCATGATTAGATTAGATTAGATTTCCCACAGTATGGAAACAGACCCTTCGGCCCAACAAGTCCATACCGACCCTCCGAAGAGTAACCCACCAGACTCATTCCCCTGCCCTGTATTTATCCCTGACTAATGCACCTTACACTATGGGCAATTTAGGACGGCCAATTCACCTGACCTGCACATCTTTGGATTGTGGGAGGAAACCGGAGCACCTGGAGGAAACCCATGCAAACACAGGGAGAATGTGCAAACTCCACAAGACAGTCACCCAAGGCTGGAATCGAACCAGGGTCCTTGTCACTGTGAGGCAGCCATGCTAACCACTGAGCCACTGTGCTGCAGGGGTAGTTTGGAGTGCTAACTCAAAAAAAAATTTTTGGAAATGTTGCAGAGTTTAATTTGGTGTTACTCAGTAATTAAGAGTGTAATTAATTCTGCACAACAACTGGAAATCCCATCACCCCTTCGACCTCACCCAAAGACATTCCCATGAGAACTGACCACTCCTAGAGCTGACCCGGCCACTCTTCCCCATCCAACCCAACCCAAATTACAACACTAGCATCTCTATGATTCTATGACTAGCAGCCACTCAACTGTATCACAATAAAGTCTATTCTAATCTATTCTATTCTATTCACAGTACTATAAAGGGTGAAACAAAGAATAAAATTGGATTGAACCATGATTTCAACACAAGCAAGGTCACATCAAAGGCTCATCCAGTCCCCATAACTCCTTCAAAATCCTCCTCACAAACATCTGGGGACTTCTGCATAAACCAGGAGGGTTGTCCTACAACATGGTCAAACAGCCAGACATTGTCACACTCCCAGAAGCAAACATAGAACATAAAACCTAGAACAATACAGCACAGAACAGGCCCTTCGGCACACGATGTTGTGCCGAACATTTGTCCTAGCTTAAGCACCCATCCATTTACCTATCCAATTGCTGTTTAAAGGTCACCAAAGATTCTGACTCTACCACTCCCACAGGCAGCGCATTCCATGCCCCCACCACTCTCTGGGTAAAGAACCCACCCCTGACATCCCCCCTATACCTTCAACCCTTCACCTTAAATTTATGTCCCCTTGTAACACTCTGTTGTACCCGGGGAAAAAGTTTCTGACTGTCTACTCTATCTATTCCTCTGATCATCTTATAAACCTCTATCAAGTCACCCCTCATCCTTCGCCGTTCCAATGAGAAAAGGCCTAGCACTCTCAACCTATCCTCGTACGACCTTTTAGATAACATCCCAAATTCCTCCATCACCAATGCTGAGTATATTATATCCCCCTGGCAGGACACACTCATTGTAGGTAACGGCATGGTGATACACTATAAAGAGGAAGAGGTTCTGTGAGTCCTCAATATTAACTCTGGATCCAAACGGAGTCTCACCACATCAGGCAAACATGAAGAAAAACCCACCCTGATCATCATCTACCGCCCTCTTTCAGCTGACAAATCAGTGCTTTTACATGTTTAACACCACTTAAATGGAGCACTTGACGGTTGCACAAGTTCAGAATGTTCTCTATGTCGGAGACTTAAATACTCATTACCAAGAGTGACACCACTATTGACAAGCTGGCAAAGTCCAAATGATAGTAGGTGCCAGACTGGGTGTCTGCAGCAGGTGATGAGAAAATCAATATGATGAAAAATCTACTTGACCTTGCTCTCACAAATGTAGGATCACAGTTATATCTGTTCATGTCAGTATTGTTAGTACTGACAAATGTTCAGTCCTTGTGAAAACAAAATCCCATCTTCACATACAGGATATTCTCAATCGGAGTGCATTGTATCACCACTAGACTAAATGGAATAGATGTGAATCTGATTAGTAGCCCAAGTTGGGAATTCTAGGGATGATATGAACCAGCAGCAACAACAGAATTGTATTCAATCCCAATGTGTCACATCATTACCATTCAGGTAGAAGATCAAACCTGAATAAAGCCAAATGCACTTCAAAGGTTATTGCCAGTTTATCATCCCAGTTGAGCAGCTAAAGATTTGTGTTCCAGAAGTAGCCATACCTCTAGGCAACTTGTTGCAATGTGGCTGTTGAAATCTATCCAAAGAAAAACACAAGTTGTCTGCAAAACATAGGATGAATCCATTCTGGCTAATTAAAGTCCCATCTGTATAAACTCAATGATATGCAAACTGTGTTAGTGACAGACATTGTTATCAAGATGACTTATTCATCAATAACCAATGCACAATTCTGGGTTCCACCAGGACAAGTGATTTCCAGAGAGCACTTAAACTAGATCCAAAAATGAGCAGAAATGTAACATTTCAGAGTCAATGTGAGAATAACTGCCCTCAACATTGAGGCATCATTTGAACAAGGAGAAAGTGAGGACTGCAGATGCTGGGGATCAGAGCTGAAACATGTGTTGCTGGGAAAGCGCAGCAGATCAGGCAGCATCAAAGGAGCAGGAGAATCGACATTTCGGGCATAAGCCCTTCTTCAGGAATGAGGAGGGTGTGCCAAGCAGGCTAAGATAAAAGGTAGGGAGGAGGGACTTGGGGAGACGCGTTGGGAATGCGATAAGGAGGTTAAGGTGAGGGTGATAGGCCAGAGAGGGGGTGGGGGGGCGGAAAAGTCGGGAAGAAGATTGCAGGTCAAGAAGGCGGTGCTGAGTCTGAGGGTTGGGACTGAGAAAAGGTGGGGGGAGGGGAAATGAGGAAGCTGGAGAAATCTGTATTCATCCCTTGTGGTTGCAGGGTTCCTAGGCGGAAGATGAGTCGCTCTTCCTCCAGGCGTCGTGTTGCCATGGTCTGGCGATGGAGGAGGCCAAGCACCTGCATGTCCTTGGCGGAGTGGGAGGGGGAATTAAAGTGTTCAGCCACGGGCGGTTGGGTTGGTTGGTGCGGGTGTCCCAAAGGTGTTCTCTGAAACGTTCCACAAGTAGGTGGCCTGTCTCTCCAAGAGGTGTAATCTTCCCACCCAGCCCCCTGTAAAAACGCCATCCCATATTCCCAATTCCTTCGCCTTCGCCGCATCTGCTCCCAGGAGGACCAATTCCAATACCGAACAACCCAGATGGCCTCCTTCTTCAAAGACCGCAATTTCCCCTCAGACGTGGTTGACGGTGCTCTCCACCGCATCTCCTCCACTTTCTGCTCCTCCGCACTTGAACCCCGCCCCTCCAATTGCCACCAGGACAGAACCCCACTAGTCCTCACCTACCACCCCACCAACCTCCAGATACATCGGATCATCCTTCGTCATTTCCGCCACCTCCAAACGGACCCCACCACCAAGGATATATTACCCTCCCCTCCCCTATCAGCATTCCAGAAAGACCACTCCCTCCGCGACTCCCTTGTCAGATCCACACCCCCCACCAACCCAACCTCCACTCCCGGCACCTTCCCCTGCAACCGCAAAAAATGCAAAACTTTCGCCCACACCTCCCTCCTCACTTTCCTCCAAGGCCCCAAGGGATCCTTCAATATCCATCAGAAATTCACCTGCACCTCCACACACATCATTTACTGCATCCGCTGCACCCGATGTGGCCTCCTATACATTGGGGAGACAGGCCGCTTACTTGCGGAACATTTCAGAGAACACCTCTGGGACACCCGCACCAACCAACCCAACCGCCCCGTGGCTGAACACTTTAATTCCCCCTCCCACTCCGCCAAGGACATGCAGGTCCTCGGCCTCCTCCATCGCCAGACCATGGCAACTCGATGCCTGGAGGAAGAGCGACTCATCTTCCGCCTAGGAACCCTGCAACCACAAGGGATGAATACAGATTTCTCCAGCTTCCTCATTTCCCCTCCCCCAACCTTTTCTCAGTCCCAACCCTCAGACTCAGCACCGCCTTCTTGACCTGCAATCCTCTTCCCGACCTCTCCGTCCCCACCCCCTCTCCGGCCTATCACCCTCAGCTTAACCTCCTTCCACCTATCGCATTCCCAACACCTCTCCCCAAGTCCCTCCTCCCTACCTTTTATCTTAGCCTGCTTGGCACACCCTCCTCATTCCTGAAGAAGGGCTTATGCCTGAAACGTCGATTCTCCTTCTCCTTTGATGCTGCCTGACCTGCTGCGCTTTTCCAGCAACACATTTTTAAGCATCATTTGAACAAGTGCTACTTCAAGGAGCCCTAGCAAAATAGAAGTCATTGGAATTAGGGGAAAAGCTCTTTAATGGCTGGAATCATTACTGGCACGAAGGAAAATGACGGTGATTATTGTAAGTCTTCTGGCTAGTGTCCTTGGCCCTATGATCTTTCGCTGCTCCACCAAATGACATTGCCTCTACCATGAAGTGAGAAATGAAGATGTCAAATGATAATTACAGAGTATTCAGTTTCATTCAAGGATCAAGTAATGACCATCTTCAACAAAACAGACTAAACGCATTACTTTAACATTCAACAGGATTGGATGGATATAACCACAAATCATTTAGACACATTAGGAAATCATTTGACCCATCATGTCTGCACCAGCTCTCCAATAAGAATCATGATTTAGTGCCATTTTCCTGCCTGTTCTTCATATTCTTGCACATTGTTTCTATTCAAAGAATCATCTAATGCTGTCTTGAATGCCTCAAGTGACTCTGCCTCTAGATCTGAAATATTCATCACATCACATTTACTAAGTTTGTATATCAATTTAAATCTGTGCCCTCTTGTTCAATTATTTTATGAAGGGGAACAGTTTCTCCCTACCTACTCTACAGCCCCTTCAATATTTTGAAATCTTCTATCAGATCTTATCTTAGACTTCTTCTTTCCAAGGAAAACAGTCCCAACCTTGATAATCTATTGTATTAACTGAAGTTTCTCATTCCTGGAAACATTTCTGTAAATTGCTTCTGCACTCACTCTATTATGTTCATATCCTTCCTATAGCCTAAAGCTGTAACACAATACCCCAGCTGAGGTCTAACAACATATATCAGGAAAAACAAGGGTGCCAATATCAACCCCTAGGGAAATTACCTCCAAACCTTTTCCCAGTCATAAAAATATCCATTGACCACTACTATTCAAAAGGGACACCTTTTCTCACAAATCTGTTGCATGGTACTGTATCAAATGTTTTATTTCAAATCCATATTTAACATATCAACAATGTTACCCTTATCGATCTCTGTCATCTCTTTAAAAAAATGAAGAAGTTAATTAAACATGATTTTCCCTTTAGAAATCTATGCTGGGTCTTGGTAAACAACCCACTTCTTTCTATGTGACTTTTAATTTTATCCCTAACAATTGTTTCTTGAAGCTTCTTATTGACTAAAAACCTATTTGGATCAGATGTGTAAATACTGGGGGTACAGCATTAGGCCAGAAGCTGGCTACTCAGTGTTACTCACCATCCAACTTCCCAAAGTATTTTCATCATCTACAAGCCACAAGACTCTTTGCCTGAATGAGTGCTACTTCTCCAAAATCTAAAAGGCTTCAACACTGTCAAAGACAAAGCAGCTCTCTTGACTTGCATTCTATGAATCAACACAGTGGTGGGGCAGAGTATACCATCATAAAATTCACTGGGCAATTAGCAAAGCTCCTTTTATGACACTGTCAAAATCTGAGCTCTCTATTGATTGAATGAACAAGGGCAGCAGCCATATAGATCCGCATGTCACCTGTGAGTTCTTTTCCAAGTTTCTTATCATTCTAACTCGGAATGATATCATTATTCCTTAGTCATTGTTTAGCCAAATTGTACAAACTCTCTACTAAACAAGACAAGACTAATTTCAACTTATTCAACAGCAGGAGGGATAGGCAATAAATGCTAGCCTTGCCAGCAATTCTGACAATCCATGAATGAAGAAATATAACAAAGACTCTGTTCACAACTATCTTCTGCTTGATGCTTTGTATTTATATAATTCCCAGAAGAAACTAAGCAACAGTTTCAATGATAAAACTAAGCCATGAGTGCAAGGGATATAAGAAGCAGAGAACACATTGCTTTCTTGATAAAGATCTTATAAAATTGATGAGGAAATCATAACAATGAACTTACATGAGAAAACGTTTTCAAGTATTATATTAAAAACATCTGCAATTCTGTAATTGCCTTGGAATGAAACTGCTGTCTGAACAAATGAATTACAGATCTGTTACAGACAGTTAATTAGAAACTCAGCTGATTTCTGAAGATATGGGTGAAGGCGATGTATAATAATAGATAACATAACAACATTTTATTTCATCTACATGGTTGAAGCTATTGTGTGTTAATAAAGTTTGCTACTAATTTAAGAACTGAATTTTAAACACAAACTTTACAAATTTAATTCCACTTTTCTCCCTCAATATTACCTTATTCTTACTGCTGTTATTCCAGTTTCATATTTGACTGCCACAACATTAGTGGAATGGCAGGACAAACTTTTACAAATCTTCTACTTAGTTTGATATCCAAAATACAACCATTGTAGTGTAGGCAATTGTCGTTAGTATATAAAACATGGTAACATACTCCAACCTCAGATGGGGTCAGCAGGAGATGTCAACACATCCACTGAAATACTACTTCTGGAAGAATATAGTCAAATGTTGTTTGTCTCAGCTGATTGTTCACATATAGTCACAATGATGAGCTATCCAGTTTATACAATAACTAGATCAGAAGATTACTGATCTGCCTATTTTATGACATATATGAGTGTGTTATCATGAAGAGAGTTTCTCTATACTGCTCATGACTAGTAATTTTGTTTGTAAAAGGTTTGCATTTCATCACTCACAAAGCAAATGTTCCAATTAAAAGCATTAAACAGCAAGCTTTTTCAGAGTTTTAAACTAAAGCTGATGATTTATTCTTACTACGTGTTATGGAATAATACATTTCATTCATTCATCTCGGACACATACACAGATTGGATACAAATGAAAGTATTAGATTGTTAATGCTTATAATTGTCACAATCCTTTCCTTCGCTGGCCAGCAATTTTGTAACTGAAGCTGATATTTTTACTGAAGTGAAGGCTTAGTAAAAGAATGGATGACAAGATTTCCAGGAGGTTGATTCTTAGGTGAATTTGAAGTTGGAACCAGTTTGGGAGAATCCTATGCTATCAGGATCTTACTCTTTCAAGTATTGCTTTTTGTGAACCATGACAGCTTGGAGGAGTTACAACAATATCAATGACTTTCAGTGGAATTCTCAATTAGCTGCAGAAAGCTTCTTGCTGATTTAAAAGCCCACAACAAAATAGCTTCCTCACTATGAAATTTCCACAGTTTCAAAGTCCTCTTTCCAAACAAAACATGGCATATTGATGATATATCCTGTGTTGTATTTAACACCTTGAAAGTTTCAGGCAGCCATTTTAGGTTGCATGAGGGACAATCATAACATAATGGAAAGAGGGTAGGATCTATTCAGTCAACTTGCACATATTGAATATCAATGTTCTCTTTTGTCCAGGATGAAAAACAGAGAGGCAGGCCAGCTAGAATACTAAAGTTCCTTTATGGAGATCTTTCCTGAATAAAAGGATTTGTGAATTTTCTGAATGGCTGTAAAATTTATTCAAATATAGGGTGATCTGAAGCTCAAAATGCCAAAGATCACATGATTTACACTAACCATCTAGTAGCCTGTTTATGTCCAATTTCTGCAAGTATTGACTGAAAACTCATAATATATTAGGACATGACAGTATCTAAATTCATCTAGAGTGAAATCTGTCAGTGAATTATTTTTGTCAGATTGGTGACATGTTTGGATGTATTCCATTTTCTGTTAAGAAATATCAATTACATTGTAAAATCAAAAGAAAGTGTGATATGATCTAACTAAGAGATTAAAAATAGCACACAGGTAAAACATTTAGCCTGATAAAATTCTATATGACTAATTTAATGTCATTTTTAACATTTTGTTCTTGGATCTAATCAGTTCTCCTTCTTTCAGTTCATATGACAGCTCCTACAGACAAAGAGATTTGTAACCATTCTATCACTGGTGGCTAAGAAATAGACATAGCCTTAAATGAAGCAACAGATTCTCCTGGCAGACCTACAATTGAAATGTATGTTATATTGTTATACTGATATTGGTAAAGAGCCAGGGGCTGACTGTCATGTGAATAAATATCCCAGAGTGCCACATTCACTGTTGGACTGCAGTCTGGAGCCGAGTAGCAATGTACCAGTCCCACCGAAAGTAATGAGAAATTCACTCAACAAAGCTCCAGCATTTCTGTGTCTAAGATGTAAATATTTTGAGTTTATTAGCAACCGGAAGTCAGAACATGGTAGCAGCAGTTGTCCAAGACTAAAACACACAAAAAAAATTAAATTTCAACACTGAGTAAAATGGAAAAACTCAACCCAAATTAGGTCCAAAAATAGATACTGAGCAAAATTGCACAAATGAAATGGTCACCATCACAGCAATGAACGCACAGCTCCAGATCAGACTTCAGAGACTGATATTGCCCAGGCATTTGAGAAGTTTAAACAAAAGTGTAGACTAGCATTCGGTTGATTTCTAAAAGGAACTGGGAAAGTAGAAAGGGTCAGTTACATTATTTTGTTAACAGGAAAGAAAGGGTTCCATTTGTTTAATAGCTGGGAGTTGAGTGAAGTTGACAGCAGAAACTCAGATAAGATCTTTGTAAATTTCGCCACACCTCCCCAGCCAAACTCAAATAATCAACTCTACCAACATGAATTTCATTGCTTAAGGCAGGAATCAAGAGAGTCTGCTGAGAGTTTTACATAGAGGAAGCCATTGAAACATCAGCTCATAGGCCTCCCTACAGATCAATGGATATCATAAACAAATGACAATTTTGTGTGGTGGGGAGAGAGAAAAAGTTGCCTTTGCAAATGTAAACAACCATGGACGTTCGCAGAGACAGTCAAGTCTCGGATTGAAGAGATGTATCCCACAGCTATCTAAGAGTCTTGGGGGATTTATCCTGGTGTGATGAGAGGAAGAATACCAGTATGGTGATTTACAGATGGTACAGGAATTAGGTATTACAACTCACTGGGTTAGTGAGCCCTGCTATTTCTGGAGTTGTACCAAATCTTAAAGCTTTTTTGTTCCAAGTATCTGCTTTTAGACTAAAGTTAATAGAAAGAATGTACTAAACAATAATTATTTATTCAATACAAGTAACTAGACTATATTTATAGGTAGGAGAAAGTGAGGACTGCAGATGCTGGAGATCAGAGCTGAAAATGTGTTGCTGGAAAAGCGCAGCAGGTCAGGCAGCATCCAAGGAACAGGAGAATCGACGTTTCGGGCATAAGCCCTTCTTCCTGAAGAAGGGATTATGCCCGAAATGCCGATTCTGCTGTTCCTTGGATGCTGCCTGACCTGCTGCGCTTTTCCAGCAACACATTTTCAGCTCTATATTTATAGGTAAACAGATATAATATTACTAACTAAAAGTCCAATTGCGTTTTAAATCCACCCTCCCTTTTATATATATACACACACACACACACACACACACACAGAAAATATGTTATTAGTAGAAGTTGACAAATGGAAAGTCAATTCAGTATTCTTCGCTTCCCAGGACCGATACTGAAAAGAGCATTCTTCAGGCTGGCCAGATACCTTGTAGTTCAGATGGTCTTCCACTGCTGTCTAAGAAGTATAGAATAACTGGTGCACTTGGAAAATGTCTCTGATTTATCAAATCCCAGCTTGCAGCAACGGCTTAGAAAAGGTAAGTAGTTTTCTTCAGGTTTAAATTGATTTTTTGGCTGCAGAAAATGGGCAGTTTGTGGGCTGGGAGAAGATCTGTGCATGTTTTTACCTCCTCTGTCTCTGTAGCCGGTTTCCAGCTCCAAGCTGCTCAGCCATCCAAGAACCAATGGCACAGTTGTTGGCAAACAAAAAGTTTCTGTCATTGATAACTGTACTAGTTCGTAGACCAATCAACTTCTTGTTGCCAGCAGGAACTACTTTAGTGACCAATGCTCAGCAGCAGCAGTGTGTACTATCTACAAGATACACTGCAGAAATTCACTAAAGATCCTCAGACAGCACCTTCCAAACCAATGACCATTTCCATGTAGAAGGACAAGGGCAGCAAATACATAGGAACCTACAAGTTCCTCTCCAAGCCACCCACCATCCTGACTTCGAAATATATTGCTGTTGTTTCACTGTCACTGTGCCTATAGTGGTTCAAGAAGGCAGCTCATCACCATCTTATCAAGGACATCTAGGAACAGGCAGTAAATGCTGTCCAGCCAGCAAAGCCTATATCCCTTTAAAAAAAAACTACACACCCTCAGCTCCCGGTTGGCTCCAACCTGAATGTCAAGTACTGCTTGCTCAAACAGTTGTTTCCAATGCCTGCCATGGCTATCCGGTTACTTGCTTTCAGAACTGTAGCCACTCTTTTAAGCATTAGTTTTTACAACAATTCTCTCTTATTTTAATACCCAGTTTTGAAAACAAAAAAAAAACATAACCCTTATGTTTGAAATGCTCCAAAAATTAAGTGAAGTGCCAAAATTGGTTACTCAGAGTAACCACTTAACAAATTGGGAAAGCAGGTGCCAATTGTGGATTGTGTGCTGAGGACTGTGATTCTGTTTAGGGTATAATGAATGATAAATAGAAAAGGGGAACTTTTTTTATGTAATTCAAAATATGTTGCTGAAATAACACTTAACTTAGTGTTATTGGTAAATTATTACTGTAAGAAATCTTAATTCATCAAATTTTGCTGCATTATACTTTTAAGCTTTAACTACAAATTCAGATTTCTTTTGAATCACTGCTTGATCAGCTCATTTGGGGCTCTACATTCCCTGAGGTACAAAAAGACTTTATTGGAAAATTATTGCAGGTTTGAGACACTGCCAGAGCATGGGAAGCAATGGGTAGACAGTTTGAAGATATTGACTATTTAAACACCTAACCTTTACAGTTAAGTAAGGAAAAAAAGTAGCAGAGTTGATACAGTGAAACAACCAAAACTTTCAGACAGTGAGAATGATGTGCAAGACTGTGGATGACCACAAGTTGACACAAATAAAAAAAACTATCCTGGATGTGGATTGAACTGCATACCTTATGGAAAGGCAAATCATTGGAAAAAGATGTGTGGAACTACAAAAGGTAGTAGACAAATTATAAGAGATGGAGCATCAGGGCAGCTAAGAAGTAAAAGGAACCACAGTGTCCATACCCTGGAAGATAATGACAAGTTTAAGGACATAACTGGGTTAGAAATGCATGAAATAGCCCAATGTGAAAGCTTTCAGAGAATATAAATTTACACAATGTTTCAGATCAGGAAGAGGGTGAGAAATCGGCTAACACCGAAGCTAATATTGGAGCACAGATTATCAGCTTCTGGCTCAGACTCATGATGAAATCCTCTGGTTATATCCATTTCTTTCATACTGAAATAACTGATATTCTCTGTGAAATATAACGTTCAGAGCACATTCTGTTCCAACTAAGCAAGATTCAGTTCTGCTCAGCAAGAAGGGTAGTGTTTATTGCAAGGTTTGCAATTGGTCACTCAGGACAGTTTGGGGGTCATTGGAGAGAAGCTCAAATGACATATTTTGTTGGAGATGGAGAGAGAGGTAGACTCAGTTTAAAGAGTGGAGCAGTTAGCTGTCTTGCTGGGAAAACAATTGAATTACACAGATTCTGTAAAGGTGAACTCAGTGAGGAATCCATAGTTGAGTTCTTCTGTGTTGATAGTTCTAGGAATTGATATGAAGCTAAGAATTGGAGTCAGGACTCAGAAAACTGAGAAAGTAGGAAGGTCACTGTTTCTGCTTGCGTAAAGCTGAGAGTGATTTGGAAGAAGGCTATGAATGTTAATACTTCAGTGTAATTGAGAAAAGCGGGTGGTTAAAATGGACAAGCAGCATTTGCTTGATGTAACTATGCAAAGTTTGGAACTTGGGGATAAACCAGGACTAGCTCAGCGAAGGGCTGGAGTTACACTTGTGAACGAGTACTGGAGTGCAATTTCAGAGTACAGGAGAATGTGATCAAAGGACA
Source organism: Chiloscyllium plagiosum (assembly GCF_037043375.1). Classification (NCBI taxonomy): domain Eukaryota; kingdom Metazoa; phylum Chordata; class Chondrichthyes; order Orectolobiformes; family Hemiscylliidae; genus Chiloscyllium; species Chiloscyllium plagiosum. Next base: position 68,593,444 of record NW_028270140.1, read on the forward strand.
GGAGGATGATTGACCAGAACAGGAGTAGTCATTGAGGCAGTCTATGACAGAACATGATTCGGAAGGAGCGTCGCTCCGAAAGCTAGTGTGCTTCCAATTAAACCTGTTGGACTATAACCTGGTGTTGTATGATTTTTAACTTATGACAGAACAGCTATTGACAGGGAACTTTACAGCCCGATCATCAAAAGGAAAGAATTGTTATCTCTTGTAAAGTTTAAAGATATTTGATGAATTACTGTGTAATTAACATTTGGAGGAAGCAGTTAAATGATCCATAGGATCTGCCTTGATCATGTTTATTGTTTGATGTATGTTGTGGGATGCTCAATCACAGTCTGTTACCCCTGCTTACTATATATTAATTCTGGGTGTTAGAAATAAGTTATACATGTAGTGTAGATTATATAACTATTTTAAGACTGTAGGCAAGAATTTATTGCAGTTTATTCAAAATCTTGAAATCCTATGATTTTATTCTCCTAGAAGTCATCAAGAGCTCACCTTTTGTCTATTTTAAAAGTTACTGGCCACCAACCAGATCATAACATAATTTAGCGGTGTGCTCTGGAATCATAAGTTTCGCAATCTATTCTGGGATCATAACATAACATGAGAACATCATTCCTGAAAATGTGAATGTAAACAGATACCCAAGGAAAAGTACATTAAAATGGAGCAATATTATGTTAACAGTAAATGGGAAAGAACTGAGATTCAATAGCGAGGGTCAATCCAAAGCAGAGGGACACAAAGGGAGAAAGTGATAACTGTTTTGTCCACCTCATTGAAACAGATGGCCCTGCTATCCGACAGTTGAGGAGTTGTGATATGCTGCAGTTTATCTCAGTAACACACGATGAAACATCAAAGTATAACGATTCATCATCCAGCAAAATTAACACCACAAAATTGAGTTCAATTAGAGATTAAATCATCAACATTGAAGAGTTGCAGATGCTCACTCAGCATGCAATTCCGACAGCCTGATAAGATATCAGAAAGACAGCGTGTAATACACATCGGTCTATCAGAGATAATGGATGAATTTTACTGTTTTTGGCTAACAATTCCATTGAGCTTCATGGCAGCCTTCTCCATGTGAGGCGTTATGGATTCTGTCACTGCATCTTACTGAATTTGCCTTATTATTATTACCTACCCTGACCCCATGGCATCTCTCTCATTGATTCGTGCCCCATTGTACTATTCGCCATACCCAGGCCAACTCAAATTTGTCTGGATATCCCAGAATTGACTCGCACTGAGGCCATTTTCAGAAAGCTGCTGTTCACCTGTACAAATACTACCTGTACAAATACTATAAGTACTTTTCCCAGATATGGCAGAAAATGGAAAATTGGCATCTTGTTTTGAGGGCAGGCACATGAGGGCAGGATGGAGAAGTGCAGAGGCATGATGTTGTCTTCCCTCAGGACACTGGACAATGCCAACCTGGTTTAAGATTGTCACCTGAGTCAGCACAGTCTCTACTATCTAGAGGAAGGCACAGCACTGCAGCAAGGACGTTAATGACTTTCTGCACTCTGCCAGCTTAAATGCCACTATCTTACCTCCCATACTTCACGTTGACTCTATATGTGCTCTTGTACCCACCTCTAACCAAAGCTAATACTTTACCACTCCCAATATTGCCTGCAACAACATCTCTCACTCACTGTCAGCCACACCAAACCCAATAAGTACTAACCGTATATCTCATTTGTGCTGCCAACTCAATAGGCAGGGCCTGGTGTTGTGACCTCCTTTCCTGGCACTGAGTGAAGTCAACATTGTGCATCTGCACTGTACTAAAGGTAACAGCTGTGCCACCCACTTTCATCCATTTTAATATTCATCTTCCTGTAATTCCAGAAGGAAAGCAGCCCAGAAAAGGGCAGAAAGAATCAAGGCAGGTGGTTGGTAGCCTGACATTTCACTCCTGGCCTGTTACAAGGAGAGAATCCTGAATCTGACCATGTGGAACAGCTGACTGATCATGGACTGGCATCAAATGCGGTCCTTCACTCGCCATGCTAGGACTCCATGAGCAAAAGCTATCTCCCTTAACTTGATTGAGGACTGCTGACAATCACACTTTGTGTCTGAACAGCATGACAATATAGCAGTAATGAGAATCTGGAGCATTTGGTTGAGGAACAAGACAAAGTGGGGTTGCTGTGAGCATCCAGGTAGGTTGAGAGTGAGCCCAGAGAGCAAAAGCACATCACTAAGATACAGCCTAGTGCATGTCCCTGAGCATAAAGTGTCCTTACTGAAGCATTACACTGACTGCAGAAACATACTGAAAGTGGATTGGAGATATGCCATGACTGTTCTTAAAGGGTGGTCGTGGAAAATGGGGTGTGTGTGGTTGGTGCCCATGGAGCAAACCCTGAGATGCTGTTGTGTCATGACAAACATGGAGACTGTCTGCAACCAGCAGATATCAGATGTTAGGTAACCACTCTGAGCTCCATGCTGGGAATTCTTGGCATCTAGTTTGCTCACATTGTGTGGTAGGATAGCAAACTGCATATTAATGAAGTGAAACCTGCAGTTCATAAGATTGTTAGCACATATTGTTCAGGCTCCTGAAAAATTCCACCTGACACCTGACGAGATGATGGTGTTCTGGTTACGGATCTAGAGTCATCATATACAAATGATGCATGAGAAACTTCTCCAGAGGCCACGTGGGAATGGGGAAGAGTAAGTTCAGAACCAGATCCACTAAGACTGTGTGCAACTGATGTCTGCATGCAATGTATACCAGAAATACAGAAAACACACAGCCAATGAGAGCTACTGAAGTACCATCCTGACTCTGCCACACTGAGAGAACTGACACATTCACACACAAATAAGAATAGCATCTCATGTTGTAAACTATTATCCTAAGTTCCCTTTATCCAAAAAGTGAATGAAGCTATAGCAATCATCTTAACAGCACTATCTGTCTTTCCAAGCAAGGGAATCTTGAAAGAATAATCTGTAACAGTTGCTTTGTAGAGAAGTTAAGGAATTCACAGAACAGTGTGGGTTGAAAATCATGATCTTATCACCTCATTAACTGTGTGAAGGCGCAGCGACAATGAGGACACTTTCAAAATATGGAGAGACAAAGGACATCTTGCCCTAGTGTCTCTCTGATCAACACATCTCAAGGCTTACATGAAATCACCTGCAAGGAAGCTGAATGGAAGAAGACATAAGTCAGTCTTTAATGTCAAGGTAAATGAAGGTCAAAGCATCTCCAAACATGCTAAGTTCTCGCCAGAGCAATAGAAATGTACAGAATCCAAGAATGAAAACCTAAAACCCAACATAAGTTGCTGGTAAACCTGAGACTCCATGATCTTACATAATTGAAAGCAAATTAAAGCAATAATCTTTCTTAGTTTAGAAACAAAAGTGATAACAATTGTAACAGTTAGAACAATCGATGTGAGATGTAGAAGAGATCTAGCAAATCGAAACTGGATGCATTTGAGGTGCCTAAAGAAGTAGAATAGTATTTGACCACAAATTGTTTATTGTGCTTTAGCCAAGTTGGGTGAGGGGGTAAATGCAAGGCAGATGAAATTAATGTGAATAAATGTGAGGTTTTCGAATTTGGTAACACAAACAGCAAGGTAGATTATTATCTGATTTGGTGATAGATTGGTAAAGATGGTGTTGCAATGAGAACTGGGTATCATTGTACACCAGCTGTTGAAAGTTAGCATTTAGTGTAGCAGGCGGTGAAGGAGGCAAATGGTATTTTGACCTTCATAGTGAGAGGTTTCGAGAATAGGAACAGAGATTCTTGCTGAGACCACACCTGGAGTATTGGTCTTTATACCTAAGGAAGGATGGCCTGACTATGGAGGGAATAAAATAAAGATTTACCTGATTGATTCCTGGGATGGATGGTCTGACGCATGAAGAGAGTATGGAGAGTATGAACAAAGTTAGGACTTTATTCATTGTAATTCAGAAGAGTGAGTGGGACCTCATAGCAATCTATAAAATTCTAACAAGTTTAAACAAGGTAAATGTAGGAAGGTAAACATCAGGTTGTGTTCCTGTTGACCGGGAACCCAGAATTAGGCATCATATTTTCAGGAGAACTGAGATGAGGAGAACTTCTTCACCCAGAGAGTGTTAAGTCTGTGGAAATCTCTGTTCCGAAAATAGTGTAGGCCAAAACATTGAATGATTTCAAAGAGTTAAATATAATTCTTAGGGCTAAAGGGATCAAAGGGTATGAAGCAAAAGCAGGAACAGTGTACCGAGTTTGATGATCAGTTATGATTATATCGAATGGCTGAATGACCTACTTCTGTTCCTATTTTCTATGCTTCTAACTTCATGGTCCAGCGAAACCCAACTTCATTATCACCAATAAGCTGGGGAATGAACCCTGTTCATCACGAGGTGCAGGACAGCATATCTGAAAATGAGGCGCCAACCTGATGAAGGTGCAACACCGAACTATTTGCAAACAGCAGAAGCAACAGGTGATAGACAACCTCACAATCAATGTGTCAGATCTAAGCTCGGCATGGTGAATAATGAAATAATTAAATCAAACTGAAGCTCCACAAAAACCCCTATCTTCAATAATAGTGTGCCCAGCATATCAATATAAAAGACACACCTAAAGCATTTGCAAATATCTTCACTAGTAATGCCTGGATGATTATCTATACCAGCCTCTTCTTGAGGTTCCTGAAGAAGGGCTTATGCCCGAAACGTTGATTCTCCTGTTCCCTGGATGCTGCCTGACCTGCTGCGCTTTTCCAGCAACACATTTTCAGCTCTTCTTGAGGTCCACAGCCTTCAAATCACTGCAAATTATATCAAGAATGTACTTCTATGGCTCTGACATCATCCTGCTTAAGTACTGATAACTTGTGCTCCAAAACTAGTTGTACACCTAGCCAATTCTATCCAGTTTTATGTTATGTCTCATGGGTAGCATGCAGTATAACTTTAAGGGACATGCTTATTATATCATCATGTTATCACAGCATGTGATCTTAGTAGCCCAGACACTACAGCGCCTGTAAGATAAGTAGATATCAAGAGTTGTAACAAATGGTTATTGAATATTTCTGTAAGACTTTACCTACTTTTTAGTGGAGAAAGCTGCAGCACAGAGAGATTTGGGTGTCCTCATGCAAAAATATCACAAAAAGTATAATGAAGGAATTAAATGGAATGTCGGCCATTTTTCCAAAGAGAATGGAGAATGAAAATAGAGAATTATTGCTAAAACATATAAGGCACTAGTTTGGCCATAGCTGGAAAACTGAACAGTTTTGGTTCCTTTATCTCAGGAAAGATATAGTGGCATTGGAGGCAGTCTGGAAAAAAGTTATAGTTTAATTCGGGTTCTGGAAGGATTGCCTTGGGAGGGTAGTGAATCTGTGGAATTTGTTACTGCAGAGGGCCATAGAGGCTGAGCTGTTAAGTATATTCAAAACTGAGATAGACTGATTTTTAAGGGAATCAAGAGTTGTTGGGAGGAAAAGGCAGGAAAGTGTATTATCAGATCAGTCATGATCGCATTGAATGGTAGAGTAGACCTAAAGGGCTGAATGAATTCTTCTGCTCCTATGTTTTATGTGTTATCCAGGCTTTATGTTCTGCAAGCTAACATAAATATTGCCCTATCCATAAACAAATCCCCACTGGAAGCAAAAGCCCACATACTGAACTAGCTACAACCCTAGACAAGTTATTCTAATACAGTAATAATTGTTACCAGCCTCTAGCTGTCAATTTGCACAATTGTTCAGGTACCTAATGTTCACAATAGTAGGATAAATCCAACCCAGCCAATTACTAGTTTATTAGCCTACTCTCAATCATTGGCAAAGTAATTGAAGAGGGTCATTGAGAATGCTATCAATCAGCACTTTCAAAGCAAAGTCTGTGATGCTCAGTTTAGATTCTCCAAGGACACTCATCATCTGACACTGTTCCAACCTTGATCCAAACATAGACAAAGAACTGAATTCAAGAGGTGAAAAGAGAGGGACAGCCCTTGACATGAAGACAGCATTTGGTCAAGTATGGAATCAAAGAATCTCAGCAAATCTAAAATCAATAGGAATCAGGAGGAATTCTCTCCATTGGTTGAAACCAAACCTAGTAAAAGGATTTGGAGATGCCGGTGTTGGACTGGGGTGTACAAAGTTAAAAATCACACACCAGGTTATAGTCCAACAGGTTTAATTGGAAGCACACTAGCTTTCGGAGCGACGCTCCTTCATCAGGTGATTGCGGAGGGCTCGATCGTAACACAGAATTTATAGCAAAAATTTCTGTGTGATGTAACTGAAATTATACATTGAAAAATTGATTGTCTGTTAAGCCTTTCATCTGTTAGAATACAGTGATAGTTTCACTTCTTTCATGTGTAAATCACAAAACCCTTTTTTTTAAAGTTGCATTCTCGGGTTAGCTGTTAACAATGGTGGTAGCTAGACAATATGTTGAAGGTGTTAGCCCCCTGTATTCTCTGTCTATGACCTGATGTTTAGATTGATTCTAATCTAAAAAGTGAGATAACAGAGTTTTACATGAATGTATGCAGTTTTTGAGCAATGTGCAATGTAACTCTGCAAGTACAAATTCACCCCACAAAATATATGTGTGCATGTGGGTCTTTGTCTGTGTGTGTATGTCTGTCTGGGGTGGGGGTTGTGAGTGTGAGAATGTGTGTGTGTGTGAGAGTGTGTGTGTGTAGGAATATCTGTGTGTGTGTGTGTGCGTGTGTAGTGCAATGGTGATCACCTGTAACGTGACATGAACCCAAGGTCCCGGTTGAGGCCCTCCCTATGGGTACCGAACTTAGCTATCAGCCTCTGCTCAGCGACTTTCCTTTGCTGCCTGGCCCGAAGTCCACCATGGACTTTCTCACTTTCTCACACTCACAACTTCCACCCCTGACAAACACACACACACACAGACAGACAAAGACCCACATGCACACATATATTTTGTGTGGTGAATTTGTACTTGCAGAGTTACATTGCACATTGCTCAAAAACTGCATACATTCATGTAAAACTCTGAGCTCAAAAACTGCATACATTCATGTAAAACTCTGTTATCTCACTTTTTAGATTAGAATCAATCTAAACATCAGGTTATAGACAGAGAACACAGGGGGCTAACACCTTCAACATAGTGTCTAGCTACCACCATTGTTAACAGCTAACCCGAGAATGCAACTTTTAAATAAAGGGTTTTGTGATTTACACATGAAAGAAGTGAAACTATCACTGTATTCTAACAGATGAAAGGCTTAACAGACAATCAATTTTTCAATGTATAATTTCAGTTACATCACACTGCAAATTTTTGCTATAAATTCTGTGTTACGATCGAGCCCTCCACAATCACCTGATGAAGGAGCGTCGCTCCGAAAGCTAGTGTGCTTCCAATTAAATGTGTTGGACTATAACCTGGTGCTGTGTAATTTTTAACCTAGCAAAAGGAAGATGACTGTGATAATTAGAGGTCAATCATCTCAGCCTCAAGATACTATTTTAGTCTTATCTCAAGGTAGTGTGCTGGACCCAACAATCTTGAGATACTTCATCAAAGAGGTTACCTCAATCATAAAGTCCGAACTGGGGATGTTCGTTGATGTTTTCACAATGCTCAACACCAATCATGATTTCCCAGATACTGAAACAATCCATATCCAAACATAGCAAGACCTGGATAACACCCAGGTTTGGACTAAGAAGAGACACATTACATTTGCGCCAGAGAAATTTTCCGCAGTCAACATCCTGGGGGCTATGATTGACCAGAAATTGAAATGGACCAGCCATATTAATATTGCGGTACTGGAGCACTCAGAGACTAGGAATTCTGCAGCGAGTAACTCACCTCCTGACTCCCCAGAACCTATTCACTAGTTACAAGGCACATATTGGGAATGTGATGGATTCTCTCCACTCGCTTGCATTAGCGCAGGTTCAACTTCAATCAAGAAGGTGAACATTATCCAGGATAAAGCAACCTGTTTGATTAGACCCCATCAGTATTTTAAGCATTTACTCTCTTCATCACCAATGCAAAATGGGAGCTGTGTGTTCTATTCATCAGATCACTATAGCTGCTTGATAAACCTCCTTCATTGGCACCTTGGACATTTACCTTCTAGAAGGACAAGGGCAGCAAGTGCATGGGAACATCAGTATCTGTAAGTTGCCCTCCAAATCATGCAGCATTCTAACTTAGAATTATATTGTCACTCTTCTTCTATTGCTGGGTCAAAAGCCTTGAACTCCCTTCCTAACAAGACACATACCTATCCACCAGGCCTGACTCTCTGCCACCACCTTCCTTCCCACTCCACTGCCCTTACCAGAACCAATCTCCCTTCTCTCTAATACCTTGTTCCCCACTGCTAAACCTCACACCACCCCATCCTTGCATCAAATCTGACACCACCCTGCCCAACCCTGACATACCCTGAGTATACCATCACTTACCTGGCAAGTTATGCACTTGTGGCCTTCCACTTAGTATCCTGGCACCTTGCTTACATGGTACCCTACTCACCTGGCACTCTACTTAGCTGGTATCCTGGCACTCAGCCATACGACCTGCCTGGCACTCTGGCCTCTTTATTGCACTGTCACCCTAACTCCACACTTACCTTTTCACAGGAGTTATCACTGTCATCAGCTGTGTTGCTGGACATTTAAGTCATGAATGCAGCATTTACTGCTATGACAATGGGGGTGTGGTTTGATTTCTCCTGACAATTCTGGATTTCAGATAGAGCCAGGATTAGAATTACAGGCCAAGTTATTTGTTCAGAGAACATATATCTTGTGTGTCATATTCACAACTGCACTGCACTCATGTGTTGAGCATCATTGTATCCATTCAGCTGCCACATGGAGAAACTCCAGCATTCTGGAGTTAAAAATGTGATCATTTCCTTCATTTTGGAAACCAGAAGATATAACAATATGTGGATATGGGAAGGTGTTTAAATTACATTAGAGCGCTTCTTTTAGATAGTATGATAATGAACTTCCCTTTAAGCTGTTTTACAAAGGTTTCCATCCATCTTCTGTTGAAACAGATGAATCCCATGGAACATTACTAGGCTAATAATACTGCAAGGTAAAAACAATGACTGCAGATGCTGGAAACCAGATTCTGGATCAGTGGTGCTGGAAGAGCACAGCAATTCAGGCAGCATCCGAGGACAGGCAAAATCGACGTTTCGGGCAAAAGCCCTTCATCAGGAATAAAGGCAGAGAGACTGAAGCGTGGAGAGATAAGCTAGAGGAGGGTGGGGTGGGGATAGAGTAGCATAGAGTACAATAGGTCAGTGGGGAAGGAGATGAAGGTGATAGGTCAGGGAGGAGAGGGTGGAGTGGATAGGTGGAAAAGGAGCTAGGCAGGTCGGACAAGTCCGGACACGTCAGGGGATCGTGTTGCTGGAGGTTAGAAACTAGGATGATCTGTACAGACTACAGATTCAAAAACACCAGCAACGGTTCTCCATCAAGATCCTCCGCTCCACGCTTGCAGCAATGCGCCGGTACCTAACCTCTCTACAGTCTGCCCTGCCTCAGCTGAGGGCCACACTCTCTCAGAATTGCAAAGGACCCACTCTGTACTACATCCTCAGGAGAATTCATACTCTCAACAAACAGTATTTCAATTCCATCTCAAACATCAAAAACTGTAAGTACAACAAACTTTTATCTACCCACCTCCATAACCAGCGCTCCTCGAACATTCCAGAAGATTCCCCTGGCCTCGGAAAACGCATGGAGGAAGAACGCCTCATCTTCCGCCTCGGAACACTTCAACCCCAGGGCAACAATGTGGATTTCAACAGTTTCCTCATTTCCCCTTCCCCCACCTCATCCTAGTTTCTAACCTCCAGCAACACGATCCCCTGACGTGTCCGGACTTGTCCGACCTGCCTAGCTCCTTTTCCACCTATCCACTCCACCCTCTCCTCCCTGACCTATCACCTTCATCTCCTTCCCCACTGACCTATTGTACTCTATGCTACTCTATCCCCACCCCCACCCTCCTCTAGCTTATCTCTCCACGCTTCAGTCTCTCTGCCTTTATTCCTGATGAAGGGCTTTTGCCCGAAACGTCGATTTTGCCTGTCCTCGGATGCTGCCTGAATTGCTGTGCTCTTCTAGCACCACTGATCCAGAATAATAATACTGCAGTATATCATTGAACATATAATAATAAAGTGTTTTTATTGCAGAAAGCCTGTAATTCCTGAGCGGTAGGAGAAAGGGACACAATGGCAGTGACCATTGGGGGGGAGTTGAATTTCAAGTAAAATCTGGTTGTGCCAGGTACCTGCCTTGTTAGTTTGAGCACTTCAAAACTTTGTTGGAAATGGTTGCTGTCAGATCATGTGTCATTTGGACAGAGTGGGATGGATAGTAGGCGAGCCAGAACTTGTGGAGAAAACACAGTTCTATACTCCATCCGACCATAGTGAAGCACCTCAGCTAAACAAAATCCTGATGGAAATGGGCCCCATACCTTTGGGAAATGCCATTCTCCTCATGTCAACAAATAATTTCTATTTTGGCAGGAACTGTCAGGTAACATGACATTAAGGCACCACTGTAAAGTTCATGACCCTTAGTCCTATCAAATAGGTCACCTTATTTTGGGAATTCAAAGGGGTCAGTGATATAGAAGATATAGTTAGAGTCCCTGAATCAGAAAGAGCTGTACAGCATGGAAACAGATGTTTCGGCCCAACTCATCCATGCCAACCAGGTATTCTAATTTAATCCACTCCCATTTGCCAGCATTTGGTCCATATCTCTGTAAACCCTTCCCATGCATGAAACCATCCACATGCTTTTTAAATGTTATAATTGTACCAGCCTCTACCATTTCCTCTGGCAACTCATTCCATACAAACACCACCCTCTGCATGAAAATGTTGCCCCTTAGGTCCATTTTACATCTTTCCCCTCTCACCTGAAGCCTATGCCCTCTAGTTCTGGACTCCCCCACCCCACGAAAAAGACCCTGTCTATTCACCCTATCCATGCCCCTTGTAATTTTATAAATTTCTATAAGGTCACCCCTCAGCTTCCGATGCTCCAGGGAAAAATAACCTCAGTCATTTCAGCCTCTCCCTAGAGCGCAAACTCTCCAATGCTGACAACATCCTTGTAAGTCTTTTCTGAACCTTTTCAAGTTTTATAACATCCTTCCTACAGCAGGGAGACCAGAACTGATCACAGTAATCCAAAAGTGGCCTTACCTGTGACCTGTACAGCTGTAACTGACCTCCCAATCTCTATATTCAATGCACTGACCAATAAAGGCAAGCATATCAAATGCCTTCTTCACTGTCCTGCTAGTTGTGACTCCATTTTCAAGGAACTATGAACTTGCACTCCAAGCTCTCTTTGTTCAGAACCTTACCATTAAATGTATAAGTCCTACCCTGATTTGCCTTTCCAAAATGCAGTACTTCACATTTAAATTAAACTCCATTTTCCACTCCTCGGCCCACCAGCCCATCTGATCAAGATCCCATTGTACTCAGAGGTAACCTTCTTGCCTGTCCACTACAAGACCAACTTTGGTGTCATCTGCAAACTTATTAAACATTCCTCCTATGTTTACATCCAAATCTTTTATAAAAATGACAAAAATCAGTGGACCCAGCACCGATCCTTGTGGCACACCACTGGTCACAGGCTTCCAGTTTGAAAAACAACCCTCCAGCACTACCTTCTGTTTTCTACCTTTGGGCCAGTTCTGTCATGTATTCCATGTGATCTAAACTTGCTAACTAATCTACCATGCAGAATCTTGTCAAATACCCTACTGAAGTCCACATAGATCACGTCCACTTCTCTGCCCTCAACAATCCTCTTCATTACTGCTTCAAATCTCAATTAAGTTAATGAGACATGAACTCCCATACACAAAGAAATGTTGCCTATCTTTAATTAGTTCTTGCCTTTCCAACTACATATAAATGCTGTCCCTCAGGATTCCCTCCAACAACTTGGCCACCACAGATATCAGGCTTACTGGTCTACAGTTCCCTGGCTTTTCCTGATCACCTTACGTAAATAGTGGCACCACGTTAGCCAACCTCAAGTTTTCCGGAACCTCATCTGTGACTATCAATGAAACAAATATCTCAGCAAGGGGCCTAGCAATCTTTTCCCTAGCTTCCCACAAAGTTCTAAGGTACATGCGATCATATCCCTGGGATTTGTCCACCTTATGCATTTTAAGACATCCAGCGTCACCTCTGCTGCAAGATGGACACTTTTCAAGATATTTCTATTTATTTCCCCAAGTTATCTAGCTTCCATATCCTTCTCCACAGCAAGCATTGATGCAAAATGCTCAATTAGTATCTCAGCCATCTGCCGCGGTTCCACACAGAGGTGGCCTTGCTGATCTTTTAGGGAGAAAATGAGGACTGCAAAACTGGAGATCAGAATTGAAAAGTGTATAACTGGAAAAGCACAGCAGGTCAGGCAGCATCCAAGGAGCAGGAGAATCAATGTTTCAGACAAAAGCTCTTCATTAGGAATATTCTCTCCCTTATTACACTTTTGACTTTAATATATTTGTAGAATCCCTTTGAATTCTCCTTAACCCTATTTGCCAAAGCTATCTCATGTCCCCTTTTTGCCCTCTCGATTTCTCTCAAGTAAACTTCTACTGCCGTTGTAGGAATTCATTTGATTTCTGCTGTCTAAACCTGACATACACTTCTTTCTTTTTCTTGACCAAAACCTCACTTTGTCTCGTCATCCAGCATTCCCTTCAACCACCAGTCATACTGTCTCAGGATTCTCGTTATCTCATTTTTGAAGGCTTTCCACTTACCAGCTACCTCTACCTGCAAATATCTGACCCCCTAAACTTTTGAATGTTCTTGCCTTATACAGTCAAAATTGGCCTTACCAATTTAGAACTTTAACTATTAGATCTTGCCTATCCTTTTCCATCGCTATTTTGAAACTAATAGAATTATGATCACTGGCCCCTCTTGACACTCAGTCACTTGTCCTGCCTTATTTCTCAAGAGTAGGTCAAGTTTTGCATCAAGTAGGTACATCCACACACTGAATCAGAAAATTTTCTTGCGTACATTTAACAAACTCCTCTCTATCCAAGCCCTTAACAGTATGGCAGTCCGAGTCTATGTTTGGAAAGTTAAAAGCTCTGACAATTATCCTCCTATTATTCTTACAGATAACTGAAATCTCCTTAAACATTTGCTTCTCAATTTCATGCTGACTACTGTGGAGTTTATAGTACAATCCTAATAAGTTGATCCCCCCTTTTTTATTTCTCAGTTCAACCTAAATAACTTGCCTTGTCGTATTTCCAGGAATATCCTCCCTAAGTACTGTCGTAATGATATCACTTGTCAAAAAATGCCACACCCCCTCCTTTTTTGACCCCCCCACCTTTCTATCTTTCCTATAGTATCTATACCCTGGAACATTAAGCTGTCCTGTCAATCCCAGAGCTATGTTTCTATAATAGTTATGATATGCCAGTCCCAAGTTCCCAAACATGTCTACCTTACTGTCAGGCCTCTGGCGTGGACATAAATACACTTTAATTTATCATCCCTACGTTGTCCTCTGCTTTGTTCCTGCCTGCCTTGGCTTTTTGACTCACTCCTTTTCCCAACTGCACCAGTCTCAGACTGATCACTTTTCTCACTATCCCTTATTAATTTAATTCCTTCCTCATGTCCCCTTTTTGCCCTCTCGATTTCTCTCAAGTAAACTTCTACTGCCGTTGTAGGAATTCATTTGATTTCTGCTGTCTAAACCTGACATACACTTCTTTCTTTTTCTTGACCAAAACCTCACTTTGTCTCGTCATCCAGCATTCCCTTCAACCACCAGTCATACTGTCTCAGGATTCTCGTTATCTCATTTTTGAAGGCTTTCTACTTACCAGCTACCTCTACCTGCAAATATCTGACCCCCTAAACTTTTGAATGTTCTTGCCTTATACAGTCAAAATTGGCCTTACCAATTTAGAACTTTAACTATTAGATCTTGCCTATCCTTTTCCATCGCTATTTTGAAACTAATAGAATTATGATCACTGGCCCCTCTTGACACTCAGTCACTTGTCCTGCCTTATTTCTCAAGAGTAGGTCAAGTTTTGCATCAAGTAGGTACATCCACACACTGAATCAGAAAATTTTCTTGCGTACATTTAACAAACTCCTCTCTATCCAAGCCCTTAACAGTATGGCAGTCCGAGTCTATGTTTGGAAAGTTAAAAGCTCTGACAATTATCCTCCTATTATTCTTACAGATAACTGAAATCTCCTTAAACATTTGCTTCTCAATTTCATGCTGACTACTGTGGAGTTTATAGTACAATCCTAATAAGTTGATCCCCCCTTTTTTATTTCTCAGTTCAACCTAAATAACTTGCCTTGTCGTATTTCCAGGAATATCCTCCCTAAGTACTGTCGTAATGATATCACTTGTCAAAAAATGCCACACCCCCTCCTTTTTTGACCCCCCCACCTTTCTATCTTTCCTATAGTATCTATACCCTGGAACATTAAGCTGTCCTGTCAATCCCAGAGCTACGTTTCTATAATAGTTATGATATGCCAGTCCCAAGTTCCCAAACATGTCTACCTTACTGTCAGGCCTCTGGCGTGGACATAAATACACTTTAATTTATCATCCCTACGTTGTCCTCTGCTTTGTTCCTGCCTGCCTTGGCTTTTTGACTCACTCCTTTTCCCAACTGCACCAGTCTCAGACTGATCACTTTTCTCACTATCCCTTATTAATTTAATTCCTTCCGAGCAGCTCTAGCAAATCTCCCTGCAGGTAGTAGACAGGTATATTACTCCCCTTCCAATTTAGGTGTAATCTTTCCTTCTCATATAGGTCACGTCTACCTCAGAAGACATTCCAATGATCCAAAAATGTGAACCCTTTTATCGCGCACCAGCTCCTCAGTCTCGCATTCATCCGCTCTATCCTCCCATTCCTACCCTCACTTGCTCATGGCACCAGGAGTAATCCAGATATTACTACTCTCAAGGACCTACTTTTTAAATTCCTGCCTAATTGCTCCCCTCAAAACCTCATCTTTTTCTTGTCCTACATTGTTAGCTCCAATTTGTACAATGACTTACAACTGGTCCCTCTCCCCTTTGAGAGTATTCTGCACCCTCTCCGGAATCTCCTTGCTCCTGGTACCAGGGAGGCAACACACCATTCTGATGTCTGGTTGACCACAGAAACATCTGTTTGTGCCTCTAACTAGAGTGTCTTCTATCACAATTATCACTTTGAACTTGTTGTACCTCTCATTACAGTAGAGCTAGTCTCACTACCAGAAAGTTGGCTATCGGAGCTACATTCCCCCTAGAGTCCATCATCCCCCAACATTTTCCAAAACAGCATATTTATTTGAGATAGGGATAGCCACAGGAGACTCCTGCATTACCTGCCTACCCCCTTACTTTTCCCCATCGACCTGACTGCATCTGTGGTTTTTCTCCCTTCTTGAAACTGCCTTCCATCACACCTATGATTCCTGTAAATTCTTCATTCCACTAACTGCCAATCCAAACGATACAATACAATTTGCAAGGAGAAAGTGAGGTCTGCAGATGCTGGAGATCAAAGTTGAAACTTTATTGCTGGAACAGCCCAGCAGGTCAGGCAGCATCCAGGGAACAGGAGATTCGACGTTTCGGGCACAGGCCCTTCTTCAGGAAACAGGAGATTCGACGTTTCGGGCACAGGCCCTTCTTCAGGAAAAACATACAAAAAATACAATTTGCAACCAAACACACTTCCTGTAGACATAATCATCAGGAATATTGAAAGTCTCCCTAATCTCCCACATCAGACAGGAAGAGCACATTATTCTACTAAATACCATCTTTGCAACTTAACAGTCTACAGACCTAGAAAATAGCAGTCATACTGCTCTAAAAACACTGGTCTAGGATAGCTCAGTATCTACATTTTATATTCTATAAAGTTTAATCGAGAGACGGATCTCATTAAAACATATAATAAAAAAAGAACTGTAGATTTACAAAAACAAAGTGAGGTTACATTTTTTAAAAAATGAGTCACTTAGCTGCTCCCCTGCTGTAAGCTTCCCCACACATGTTTCTCTTAAGGTCAGCTGTGAATTTCACTGGATGTTTATTTTTTTCTTGGAATAAACTCTGATGTCCAGAGATATTTATTTCTAGACAGCAGAGGCAGTCAGCTGTGCAGGTCTACTTCTCTGTTTGTTTTACCCTCCATCTGGTACCTGCTCTCTCTCTCTCTTCCTTTTTTAAAGTACTGTTGTTTTGATCTCTTTCTTTTCCAAAGCTCTAAAACAATGCAACAGCTTGTAAAGCAGTAATTGTAGTTCCAAAAATGTGAGAAAATCAGCTCCAATACTGATAATACCTCAAAAAAGAAACAGCTCTTACAGCCACAACTTTTTCCTATCCTCCATCTTGAATTACCGAGAATCCTCTCTGTCTCTACAATCCCCTTCAACTCAAAACAGACAGATATCTGCACTTCTCTATTTCTTGTTTTTTTAAGGATTCCCACTATTTCAGCTCTTATAGTAGTGCCTTCAGCTACCCACACCCTAACATCTGCAATACCTTCTCTAAAGTTCTCTTTTGTGCTCTTTTGTTTTTTTTTTCCTTTTTTAGAGCCTATTTTGTTGATTAAACAAGCTTTTGGCCATCAACCAAATGTCACTCCGAGGTTTGTGTGTAATTTTTCTTGATAATGTCCTGTGAAGCACCTTGAGATGTTGATTATGTTTAAGGTATGATATTGACACAAGTTCTTGTGGTTCATGCTATTCAAATGCACATGTGAGCATGTCCACTTCAAAGTTATGATTGTGTTATGATAATAGGATAACTCTCAATTGTTAACCTGTCTTTCTTCTTTTCAGGTACTATGTATAGATGATATTTCAATTTATTTTGTTTCTGATTTTCGTACTTATTACATTCTAATCACATTAGTTAAAATGAACAGTATTCGATTCTTTCCTTATTCTGATGTTATCGAACTACAAAAGTAGAGGTGATTATGGCTTAAAATCAATAATTGCTCAAAGTCCAGCCTGGAGTGGGGTAGGTAGTATTGGGGTAAGCAATGGGGCAGAATATCCTCTTTTGATTCAGGCTGGGATTTTCCACTACTAAGTCCTACAGAGGCACAAAGAAGAATAATCAAATGCATCAATTAGCTAAAATGTCAACTTGAAATGGAAAACCATCACAGGTGAACATACCATATCTGAGGTTTTACAATGTTCCTTATTTTGTTCTATTTAGATCCAGATGGAGGGTTGATCAGTTAAAAGTTATAACAGTATAGTTTTGGTAATGCATCTAGCATAGGGCTATAAAATACAAACTAAAGAAAATTCAGTATTTCAGTCCAACGTTCAGAATCTGGTTAATCCAATAAACACAGGTCTGCCAGTCAGCAAGTCAGAAACAATGGTTGAAGTGATGAATGAGTTAATTCAAATGATGATTTGGTAAGTTTCATGAATAAAATACGGATGGTCAGCCTGACTGTGGTGATGTCACACAAGCCACTGCAGATAGCTTTTTTCAGTAACAATGGGAAATCTTTGTAATAAGCTGTAGAACCTTAGGAACATAAGAACATTGCTAGTTTATTAAGACTAACATTGAATTGCTCCGATCTGTTCCACTATTCGATTAGGTCAAAGCTGATTTATAAGCTCACTCATCCGCCCATAACCCTTCACAAACTTTTCAATGCTTGTTTTCAAATTTTTAATTCAACAAGTCTCAGTAATCAAGAGTTCCAGATTTCCCACTATCCACTGTATAAAACAATATTGTAGGGGTAGTGAGACGGCACAACACAACAAGATGAACGGTTGTCTTCTGTACATTAACTCTCTCGTGATTCTATAAAAAGTGCTTTCTGACGTCATTCCCTCATGGTCAAGCTGTAGTTTTAAAGTTCATTCCTTTGTTCTAGACATTGATACTGCTGTTTCTATCATGTTGCAGATAAAGCCATTGCAAGGCCAGGAACACTATTACAGAATTAGAGTGATTATTTACCGTTCTAGAATATTTATTGTTAATTTAACCTATTAGTTTGTTACTTAGAGTCAGAGAGCACAGTACAAGGCCTTAGGCCCATTAAATCCACATCAGCATATCTACACTAATCCCACTTATTTCCAGAGGTCGTAAAAACGATTGGGATATAGTGAAATCACAATTTTCACTTACCCGATAGTAATCTGTGCTGTATACATCTCTTGACATTCCAAAATCACCAATCTTCACCAGTAGGTTTTCTCCCACCAGGCAGTTCCGTGTAGCCAAGTCACGGTGAACAAAGTGTTGCGATGCCAGATAGACCATCCCTGCTGCTATTTGCATTGCAATATGTAGCATCTGCGACTGAGTCAGCTCTGCCATTCTGTTGCACTGGCCATCATTGAGGAATACAGCATCAGGTCCATGAGACCTGGGGAATTAAAATTGTTATTGTGAGCAAAGTAGTGTGATGGGATTGATGACAATCTGGAATTTACTCATATATAATCACAACTGTGAGTGTACACTTTCACTCAGCAGTGCATTCCCCCTGCGCATGTTTCTTCACTTCACCACAGGACAGAAGATGGGTGTCAGGATATAGAGTCATAAAAGTCTATGGAGAAGGACTCTTTGACCTATTGAGTCTGTGCCAGCCAAAAACAAGCACCTAACCATTCTGATCCCATTTCCTAGCACTTGGTCCATAACGTTACGTGTTTTGGCATTGCAAGTGAACATTTAAATGCTTCTTAAATATTATGAAGGTTTCTGTCTCTACAATCCTTAAAGGCAGTGAGTTCCAGATTCCCACCACCTTCTGGGTTAAAAAATATTCCTCACATTCCCTGCTCCTTACTTTAAACCTATGCCCCTGCTCATTAAATGCTTCACCAGGGGAAACATTTCTTTCTGTCTACCCTGTTTATGCCCCTCATAATTTTTTTATATCTCAATCATGTCAGCATCCCCTCCCCCCAATCAATTTCCTCTGCTCCATTATAATCAACCACAGTCTGTCCAATTTTTCTTCAAAACTGAAACTTTGCAGTCCAGGCAAGATGACTCTTCACCCTCTCCAGTGCAATCACATCACTCCTATAATTTGGGTTTCAAATCTGCACACAATACTCTAACTGTGACCTGACCAACTTTTTATATAGTTCCAGCAGAACCTCCATACTCATAAACTTTATACTTGAGCTAATAAAAGTAAGAATCTCATATGCCACCTTAATCATTTTATTGAACTATTATACCAATTTAAGGGACCAATGGGTGTGCACACAAAGTTCCCTCTGATTTTGGTGCTTCCCAGGCGCCTAATGTTCATGTGTATTCCATTGGCTTGTTTGTCCTGCCTAGGTGCATCATCTTGCACTTACCCAGATCGCATTCCATTTGTCGCTGGTAAGCCCATCTATATTCTCCTGTAATCTAAGGCTAGTCTCCTTAATATTTACCACTTCACCAACTTTTGTATCATCTATGAACTTACTGATCAACCCTCCTATATTTGAGTCTAAATTGTTTATATATACTACAAACAGCAAAGGCACCAACACTGATCCCCACAGGGTCCCCACTGTCAAAAAACACCCATTGGACATCACCCTCTGCCAATTCTGGAACCAACTAGCCAAATTTTCTTGATTCCAATTGGCAATTACCTTTGCTCTTAACCTCCTATTTGGGACTTATCAAAAGCTTTGCTGAAGTCCAAGTAAACTGCATCAAATACCTGCCCTCAAGTACACACCTAGTTACCTCTTTAATCAAGTTGATCAGATCTGATTTCTCATCAACAAATCTATGCTGACTATTCTTGATTAATCACTGCCTCTCCAAGTGCAGATGAATTCTGTCCCTCAGATTTGTTTCCAACAGTTTCTCCACCACTGAGGTTAGACTGACTGGCCTGTAGTTTCCTGGTTCATCCCTTGCTTCCCTGGTCCCACACTGGCATCCTCCAATCCTCTGACACCTCTGCTGTAGCCAGGGAGGTACCACAGAAGTGAAGATTTTTAGGCACTGTTTATATTTATAAATAATAAAAATGATGTCTAATCACAGTCCAAGTATTAAATCTTCCTGTTCACCCGAGCAATTCAAAATGACATTGGATGCATATTAATTCAAGTTAAATAATCTCAGCAATAAGGATGACATTTTATATTTGAGAGGGAATGTACATTTGCTTCTTTGTGATTAATTCAGCAAATTCTTTTTCAGAATAAAATACAAACATAAATAAATACAATTTTATTTACAATGTAGTGGGAACACAGAAAATAGCCAAAATTGAAATTCATTATTTTTACATATCTCCAGGCATAGCATTAACTGGCATTTTGAGGAAAAGAGTTCCAATCTTCACCACTCTGTGCAGAAGAAGTGCATTCTAACAGCTCTCCTGAATGACCTTGTCCTAATTCTGAGATTATGTTCCCTGGTTTTAGAATTGTCAACCAGTGGAAATAGTTTATCTTTATCTACCTTGCCTTTCTATTTTAATATCCTGAAGACCTTGATTAGGTCACCCTTTAACCTGTTACATTCGAAAGAATAAAGGCTTAATTGGCCAAATCTCTCTTTATAAATTCACACCTGAAGTCCAGATATCATCTTTGTAAGCCTGCATGGAATTCCCTCCAGGACCATAACATCCTTCCTGAAGTGTACTGCCTAGATCTGCTCACAGTTCTTGAAGTGGGATCTAATTAAAGTTTTGTATAATTGCAGCGTAGCATCTGCATCCCTATTCTCCAGCCCTTTAGCATTCCATTAACCTTCTTGACTATTTTCTGCACCTGTTCATGGCATCGAACCCCATATACCATTGGATGCTGACAATATTCCCACTCTCGGCCTTTAGTGTGCCAATAGTACTCTTAACTACAACATCTCTCATTGCATTTTATGTCCCTAGTAAGTTTCCTTTCATAATCCTTTTTAACTGCTTTTGTAAGTCACGATGTGGAATTTTGTTAATCTTTGGATTTGTCTCATTCGTGGGATTTGCATTTTTATAAGCCCTTTCTTTTAATTTTATGCTGTCTCTTACCTCTTCGATGTCCCTGGCTATTTTTTGAGATAGCATGTTTCCTTCTCATGGGCACTGGATGTTGACCTGAGGAACTCTAGCAAAGTGGTTCTACAGTTACCATTATTGGCTTTTATGATGCAAAGGAAGCTGGCTATACGTAAAGTTTTACCACAGCTATTGGCCAGTTTTCCCTGTTAACCTCATGCATCACGACCATCTCAACACTACCAATGATCCCAGTTTTGCTCAGGTTGTTCCTGATATGGCTAAATTATTCTAATGGTGAAAAGGCTACTCTTCAGCTCTCCTTTGATATTCAGCACCTTTGGCATGTCTGATTCAAGGTTGTGGACAGAAAACCAGACTAAAGAACAGTAAGAACAAAAGGCTCAAGCAGGAATGAAAACATTGCAACTGCTGGCTCACATATTCCCTGTGTCAAGGACATCTGCTTTAATACTTATGGGCAGCATCTGTTAAAAAGCAACAACCTTCTGACATGCTGCACTTTCCTATGATTAGTGATACAACAGACATTTAGGACAAAAAGGATTTATTTGTGAAAGTTATCCTCTTGCTGAATTTTTCAGTCATGGTGGAGAGTTGGGACTGTGTTATAAGCCATTAAACAAATAAGTGTATTGGGCAGAATCTTCCAGGCCTGTCTGAAGGGTTTAGCAAGGTAGAAGGGAAAAATAAATTAGGCAAGAAGCCCAATTCAGTTTGCTAGCACCATGTTAAAATTTGGCAATTTGGTGAGTCCGGTTTCCCAACCTTGACCCTGGCAAAGTCTCTTGCATTCATTAACATGTTATGAATATTCATTAACACTCAGTCCACTGGAGTTATATTGATGGTCACAATTTTGTTACTACAAAGCAGAAAAAATGTGTTCACACATCCAGGCATTTGAGGTCTGTACCTGGTGCGGTGTGCACTTTTTTTTAGCAGGGCCTCTGACAGCGGGTGGTAATAGTGGAGGAGAGCACATCAGTTCCTCGGCGTCCCTTCCTGAAGGGGGTTACGTTTTTGGGGTGGGACTGCAGAGGATGAAGTGAGAGGCAATGGACAGAACCTGTCAGTTGGAAGCTTCTGATAACTGGAGAACCAGGAAGGGGAATTAGAGCAAGCATGCAACTGCTGAATACTTAACCAGACAGATTGGTGGCATACTTAAGCTTCTTGGTGAAGAGAGAGACAACAAGACAGGAGCCAGGAGCTGAAGCTCCAGTTTGGTAAATTAGCATTGAAGAGCTGAGCTTAGATGAGCAATCTGAGCAAAATCCTAAATTCAAAGCCATGAAGAGAGAAAGATCTCCTGGGACACAAGGTAAAAATGGTGTCATGTGATCAGGGGAAGTTAGCAATAGGAGGTTCTCCAAGTGAGGCTTAGAAACATAAAAATAGGAGCTGGGTAGGCCATTCAGCCTTTCAAACCTGCTGCACCATTTGATATGATATTGCTGATCATCCTGCTTTCTCACCATATCTTTTAGCACTAAGAAATATACCTAACTCCTTCCTCAAACCATTCAATATTTTGATCTCAACCACTTTCTGTGGCAGAGAATTCCAGCTCTCTTGCATTCTCCAGGTTATCACAGTCCTAAATGGCCTACCTATACCCTTAGACTCTGACCCCGGTTCTTGACTCCCAGGCCATCAACAGTACCCTTGCAATATTTATCCTCTTTAGTCCAGTTTTAGAATTTTATTGGTTTGAAATTTACTCCCCCACCCCTACCCCACCTCCAATTGATTCTTCTAAACTCCAGTCCTAATTGATCCAGTCTCTCTTCATATTTCAGTCCTTCCATCTCAGGAATCAGTTTGATAAATCTTTGTTGCACTCCCTCCATAGCCAGAGCATCCTTCCTCAGATAAGGAGACCTAAATTGCACACAATACTCTAGGTGTGGTCCCACCAAGGCTCTGTACGGCAAGACACCCCTGCTTCTGTTCATCTCAGCATGGGTCCCTTAGAGTAGTATCCTAAGCCTAACCATCTTCAGTTGCTTCATCAATGACCTTCCTTCCATAAGGTCAGAAGTGAGGATGTTTGCTGATGATTGTAGGATATTTAGCACCATTCACAACTTCTCAGATATTCAAGCAGTCCATCTTCAAATATCTGGACAATATTCAGGCTTGGGCTGACAAGTGGCAAGAAACAATCATGCCATATAGATGCTGGGTAATGACTATCTCCAATAAAAGACAATCTAATCACTGCCCCTTGACATTCAATGGTGTTACCATCACTGAATCCCCCAATGTCCTTGGTGTTACCACTAATCAGAAACTCAACTGGACTCATCACATAAACACAGTGGCTACAAGAGCAGGTCAGAGACTAGGGATACTGAGGAGAGTAACTCACTTCCTGATCCCCCAAAGTCTGCCCATCATCTACAAGGCACAAGTCAGGAGTGGAACGAAATATTGCCCACTTGCCTGGATGGGTGCAGCTCTAACAACACTCAAGAAGCTTGACACTATCCAGGACAAAGCAGTCAACTTGTTTGACACCACATCCACAAGTATTCACTCCCTTCACCACCAACATTCAGTAGCAACAGTGTGTACTATCTATAAGATGCAATGCAGAAATTCACCAAAGATCCTTAGACAGCACCTTTCAAACCCTGACCACTACCATTTAGAAAAACAAGGGCAGGTATATGGGAATACCACCACCTGCAAGTTCCCTCCAACCCACTCTGCATCCTGATGTGGAAATATATTACCATTTCTTCACTGTTTCTGAGTCAAAATCCTGGAACTCCATCCCTTTAGCATTGTGAGATGACTCGCAGCTGCTCACGAAGGCAGATCATCACCTTTTGAATGGCAGCTAGATATGGGCAATAAACACTGGCCAGTCAGCAATGCCCACATCCCACTGGTGATTTGAAAAGAAACTCAAATCCTCTCATTTTGAAAGCCAATATACTTTCATCACCTGCTGCATCTGCATGTTTACTGTCGGTGACTGGTGTACAAGGACATCCAGGTTTCATTGCATTTTCACCATCCCAATCTATCAGATTTCAGGTAGTCCACCTTCCTGTTTTTGTTGCCATAGTGGATAACCTTTTATTTATTCACTTCATCTACCATGCATTTGCCTACCCACTCAAATCACACTGAAGCATCTCTGCATCCTCCTCACAGTTCACCCCCCCCAACCCAATTGGTGATCATGAACTCATCACCAATTTGCTTAAAGATCAGGAGTTAAGATCTACAACATATTGATAGATCTGCAACTTGTGCAAATATCCATTGTGAATAACTCATTCCTCTAAGTTTAGCTTTCTCATTAATGTCTATTAAAGATTCTTTACCAGTAGCATAAATAATCCCACCTTTATAATCTTTGTGGTGTGCATGTGTTTAAATTGCTTGTGACATGCTCTGTCATGCTACTTAATGAGATTTATGGTCCTTCAGAATGGGTCTTGGAAGGCTTTCTGTGGTTTTAGGATTGCCATCTAAGGAATGCAAATTGTCTGGGGCAACCATCCTTCTCAACATTCAGCCATAATGGCTCCTAGCAGGAAAGTTATCTAGGGCAGGCAGGACTGAGATCTCTGAGCCATTAAAGCTACTGGATGAATGGTACTTTTGTTTCATCATCAAAGTTAGAGCAACTGATAAAAATCTGATGCTTTATATAATATGTGACACTGAGATCTTTCTTTTGTGATTTTCTGTCTTATTCCATCCAATCCTTTGCTGAAAACTGCTCAGATTTCTAAATGTTCTCCCTGTTATAATGAGGAGTCAGAGACTTGACGCTGGCTCATCTGCGTGTTTGTTTGAAATCTGTTTGTGTTTTCACTGTGAACTTTGTCACATGTGGGAGAGCCAGACTGTAGTGCACTATTGTGTGGTGGTTAATTATATTTATCATTCACCGTGCGAGATATCTCATGGAGATGCCTTCCACAATTTCCTGTTTGTAATCGTGTGCAGTGGCAACCTCAGGCAATGCTAATTCTGACTCATATGAGCATGAAGCATTAAGTAGATAGTGGTGCATATGCTGACAAAGCACAGGAGATCATTCTTCCTTTTGCATTAATGGAGTCAGATTCTCTTTTGTCATCCCTAGGCAATGATCTTGGTTGTTTCTTTGGTCCTGGCTGGCTTTCCCTGTCAGTTTAACATACTGTTACCATCCCTTGGGAAATTATATATCTACTGTCCCTGATGACTCACCAGAGAACATCTAATGAGGTATTGCTGAATTGTGGGGTGACTTCCTGTCTGGTATCAGACATCTTCAGGGTTAGGTGGGGCAGCCTGCAGAGGCTAAGCAATTATCTTGACTTTGAGAGTAAAATGTCATCTCGGTGCCTTTAAAGGTACCTGTAAATTAAGGCCAAACATCCTGACAGGTGAGAACGTCTTGTCTGCCTGCTAAACTGTTCAATTTTTGACTTGCACAATTTTGCTTTTAAAAATATAAGCACATGAGAAATTCCAATCCATCCCCAAGGAGAAGTACCTCCTGCTTTTATGTGTACACTTGGTCTGCAAAATAGAAGATTCTGACCAGTGACACAATAGCTGTAAAAATAGACTATCAATTTTTGATCATCATTTGATTTAAGTTCCTGGTTCTGTTTACTGTACTAAAATGGTTTTATAAAGGGAAAATCATGGAAAAAACACTGGCTTAGAGAACTGCAGTGATCACCTGACCACAAAATTAAGCCAGTTCATTGAAACTATTATGCAATCAAAAATAACTGAAACCAGTCTTTCAGAATTATATATCCTGCTTAATTGACCTATTGCTGGAAATTACACATTGGGATAAGAGTCACCTGCCTCTTATTCAGCTTGGAGGAAAAAAGACGAAGCCAGACATGGGAATACACAAAGAACTATATTTCAGACAACAGCTTTTGGACAGAGAGTGAAAAAATGGATTTTCTAACAGCATAACTGGAAGTTTGCTCACTGTCTCCCTGGTTTAATCTTATGGCTTCTTTGGCTAAGTAGTAATTACATTAAGACACACAGATGGTTTTACTCCATTGGGCAAAGTGAGTTTTCTTGTGATATCATCCTAAATTCACTTCGCTAACTAACCACCTAGCCCACTCCTATGACATCCCTCTCATCCCATGATAGCCCAGTTCTACCATTGTGTCTGGAAGAACCTGCTACTGCCAGGTGTCTGGGTGCTGGAGCAGCATCCCTGTCAGTTGCACTGTCTTTAAAGTGCTATTGCGCACCCTGTTAGTCTGGAGCTGTCCTGCATAGAATATAGAACATAGAACAATACAGCACAGAACAGGCCCTTCGGCCCACGATGTTGTGCCGAACATTTGTCCTAGCTTAAGCACCTATCCATGTACCTATCCAATTGCCGCTTAAAGGTCACCAATGATTCTGACTCTGCCACTCCCACAGGCAGCGCATTCCATGCCCCCACCACTCTCTGGGTAAAGAACCCACCCCTGACATCCCCCCATACCTTCCACCCTTCACCTTAAATTTATGTCCCCTTGTAACACTCTGTTGTACCCGGGGAAAAAGTCTCTGACTGTCCACTCTATCTATTCCCCTGATCATCTTATAAACCTCTATCAAGTCACCCCTCATCCTTCGTCGTTCCAATGAGAAAAGACCTGGCACTCTCAACCTATCCTCATACGATCTATTCTCCATTCTAGGCAACATCCTGGTAAGTCTCCTCTGCACCCCCTCCAAAGCCTCCACATCTTTCCTAAAATGAGATGACCAGAACTACACACAGTACTCCAAATGTGGCCTTACCAAGGTTCTGTACAGCTGCAACATCACCTCACGACTCTTGAATTCAATCCCTCTGCTAATGAACGCTAATACACCATAGGCCTTCTTACAAGCTCTATCTACCTGAGTGGCAACTTTCAAAGAGCTATGAACATAGACCCAAAGATCCCTCTGCTCCTCCACCTTACTAAGAACCCTACCGTTAACCCTGTATTCCGCATTCTTATTTGTCCTTCCAAAATGGACAACCTCATACTTGACAGGGTTGAACTCCATCTGCCACTCTTCAGCCCAGTTCTGCATCATATCTAAGTCCCTTTGCAGCCGACAACCGCCCCCTCACTGTGCATGCTTTGTGATATTTGCCTTGGACATGTCAGAGAAGAGAAGCTTAATGCCACTTTTCTGAATAGGTATCTGGAGGCTCTACTGCATGAAGTGGTTTAGAGGAGGGTGTCCTCTTCCTCTAGGATGCCTGAAGAGATCAATACACCATACGTTGCCACCCAGGTCAGTGCAGTCTCAGTTTTATCTCTGCTACTACACCCACTTCGACTGAGGTTCTTGCTCTACCACTCTCTCAATTTGCTGTAATGTTTTCCATCTCTACCTCTCACCCTCTCCAACCCCTCACACCACTGAACCTGCAGGGGGTTGGTTGGCTAGATTTGCAATGCTAAGTGATACCAACAGCAACGGTTCAATTCCCTGGCTGAGGTTACCATGAAGGTTCCACTTTCTCAACCTTGTCCCTTACCTGAGGCATGGGACTCTCTGGTTAAACTCTCCATCTCTCTAATGAAAGAGCAGTCCTATGGTTCTTTGCTGAAGAAAACCTTGCAATGGGTTCCATAATTTTGACCAGCACTACATGTCATTGAACTGTGATAAAACTGTGTTTAAAAAAAAAATTATTGCAGCCAACTGAAAAGATTTAAAAGAGGGGAACTCATTCATCCCTCCTCATAAGAAGTAGGAAATTATACAACTGCTTTCACACCTTTTGGATATTCCACAGTCAACATGTTACTTTTTAAGATGTACTGACTTTGGCTTTATCGGCAAACTGAATCATTGGCTTGTGCACAGCAACATAGTGAAAAAACAATTAATCTATCCTTATGGTGTTGATCAAGGAACAGGGCATGGGAGAATTTCCTATTTATTTTTGAATAGTGAAACAAAATCCTTTGCATCATCTCTAACTTTGATTTTTTAAAATATAATTTATTCATTTATAGGATGTGGGTGTCGCTCGCTGACCAGCATTTATTGCCCATCCCTAGCTGCCCTTGAGAAGTTGTTGGTGAGCTGGCTTCTTGAACTGCTGCAATCCACCTGCTGCGTTGCCCCATGATATTAGGGAGGGATTTCTAAGATTTTGATCCAGTGACATTGAAGGAATGGTGATATATTTCCAAGTCAGGATGATGAGTGGTTTGGAGGGGAGCTTGAAGGTAGTGGTGTTGCCACAAATCTGCTGCCCATGTCCTTCTAGATGGAAATGGTCATGGGTTTGCAAGGTGCTGTCTGATGATCTTTAGTGAATTTCTGCAATGCAGCTTGTAGATAGTATACACTGCTACTACTATGCATCAATGGAGGAGAGAGAGGATGCTTGTGGAGATGTAACGATATCACCTTAAACAAAGAAATCTTCCTTCAGTACTACATCAAACTGACTTTTGAAATTTATAACACTGAGTTATCAAATTGAGAGGCAGCTTTATGCTTACTGTTCCACACCGGCCAAGAGCAGATTCTCCTGTGTGAACCTATTAATGAGCAACATGTGTAACATTTGCACTTCAGTAAAGACATCCTCATCCACCCTCTTCTGCAAGATACAATTGCAGCCTCAGAACTGGTAAGGTACATATTTCCAGTATTTGTGAAGGTGGCTGTGGCAATGAACTTTTATGTACTTGGTTCGTTTTTGGCTGGAGGTATCTTGCAGTTTGCCATTTAATGTTGTTGAATATTCAAACAAAGCTAACTATATGTTTTCCCTTGCTGGAGAGCAGCAGTTGGAGCTAGTATGTGGCTTTGAGAGTTATAGCTTTCCTCCTGGTAATGGGTGCCACTGAATGTCATATATTTGCTTTGTGGCCACTGGGTTTTAACTCTGCTCTATGCTACAATTAAAGTGCAAAATGTGGGTTGTTTGTGACCATACACAATATAATGTGCACATCAATGCCTTGTAACCTGGTTGCAGTCATTATGACATCATTCTGCAACAGAAAGTAAGGACTGCAGATGCTCAAGATCAGAGCTGTAAATGTGTTGCTGGAAATGCGCAGCAGGTCAGGCAGCATCCAAGGAACAGGAGAATCGATGTTTCGGGCAGAAGGGCTTATGCCCGAAACATCGATTCTCCTGTTCCTTGGATGCTGCCTGACCTGCTGCGCTTTTCCAGCGACACATTTTCAGCATCATTCTGCAACAGTCCACTGTGCCATTTCATTCATGATATTGAGACCATGCAGCATCACAAACCAAGACACATGCTCTGCTGACAGCTTGAGGGCTCCTCTAGAGTGGCCCAGGCTGTGGAAACTTTGTTTCAGCTTCCCAATACTGCATTATAACAAACCAAGTTATGACTACTGGATGGTCAGAGGCATCTGTTGACCATTCTGACGCTGACTCTGAGGCTTAACCTATGTAAATATGCTCAGCATGCATTACATGAAATGTGACATAGCAAAGTATTGTCATGGTGAAATAATACTTGCATTGCCTGGACCAGTCAGGAGGAGGCCTGCAGTGATTGGCAGAGTAGGTTCTAATGATTTGTGGTAGTCTACATGCTGCACAATCTCACCAACAGTAGGAGATAAAACTTGCAATCAGATCAATGGGAAGGAAATGAGGAGGAGAAGTGAAAAAGGAAGTCCATTGGAAATTTCAGCAAGCCCTTTCTGACTGACTCATCCAACTGCAATCTCTATTCCACATTCACCAATCTGACCTTCTATTTATTACTTGGCCATTATTGCTTTAGTCTTTTCAATCATAATACAAAAACATAAGTTAACAGGGAGAGATTGAATAGGCTGGGGCTGTTTTCCATGGAGGCATAAAATCATGAGGGATAGGATAAGTAGATGAAGTCTTTTCCCTGGGGTGGGTGAGTCCGGAACTAGAGGTTTAGGGTGAGAGGGGCAAGATATAAAAGAGACCTAAGGGGCAACATGTTCATGCAGAGGGTGGTGCATGTGTGGAATGGGCTGCCACAGAAAGTGATGGAGGCTGATCCAATTGCAACATTTAAAAGGCATTTGGATGGGTATATGAATAGGAAGGGTTTGGAGGGATATGGGACTAGATTGGGTTGGGATATCTGGTCAGTAAGAACAAGTTGGACCGAAGGGTCTGTTTCCATGCTGTACCTCTCTATGACTCTCTGAGTCTAACAGAAAATAAATAGTTCAAACCAAATTTATAGACCAAATTATCTTGTATTTCACAGAAATGACAATTAATGCCAACATCCTTGTACAGTTAACACACACCACATGCCACAGTCCTGTTTTGTCTGGGTTCCTCCCAGCAAAGCCAATCCATTTTTAACCATTTACACTTACTCTTAACTTTTTTTCTTTTCTCTCTCTCTCTCTCTCTCGCACTGCCCCCCTCTCCCCCCCCCCCACCCCCACCGCCTGTCTTTCCCTCTGTCTGTCTCTCTATCAACAGCATAAAACCACCATTTCTCAGCTATTTTCGATTCTAACAAAGGGTCACTGGACTTGAAGGCTTTTAACTCTCTTTTTCTCTCTACAGATGCTGCCAGACATGCTGAGTTTTTCCAACACTTTGTTTTTGACACTTGTGTTATTCCCTTGTTACTGTTTTCCTCGAGGCTTTGTCTGGCCTAGTGTTCAGCACAGTCTGAACCTTGTACCTACAGCATAGCTGTGACTTCCAGTAGGGAAGATTACAGATTAATTTGAATATTGACCTCCTACATTTCCAACTGACAGTAGTCTGGGCTGGTTGGCTGACAGACAAAAGCAGGAAGGGCAGATACTGTCATGCTGAAAGAGGACAGCAGCTTATGCTCCACGGGACCACTACCATCCCCATATGGCAGTATCTCAACAATCCTTGCAATCTGGTGGATAGCAGGTTGCTGGATATTACAACAGTCCGGCAAATCCTTGTGAAATATTTGTAACTGCAGCCATGACAACATCAATCTGAGTTGGAAGGTAGAAAATTGAGCTTGCATGAAAAGGTTCATCTGCAGCACTCAGATATGAGGATGGATTTTCGTAATTCCAATGTTTGTGATTTTTAAGATCCAAAATGGCTGCAGGCATAAATGAGAGTCTGAAGAGAGAAACCAGCAGATTGTCACATCTAAGTGTCAAAGAAACTTTTAAAAATTTATTTTGTGGGATGTGGGTAATGTTGGCTGGCCAGCATTTATTGCTTGTACCTTGTTGGCCTTCAGAAGGTGGTGTTGAGTTACCTTCTTGAACTGCTGCAGTCCACCTCAAACAAATTTGGCTGTGATCTCTTGTGACTACAAAGAATACAAAGGACTGATGACTCCTCCTCAATGGTAAGCCATCAATGTACATATTATGCTGCAGACACGTTTTGTATTTTTGTCTTTGAAGGATACACAAAGGCAAAAATTAAAAGGTTAGTTTGGACTATATTGGATTGGGTTATTGAGAACTGAGTGGTAATAAGTGGTAGATGATTGAGTTGGAAGTGAATTGAACAGTTGTTGAGGGTTGCGATGCATTTGATGGGTTACAACATTTAAAGATGAATGCACCAATCTTGACCACTTTGGTGCAAACAATGCACTATTAGCAACACTGTATCTAGATTCTTGGGTTTAATATTGAGCATTGATCTCTGCCTATCTGGTCCCACTGCCTCCTGAGAGCTTGTCTGGAAGATCTCCTGGTTCTCAATGGATATAGTACATTTTTAATCCCTTGCGCATTCTTGATCAATGTTCCCTCGGCATTTCTGAAATATCTCCCATGTTGGACTATTGTCTATCTTTCAACTGTAGACTTACATCAGGGACCTGGACCAGCCACAGAGCACTTCATTGTCAAGAGCTGCAGCTTGACATTTGGTAGTGCAGGGTGGCATTACCTGATGCAAGCGGACAGTGTGCTCAGTACCAAGTGCTATTTACATCACAAACAATGAGTGCAGGTAAATTCTCCATCATGGTCCCTATGCTTATATTCAGAAACAATCAAGTTTAGACACCATGTAGATCAAAAGTTTTTAGCATCTGAATTTTCTTCTTTGATTGTGAATTTTATACCAAGTCTCTGGAAAACATTTTGCTATGTTGTAATTATTTGGTTGGATCAAGTGAGAATGTTCCTTTAAAGACGCCATGTGGGCTGCAATAAATTTCAGTAATTAGAAGAGCATGTGGTTGTCTTGTTTTATGAATATGAGGGATCATTTTTGGAAATCCCCAGATGCAGATCAAAGGGAAAATGATACCATTGAAAATTAGTTTGCTTAATATACCATTCAGAGCTAGTTGTATTTTTCTGTAGGCTAGAAACTGGATCTTCCTGTGCTCTCATTTAACAGGCGTAAAATAAGTGCAATCCAAGCTGGTTTTTAGTGACCTGCATCAGAAGGTACCTTCAGGGTGTCCAACCTGATATATTGCGGATCCCTTTACCAGTGCCTGAGGCAGTCCCCTAAAACAGGCTTTGGGTAATTTACATAGAGAAATTATGGCTCAATAGACTCCTTGCAGAAATTAGATTGCAATAAGCACAGTTTGCTCAACTCCAGATACATCTGTGACTGCTAATTTATTTTTAATAGAATTTTCAAAAACATCAAAAGGTGGAATCTTCTGGGCTGGGGACAGCAAGCCTGAAAGCGGGAGGGGAACTAAGTTAAGTGGAATGGTGGCTGATCAGACCCTGTCACCTTTGAAAGAATTAAGTTGTGGGTAAGAAGGCCAAAATCTCCACCTTCGCACCCCACTGCCAATTGAGAGCCTTAAGTGGTCAGTTCTGGAACAACCAGCCTGAATGGTATGCAGTTCCTGGTCAATTCACCCTCACCCTAGCTCATCCTTCCAATAGGAGAAAGTGAGGACTGCAGGTGCTGGAGATCAGAGTCAGAGTGTGGTGCTGGAAAAGCCTGACCTGCTGTGCTTTTCCAGCACCACACTCTCGACTCATCCTTCCAAAAGGAAACCCACCAGCAACTAAGTAGCTGTTGATTGCGAAAAGATGTGGTGGACTTTTCCATCTCCATAAGCCTTGGCTTTCCTTCTTTGAAACTCCTCCTCTTTTCAGATCTGTGTAAAAAATGATAAGCTACCACCCATTGTTGTGAAACTAAGAAAAGTGGCAGTGCTCCCATGACAATATGTCTGTATATAATATCAGAGTTTGAATGTATACTTAATCAAACAGCCCTTCTAGAGCTATAAGCTAAACTAGTATATTTAAGACATAATGGACTTCTGGAGTGTTAATTGATTTTGATAGAAATGGTGTACAGAGATATGGACAAAAGGCAAGAGAATGGCACTTGATAATAGAACTGGTGCAAGAACAATGAGCCCAATGGCTTTTTTTGTACCATAACAATTCTGTGATTCTGAGACTTTGTTTTGATGTAGTTTTACTTTTATTCTAACTATTCTATATCTAGATAGTTTTTTAAAAATTTTGTTTTCATCATTTATGCAATGATGATCTATTGGTAAATAAGATCTGTTGCCTTGAGTGATTGCATTTCAATGAATGACCACTACATTAGTAAAATAAATATGATCTACCAAGCCAACTCTCATTCTGGGATCTGACTTGTCTAGTAATAATATCAATGAGATCAGGACAATACATCTCTGTGTTTTGGGTATTTGTAGTATGGGCATGCCAGCTTACCATAATGTTTGAGCTGCTGTTCATGATAGAGACAGTGACAGCAATTTCAATTAAGAAATGACAGGGCCTGCTTGGTTTCACATGGTAAAGAAAAAAACCATTTCCTGATCTAACTGGAAGAATGTTTCGTAGTTAATAAGATTTGGGTTTTCAATTTCCCCTTTCTTGGGCTGGCAAGAAGGGAAAATAGTTGGGTGAGTTAGCACTGGGAGAAACTTTCACCCTTCTCACCACCACTGCAATTAAATGCTGGGCAAGAAGATCCATGGGCAAGTTTCAACACATGCCAGTCAACTACATCTCTTAAATGTTCGATAGATGACCATCTACAGGCTTCAACCACATCCCTCTACAAACACTTGTCTCGCTGGTGGGTGAGAAAGGTAGCCGGTTTCCTGACTTAGATATCGGGGGACCCACCTGCTGAGTTTACGAAGCGGGCCCCCAATTTGCACTAATCGGGAGGCAATTGGAGGCATGAATGGTGGGAAAGGGGGTGGCCTCTGAAAGATCACCCCTGTATTCTTTTATAAGCCCCCAACCTGCAAGAAGAGGAAAAAAATGATTTACTGCTTTGTTGTTGGATGCCTCTAGAGTGATGACCTTCACAGAGAACCAAATGCAACAATCCACAGAGTGCATTTGCCCCTCATTAATAGCCCCTAGCACACTCAGGGTGAAGTAAAAATGATGAAAAAGTTTGCATCATCCCATTCTGCCCTCAATTAAGTCCATCAAATAGCTCTCCAATGCTTGGATACCAGGGAAGTGTGCATGTGGGCTCTAAACGGGAAGATGGACAACTGGAGCATGGAATAGGGGACTTTGTTCCGCCTCTGTGCTCATGCCAATCCCATTCATAATGTCTCTTGTCCTATTCGACAATATGCCCTTCTGTGTGTCGGTGATGCAGCCTTTGAAGGGGATTTTTCAACCTTCTAAACAGAGGATGTCTGCTATGAGCAATTGATCAATCAGAAAGAGAGAGTACAAAGTTAAAAATCACACAACACCAGGTTATAGTCCAACAGGTTTAATTGGAAGCACACGAGCTTTCAGAGCGACGCTCCTTCATCAGGTGATATTGGATGACTCGATAGTAACACAGAATTTATAGCAAAAATTTGCAGTGTGATGTAACTGAAATTATACATTGAAAATTTGATTGTCTGTCAAGCCTTTCATCTGTTAGAATACAGTGATAGTTTCACTTCTTTCATGTGTAAATCACAAAACCCTTTTTTGAAAGTTGCATTCTCGGGTTAGCTATTAACAATGGTGGTAGCTAGACACTATGTTGAAGGTGTTAGCCCCCTGTGTTCTCTGTCTATGACCTGATGTTTAGATTGATTCTAATCTAAAAAGTGAGATAACAGAGTTTTACATAAATTCATGTAGTTTTTGAGCTCAGAGTTCTACATGAATGTATGCAGTTTTTGAGCAAAGTGCAATGTAACTCTGCAAGTATAAATTCACCCCACAAAATATATGTGTGCATGTGGGTCTTTGTCTGTGTGTGTGTGTGTCTGTCTGGGGTGGGGGTTGTGAGTGTGAGAATGTGTATGTGAGTGTGTGTGTCTATAAGGGTGTGGGTGTCTGTGTGCACGTCTGTGTGTACCTGTGTCCGTGTGTATGTGAGAGTGTGTGTGTGTAGGAGTATCTGTGTGTGTGTGTAGTGCAATGGTGATCACCTGTAATGTGACATGAACCCAAGGTCCCGGTTGAGGCCCTCCCTATGGGTACCGAACTTAGCTATCAGCCTCTGCTCGGCCACTTTCCTCTGCTGCCTGTCCCGAAGTCCACCTTGGAGGATGGTCACCCGAAGGTCTGAGGCTGAATGTCCTGGATCACTGAAGTGTTCCCCAACTGGGAGGGAACCCGCCTGTCTGTTGATTGTTGTGCGGTGCCCATTCATACGTTGTCGTAGCCTTTGTTCGGTTGCTCAGGACATTCAGCCTCGGACCTTCGGGTGACCATCCTCCAAGGTGGACTTCAGGACAGGCAGCAGAGGAAGGTGGCCAAGCAGAGGCTGATAGCTACGTTCGGTACCCATAGGGAGGGCCTCAACCGGGACCTTGGGTTCATGTCACATTACAGGTGATCACCATTGCACTACGCACACACACGATATTCCTACACACACACACACACTCTCACATACCCACGGACACAGATACACACGGACACGCACACAGACACCCACACACACACACACTTTCTCACACTCACAACCCCCACCCCAGACAGACAGACACACACACACAGACAAAAACCCACATGCACACATATATTTTGTGGGGTGAATTGTACTTGCAGAGTTACATTGCACTTTGCTCAAAAACTGCATACATTCATGTAGAACTCTGAGCTCAAAAACTACATGAATTTATGTAAAACTCTGTTATCTCACTTTTTAGATTAGTATCAATCTAAACATCAGGTCATAGACAGAGAACACAGGGGGCTAACACCTTCAACATATTGTCTAGCTACCACCATTGTTAACAGCTAACCCGAGAATGCAACTTTTAAATAAAGGGTTTTGTGATTTACACATGAAAGAAGTGAAACTATCACTGTATTCTAACAGATGAAAGGCTTAACAGACAATCAATTTTTCAATGTGTAATTTCAGTTACATCACACTGCAAATTTTTGCTATAAATTCTGTGTTACGATCGAGCCCTCCACAATTACCTGATGAAGGAGCGTCGCTCCGAAAGCTAGTGTGCTTCCAATTAAACCTGTTGGACTATAACCTGGTGTTGTATGATTTTTAACTTTGTACACCCCAGTCCAACACCGGCATCTCCAAAAGAGAGAGTAAGCAGCCTGCATTGAGCTCTGCTAATTCCACACAATCTGTATCCCATAGCTGAAGTGGAAACTGTAAGTTAGAAGATCTTAGAACTCTAAGATTGGTTATTTACCTGACTTTTCAACACAGTTTTTGCATTGTCACATTTCTGTTTCATAGGTATATGCCTGCAGCCTGATGTGTAGTCTTCTGCCTTGTGAAGAATGGTTTAACACTGATTAGTAGCAAGTAATCATTGACTGTGAGAGAGATGGATTACAGATTGTCGGATTGCTTTGTATTGATGACTAAGGGGCACAAAGGGTTCAGAATTATGTGTCAAGTGACTACACTCACTTAGTTTAAGCAAAGTATTCCTGAATCAGATTGTTCCAACATCCCTGAAGTTTTGGAAGGCAGCTATTGTTACCCTCACCACATTATGTTCCTGATCCCCTTTGTTAATTTTCCTGTTGTTCCTCCTCTTCTAAAGAAACAGAATGTTCATTATCTTCCACATCTGGAGTTCTAGTCTGCATTGCTGCTCAATATTGTGCAAGGCACAGCAGACCCCCATCATTCTAGAAACCGTGACCAATCGACACTGACAGAGATAGATAGGGTTTTGTGGTACAAAGAGAATTTACGGATATGAGAAGCTGAAGTTGAGTCAGAAGATCAGTCATGATTGTATTCAAAGCTAGAGCATATTCAAATGGCTATCACCAACTCCAGTTTTATGAAGAGTTCTCCCAAATCTGTACACACAACTCGATCATAATACAGCAACGCAATTGCTTGCTTGATGACAGCTCTGGCGTTCACATAACTTTATTTGTACATTTCTTGAGTGTTTGTTTTTTGGGATTCTTAGTTTACATCAGCTATATGTCCGGAGCATCTCCACAAAGACGATCACTGACACTCTTTTGAGATATGAATAGTTCTGGAAGACATGGCTGGCACAGATTGAATGCATCATGACAATTTCCTGGGATCTTGCACACAGACATACTGGATGACAGGTTGCAAATGAGCCAAACATTGATCAGTGGAAGCCCTTTTGGTTGAAGATGACTCCAGGGTGATCTGGGACCAAATTGATAATCATGTCTGCAGTGATCGATCCCTTAGACTTCTGGGGAAGCCAGTCAGAGCTCTGAGTGCCAACTCATTTTACCTGCCCACATAAGTTGAAATATGTACATAAATGTTGAGGCAAATACTTAGCTCTGGTGAGATGCTTGAAGCAGCAGCTTGTGAGATTCTGCAAATATCATCACCTTAAATACTGTGTGGTTGAAATAGACATGTCCACCTGGTCCACTTGGCAGGAGAGCTTCTTCCAGAAGGTGACAAATATCAGGGACCTTCTAATAAGAGTCTGAGCCTCTTGAGGCATTGGTGCTCAGTCCAGAAAACCTCTACCCTACCTGTCAACATTACGTTAAGAGTATTGTCTCCCGAGAGATGGGGTTCTCGCATGGAACATCTCTGGGACACACGCATGAAACAACCCCACTGCCCCATGGCTGAACACTTTAACTCCCCCTCCCACGCCATCAAGGACACGCAGGTCCTGGGCATCCTCCACTGCCAGACCCTTACCATCCGATGCCTGGAGGAAGAACGCCTCATCTTCCGCCTTGTGACCCTCCAACCACACGAGATCAATGTGGATTGCACCAGTTTCCTCATTTCCCCTTCCCCCATCTTATCCGTGATCCAACCTTCCAATTCGGCACCTCCCTCTTGACCTGTCCTACCTGTCCATCTTCCTTCCCACCAATCCACTCCACCCTCCTCTCTGACCTATCATCTTCATCCTCAACTTCATCTACCTATCACATTCTTAGCTACCTTCCCTCCAGCCCCACCCCTTCCCATTTTTCTCTCAGCCCCTTTCGGCCACCCCCTCATTCCTGATGAAGAGCTTATGCTTGAAATGTTGATTTTCCTGCTCCTCAGATGTTCCCTGATCAGCTGTGCTTTTCCAGTACCACACTCTTTGACTCTGATCTCTAGCATCTGCAGTGCTCACTTTCTCCCAGTTTAAAAATATACCTCCTAGCCTTGACATTCTCCACCCTAAAGAAAAGACACTTGTTATTCACCTATCTATACGCCTCATTATTTTATAATCCTTTATAAGATCACCTCTCAACTTCCTACTCTCTAGTTAAAAAGGTTCCAGCCAATCCAACCTCTTTTTGTAACTCAATCCCTCCATTCCCGGTAACATCCTGGTAGACCTCTTGTGAACCTTCTCCAGCTAAATGTCCTTCCTATAACAGAGCGACCAGAACTGGACACAGTACTCTAGACGAGGCCTCATCTACTTCCTGAACAACCTCAACACAATGTCCCAACTCCTATACTCAAAAGTTCTGAGTAATGAGGTTTTTAAAAAGTCTTTAAAACATAACAGTTTTTAAACATCTGTACCTCAGTTTCTCAGGTCTCTTTGCCCACTGCCCTTTTATTTGTTTTCTGTAGCATGTTCAGGAAGCTGAGAAAATCAGTGAACAACATTGTCAGAATTCAAGATTGGAGAAACAGATAATGACGAGTTCATGAATATAAGTAGCTGATTCATCTTTTTTCTAATAGGGTTTATCATGAACTGCAATCAAGTTCAGGTTAAAGGTGAAAGTTGACAGGTTCCTGCTGGATTTTCATTAAACTGGCTGCTTTCACTTTTAATCTATTAATCAAATCTTTTAATTTGTTGTCTGCTTTGAGCCCTCCCATTTTGAGATTTTAAAATTCTACCCATTTAACCCAGTGTCTCTTCCAGAGATGATGACTGATCTGCTGAGAATTTCCATTTTTGTTTTGGATTTCAGTATTTTTCTCTGTCCTGCTTTGGGGTAGTTTTTCAGCAGTAAAACATTAGTAGCATAGTAACAATTTAGAAACTTGCAGTTTTCTAAACCAACCTGAGAAATTTGTTGAGATCTCCATGCTTCATGTATTCAAAAACCATAATGAGGGGGTCACCTTCCACGCACACACCATAGAATGTCACAATGTGCTCATGCTGCAGGTTGGTCAACAGCTCCGCTTCACGATGGAAGTCCTTGCGTGCATTGTCACTGGCTTCTTTTAATGTCTGTGTGTGTGAAATAACAAGATCTTTTTCACAAATGCCTTTTACAGTTTGTTTTTAGATGACACTAGATGATATCATGATAAGGTGCAGCTCCGGACAACAAAGTGTACAATATGCATTTTGAGAATTTGGCACTAGCGAAGACTTGACAAACAGGAAGAAATGCCAGATTTATTCTGGATATCTGTTCTCCTAGTTCCAACATAAACAGTCTGCATGTCCTTACCTGCTCCATGTCATTTTTCAGCTGAAAGGGAGGACACGTACCGGCATCTATGCATAATCATCTACTAAGTGTCGTAAATTTTATTAATAAATCTGATGGGATGCAGTCTATAATATAGCTACACGGTTAGTGAATACACTGATAGTGATCCTCCAAAAATGCTTAGATTCTGGAAAAGTTCCAGAGGACTGAAAAACTGGCAATGTAACACCATTATTTTTTAAAAAAAGGAAGGACTCAATAAACAGGTAACAATATACCACGGAACACATTAGGAGTCGATTATATGGGATGTAATTGCAGATCATTTAGAAATGCATAATATGATCAAGCAGAGTAAGCATGGTTTCATAAAGGGGAAATCATGCCTAACAAATTAACCAGTATTATTTGAGGAGGAAACAAGCAGGATAAATGAAGTGGAAGTAGTGGATGTAATAAATTTGGATTTTCAGAAGCTATTGGATAAGGTAACACACGTTGGGTTCATAAGATGAGAGCTCATGGTGTTTGAGGTAGTATATTAGCATCGATAGAGAATTGGCTAATCAATAGGAGACAGCTGGGGTGAAGGGGAGATTTTTAGGTTAGCATACCGTAACTAGTGCACTGCCATAGGGCTGGGGCCACATAATTTACAATATATATTAATGACTTGGATGAGGAAAGTGAATGTCTTATCACCACTTCTGCAGAACTCACAAAATTAGATGGCAAGTAATGAGGACGACAGAGTTTGTAGAGGGATATAGTCAGGTTAAGAGAGTGGGCAGAAACCCAATTGGAACATAATATGGGGAAAATGTGAGGTTATGCACTGTGGCAGGAAGAATAGAGGTGCTGAATATTATTTAAATGGAGAAAGACTGGAGAAAGCTACAGCAGAAGAACCTGCGAACCCCTGTGCATGAATCACAAAAAGCTTGCAGCCAAATTGTGTGTATTAGAGAAAGCAAATGGAATTTGTTTTTCGTTTCAAAAGGAAAATGGCGTGTAAAAGTATGGAGATGTTGCTAAAACTATACAAGATACTACTGAGACCACAGCTGGAATAGCTTTGTGCTTCTTATCTAAGGCAAGATAAACTAGAATTGGAGGCTTTTCAGAGAAGATTAACTCGGTTGATACCAGTTATGTAGGGAGGAGAGATTGGGAGGTTAGATTTGTACTCATTCTCACTTAGAAGAATAAGAGGTGATCTTATTGAAACATATAAAATACTAATGGGGAGGTGGAGGGGATTGACAAAGTAAATGCAGAGAGGTTATTTCCTTTTGTGAAAAATTCTAGGACTAGCGATCATACTCTCAGAGTAAGGGGTCACCCACTTAAGCCAGAGGTGAGGAGGAAATGTTTTTCTGATGGGAGAGAATTTGTGGACTATTAAGGCTGGATCATAAGTAAACAGCATGGTGACTCAGTGGTTAACACTGCAGCCTCACAGCACCAGGGACCCAGGTTTGATTCCAGCCTCGGGTGACTGTCTGTGTGGAGTTTGCACGTTCTCCCCGTGTCTGCATGGGTTTCCTCCAGGTGCTCCGGTTTCCTCCCACAGTCCAAAGATGTGCAGGTTAGGTGAACTGGCCATGCTAAATTGCCCATAGTGTTAGGTGCATTAGTCAGAGGGAAATGGGTCTGGGTGGGTTACTGTTCGGAGGTCGGTGTGGACTTGTTGGGCCGAAGGGCCTGTTTCCACACTGTAGGCGAATGTAATCTAAACTCAAGGCTGCATTAGACAGATTTTTAATCAGTAAGGGAATTGAGGGTCATGAGGAAAAAGCAGGAAAGTAGAGTTGAAGATTATCAGATCACTCATGATCTCATTGAATGGTGGAGCAGACTCGATGGGCTGAATGGCCTAACTCTGCTCCTTTGTCTTATG
Organism: Chiloscyllium plagiosum; assembly: GCF_037043375.1. NCBI lineage: Eukaryota > Metazoa > Chordata > Chondrichthyes > Orectolobiformes > Hemiscylliidae > Chiloscyllium > Chiloscyllium plagiosum. The sequence goes on from NW_028270140.1 coordinate 68,635,302, forward strand.
ATCAAATAGAATATAAATGAGCGATTTGGGTTGGTACATGCTACAGTCCCAGTTGAGACTGTGAATTAGTAACATACACTGGCACAGGTATCAGACATATCATTACGTTTTGGGATTATTATTCTAATTGCCTTGGTGTTAATATTTTTACCACGAGCACAACTCAACTTTTACTATGACTATATTTTGAGATATTTCATGTTCTAGAATTGCACAATAAATGCAATTAATCATTAAGGAAGGAATAGCAGCATCTTTGGAAAATCAGAATCTAATTAAGTACAGTCAGTATGGCTTCATGAAAAGGAAATCATGCCTAACTAACTTAGAGTTTTTCAAGGAAGACCTAAACCAGAATGGATAGTCAGGAACTGGTAGATGCACTGTATTTGGACTTCCAGAATATATTTGACAAGATACCTCACAAAAGGTTAAGTTGTAAGATAAGAACCAAGGTATTGGAGGTAGTATATTGACCATGGATAAATGTGGCTAATTGGCAACAAAAAGCAAGTAGGGATAAGGGGAGTTTTTCATGCTCGCTACCCATGACCAGTGGGATTCCACAGGGATCAGAGCTAGAACCATAAATATTTACAATATATGTTAATGTCTTGGAAGAAGAAGCAAATATATTGTAGCCAAATTTGCAGACAACACAAAAATAGGTGGCATGGCAGGTTGTGAGAGAGATACAAACAATTTACAGAGACATATTGACAGGTAAGTGGGTAAAAAGTTGGCAAATGGAATATAATGCAGGAAAATGTGAAGTTGTTCATTTTGGAAAAGAGAACAAATGAACAGAGTATTACTTTAAATGGAAAAAAAACCCTGCAGAAAGCTACAACACAAAGGGACTTGGGGGTATTTGTGCAGAACAAACAGAAAGCTAACACACAGGTGCAACAGGTAGTGAGGAAGGCTAATGGAATGTTGGCCAATATTTCGAGGGGTTGGAGTATAAGATTACAGAAATCTTACTGTAACTGTACAAGTTACTTGTGAGACAATATCTGGAGTACTGTGAGCAGTTCTGGTCCCCTTTTCAAAGGAAATATGTCATTTCATTGAAGGCAGTTCAGAGAAAGTGGACTAGGATGATCCCTGGTATGGAGGGACTGTCTTATGAGTAAAGGCTAAACAGGTTGGAATTCAACTCACTGGAGCTTAAAAGAATCAGGTGATCTCATTGAAGCATATAGCATTCTTAAGGAACTTAACAGGATAAATGTTGAGAGGAGATTTCCCCTCACGGGAGAATCTAGGATAAGTGGGCATAGTCTTAGAATAATGGGACACCAAATAAAGACTAAGATGAGGAGGAATTTCTTTTGAGATTGAAGCTAATAGGACTTTTAAGGGGTTTGACTGGGTAAATAGAGTCATAGAGTCATAGAGATATACAGCATGGAAACAGACCCTTCGGTCCAACCCGTCCATGCTGACCAGATATCCCATCCCAATCTAGTCCCACCTTCCAGCGCCCAGCTCATATCCCTCCAAACCCTTCCTTTTCATACACCCATCCAAATGCCTCTTAAATGTTGCAATTGTACCAGCCTCCACCACATCCTCTGGCAGCTCATTCCATACACGTACCACCCTCTGCGTGAAAAAGTTGCCCCTTAGGTCTCTTTTATATCTTTCCCCTCTTACACTAAACCAATGCCCTCTAGTTCTGGACTCCCCAATCCCAGGGAAAAAACTTTGTCTATTTATCCTATCCATGCCCCTCATAATTTTGTAAACCTCTATAAGGTCACCCCTCAGCCTCCAACACTCCAGGAAAAACAGCCCCAGCCTGTTCAGCCTCTCCCTGGCAATATCCTTGTAAATCTTTTCTGAACCCTTTCAAGTTTCACAACATCTTTCTGATAGGAAGGAGACTAGAATTGCATGCAATATTCCAACAGTGGCCTAACCAATGTCCTGTACAGCTGCAATATGATCTCCCAACTCCTGTATTCAATACTCTGACCAATAAAGGAAAGCATACCAAATGCCTTATTCACTATCCTATCTACCTGCGACTCCACTTTCAAGGAGCTATGTTTCTCTTCATGGGACAGTCTAGGACCAGAGGGCATAACCCCTTGGTATAAAGGCCACCAATTTAAGATTGAGATGAGGAAGAATTTCTTGAGAGTTGACAGTCTTTGGAACTCCTTGCCACAGAGAGTTGTGGGGGCAGGAGCCTTGTATATATTTAAGGCTGAGATTCCCAATCAGTAGAGAATCAGAGGTTATGCAGAGAGTGCAGGAAAATGGACCTGAGGAATGTCAGATCAGCCATGATCCTATTGATTGACAGAGTAGGCTGGAGAGGATGAATGGGTTATTCCTTTTCCATGGTCATATGGGTTACATACACTAAATCGCAAGGATACATACCAGTAAGTTCTTAAACTGAATGACAGGCTAGCGTTTTTATATTACCTTATAATGTCAAAACATTTCATTAACAAGTTGCTCCAAAGTAAATTGTTGATGTTTATCTTAACAAATCTATCAACCATCAAGATTTTTAAAACCTCAATGTGATAAATAAGCAGCCAGTTCATCAGTTTCCAGGAATATTGATGTGTGTCCAAATCTCTTGCTTTTTCTTCATACATTGCAATTGGATGTTTAGCAATTTCTGGAAACCCCAGAATACGTTCACAGGACTTGAATTTAATATCTCATCTGAATAATAGCAACTGTTACATTACATCACTCTCAACATTGAGCATCATCCAAGAGACTGGACACAACAACTTCTGTCAGTTGTATTATCAACTGCTCCATTTTAAAAAATTCAGTCATGAAAGGTGGATGTCTCTGGCTGGTTCAATATTTTAATACCCATCCCTAAATAGCCTGATGGTGCTGAGTTGCCTTTTAGATCTGCTGAGTCTATTTTGTTCAGGAACACCCACAACGCTGATAGTTTGAAGAGTTTGTAATATTTATCAATAGGATATTGCAGATGAGAATGTGCTGCAAAATAATTCAACAAACTTCATTTAACCTCCACGTCTTGTTTGTTCTGTAATTTAATGCCATGTCAAAACATACTGGACAACAATGTGTTATTAGTTTTTTAAAAACATATATACTTTGAAAAGAGTCGTATTAGATTCTTGGTCACAGCATAAACCACTACATGCAAGATACATGGTAGAATCCATAAAGCATGATTCTATTTCTCAATTCACTGTTAACAACTGTCACAGCAATTATTTATGTCTGTGCATGTCCAGTACATCCACAAGTTCCCTTCCAGAAATGCACAAGAGAAGGGATTAAAAAGCTAAGTGCAACCCAAGTCTATCTGCGCAAATCTATTCTAGCTCTACTAGGCTGCATTAAACTGGCTTCTTTGTGCATGTACATAATAAAAAGTCTCTTGCTGAGTGCTGGAAGCTCATTGCAAATAAGCAAAGCACTGGCTCCTACGTCTTATAGTCTACTAAACTCACAATTTCTTTCCTTAATTCAAGAGACCCTGATTATATTGTCTTCTTTTAAAAGTAAAATATATTGGAACTGGAAAAGGTATCTTTTCAAGAGATAGGTTTGCTGCAGAAATGTACTTATTGCACATCAGAGTTTTCACAAAAATGTTGGAAAGTATGCAGTCTATGTTCAAACATTTCAAATTGAAATGAAATGTTACGGAAAGTTGCTTTATGGATTAAAGTTGCAAGTGCCTCAGCACAACAAGTTGTGCAAGATGCATCTTGAATGGAAGCTGTTGTATGAGCAATGACCACAGTGGAATTTGTAATCTGAACAATAAATTATTAATTTAACAGGAATGTACAGCAAAAGGGACATAGTAAGCAAGAATACTTACAGAGAGCAAGTGGGCCTGGTTTTCAATTTCCATTCAGCAGACAAATATTCAGAATGGAAGGCAGTCCACTAAGTGGAATCGACTGTGTGCATCCCACTATTCTCAGGTTCCCATGTTTTCCATGAACAATTTGGCCAAGCTGGTCTACTCTCATTGCCATATGAAACCAGGCCATATTTTTACATCTATGAGTGAGATCATGTGTCATGCTCTTTTGACATTGCATTAGTCCTACTAAGCCCAATTTAAAAGATAACTGAGACTGATAGCTAGACAAGCATTTATCACAAGGAGCTTCAGATCAACCCATAAATTAATAATTGAAATTCTATAGTACTATACCTTCACTGCCACCAAAGTTTTGTCATCTTCTGTGCAAAGGTTATGACATTCAGCAAGAAATACTTTGCCAAAGGCTCCTTCACCCAACTCCCTCTTCAGGACAATATTGTGCCGTTTGATGTTTCGGACAACTGTCAATAGATAAGAATTATTGTATTACTCTAATAGAAACTAAACAGCCATTTCTTCTAATGGTTTCTTCCAAGTATAAAAGGTAGGCAAGTTTAATTGCTGTGCCTAATAGAAAGGCCCACAATTAAGAGAGGTGCAAGTCAGAAGATTAATCGAACTATGGATTTAAAAAATACTTCACTGGAGTAATTTTAATTGACTCACTTTCCACATCAACTATTGCAGTAGTACCAATACAATATACATATGGTACAACAGTAATGGCATCCTGTTACCTTACTCAGCAAAACAACACAAGTGTTTTACTCATGCTTCCATGCAGGTGGGAAGTTATATCATGTCACAGCTATTGCATGTCCACATTTTTCACTTTGTAATCATATTACAAAGTACCTGGGCAGGTTGATGCTAACTCCATGTTTTTAATTAATCATAATTTTAAGCTGAATTGTGTAACTTACATTCCTGTTCACTTCATCAACACCATAGTTAAAGTGCCTTTGAAATAAATTCAAATTTAACAATGCCATGAAGATTTCTCCTGTTTTTAACATGGTGAAAATTCAGATACTGACAACTAAAGGAAAAATTATCCTTACCGTCTCAAAAATTCAGGAATTCAATTGCAGGTAAAGTTCAATAATTATTTGGTGCACTATCACACACATTCTTTGATTTGTCCCCATTCAGAAATATTTCACAGAAATATGTTAGTGTTTCACATTACCAAAAGCAAATGCCATTTCCTTCTGAAAAGCATTGTGTAACTACATAGTTTACAACATAGTGTTTACAACATAGTTAGCATGTTCGAATGAAAACAGACCTGAAATGTTAAGATAAAGGTAAAGGTAAATGTTATAGTTTATGGAGTTCAATAAATACATTCTTTTTTTTAATAGCTCTAAGATTACCATATGAAACATTTTATTTAATTTCTGGATCTGTTTTTAGTATCATGTAGACCTATTTAGTTCCACTTCCCTGCCTCTTATAACATTTAGCCTCAATATTTTGATTGCATGAAAAACAATTATTCAATCCTAGCCAAATGAATAACAGAAGAATTGTTTTTACAGAATATGTTCATTCCTGCTTAATACAAGGATGGACCTCACAAGGTTCCTCACAAAAGGTGAAGTCATATGATAACAGCACATGGTGTATTGGAGATAGTGTATTGGCATGGATATAGAATTGGCTTATGTGCAGGAAACAGCAGAAGGGAATAAAGGGTTTTCCTTCAGGTTGTGCAATTGGTGACCAAAGGGATTCCACAGGGATCAGTGCTAGAACCACAATTATTTATACTATATATTAATGCCTCGGAAGAAGCAAGCAAATATACTGTAGCCAAATTTGCAGACAACATGAAAATAGGTGGAAAGGAAGCTTGTGAGAGACATACAAACAGTTTACAGAGACATATTGATAGGTTCAGTAAGTGGGCAAAAAGTTTGCAAATGGAATATAATGCAGGAAAATATGAAGTTGTCCATTGTGGAAGAGAGAACAAAAGAACAGAATATTATTTAAATGGGGAAAAAAACCATGCAGAAAGCAGCAACTCAAAAGGACTCAGAGTAATTGTGCACAAAACACAGAAAGTTAACACAGAGGTGCAGCAGGTAGTGAGGAAGGCTAATGGAATGTTGGCCCATATTTCGAGGGGTTGAAGTATAAGATTAGGGATATCTTACCATAACAATACAAGCTGCTTGTGAGACGATATCTGGAGTACTGTGAGCAATTTTGGTCCCCTTTTCTAAAGAAAGATATAATTTCATTGAAGGCAGTTCAGAGAAAGTTGACTTGGATGATCCCTGGTATGGAGGGTCTGACTTATGAGTAAAGGCTAAATGGGTTGGAACTCAACTCACTGGAGTTTAAAAGAATGAGAGGTGATCTCATTGAAGCATATAGCGTTCTTAGGGAACTTGACAGGATAAATGCTGAGAGGATATATCCCCTCATGGGAGAATCTAGGACCAGTGGGCATAGTCTTAAAATAATGGGGCACCACATTAGGACTGAGAGGAGGTTGAGAATCCTTGGAATTCCTTGCCACTGAGAGATGTGGGGCAGAGTCCTTGTCTATATTTAAGGCTGAGATAGATTCTTGATTAGTAGGGGAACTGAGGGTTATGGAGAAGGTGTGGGAAAGTGGACATGAGGAATGTCGCTCAGCCATGATTGTATTGAAGAAGGCTTGAAGGGCTGAATGGTGTATTCCTCTTCCTATTTCCTACAGTCTTATATCTGAAAGGTTACTTATAGCAGCCATTTGGAAGTTTCTTGACTTTTTTTATCAAAAAGTCATTAAACTGAAATATTAACTCTGTTTCTCGCTCCACAGATGCTGCCAAACCTACAGAATATTTCCAGAATTTATTCTTCATTTTGACTTCCAGTATCTGCAATATTTTGCCTTTATATTCATGTCTTCATTTGTATATAAGTGAATAATATGGCTGCTGAGAGAAATTGGAGGGTGGAGCATAAATAATGAAAAGGTACAGATACATTATTTAAACAAAATAATTTTAAACCTTCATCTGGGACACTGAGCATCAATTGTTGAAATGGCGACTTTGAATGTATTTTGGACTGTAATGATCTAATCAATCGTGGATTCAAATATGGGCTAGTGGAAAGAAAAGAAAGCAAAGAAATAGAAAAGAAAAAGAAAAAGTTATTGTAATAAGTGATCTTTTCAAGGGTTTCTCCAGTAGCCTAATAGTTTTGTTAACTCAGTTCCGTGGCACTGAGCCAAAAAGACCACAAAGATTAATCTTTGATCTGTGGGAATTTATTAATTGTGATGGAGACACAACAATTGGTTTCAAGTTTTAGGATTGGGAATATGCAATAGTGAGTGGATCCTCTTGGAGAATATTGTGAACCTGTTTGGATAGGATTAGGCTGAAACATGCTGAGTCTAGTGGTTACAGTAGAAGATTTAGAAAACAGAACCTGGGTGTTCACTTTCAATCTGCAAGCAATGAAGCTGAATTTCATAGATCTGTCAACATTTTAGCTTGTACCAAATAAATCTCATAATTACAATGTTTTACCATTACTAGAAAAACCCAACTGATATATCAATGTTCTTCATGGAAGGGAACATGCTAGCCATATTGGTCAGGCATACATCAGACTGATTCAGATTGCAAGGTTGATTCTTAATACACTAGGGATTAATGTAACCCAAGTAAAAATGAAATCTATAGAAATTAAGTAAAATGTTCTCAATTGGCTGGAGTCATCACTAGTGCAAAGACAGATGAATGTGATTGTTTGAGGCAATCACATCAGTCCCAGCACATTAGTGTAGGAGCTCACAAAGCTTGACCATGTTCAGCTGTTTCATTAATAGCCTTCTCACCACTATTAGGTTAAAAATGGGGAGCGTTTGTGAATGATTGCACAATGTTCAGTTCTATTTGCAACCACTGTAATACTTGAGATCTGTGTTCATATTCAGCAAAACTGGACAACATTCAGACTTTGGCTAATAAATGACAAATGACATGGACACCACACACATGCTAGGCAATGAATACCTCCACTAAGAATAAATCACATCTTCTCTCCGTGAAATTCATTGGTACGACCATCACTAAACTCAATGTTCCTGGTCATCATTGATCCAAAGATAAACGAAACCAACCATATAAGTCCTATAGTTATAAAATCAGCTAGAGATCAATGGTCACTTTTACTTGGTTCAGAATGTGAAAAGTGAGATTTTTCTCTGGATTTCATAATCATGAGGTTGAATGCAGTAAAGTTTTTTTTTAAATCAAGACTATAACCCCAAATCAAAGACTATTCAACTTGAGTGCTGATTACAGAAATCAAGTGTGGAGTCAAGAGTTTGCACAAGGCATTTGGTAGGATATTTCCTATTGAATGGAGTCTCAATAGGTTGGGGACTTCTGATAATTTTTCCAAATCTGTCCCAACTTCACGTAACCTAAGTGGGTTTGTCGTGCATTGTAGACTCCTTGTATAGTTCGTATTGTCAAGATGGAACCCAGGTATGTAAGCAAATATTCCCTACTGGTGTTGCGGCCCAGAAGAGAAATCCAGGAACACCACAAACATAAGATCCATTGCTTACCATTGGACTGTTCCAAGACAGCAGTGGAGGCAGTGTCATTGAAGATATTTTTAAGGGTCTCTGAGTTTAAAAAAGGTTTCTTAATTGTCAAAAGAATCAAAGATATAGACATAGGCAGGAAAGCAGAGTTGACACCACAGTAGATCAGCTATAATCTTGTTGAATGCTGGAGGAAGTCTGAGGGTCCAAAATGCCTTCTCCAAGTATTAATTCATTGGTTTATATGATACCATTCACTGAAACTGGTACTTTCAGCAGGAAAGTGTTTGACCTGGTGGACTGGAGTGAGGGGTGGTTGCCTTCTCCTACAATGACGAACTCAAGAGTTTCACTGTCTCTTTCTGAAAGTACTGCAATTATTGTCATGGCAGTTCTAGTATCTATCCAGTTTGCAGAGAATCATTTTATTACCTCTCTTCTTCCACACTCCCTCTTTCCTGTTAAATACTCCTTTTTCATAAACAAGTAATTTATTTTTTAAAGTATTTATGAAATCTACTGAAAACATCTAAAATTGAAATTTAAAAATTTACTTTACCACAAGTAGATCTGAGTGGTTGACTGTAGTGTTAATGGTAATCATTCTTTCAAATGTGTTATTAAGCAAACCTAACCTGCAAGAGGTAACTTCCAGTTTTTAGGTTGAATTAGAAGCAGTGTAACAATAAGGTTGAGGTTACTTACATTTTGGAATTTAGTTCAGTGTTCACTGCTCATGTTGAATAATATCCTGACAATTTTTTGTGGTGAATTTCTTCCTCTCCTTGCCATTCCTGAATCCTGCCATTCTTGAACTCCACACTATGATACAAGTTTAGGATCCAAGGACACTTTTTGATTTGGTTTATTATTGACATATGTACCGAGATACAGTGAAAAGTATTGTTTTACATGCTATCCAGGCAAATCATACCTTACATAAATATATCAGCGTAATAGAACAGAATGCAGAATATAGTGACACAGCTACAGAGAAGGTTTTGAGAAAGAACTACCCTAATAAATGAGAGGTCCATTCATAAGTCTGATAACAGCAGGGAAGAAGTTGTTCTTGAAAGTGTGAGTATGTGTTTTCAAACTTTTGTATCTTCAGCCTGATGGAAGAGGGTGGAAGAGAGTATAACTAGATTGGGATTGATTATGTTGACTGCTTTCCTGAGGCAGTGGCAAGTATTGATGGAATCAATAGATGGAAGGGTGGTTGGCGTGATCTCATCGTAAACCTAAACAAACTAGTAAGCTATTTGACTGTAGAGGCATAACAACTGAGTCTACGGCTGTGGGTGGCACAGTGGCATAGTGGTTAGCACTGCTGCCTCACAGCGCCAGAAACCCGGGTTCAATTCCCGCCTTAGGCGACTGACTGTGTGGAGTTTGCACATTCTCTCCGTGTCTGTGTGGGTTTCCTCCGGGTGCTCCGGTTTCCTCCCACAGTCCAAAAATGTGCAGGTTAGGTGAATTGGCCATGCTAAATTGCCCATAGTGTTAGGTGAAGGGGTAAATGTAGGGGAATGGTCTGGGTGGGTGGTGGGTCGGTGTGGACTTGTTGGGCCGAAGGGCCTGTTTCCTCACTATAAGTAATCTAATCTAATCTACTACACTAACATTCATGACTGCACAATTCTAGCCAAGATCTCCAAAAGGCAAAGGAACATAAACTTGCTTGTTTTGTGTCATTACCTCTGAACTATGGCAACAAATATTAAAAGAAAGCCTTAGATTTTGATCCTAGTTATTGATCAGTGGCTTCTATTGGAAATATTTAATATTTAATAGGAATACCAAGATTTTTTTCATTGAAGAACACTTAACATCAAATATCAACAAATTATTTAATATTTATGGTTAATTATTATGATTCCATGTGCTGAGTAAGAGACATTGGCCCCTCTTGTTATATTGCCAATTACCAACTTATTGTTGTTTATTTCAAACCGCATTTGTGACCTTCAATGTCTATGCTCTGAGAGTGTGAGTGATCTATTTACAGTCTCCACAATCTGAATATCAGCGCTCACGTCTCAGATTTAGATACTAGTCACATACAAAAAGCTGTCTGCTACTCTAATGATGCTGCAGGACTATCACATACACATTATGCATCCCCCTTCCCCAAAGACCTGTGCAATTTTGTAAGTATGACATTAATGGAGTACTACAGAGTTCGGGGTCTGCAATATTTCATATTTACAGAGGCCATAAACATCATGTTCAGGCAGTAAAGATATGTCAACAAGCAGTTGAAGCCGCAAATGAAATCCTCCCAAGCTCTGACCTGCAATTCCCTTAATCACAGCCTGGCTCAGCAGAAAATGTGGTAGGGTTCTGTGTAAATTCTAACCATTGCAATACATGGAGTTAGAACTCCATTCCACAGTTTCAAAAGAGCAGAGTCCAGAGTGAACTGAATTTTCATTGTAAATTGATTGAAAAGGATTTAATAGACATCCTCCAAAGTTATAAAAATAGCTAACAAGATACTAAATCCATCACAGCTAATGGCAATAACCTATCTCTCACTGAGATTCCATCACTATTGGTTAGAGAAGGCCTTTCTTTCACTGCAACAGGTGACCTCATTCTCCACAGGTTTTTTTATTAACATCTTTTCGGGATATCTTAGCATGTTCCTTTTATTTCATGCCAATCAAGCACAAGGCTGCAATGTGGAAACTAATGGCTCGCTTTTGAAAACAGCTAAGCAACACGACCCATCCCTACTGCCAAGTTTGAACTCAATGAATTAATGCCACTGTGACCATCACAGCCACTTAGTCCTTTGCAGAAAGGCTTTGGAATTTCATAATTGGTAACGTATTCAATTACCAGCACATCTTGATAAAATTCCCAATGAGCAAAATAATGTGGGTCTCAATTGTCGAAGGAGGATTATAGTCCAATGTAATTATTTTAAAATAACTTGGCAACTTTACAGTCAAGGAGTTGTAATGATTTATATAAAGATGTATATTCAGTCATGAATGATTCATGGATATGTTGTTGATTGGAGAAGTCTCTTCCCATACTAATTCACCTTCTCATCAGAAAAGATTTTACCACCATAATAATTCAATCCATTAGACAATTTGCATTTTAAACTTCATTCAAAAACTGGCATATGAGAGTTTTGTGTATGGAATCACAAGTAGGTTTCAAAGTGAATATTTTGTGTCAGTGTTCACTAGTGAGAGAAACAATATGAGGATAGAAATCAAGGAGAAGGATTGTGATGTACTTAGAGAAAGTAGCATTGACAGCGATGACGTTCTGAGCAATTTGGCCAGCTTAAAAGTTGATAAATATCCAGAGCTGCATGAAATGAGGCAAGGAAGAAAATTTAGGACATTGGCAATAATTTTCAATTTCTCCCTGGTCTTGGCAGAGCTTCCAAAGAACTGGAGGACAACCAATACAGTGGTACCATTATTCAAGAAGGGAACAAGGGATAAACCAGGAAGCTATCAGCCAGGCAGTGGTGGGGAAACTATTGGAAGCAATTCTCAGGGACAGAATTAATCTGCAGTTGGAAAGGCAGGAATTAGTTAAAAACAGCACAGTTTTGTTAAGGGGAGATCATATCTGACCAACTTGGTTGAAGAGATACCAGGTATGTAGATAAAGACAATGTATATAATGTAGTCTGTTTGGACTTCAGTAAGGCTTTTAAGAAAGTCCCACATCAGAGACTGATAGCATAGGTAAGAGTCTATGGGATCCAAGGAAATTTGACTAATTGGATCCAGAATTGACTGAGTGGCAGGAAGCAGAGGGTAATGATTGAGGGGGTTTTTTTGTGACTGAATGCATGTGTCCAGTGGAGTTCAACAGGAATCAACGTTTAAACAGTTTGGACTTGGATGTGTGAGGCTTGATTAGGAAGTTCACAGATGATGTGAAACTGGTGGGGTGGTAAATAGTGAGGAGGATAGCCTTAGATTACAGGACAATGTAGAAGGCTAATCAGCAGTAAATGGAAATTGATTTGGATCAATGCAAGGTGATACACCTGGGAATGACAAACAGGGCAATGGATTACATGATGAGAGGTAGGACCCTGGGAAGCACCAGGATCAGACGGACATTGGTATACATGCCCATTGGTCCCTTAAGGTAGCAGGGCAGCTATAGAATGATTAAGGAGTTATGTGCGATATTTATCTTAGTTAGCCAAAGCATAGAGTTTAAGAGTAGGGAGATTATGTTGGAATTGTATAAACATTTTGGTTAGGCCACAGTTAGAATACTGTGTGCACTTCTGAAATTCCCATTTTTAGGAGGCATATTTAGATTAGATTAGATTCCCTACAGTGCGGAAACAGGCCCTTCGGCCCAACAAGTCCACACCGACCCTCCGAAGAGCAACCCACCCAGACCCATTCCCCTATATTCACCCCTGGCTAATGCACCTAATACTACGGGCAATTTATTATGGCCAATTCACCTAACCTGTACATTTTTGGACTGTGAGAGGAAACGGAGCACCTGGAGGAAACCCACGCAGACACGGGGAGAACGTGCAAACTCCACACAGACAGTTGCCCGAGACAGGAATTGAACCCAGGTCCTTGGCGCTGTGAGGCAGCAGTGCTAACCACTGAACCACCATGCCGCCTCTAACTCAAAAACCTTGTAGTTAGAGATGATGCTTTGTGTGAACCATATGAGAATTGTCTTTGTTCTATCAATGAAAATGAATTGTACCATTTTCATTCAAACACTATTTGTCAGCTAATGTGTGTTTAACTTTACAATAATATTGTGTTTGACTCTTCAGTTCCTTTTGTTGCAGAACTCCTTTCTTCTTTTGGTTTCTATAAGGATTTGAACACCTTGCTTTACTTGTTGATATGAAGCAAAGTGAAATACTCCTTTCAATCCTGAACACCAAATATCAGCAAGGAATACTGCCTTTGAAGAGAGCACAACATGAGTTTACCAGAACAACAGAAAGACTCCAAACTTTACATCATGAAGTGAACGAACTTAAAGTAAGATTGTATTTACTGAAATAATGATGGTTGAAGAATGATGTAGTAAAATCCTCCAAGATATTAATGGAACCAGAGAAATCATTTTTCCTGATTGGAGTGGCTAGGACTAGGAAACAAAGTCTAAACAAGAACCAAATGGTGACAGAAATTTGGAATCCATTTGCAAATGGAAATTAGATATTCTAAAAAGGTGCCACATTCTAATCAAAACGTTAACAGTTTCACTCTGCACAAATGCTGCCGGACTTGCTGAGTATTTTCAGCATTCTTTTTTATTGCAACTAAAATTAATAGACTTATGCTAGCCCAAGGTAGTAAAAGATATGGGGAGAAGATAAGTGCATGGAGTTAGGTCACAGGTGTACCATCAACCCACCATATGATTGCACTGGAGACAGTGCAAAGAAGATTTACCAACATGTTGCCTGCTCTGAGAGTTTTGGTTATGAAGAGAAATTGGACAGACTGGATTTGTTTACCTTGGAGCCGAGGAGACTGAGGTGGGGTATGGGTGGCGTCATGATTGAGATGTATAAAATTGTGAGGGGCATAGATAGGATAGACAGAAACTTATTGTCTTCATGGGAGGGAATCAATGACCAGGACCCAGTTTAAAAGAAGCAGCAAGAGATTTAAAGGGAATGTAAGGAAATGTTTTCATTTAGAGTGGGTATCTGAAACTCACTGCCTGTAAGGTTGGTACAGGCTCATAATATTTAAGAAATCCTTGGATCTACATTTGTGATGTTAAGGCTATGAGCCAAGTGTTGGGAAATGGGATTAGAATAGTTTGATGTTGGTTTAACCACTGTAGACTCAATGGGCCGAAGGACTTTTTTCTGTGCTGTAGACCTCTATGACTCTGTGGCTTTGATCAGCTTCCCTGTAGGTTATTTTTGTGAACATGTATCATGATCTTTCAAATCGCTTTCAGCCAAAATGGAGAAGAAATGATGTTACAAAGTATTATGTTTTAGTGAAATATTGCTCAGCATTTTTGTTCTGAACTTACTCCTCCACTGTTTATTAAATCTACTTTTTCTCTGCAGATTTAAGATTATTTAATACAGATTTCAAAGTTGAAAATGAAACTCAAGCAAGCACCAATATAAAATAGAATGAAAAGATCTAACCTCATAGAACATGAAAAGGGCCAGTCATTCAAACAATTATTTTAAAATTAATTCCCTAGCAATTAACAGGACAAGGTCACTTCTCATTTTACAGACATGAAGTGTAGACCAGATGTCTTCATTCAGCACAAATCCTCCATTATTTTATATTTAGACTCATTGGCTAGAGAGGTTATAGTTGGGGCTTATGTTGAGACACAAGTTGTCTTTAAAAAATTACCTTTATATAATGCCTTTCATTACCTCAGACTGCCAAAGTGCTTTAAAGCCAATTAAGTACTGTTGAATAGTAGTCACTGTTGTACATAAATTTCAGCCCTAAGATCTATAATACAGAAGTAGAGAGACAGAAAACGTACTAAAGACAACATAAACCAATAGAACATAGAACATAGCATAATACAGCACAGAACAGGCCCTTCGGCACACGATGTTGTGCTGAACATTTGTCCGAGCTTAAGCACCCATCCATGTACCTATCCAATTGCCACTTAAAGGTCGCCAATGATTCTGACTCTGCCACTCCCACAGGCAGCGCATTCCATGCCCCCACCACTCTCTGGGTAAAGAACCTACCCCTGACATCTCCCCTATTCCTTCCACCCTTCACCTTAAATTTATGTCCCCTTGTAACACTCTGTTGTACCCGGGGAAAAAGTCTCTGACTGTCTACTCTATTCCCCTGATCATCTTATAAACCTCTATCAAGTCACCCCTCATCCTTCTCCGTTCCAATGAGAAAAGGCCTAGCACGCTCAACCTATCCTCGTATGATCTATTCTCCATTCCAGGCAACATCCTGGTAAATCTTCTCTGCACCCTCTCCAAAGCTTCCACATCTTTCCTAAAGTGAGGCGACCAGAACTGCACACAGTACTCCAAATGTGGCCTAACCAAAGTCCTGTACAGCTGTAACATCACTTCACGACTCTTGAATTCAATCCCTCTGCTAATGAACGCTAATACACCATAGGCCTTCTTACAAGCTCTATCTACCTGAGTGGCAACTTTCAAAGATCTATGAACATAGACCCCAAGATCCCTCTGCTCCTCCACCTTACTAAGAACCCTACTGTTAACCCTGTATTCTGCATTCTTATTTGTCCTTCCAAAATGGACAACCTCACACTTGGCAGGGTTGAACTCCATCTGCCACTCCTCAGCCCAGCTCTGCATCATATTTAAGTCCCTTTGCAGCCGACAACAGCCCTCCTCACTATCCACAACTCCACCAATCTTCATATCATCTGCAAATTTACTGACCCACCCTTAGACTCCCTCTTCCAAGTCATTAATAAAAATTACAAACAGCAGAGGACCCAGAACTGATCCCTGCAGAACTCTACTTGTAACTGGGCTCCAGGCTGAATATTTACCATCTACCACCACTCTCTGACTTCGACCGGTTAGCCAGTTTTCTATCCAACTGGCCAAATTTCTCTCTATCCCATGCCTCCTGACTTTCCGCATAAGCCTACCATGGGAAACCTTATCAAATGCCTTACTAAAGTCCATGTATACTATATCCACTGCTCTACCCTCATCCACCTGCTTGGTCACCGCCTCAAAGAATTCAATAAGACTTGTAAGGCAGGACCTACCCTTCACAAATCCGTGCTGGCTGTCCCTAATCAAGCCGTGTCTTTCCAGATACTCATAAATCCTATCCCTCAGTACCCTTTCCATTACTTTACCTACCACCGAAGTAAGACTAACTAGCCTGTAATTCCCGGGGTTATCCCTATTCCCTTTTTTGAACAGGGGCACAACATTCGCCACTCTCCAGTCCCCTGGTACCACCCCTGTTCACATTGAAGACGAAAAGATCATTGCCAAAGGCTCTGCAATTTCCTCTCTTGCTTCCCACATAATCCTAGGATATATCCCATCAGGCCCGGGGGACTTGTCTATCCTCAAGTTATTCAAAATGTCCAACACATCTTCCTTCCTAACAAGTATCTCCTCTAGCTTACCAGTCCATTTCACACTCTCCTCTTCAACAAACGGTCCCTCTCGTTTGTAAATACTGAAGAAAAGTACTCATTCAAGACCTCACTTATCTCTTCCGATTCAATACACAGTCTCCCACTACTGTCCTTGATCGGACCTACCCTCGTTCTCGTCATTCTCATGTTTCTCACATACGCATAAAATGCCTTGGGGTTATCCTTGATCCTATCCGCCAAAGATTTTTCATGCCCTCTCTTAGCTCTCCTCATCCATTTCTTCAGCTCCCTTCTGGCAATCCCAAATCCCTCCACTGCTCTGTCTGAACCTTGTTTCCTCAACCTTATGTAAGCCCCCTTCTTCCTCTTTACAAGACATTCAACCTCCCTCGTCAACCAAGGTTCCCTCACACGACCATCTCTTTCCTGCCTGACAGGTACATACATATCAAGGATACGTCGTATCTGTTCCTTGAAAAAGTTCCACATTTCCACGACATCCTTCCCTGACAGCCTATGCTCCCAACTTATGCTCCTCAGATCCTGTCCTACAGCATCGTATTTACCCTTCCCCCAGTTGTAAAACCTACCCTGTTGCACGCACCTATCTCTCTCCATAACCAAGGTGAAAGTCACAGAATTGTGGTCACCATCACCAAAATGTTCACCCACTAACAAGTCCATCACTTATCCCGGTTCGTTACCAAGTACCAAATCCAATATGGCCTCCCCTCTGGTCGGGCAATCTACATACTGAGTTAGAAAAGCTTCCTGTACACACTGCACAAACACCGCCCCGTCCAATCTACTTGATCTAAAGAGCTTCCAATCAATGTTTGGGAAGTTGAAATCACCCATGACTACGACCCTGTGGCTTCTGCACCTTTCCAAAATCTGTTTCCCAATCTGTTTCTCCACATCTCTGCTGCTATTGGGGGGCCTATAGTAAACACCCAACAAGGTGACTGCACCTTTCCTATTTCTGACTTCAGCCCATACTACCTCCAAAGGCAGATCCCCCTCGTACTGTCTTTCTGCACCCGTTATACCATTTCTAATTAGAAACGCCACCCCCCTCCTTTTTTACCACCATCCCTAATCTTACTGAAACATCTGTAACCAGGAACCTCCAACAACCATTCCTGTCCCTCTTCTATCCACGTTTCCGTGATGGCCACAACATCGTAGTCCCAGGTACCGATCCACGCTTTAAGTTCACCCACCTTATTTCTGATACTCCTTGCATTGAAGTATACACACTTGAGCCCATCTCTGTGTCCGCAAGTACTCCCTGTCAGTGCTACCTTCTCCACAGCCTCCCCACATACTTGGACATCCTGACAAACAGCTAGCCTACTTGCTGGACTACAAGTCCGGATCCCATCCCCCTGCCAAATTAGTTTAAACCTCCCCGAAGAGTGCTAGCAAACCTACCCCCCAGGATATTGGTGCCCTTCTGGTTCAGGTGCAACCTGTCCTGCTTGTACAGGTCCCACCTTCCCCAGAATGCAGTCCAATTGTCCAAATACCTGAAGCCCTCCCTCCTACACCATCCTTGCAGCCACGTGTTCAACTGCACTCTCTCCCTATTCCTTGCCTCACTGTCACGTGGCACCGGCAACAACCCAGAGATGGCGACTCTGTCCGTCCTAGCTTTTAGCTTCCAGCCTAACTCCCTGAGCTCCTGAATGACCTCCCCACCCCTCTTCCTACCTATGTCGTTGGTGCCAACGTGCACCACGACTTCTGGCTGCACACCCTCCCCCTTAAGGATTCTGAAGACACGGTCCGAGATGTCTCGGACCCTGGCACCCGGGAGGCAACAAACCATCCGAGAGTCTCGCCCATGTCCACAGAACCGTCTGTCCGTCCCTCTAACTAAAGAGACTCCTATAACTAGCGCTCTCCTCCTCTCCCCCTTTCCCTTCTGAGCCTCAGAGCCGGACCTCGTGCCAGAGACCCGGTCACTGCAGCTTACCCCTGCTAGGCCGTCCCCCCCAATAGTATCCAAAGCGGTATATTTATTGTTGAGGGGAACGACCACAGGGGATCCCTGCACTGCCTGCTTCCTCCCCTTCCCACCTCTAACTGTTACCCAGCTACCTCTGTTCTCTGGCGTAACTATGTCCCTGTAGCTTCTATCACCCTCTCAGCCTCTTGAATAATCCTCAGTTCATCCAACTCCAGTTCCAGTTCCCTAACTCGTTCTGTGAGATGCAGGATCTGACTGCATTTCCTGCAGATGAAGTCGGCAGGAGTATCGGTGGTCACCCCTACCTCGTACATCCTGCAGGAGGAACATTCCACTGCCTGCGCTGCCATTACTCTACACTTCGTCTCCAAAACAAGAACACTGAGTAGCTTACCTGTGGACTTTAAAGTTAGGTTAGAGGAGGAGGATGGGACGGAGGCCCTACTATGTAGGGCCTGGGGTCTAGAACACACCCACTCAAATATCAATCACTTATCTTCCCGACTAGCTCTGCACTCCAACTTCACTTCCGCCCAGCTCGCGCTGCTCTCTGCTGTGAAAAGACCGTTGGCATCGAGGTAAGTTCTTAAATATCAATCACTTACCTTCCCGACTAGCTCTGCGCTCCAACTTCACTTCCGCCCAGCTCGCGCCGCTCTCTGCTGTGAAAAGACCGTTGGCGTCGAGGTAATCTGCATTACTTGCATTGAAAGCTTAGTTTTAATGTGGACATTTTAGATTGGTCCTGCCAAAAACAAATCAGGCATATCTGCTTTGTAATTTTTTTTAAAATTCATTCATAGGACATGGATATCACTGGCTAGCCAGCATTTATTGCCCATCTTTAGTTGCCTTTGAGAAAGTGGTGGAAAGCTACCTTCTTGAACTGCTGCAATTCATGTGTTATAAGTTGATGCACAATACCCTCTGGGAGGGAATTATGATCCAGCGACAGGGAAGAAACAGCTATGTATTTCCAAGTCAGGATTATGAGTGGCTGGGAGGGGAACTTGCAGTTGGTGATGTTCCCAAATATCTGCTGTCTTGTCCTTCTAGATAGAAATGGTTGTGGCTTTGGAAGGTGCTGTCTGAGGATCTTTGGTGAATTTCTGCAGTGTATCTTGTAGACAGCACACACTGCTGCTACTACGTGTCAATGGTGGAGTGAGTGGATGCTTGTGGATGAGGTACCAGTCAAGTGGACTGCTTTGTCCTGGATAGTGTCAAGCTTCTTGACTGTTGTTGGAGCTACATCCATCCAGGCAAGTGGGGAGTATTCCATTGCACTCCTGACTCGTCCTTGTGGATCATGAGCAGGCTTTGGGGAATCAAGAAATGAATAACTTGCCACAGTATTCCTAGCCTCAGTATTTATATGGTGAGTGGAGTTGAATTTCTGGTCACTGGTCAATAGGATATTGACAGTGGGTAATGGTAACACTATTGAATGTCAAGGAGTGGTATTTAGATTGCATCTTACTGGGGATGGTAATATACCTGGCATTTGTGTGACATGAATATTACTTACTGCTTATTAGCTGAAGTCTGCATATTTTCCAGTTTTTGATGCATTTGAAAATGGACTGCTTGATATGAAGCTGAATTTTTAAAACATTTGATCTTTAAAGGAAATGTTAAGCTTTTGTTTGTTTTGGAATATATTTTAGAATAGACGACTATGAAAGTTTGTTGGTATTTTGCAGAAAAAAAATCAAAACACATGTGTTGAGAAAGACCCCTCTGCAACTCAGCTAGAGTATTTCATGGTTAAGATGAACGAACACATCATCCTCCGAGGTGGGAGGACGTGACCTTAACTCTCATTGAAAATGCCATCTCTGCAGATATCATCACAGTAAAGAATCTGAAACAAAACTTGTTGTTTGCTGTCCCTCAATTCAAGGATGGCTTATGCTCAGTGTCACAAGTTTCTGCAGTCTTCATGTGACTTTACAGGCCAATTCTTGACCCACAGATCTTTGGGTACAAGAGGCAGGATACAGTGGCAGAGATGGTGGGATCTCGAATGCAGCATCTGCTTCCTTTTTCTTTTCTGCTGCCACTTTGTCTCATTATAAAGACATTGTGACTCAAACCGTGGTACAGCTTGGTGGACAAATTGTCACCATTCTAGTCAATTAGTAGCAATCTCCTTTCAGTTATTGATATCAAGGCAGTTATGTTTCAAAGAGAGCAGGATATAGGGCTTTAGATCCTGCCTTATTCACTCACCCAATTTACCCAGGTTCAGGCCTCAATGATTGCACCTGTGTGGCCACTAAGGTACTGATTAGCTGTCCAGTGTCCAGAAGAATTTCCAGTTCCTCAGAAAACAGGCTGCAATGATAACAAGATCTTACCCTTTGTGTGCACTCAATTTCCTGGCAGCTGCTATGACAGCTTCATTCCACACCAGCCCAGGCTATCTCAGCACCTCATTCCAACTTTAACTTTGCGCATCAACCTAAGATCAAGGAAAATTCCTTAAAGGGATGGTTACTGACTTGTTTACCAGAGTTCCATTCAGGGGTACAGAGGTGATACATTCAATGCACCTGGTCAATAGGACACCCATTGAGATGCCCACCTAACTTCTGACGATGCACCTCCAGTTCCTCGTCCAGTCAGGTAAGGCCCTACTGTACACTTGCGCTGCATTCTCTATCACATAGACCTTTAGAATGATGTGGACCTTGAGGGCAACGAGGCCACAGACAGACAGTTGTTACAAAAGGAGCAAAAACAGGAGCTGAGACAGGAGGAAGAATTGGAAGTAGAGAAAGATTATACTGAACAGAAAGCTGCTCCTCCTACTTGTGAAACATATCCTCCTCTTACCAACCTCCTTCATGGCCTGCACTGTTCCATCCAAGTCACCATCAATGAACTAGATATTTGGATCCCTCTAAATTGAAGGCTTTGGTACTAACAACGGACCTCTCCATCATGATACTTAATTGGGCCAGTTGGAATGTCTAACTAGAATCAGAAGTCTACGGCATGAAAAAAGGCCCCTCAGCCCATTAGAAATGAATCTTGCAATTCATCTGACTCACTTCCATTCCTGCTGTCGTTGGCTCTTTAAATGGAAAGTATTCCTGCTTCCAAAGCAGTTACTGGCTTAGTCCTGTGAAAAGTCAGAACTTTTAATCAATTTGTCACTAGGCAAAATCAAATGCAGTTCCTGCTTCCTGTCTCCATGAAAAAAAAATAGTAGATTAACTACTTCTGAATGAAAAGACAGCACTGACAGTCATCACTTTCCATTATTTTTAGATTGAAAATAGAATTATGCTTGTTGAATGAAGTATTGCATTTGATCAGAAGAGCATTTCGGACATTCCCTTTTAATCAAGAATGGTTTTGAGTTACACATCATACACATCATACTTTAAGGAAATTAAAAGCTGACTCGTTCTCCTCCTTGAATTGTTGCTGATAAATTTAAAAAATGGTGACCCGATATTGACCAAAACTTTTTCCTGTAGCTAACATTATTCTTTGAAGATTTATTTACCTCCTCCAATTTTAGGTTTGGTTAAAAGTAATAAAACCGGGTCTAGTGAAAAAAAAAACAGTAAAGAATTCTTTTTGCGCTAATGGAGCGAATTGATTTTGTGTAAAATATTGCGATTGCACTGGATCTTGCTGCAATATAGATACAGTGTTATTGAAATTCCTTTCATCTTCTCATCATCAATAACCACTCCATATGCAACCATCCATGCATGATTTACAGGCAGATCTATCAAACTGAGCTCACTCGTATTGGCATATTAAAACAGGGAATCATTAGAAGGATTCCTATCTTCTGCCTGGCCTTTAAACTTTGGATGGTGCTGATTTACATCTTGTCCTGATTACTGGTTAATGTATGAAGTTTTCAAAGAACACAAACTCAGCTGTATCAAAAGTGTACAAATATTCAAGTTCTTTAAGGATTACGTTGTATTGGAGAGAGACTTAAGGCAAATCTAAAATAATATGATATGCATGTTAATTTAAGTGTTTTAAAATGGAGCCTCAGACCAAAACATTGTACTTGAATTTGCCCCCTTGCCACAGTTGTTTTATCCATGTATCTTTCCAATTTATTAAAGGGAAAATATAAAAATAAAAATTGACATTTGATAATGTGACATTTTGTAATACAATGTACAATATACAATAAAAAGTGCTGACAAAATACTTTTATCTATTCTGACCTGCACTTTCCCACATTTAACAGAATATGCAATTAAAAAAGGGGGAAAAATCATTAGCCAGCTTTCCTCAGTTCCCCAGGAGCAGACAATGCCTGCAGACAATTACATGTGTGCAAGAATTTCTTCAGTGAAAGAGTCAAAGTGAGTTGGGTAGGTAGTCAAAGCATTGTCTGTTCTCGGGAAATTCGAGTAAGTATATGCAATGCTGCTCATTAGCAAATGTATCACCCTTAGATGAAATTGAACTTAACTGCTGGACACTACTGGATTTACAGTCAATTGTATATAATGCCTTTTTTTCTGTTGATTTAAATTTAACTGAATATCCAGTGCTAAAAGTAACCACTCACTCCAAAGATGTCAGACATGGTTCAGTCGCTAGCACTATTGTTTCTGGGTCACAAGAGTCTCGGTTCAAGTACACTATAGACGGAGTAATGCACTGTTGTATGTGCTGCCTTCCAGATGAAATATTAATCCAAGACTCCAACTACCTGTTTGAGTGGATGCAAGAAATCCTATGGCATTATACTTAAGAAGCACAGGACCATAATCCATGGTGCTCTGGCCAATATTTATCCTTTAATCCACATCACCAAGTAAATTATTTGGCCATTAACACATTGCACTTCGTGGAGTTTTGCTGTGGGCATCTTGACTGCTATACTTTCGACCATACAACAATGACTACATTTTAAGAGTACTTCCTTGGCTGTAAATTGCTATATAATGTTTGATGGTCATGAAAAGTGCAATATAAAAGTAAATCTTTTTTTTATCAAAGTCTCAAAAGCTTTGGTACAAAGCAACCTGCTTCATTAGTTCCCAAGGATGCTTTGGAGTTGGTGTAGCTACATCCCAGCAAGAGTGCTGTCTCTTTGAACAGACTCCTGAAGATAAAATGGGAAGTCATTGCAAGGGTAGCAGATTATTAGTCCAGAAGTGTTCAATACAATCAACTAATAGATGGTCCGAGTTTGATTATCTAAAGTTATTGTGGTTTCAGGCAGTATGCCACTTCCAATTATGTTACAGCTGCGGTCCATTTATCATTTCCTAAAAAGGTTTAGACATGTTTACACAGGGTTCGACTTAGAAAATCAACAGTGCAAGCACAACTTATGCTCAAAATTGTGCTTTATCTTACTTTTTTGTCCAAATTGATCTGCATGTCGCTGGACATAAAATGTTGCCAAACATCAATGAAATTGGGGAGCATTTTAGAATGTTTCTTAAAACTTTTTCTTGTAAAAAAAATGAACTTATGTTTAGGAATGGTAACTTGATGCAGTTTATTAAAATTGGCATAACATGAAAAAAATCTTTTAAATGGTGTGATTAGTTCACCACCTGTAAGTAACCTCATCTTAAAATAACTTGAAATTACTTCATAGTTTTTCAAAGAGCTATTGAGTAGTTATACCAGTGTTCAGAAATCAGTTACTTAGCAAATAAATATAACTTGCACAGTCAAAATCTTTTGAACATGTCTATTAGTTTCCTTTGCTGAAAATGTGTTGCTGGAAAAGCGCAGCAGGTCAGGCAGCATCCAAGGAGCATTTCCAGCAACACATTTTCAGCTAAGATGTCACCTTTTGTTATAAAACCTTAAGTTATCTCAGGAAGGTGATTTAAAATAAGTTCTTGGATTTACATATTAATGAACTGAAACCTGCATTCTGAAATATGAAAGACTTAACAATCCAGGTTTGTTCAATTTATCAATGTATGACCCTGTCATCTTTTGCTATAAATTTCGTGCCTTATGATCTTATACTCCACAACCACATGATGAAGGAGCAATGCTCCGAAAGCTAGTGCTTCCAAATTAACCTATTGGACTATAATCTGGTGTTGCGTGATTTTTAACTTTATCCTCAAATGGGCATGGCCTCTCATCAGGTTAATCGCCATTACAAAGTTCCACTAATTTCAATTGTTTGCAATCCTTCAAGAAGGCTCTTAAGATTAAAATAGTACATTCAAGTGAAAGGAAACTAATAGGAGAAAGTGAGGACTGCAGATGCTGGAGATCAGAGCTGAAAATGTGTTGCTGGAAAAGCGCAGCAGGTCAGGCAGCATCCAAGGAGCATTTCCAGCAACACATTTTCAGCTCTGATCTCCAGCATCTGCAGTCCTCACTTTCTCCTATTAGTTTCCTTTCACTTGAATGTACTAATTTAATCTTAAGAGCCTTCTTGAAGGATTGCAAACAATTGAAATTAGTGGAACTTTGTAATGGCGATTAACCTGATGAGAGGCCATGCCCATTTGAGGATAAATTTAAAAATCACGCAACACCAGATTATAGTCCAATAGGTTAATTTGGAAGCACTAGCTTTCGGAGCATTGCTCTTTCATCATGTGGTTGTGGAGTATAAGATCATAAGGCACGAAATTTATAGCAAAAGATGACAGGGTCATACATTGATAAATTGAACAAACCTGGATTGTTAAGTCTTTCATATTTCAGAATGCAGGTTTCAGTTCATTAATATGTAAATCCAAGAACTTATTTTAAATCACCTTCCTGAGATAACTTAGGGTTTTATAACAAAAGGTGACATCTTAGCTCAGAAAATGCATTAAAGATGTGAGGTCAGAGTCTGTCTGTATCCCAATCTTGCATCAGACTGGTTCTATTTCCAAAGTAGAATTTACAAAATATTACATGTATTGACTGCCT
This sequence comes from Chiloscyllium plagiosum, assembly GCF_037043375.1. Lineage (NCBI taxonomy): Eukaryota > Metazoa > Chordata > Chondrichthyes > Orectolobiformes > Hemiscylliidae > Chiloscyllium > Chiloscyllium plagiosum. The sequence goes on from NW_028270140.1 coordinate 68,660,673, forward strand.
GTAGATTGTACATTTTTTGAGCAAAATAGAATGTATGTGCAAATATAATTTTACAAATACAAATTCACCCCATAATCCTGTATGTATGTGTGCATGCATGAGAGAGAGAGTGTGTGCGTATGAGTATGAGTGCAGGTAAGAGAGTGTTTGTTTGCATGTGTGAAAGCTTGGTGAAGCGTGTGTGTGGGTGTGATGGAGTATAAGCCTGTGAGAGGGTATGTGCATGGGTGTGAGTGTGAGGGGTGTATGTGTATGAGAGAGGGTCTGTGTGAGTGTGTGAGTATGTATGAGAGTGTGTGTGTGTGTATGTGTGTGTACATAGTGTAGTGAGGTCACCTGTAGTGTGATATGAACCCAAGGTCTAGATTGAGGCCATCCCCATGCTACCAAACTTGGCTTTCAGCCTCTACTTGGCTACTTTGTGTTGTTGCCTAACCCAAAGTCCATCTTGAAGGACAGTCACCCGAAGATACAAGGTTTAAAGGTGAAAAGCAGAAGTGTAGGGAAGGTTTTGGCGAGGTGCTCATCCTCACTGATAATGTGTTGCAGGCTGTGAAGAACATGGTGTAGTTTCTTGGCTCCTGGGCAGGCTAGTACTCGGCAAAGTGGCCGAGCAGAGGCTGATGACCAAGTTCAGTACCCACGGGGATGGCCTCAACTGGGACTCAATCTTGAATTCATGTTAAACTACAGGTGGTCCCTTTGTCTCTCTCTCTCCCTTCTCTCTCTCTCTCTGTCTTTCTCTCTCTGTCTCTCTCTCTCTCACACACACACACACACTCTCTCTCTCATGTGCACTCACACTCATGCACACACACTCTCTCTCTCTTTCTCTCTCACATGCATGCACATACACATACAATTCAATGGAGTGAATTTGTATTTGCATAATTATATTTGCAGATACATTCTATTTTGCTCAAAAAATGCACAATCTGCAGTCACACAATGCAGGCAGTCAAACAATGTAATATTTTGTAAATTCCACTTTGGAAATAGAACCAGTCTGACTCAAGACTGGGATATAGACAGACTCGGACCTCATATCTTTAATGCTTTGTCTGAGCTGAGATGTCACCTTTTGTTACAAAACCTTATGTTATCTCGGGAAGGTGACTTAAAAGAAGTTTTGGGAATTACATATTAATGAACCGAAACATGCATTCTAAAAGATGAAAGACTTAACAATCCAGTTTTGTTCAATATATCACAGTATGACACTGTAATATAAAAATTATGTATCTTATGAGCTTATATTTCACAACTACCTGATGAAGGAGCAGCGCTCCAAAAGCTAGTGCTTCCAAATAGACCCGTTGGACTATAACCTGGTGTTGTGTGATTTTTAACTTTGTCCACCCCAGTCCGACACCGGATCCTCCACATCATTCAAGGATAATGTACTTTGTGCTTAAATGTTCTGCTATCTGTTATGCTTGTTTTGATGACGTCAGGCATATTCCATTGAAAAAGCAATGTAACGTGGTGGAAACTCCTCTTCAGTGCATGCATACTCAATGGATTACATACATTCACACTTTGCAACGTGTTGATAATGAAATACTCACAAGTATCAGGTTTGAGTAAACCATGAGAATTCCTGAAGTACTGCGGGTTTTCAATCACAGGAATCTTTGTCATCCCAATGATAACTGCATCGGGTCCACCTTCTGAGGAGGATGGAGTGTTGCTGCCATTAGTTACATGATGTAATGGACTGGCTGAATCATCATCAGTGCTGATTACTGAAGAAGGACCTAGAAGTAGTTTACATTCATCAAACCTATATATATAACAATGTAAATACTTCAATAGCAGAATTAATGACAAAAATAGCTCAGATCACCAGTGTATAATTTTTGAAGAAAATAAATAGATTTTGTTTGTTGAATATCTGTACTCTTTGAAATACTTCATGTAAATGCTGGAGAATGAGATATTAATTGGATTTCTGGAGCAATACATTATCAGTCCTCAAAGATTAAGCTTTGCCATTCCCCACTCAGCAAAAGAACACTGTGATAGTAGCAATAAACACTCTCCATTAATATTACTATTAATATTGCACAATCCAATTTAACTGCCCTACATGCCAACATTTTTAAAAAACAGTTTTAAAAAAAACTGCCACACATTCAAAATGGCTGGCAATTCAAAAAGAAGTGCAAAGCGAAGCAAATGCAGTGTCCATAAGCTTTAGAATGAAAAAAATAATGGTAATTTTCCTTTTTGTTACATTTGCTTTCAAAACTTTTAATGGTGTTTTGGATCACATGGCAGAATTTAGTATGTTGGTCTACAAAATATAATAGCACATGAAATGTAATTACAATGAGAGTGCATTGAAATATGAGCTTGTCTTGATCAAAGGTCCAGGAACATCCAATATTTCATCAGTCTTGTTAATATACAAGGGTGAATAACAGGAACATAAAAATGCACTTTTGCTCTAAATTTAGATATTTCAAAAGAGAAATGTGAGCATAATTTATTTCATAGAGTTTGATAGACAGCATCTCTGGAAATATAGATTTTTGATATTTTCTGATGTAAGTTGCAGTCTGCTTGCTTTTGAAACCAAAACTAATGGTAAATGAAATGCATTCAATGCTCAATTGAATCTGCTAACAATACTAAATCATCCACACAAAAAGCATACATTTTAAAAGTGCTCAGAAATGATGCTTCCAAGACATTTTTATAATAACACTGATGAAGACATTGATCTGGATCAGTTGCAGTGAACAATTTTACCAGCATTTCTGTTCCAAGAAATAACTTCAAAAGCTTCAGCCTTGCCTTTATAAAGATCTTATAACTGAAAACCAACCAGCTCTTTTTCCAAGGTATGGTGATAGACTCAAGAATCATTGAGAAAATTCATTTGTGATTTTATTGCACAAGGAATGTAAATAATATTTTATAAAACTGGTCATAAGACAGATAATGATTTTGACAATTATGAACTCTAACAATTCTGAGGAGTTAAACACTCATCTTCGGAAGTGCATCCCCATTGCACTAATTCCACTACTTTCAAACTGACTAACACTGCATCTGCCATGGTTGAGATAGCTTGTTATGAGCACAATTGTGAATAAAGCTAAGAAATAGAATTGTTGAGATCTGAATTAATTTCACTTAAGGCATTTACAGTGGAGAGGAAAAAAATCACAATTCTGGACTTAACACTGTCTAAGCTAATATCCTATAATGGAAACATTTCTTTCTTTCTTAAACTAATGTTTCAAGCCACAATATATTGAAGGCTGCTCTATTTAAAACAAAATAACATGCAATGTCACATTTTCCCAGTTACTATATCTTAAATATGAATATAAGGGTTCCAATTGGTTCTCGTCTCAGTGGCTAACTATTCATTAAGGTGTAAAACTGAACCATCCAGAAAAGTCCCAGGCTCAAAATCTGCTCCAACACTGAACATAGACAGTGTGGTGATGAAAACACTATACTTGTTCTCATGGGCAATAAAATCACCCAGGTTTCTCATTCAGTTGGTCTGTCTGACAATCCCAACTATTATGCATACAAATGGTTGGGAGATCAGGACAGGACTGCAGTACACCCATATAATCAAATAATCTGCTGGCATTTTCCTTGTTGAACACAAAATCAATGAAGAAATGCTGTTGATTGGTCTCACGCTCACAGCCACCTGCAGAGATATTGTCATGGCACGTATTTAGTGGTTAGAATAATGGCAGAATTTGTAAATGGTGAGATATTGGGCACGAACAATATGCAGCCAGGGTAGGGGTTTCAAAATTCTAAATCACCACAGGGCAAGTTTGCAGATGCAACCTGTTGCAAACATCCCACACCTGACTCCAGTTGGAAAACCTTTAGAAGGAAGTCGGTGGGTATGCACAATGAAATACTTGGTGCAATTGTCAGGCCTGCTTGAATTCATCAATGTCAAGAATTTTGCACAGGACATTGCAAAAGGCATGGATTCCATCCTATCCAGCTTAGAAGTAGAGGGGGGGGGGGGGGGGGGGGGGTCAACTCAACTACCACATTATGTGGTGAAAATGTGTTGCTGGAAAAGCGCAGCAGGTAAGGCAGCATCTAAGGAACAGGAGAATCGATGTTTCGGGCATAAGCCCTTCTTCCTACCACATTATGTGGACCTAACCAGAGTAACCAATGTTTGATTACTGATACCTGAGTTTCCATTTCACTACAAGCAGAAACCTTGTATTGTCAGAGTGCTACAGTAGTAACTCAGAAGTTATGCAATGTCAATTTGCTTCTGAGGATGCTCATCCTTCTCCATGGAGGTGTTATGAAATTGAAAATATGTACTGTACCTTTAAGAGAGAATGACAAGCATGTAGCAGGCACAATTGAAAGATGTAACATTTTAGCTGTAACCTAGATACCTCATTGTTTTCACAGCAGTTCAAATTTAACCCATTAGTTTAAATTATGCCCCAAGATACTAAAACCCAATTGAATTTGAATTTTACTGTTTTGACAAAATCAAACCAATGAGACAATCCAATGTTTTGAGGTAAAAAGAGCAGGTACTTTGGACAGTTAGCAGAGAAAGAGCGCCACCTGCCATTGTTCACATAGACTGCCTGAAAACTCTCTTAAAAAAGAAAGTAGCTTTTTCATGTGAACCATCTTTTCTAGATTAGATGAGATTATTTACAGTGTGGAAACAGGCCCTTCGGCTCAACAAGTCCACACCGGCCCACCGAAGCGTAACCCACCCAGACCCACTCTCCTACATTTACCCCTTCACCTAACACTATGGGCAATTTAGCATGGCCAATTCACCTAACCTGCACATTTTTGGATTGTGGGAGGAAACCAGAGCACCCGGAGGAAACCCACGCAGACACGGGGAGAATGTGCAAACTCCACACAGTCAGTCGCCTGAGGTGGGAATTGAACCCTGGTCTCTGGCGCTGTGAGGCAGCAGTGCTAACCACTGTGCCACTGTGCCGTCCACATCTTTACAGCAGAAAATTGAGGATGACCCAGCGAGATCTACAAACAGAGGAAGATCAATGCTGTCGGATTTTGAAACCTGAGTTGCTGTAAATTTAATAGGGGCTTTATCAGATCAGTATATTGTTATAGAGTGGGAGGTAGGTAACAAATTTTTAAGACAAAGGAGGCTTAGAGTTGTAAATAGTTATTGTTTAATGATCACTTTTGGAGCTAAAGAATAAAATATTTTTTATAGATCCTGCATCTTTCAAAATTATAACTTCCTTCCTCTCTCCCCCTGTTCTTTCTGAGTAAACTTTACCCACAGAAGTGAATTCTTTGTACAGATCAGGCACAAACTCCATACCCAGAGTGAAATTTGGATAGTTCTCTGTCACCCATACTTTAACAGATTATGAGGCAAAGTGAACTTTTCTGTGTGTTTGATTTAATTAGCAGAATGGTTTACTACCTTGTCGTAACAGTTTGGGGGCTCGGGCCCATGGTTTGGACAAGTTTAGACAGATCTAAGCTGAGATTTGGACAGATTTGAACAGATTTGTGGTGTGAAAGATCTCAGCAGATTTAAACAATGCCAATTAGTGTCCAAAATCTTTAAATAAAATGTAGGTGAGACAATTTGTTTGATTTTGGTTACTTGTGGTTGGTTAAATTAAAACTGAGAGAAATGGCTCTCAAAATTGCTAAAGAGGTTCTGGGGTTTGAAGATGATCCCCAAATTTTCCAGGAAGGTTTAGGAGGAACGAAAAAGATCTTACTTTTAGAATTAGCAAAGAGGTTAGAATTGGGTTTAACCAAGGACAAACATAAAGCTGAAATCATAAGGGAGTTACTCAAACAAGTGCAGAAACAGACAAGTGCAGTAGAGTTAGAGAAACTTAAGTTACAATTGAGGAAAATTGAGTTACAAGATAAAGAGAGAGGAAAAAGAATGGGAAAAAGAAAGAGAAAAAGAGAGAAGAAAGAGACGCAGTCATAGAGTCATAAAGTCATAGAGATGTACAGCATGGAAACAGGCCCTTCTGACCACCCCGTCCATGCTGACCAGATATCCCAACCCAATCTAGTCCCACCTGCCAGCACCCGGCCCATATCCCTCCAAACCTATATACCCATATACTCATTATATACCCATCCAAATGCCTCTTAAATGTTGCAATTGTACCAGCCTCCACAAGAGAGAAAAAGAGAGAGAATTTGAACTTCAGAAGTTGCGAATTAGTCAGCAAAGTCAAGTCAACAGGATGGAGATTAAAAGAGAATGTAGTGATATATACAAAATGTTAAAACACTGCTATATTTTGATGAGAAAAATATCATAGCCTTCTTTATTTCATTTGAAAAATTGGTTAGGCAGATAGAGTGGTCAGAGGACTTGTGGGTAATGATATTTCAGACTAACCTGGTAGGCAGAGCTAATGAGGTATTTGCAGTGCTGTCAGATGAGGGGTCAAGACATTATGAAGAGGTTAAACAGGCTATTTTAAGTGCTTATGAATTGGTACCAGAAGCGTATAGACAGTGGTTCAGAAACACAAAGAAGGAGCCAGGTCAGACTTAATTTGAGTTCGCAAGAGTTAAACATGGTCATTTTTATAGATTGGTGTGGGTATTAAAAATAGATAAGAGGCTCTAAGAAAGATTATTCTACTGGAAGAGTTTAACAGCTCACTTCCAGAAATGATAAGAATTCATGTGGCTGAACATAAAGTTCAAGAAGTGAGAAGATCAGCAGAGATGGCAGATGAATATACATTGGTGCATACAACAAAGCTTAGCTTCTGGCAAGAATTTCATCCTGTGAGGGATAGAATTTGGGAGAAGGGGAGATCCTACACTATGAAACAAAGTGTAGAGAACACTGGTAATTGTTTATACGTGTTAAAAAAGAAGCCCAAGAGGGTGAAAAAGAGGAGAAAGGCCGAAGGTGTAACGGAGTGGGACACTGAAAATTACAGTGCCGGTGGTTTAAAATGGGCACTGCCAGAAAGTGGGACACATAAAGTCACAGTGCTGGTCGCTAAAGAAAGACACTGTGGGAAAAGATGTGGTAAAAGAAGCTAAGCCAGTGGCATTAGCAAAAATAGTAAAGGAGACACAAGAAGAGATGAGGAACTGCAGGAGAGTGCACAGCCTAGGCAGGGGCTGGGTATGGAGTTTGTGCCTGATCTGTACAAAGAATTCACTTCTGTGGGTAAAGTTTACTCAGAAAGAACAGGGGGAGAGAGGAAGGAAGTTATAATTTTGAAAGATGCAGGATCTAACCAGTCTCTAATAAATAAGAGATGAACGTATTTGCACTCTTACTGACCTGTTACCTGAGAGAGTGGTAATTTGTTGGATAGATGGACAGGAATTTAGCGTTGGAGTGCCAACTCAAAACTGGGGAAGTAATAGTGGGAGTGATTGACAGAGGGTCAATTCCAGGAATCCAGTTTGTTCTTGGGTATGATTTAGCAGGATCCAAGGTAGGAGTGACACCCCTTGGGAGACGCCCAAGGAAGACCAGGGAACTAAGAATTTAAAAGAAAAATACCCAGGTATTTTCACAGACTGTGTAGTAACAAGATCTTACTATCATAAGTCACAGCACAAAGCAAAAACTAAAGAGAAAGATGAAGGAGTTGAAGCTCAGTTTGCAGATACCATTTGATGTAATGGTGCAGGATAAATCTGAACGGCAGAGGGTCAGACAGAAGTGTTTAGGCTAATGGACTTATAATAGAAAGACGAGACAATAAAAGATCTATATGTTGATGCATACTCAGAAAAAGAATCAGAATGTATTCCCAAGGGTTATTATCTTAAAGATAGAATCCTAAGATGAAAACGGAGACCACAGCAGGTTAGTGCAGAGGAGAAATGGGCCGAAGTGCACAAGATTGTGCTGCCAGTAGCATACAGACAGGAAGTGTTATGGCAGCATGTGAATTACCAGTACGAGGTCACCTAGGTGTACGGAAGATTCAGGCTAAGGTACAAAAGCATTTGTATTGGCCTGGAATGCACAAGGATGTGGTTAACTTTTGCCATATATGTCATACATGCCAAATGTAAGCCATAGGCAGTAATAAAACCAGCACCTTTGTTGCCAATTCCCGCGTTTGAAGAACCATTCACATGGGTTATGATTGATTGTGAACGTCTCCTTCCAACAATTAAAAGTGGGAACCAGTACCTGCTAACCATAATGGATGTGTCTACCAGATTTCTGCAGCCAATTATGGAGGTTTAGGCAAAAAGGGTCGGAGAGGAGCTAATAGCTTTCTTCACGCGATACGGGCTATCCAGAGAGATTCAATCAGACCAAGAATCTAATTTTACTGCTAGGCTGTTTAAGGAAGTCATGGAGAGCTTAGGTATACTTTAAATCAGGTGCATATCATCCTGAATCCCAGGGACCTTTAGAAAGGTGGCATCAGACTCTGAAGACCATGTGAAGAACACACTGTCAGGATTACTCGAATGATTGGGATAAAGGTATCCCTTTTCCTTGTTTGCCATTGTTTGATGTGGTTCTGTGATTGGAGAGCACTTACTCAACAAAGTGTGCTAATAGCTACACTCAAATCATTTAAAATAATCAGTTTGAGCTTATCACATGGCTCATTTACATTAAATATAAGCTGCATACATTCATTCTCTATGTTTACGTTCTGCAAAAAATGGAAATATGTCCATAACATGCACTTGTATAAAAATGTCCGGGAGCAAGGAGGGGACTTTAGTTTTCTGCATGGACAATGTCTCTGCCAGAGTCAGCATGTCAACAAATCAGCATCTTTCTCCTGTAGTAACTGGAAATTGTGGCGAGTCTTTGAAATTTCCATTCTTTTGCCCTAATCAGGGCAAGATGAAGAGCTTCAGTTAAAGATTCTCTCTTCAACAATATTCATATTTTGTATAACTGAACAATAGAAATATTTTTATCTCTCTTGGAATCCAGAATCTCCCTTGTGTAATAGAGTGACAAATGAGCAGATGTTGCAAATATCACCTGTCCCGGCCTGGTCTCATCCCTTCCTGGCTAAACATCAAGGTCAGCCCATGCATTACCAGGATGGCTGCTGCATGGGATTTCTCTACCTCTCCCCTATCTCAGAAGGAATACCTGTCTTAGTGCTGCCAGCTAGTAAGTTAAATAAAACTGAATGACCCCAATATTTTCAGCAAGTCGGAAATATGTGTGAGAAGCTAAAAATGTTCAGATGCCTTATTTTAAACAATGTCCTCTAGTTTTAGATTAACCCACAAGAAGAAATATTGTCCTAGCATCCACCCTGGCAAACTCCAGCAGAATCTCATGCTTCAATCAGATCAGATCTCATTTTGTTAAACTTCAATGACTACGTAACTTAACTGTTATTATACAACGCACTGATCCCATGAATCAGCAATGTGCGACTGCATTGAATTGCTTCTAATGCAATTATGCATGTCCCTCCTCATGTGAAGAGACCAAAACTGTACATAGTATGACAGATGCAGCCCTCAAGAAAAGTTCTCTGCAGCACTAGCAAGATATCCCTACATTAATGCTCCATTCTCTTCACAATAATTGCCAAAATTCTATCCCTCTATAATGCAGAACTTTATAATTCCTCTCCAGTTTCATCATATATTGCTTTACTACCTGCCAAAATGGACAGATTCACATTTTCCCATATTATACTCCATCTTCTATTTGCCTGGTCATTTAATCTAACTATATCCTTTTGCAGACTGTTTGTGAACTCATCACAAATCACTTTCCTACCTATACTTATGGTATCAGCAAATTTAGCTCCAAGCACCTTGTCCTTTCATCCAAATCATTAACATAGATTGTAAATAGTTGAAGCCCTGCACCGATACCAGTGACACTCCACTAGTTACAGTTTGACAACCTGAAAATAACCCAGGCAAGAGTGCCCTGAGGCATGATACATTGGCGAGACTGAGCAGAGGCTACGGCAATGGATGAATGCACAACAAACAACAGACAGGAGTGTTCCTTCCCAGTCGGAGAACACTTCAGCGGTCAGGGACATACGACCTCGGACCTTCGGATGACTATCCTCCAAGGTGACCTTTGGGTGAGGCAATAGCACAAAGTAGCCAAGCAGAGGCTGATAGCCAAGTTCAGTACCCATGGGGATGGCCTCAACTGGTGACCTTGGGTTCATGTCACACTACAGGTGACCCCACTCTATATATATATATATATATACACACACACACATTCCTCCATACACTCACGCAGACCCTCTCTCATAGACAAGCTCTTTCTCATCTGCTCACACATATACGCCCCACATTCACACCCGCACATGCACCCTCTCACAGACTTTTATCCCTTTACACTCACACTCACAGACACTCACACCACCCCGCACACATGCGCACACACCCACATGCACGCATACATATAAGTTTGTGGGCTGAATTTGTACTTGCAGAATTACATTTTATTTTGCTCAAAAACTGCATGAATCCATGTAAGATTCTGTAAACCCTTTTTTAGAAATAGAATCAATCTGAACGTTGGGGCACAGACAGCCTCATACATGCACCCCACACCTTCAATGCACTATCTGAACCGACATGGCACCTATGGTTAATGTTCACTTGAGAATGTACCTTTTTAAAAAGTGGGATTTATATATGAAAGAACTGAAACCAACATGGTCATTCTAAAAAATGAGAGACTCAACAAACAATCCAGGTCTTTTTCAATATATTATTTCAGTTACATCACACTGTAAACTTTTGCTATAAATTCTGTGTCTTATGATATTATACTCCACAATCACCTGATGAAGGAGCAGCGCTCTGAAAGCTAGTGGGTCCAAATAAACCTGTTGGACTATAACCTGATGGTGTGCGATTTTTAACTTTGAAAAAAACTTCGGTAACACAACTCTCCGCTTCCTGTTGGCCAACCAAATTTCCATTCATACTAATACATTACCCGAACACCATGAACTCTTATCTTGCATTTTCATCTTTTATGCTGCATTGTATCAATTGCCCTTTGGAAATCCAAGTACATTATAATTACTGATTCGTCATGAGTCACTCTTTATTTTGTCAAAAAATTATCATAATTTTGTCAAGCACAATTTCACTTTCACAAAACCATGTTGACTCTGGCATATTGCATGATGATTTTCAAAATGTCCTACTATTACCTCCTTAATTATGGATTTTAGCATTTTCACAGGGTTCGATGTTAAGCTGACTGGGCTATTGTTTCCTGCATTCTGTCTACCATCTTTCTTGAACAGAGAACTTTAAGTTTTCCAATCAGTAAGGAACTATTCAGAATCAAGGGCAGTTTTAAATATTGCATCCACTAACTCTACTCTTTCTTTTAAGACACTGAATACAGGTCATCAGATCTTGGAGACTTGTCAATCTTTACCCTTATTTTTATTCCCAGTATCATTCCTTCGGGATTGAGATTGCTTTAAATACTACCCCCCTTTTCCACCTTAAATTTCAACTCACCTTGGAATGAGCTTTGTGTCTACCACAATGAAAACTGACAAAAAGTATCTATTCTATGCTTATTTATTGCAGAAAAAAAAGATATTTTGTCAAAATTTTGTATCTTGCACTTATCACGACAATTAATGGAATTACCATTGCTAAGGAAAAAACAATACTTATACTGTGTTAGAGAAAAGTGTTGATTCTCAATTCCAAAGACCAACGTACTGGATGTGAAACTGTTTCTCTCTCCACAAACACTGCCAGAGCAGCTGAGTTTCTTCAGCATTTTCTAACTTTATTTCAAATCTCCAGCATCTGCAGCATTCTGTTTTTCTAGTTCAATTAGTTTGAGGTTAGTAATGGTAGAAGCTAAAGATGAACCATGAATTGAATTTTATACTGAGGCAAGACTAAGTTTATGAAAGTGAGATATGATTTGGCAAATATGGTCTGGAAACAATTATCACAGGTCAATCAATAAGAGCAGTTGGAAGTATTCAAGGCGAAAGTAAAGAGGATTCAGGATCAATATGAATCCGACAAAGAAATAGGATGGATTTGCTAATCTCCATTCGATTAAAGGTTACAGAGCACCAAAGTGGGATAAAGCACAAAAAAGGCAATGGCAGATAACAAAAGCTCAATTCTGGCAAAAGCTCAGAGCAACATCGAAAATGAAGGAGTGAAATGAAAGAGAGGAAATCAAAGTGAGGACCTAACAAAATATTGGCAAGTCAAGTCAAGAGAAACCTGAAAGCTATTGTATAAAAAGATCAAGAGTGAAAGGTGTAATTAAGGGAATGTTAGGACCAATTAGAGACTGTGGGCAGAACCTTTTATTGCATCTGGTTCTTGCCTGCCAGCTGTCTCTTCCACAGGAGACCTGCAAAAGCCACAGTAATCGAGCATTGGTGAGGCCATTGGCAGGTTTGCAGTGGAATCGAGACCCTTGGCCAGACATTCTGCCAGGCAAGAGGCCAACCAAAGTCCAGTCAGAGGCCACTCAGTGAAGTCATCATTTAAGGCTAATGTGGAAAATTGTAACTTTTTTTTTGTTGCTGTCAAAATGCTAATTTGCTTTTCATTTTCTCTGTATTTTCCCATTTTCTTGCCATTGCTCAACCACACCAGAAGATTCCATCCTTTGTTCCCAAATTTGATTTGATGCTATTGTTTTTCAAAACAAATTTTGATCTTTGGTTCTTGTTAATGCTGGTTTATCGAATACTTGTGATTTAACATTCTGGTAGGTGGTACTGGTTCTTTATGTCCTAGTATTCTAGTAGGAGAGTATAGATGCCTGGTAGTCCAGCCATTATCACACTTACGAGTGATCAGATTGGTGGTTCACAATAGCTCCATCAGGGACAAATGCGCCAACTTTGAAATATGTTTGATCCTGTCTTTACTCCTCTGTTAATCTTGATTAGCCAGTTGTACAGTCCTGTTCAACTTCACTGATACCTCCAGTTGGGAAAATGTTGCTTGTATATTACTAAGGGCTTAACCAAGATTAGTTTTGGATTTTGATAGTTATTGAGAGTGCTAATTAGCAAACAACTGATTTCAAAGAAGTTAATGGCATTGAGAAATTGCAATTTTGAAAATACATTAATCATTGTTTACCAAAAATGTATTACATTGATTATCTAGAATTATAAAACATAAATCAAATGCTAATTTTGGAAAGATTGTACAAGTACTGTGCCATTCTGATTAAATGGGGTCGCTTAATTGTTTGTCAATGTCAAAATGAGCAATCACTCTGTCACATAGTATTGATCTTCTGTACCAAAACATTGCTCCACATTTTACTAGTTGCCAAGATCATATTCCTTTATCTCACATTTCTCTACTGTCACTAGGCTTCTCACCTCAGAGCCCTGTGATGCAATTCCATAGGAGCAACAATTTTCTAATGCCTTCCCCGATTTTCCATTCCTCACACAAGTCTAGGCAGAATATCAATGTACTATTTGAGTGTGACAAACACATGTGCCCTCCTGATGTCATGTATTCCTTTCTGGAAGGATCCCTGAATACTCATCAGGAGTTGGTTCTTTCTCCTTCTACTTCCCAGCCAAAATAGCAAGTTCACTTCTTCAACTGAAGCATTGTAAAAAATTGCAAGGCTAATCCTATGTTTTCTGCTGGAAATGTGAAAGTGTGAGAATTGCCCTAGCACTTGCACTCCCTACATTTCAAGATGATTTTGTGTCTTCATAGCTTCAAAATAACCAGATTGTAACTGGCAGAAACATAATGACTGTCAAATTCCTACTGCAACCTCATTTTAGTTTCATTACAAGACATACAAGGAAATATGGTTCCAAGCAGATTTCATGAGTGCAAGAAAATCTGACCTCATTTGGCGTCTAAAGTTACAGCATTTAAAATTATTTTTTAAAAAAGCAGAGACAAAACTAAAGAATGGTGTTTATCAGGAAAAATAAGGCACCAAACCTCAGACGGATCATTGTTCGCAGCAAACTGCCCGGCTTTCAGGACAACACCATACAACCTTGTCACTGTAGACGCTGCAAGGCGTGTCAGAGTGTCGACATAGATACCACCATTACATGTGGGGACACCTCCCACCGTGTACACGTCAGGTACTCATGCGACTCGGTCAATGTTGTCGATCTCATACACTCTTGCAGACCCTCTCTCATACACAAGCTCTCTCTCATATGCTCACACATACACTCCCATACTCAGACATGCACCCTCTCACAGACTTATATATCCCCTTACACACACACACACACTCTCTCACAGACACTCATACCCCCCTACACACACACACACACACACATTTGTGGGGTGAATTTGTACTTGCAGAATTACATTTTATTTTGCTCAAAAACTGCATGAATCCATGTAAGATTCTGTCAATCCTTTTTTTTGGATTGGAATCAGTCTGAACATTGGGGCACAGACAGCCTCACACAGGGCACCTTACACCTTCAATGCATTATCTGGGCCAACATGGCACCTATTGTTAAAGTTCACTTGAGAATGTAACTTTAAGAAAATTCTGGAATTTACATATGAAAGAATTGAAACCAACATGCCCATTCTAAAAGATGAGAAATTTAACAAATAATCCAAGTCTTTTACAATGCATAATTTCAGTTACGTCACACTGTAAATTTTTGCTATAAATTCTGTGTCCTATGACCTTATACTCCACAACCACAAGAAGAAGGAGCAGCGCTCAGAAAGCTAGTGCTTCCAAGTAAACCTGTTGGACTATAACCTGCTGTTGTGTGAGTTTTCACTAGGAAAAATAAAAACTAAGAGATTCTGGTCAGACCTCTGGCCCACCATACAGATGGAGCAGCTCATTATTAGGATGAGCTTCAGTAGCTTTGGTACAGATATTGTAGAATGACCCAAGGTTCAGCGGGAAACAGTAGTGTAGCCATAATTGGGCAGATAATGAACACGTCACCCCAATATGCACACATGCTGAAAGCAAAAAGCCATTAGAGCACCAATATAGTTTTGGACATAGTGCGTAATCATGATCCTTGATATCATTGTATAAACACTAAGCACAGTTATTTGACATTATTTTATCTATTTATTTCGATGTTGATTTATTTTTATAATTTAATTTCTCGTAAACTAATAGGTCAAGTGATTATGTCTAAATATATTGCATAATTCTAATTTAATACACAATGTAATTTCAATATAATAATCTATTTTATGGTACCAAGTCATCTACTATTTATAAACTCCACACTACCACAACTCTGACCCACCAACCCAATAAACCTATGTTTAGCCAGAAAGCATCTTTTTATTTTTTAAGTTGTACTATTTAGAAGGCCAAGCTTCTCCTATTAAGCAGACACAATTTATTTTATGATCTCTGAAAGAGACAGTTTAGGGCAGGACAACAGGAGAAAATGAGGACTGCAAATACTGGAGAGTCAGAGTCAAGAGTGTGGCACTGGAAATGCACAGCAGGTCAGGCAGTATCTGAGGAGCAGGAGAGTCGACGTTTTGGGCATAAGCCCTTCATCAGGAATGTGAGGTGGGGAGGCAGTGAAAGGGGATGAGAGATAAATAGGAAGGAGGGTGGGGCTAGGGGAAAGTAATTTGGAAAGTGATAGGTAGATGCAGATGGAGGGGTAATGGCGATAGTTCAGAGCGGAGGGTAGAGTGGATAGTTTGGAAGGAAGATGGACTGGTAGGACAGTTCAAGAGGGCAGTGCCGTATTGGAGGGTTGGATCTGGGATACGATCGGAGGAGGGGAGATGACCAAACTGGTGAAATCGACGTTGATGTCGTGTGATTGGAGGGTCCCAAGGTGGAAGATAAGGCATTCTTTCTCCAGACATCCGGTGGCTTCCTTCCCACCTATCCGCTTCACCCTCCAGTCCGACCTATCACCATCACCCCCCCAACCTGCATCTTCCTCTTACTTACCAAGCTACCTTCCTCCCAGCCCCAACCCCCTCCTATTTATATCTCAGCCCCCTTTCCCTGACCCTCACATCCCTGATGAAGAGCTTATGCTCAAAACATCGACTCTCCTGCTCCTCGGATACTGCCTGACCTGCTGTGCTTTTCCAGCGTCACACAGCAAAACAGTATTAATCTATTGCAAGGAGGAACTACACACAAGAAGATTTAACTGCTGAAGTGTTGCACCAGTCATTCACTCACTTAGTAGTCGTAAAATATTTTAATTCAATTGCAGCAATTGGAAAGCTTTGTTTCCCCAAAAGTATTCAGAAATTTCTAAACTAAAATTATTAAATTACAAGCATACTAACTTCATGTTGCCTGCTTATTTCAAGAATTTCAGTGTTAACCAGGTTGTTGATTGCCATCAGTGGATGGGAGGGCATATGGTGAGCAGCGGCTGGGCTGTACTGCTTAAAGTTGAACTGCAATGTGGCTGCAGCAGGTACTGGGAGTTCTTTCAGAGGTGACTTCTGAAGAAGGCCACAGTTGAAACAGTGATGCTTTCAAGACTTCAAAGGTTGTGCTAGAGGCCTTGACCAAGAAACTGATAACTTGTATTTGCAGGAGACCTGGAGGCCCTCCAGACAAACAACCAAAGGGTAGCGGAAGCAGAGAATTAGTTGATACATAACATGAATCAAGCCCGAAGGCACTGTATGCGATATTGCCTGAAGTCCACACACAAGTCGTCAAGGTCAATGAATACATCTTCAAATGTCAAACCCTGCCAAATGCACCATCAGTTGCCCTCCTGCTCAATTTACCAGATTCTCATCACCCACCTACCCATAATCTCTGCCAATCAGCAGACTTGTTTAACATTAATAGTCACACTCCACACAGCTCACATCTACATCTCAAAGGATATATATTTCCAGCTTTTCACTCACCCTCTCTGAAATACTTCATTCCTTCTTACAAGACATGGTTGTGCACAATTGGAAGCTGCTGCTAACCAGTGTGGACAGGGACTGCATGTCCCACTCCAAGTGGCAACTGTTCACTCTCCCTGTCAGGATGTATCCAAAGAGGAATGGCAGCTTTCAAATTCATGTCTGAGTGCAACTGTTTCATATAGAAGCCCTGCAACCAGCATAAAATCCTATAATAACTGCCACATCACTCTCTGTAGATTATTGCAATTTAAAACAACACAAACCTTCAAATATTTGCAGAATTGAAGTAACAACCAGAGAAAACCAACCAGCAACTAACCTACAAGTAGCTGATGATCTTTTTAAATAGTGAAGATGGGAGTTCCTTTTTCTGGCTGAACATGCATTTGATTGTCTATGGTGAGATGGAGCATTGAGATTCAAGGTGGCACCATTGGTATCAAATCAGTGTTGCAAGCTCAATTTCATATTTCTGGCAGGTATTAACTGCATATGAATGGCTTTCAGCTTGACTCACTCTAAAATTCTGTGCACAGATGCATGTGATTTTGGAGTTCTAAGGGCACATTTGGCAGCCAAAAAATCCCACAGTCCAAAGCTGTGCAGGTCAGGTGAATTGGCTATGCCAAATTGCCCATAGTGTTAGATGCATTAGTCAGAGGGAAATAGGTCTGGGTGGGTTACTCTTTGGAGGGTCGGTGTGGACTGGTTGGGCTGAAGGGCCTGTTTCCACACTGTAGGGAATCTAATCTAATCTAATATTGCAGTTTATTGCCCCAAATTCCATGGCAGTGTTGCTTCACAGCCCAGTCAGGCTGCCAAAACAGGACACTGTGATTTTAATTAGCCACTTTCTAGTTTAACAGGAATGTACTTATAAAATGCTCATGCTTATCAAATCATCCAGTAGCTGTAAAACTGTCGATGGTTATTATTTGATAGATGTTTATGCTAAAAGGCAATCACAGGTCATGGCCCCTATATGTTATCATAAAATAATGGATGGGACAGTGGCGTATGAGTTACCAGCAATCAAGTGAAAACCAGAACATATTGAAAATGTAACAGCCCAAATGACAGGTTACCAGGCGCAGAAGGAATGGCCATTGGAATTCTAATAATTGCTATCCAATTATATTTTTACTTCTAGTTTTTCTTATCAAATTTCTTTGTGCCTACTCACTCATAAAGGAGTTAACACTTAACTAAGGAGTAATTCATTGCTATCTCTTCTACCCCACCCAATTTGGGATTAATTCTTGCATAAATCATAACAGTGAGAATCAAAAGGCAAGAAATTCAAGCCAACCCTTACTGGCCAACACTAATCTGCCCTCATCTATGATTTCTGTCCAGGATTGTAAGTGACCACAAAAATCATCTGTTTGTAGCTCTGCTGATTTTCTGACCACATTAAAATACTGTTATCACGTGGAAAATGATAATATTATTTATTATATTATTTTACAATGAAAAAAAGAAAAAATAACCACGTTGCTTACTACGTTTTTTTACATTTTAATGCATTATGACATTTCTGAGAATTGGCAAAATAGTATCACGTATGTCACCAATTATACATTGCTTGTCATTATGAGAATCAATTTGCTTCGGAGGATCTCTGTGATGAATCACTGTATCAAAAACATATCTATAATACAATACTGCATCTAATAATGATGTTTGAAAGTGTTGAAACATTTTACACTTCCTTTTCAGAATTTTCCTGACTCCTCGTCAGGCTTAGACCATAGACAATAAGAAGCAGACCATGCGGCCCATAAAGTCTGCATCACCAGTCAATGAGATCATGCCTAACTTGATAACCTTAAAATCCAATTTCCCGAGTTTTCCCCAGAACCCTTGATCTACTTCCTAATTAAAGATAAGTCAATCTCAGCCTTGAATATACATTGCAACCCAGCCTCTCCAGCTTGCTGTACTAAAGAATTACACAGATTGACTATTCATTGGGAGAAGAAATTCCTCCTCTCCTCTGTTTCAATAAGGTTTCATCTAAATTCCAATTAGTACAGGCCCTACCAATTTAACCTCTCCTCATAAGACAGTCCGTTCATACTTGATGTCATTCCCTGGACTGCCTCCATCACGAGTATATCTTTCCATAGATAAGGGAACTAAAACTGTTCACAGTATTCAAATTGTGATCATACTAGCATTAAGGCATAAGGCTACAGATTGTCTAACTGGTGTTTTGTATAGTTTTAGCAAAACTTCCGCAGATTTATCCCCTTTTGAAATAAAGGCAAACATTGCATTTGCTTTCCCAATTCCCACTGATCTCAGATGCAATTTTTTTTTGTGATTCATGCACAAAGACTCACAAATCCCTCTGTTCTGTATGTTTCAGCAGTCTTTCTCAATTTGAATAATATTCAGCTCCTGTATTATTCCTGTCAAAGTGCACAATCTCTCATTTCCCATATTATATTCTATCTGTCAAGTTTTAGCCTACTTGCTTAACATATCTATATACTTCTGTAGACTCTTTGCGTCATCCTCATCACTTGCTTTTCCACCTAATTTTGTGAAAGTTAAAAACTAGACTACATTCTATTCATTTTCCTCATTCAAGTTGTTGATATGTTGTAAACATATAATAATAGATGTTAGAGGAGAAAGTGAGGTCTGCAGATGCTGGAGATTAGAGCTGAAAATGTGTTGCTGAAGAAGGGCTTATGCCCGAAACGTCGATTCTCCTGTTCCCTGGATGCTGCCTGACCTGCTGCGCTTTTCCAGCAACACATTTTCAGCAATAATAGATGTTACTCTAACTTGCCGATAGTTACCAATTTTTTATCTCATCTTTTTAAATAAGGTTGTCACTTTGTAAGTTTTCCAATCCTCAGGGAGTTTTTCAGAATCTAAGGATTCCTGGAAGATTACTACCAGTGCATTCACTAACACCATAGCTACTTTCCTTAATATCCTAGGATGCCCAATTTTTTCTCTAATATAGCTATTGTAGTTTTTTTAAATAGCAATGTGGGCGTTGCTAGCTGGCCAGCATTTATTGTCTGTCCCTAGTTACTTTTGAGAAGGTGGTGGTGAGCTGCCTCCTAAAATTGTTGCAGCCCTCTCCCATTTTTGCCCCTTGATTATTTAGCGTTTTTAAAATGCCATTATTGCCTTTTATTGCAAAGACTGTAGCAAAGTTTCTGTTCAACCCCTCTGCTGTTGCTGGCTACACATTATTGTTTCTGTATCCTCAATCTCATTCTTCAAAGTTTACCATTTCCCTCTTCTTTTTTAGATCATCTCCTGTTGATTAACAAAAAGCTTTACTAATCCTCTGGCTTACCACTAATTTTTGGCACATTATTTCAGTCTGATGATATCTTTAACTTCCCTGGTTAATCATTGTTGACTTATCCTCTTTCCAGAATCACTGTTCCTCACTGAGATATGTCTTTGCTTTGAGCTATGAACTATTTCTTAAACATTTGCCATTGTTCTTCAACTGTCTTTACTGCTAAACCCCTTTCCTAGTCCATTCCAGCCAACTGTGTCCTCATTCTGTTGTAATTACCTTTACTTGTGCTTAGCACTTTTGCTTCCAACCCGAGTTTTTTGCTTTCAAACTGAATGCTAAAGTCTACCATGTTATGGTTACTGCTTTCTTGGGGATCTTTTACTCTGAGATCATTTATTAAATCTGCCACATTTTACATCACTACATCTAAAATAGCCTAATCCCTAGTTGAATCCAAAACATTGTTCCAGGCAACTATCATAATTACACTCTCTGAATTCTTCCACACGACTACCTTTGTCAATTTGATTTCGCAATCTGCATTAAGATAGAAGTTACCCATGCTTAATGTACTGCCTTTGTTACACACTTTCATTAATTCTTGATTTATTCGTTATCCCACCATATAGTGACTGTTAGGCAGCCTATAGACTACTGCTGCCAGAGACTTCTACTCATTTATATGTACCTACCTACCTTCACAATGTGTTCTTTTTATGTTTCCCTCTCAATTTGTGTGCTGTGAAGGGCTATTCATGGTTGATTGCAACCTGGAACTTATGGCATAAAAAAATAGGAATCCCAGAAGGTCTCAACAGTGCTACATATTTCCATCGCTGGTGAGCTCAAAATGGCATGAGAGAAGTACCATGATACTTGATGCAAATATACTGAAGTCAGAAGCAGAGAATTGCATGAGATAACTCATTAAAATTCAGGGAGGGAAAACCTCCATGAAACTCCCTGAAATTGACACTTAGCTGAATTTGGGTGAAATTCAGTCCAATGTTACAAGTCAACTTGCCATTTACATGTTTAAGCAATTGTTTCTACTGCTGATCAGGATAGACCCATGGGCCACTAAAGATGCAAAACTCTTGTGTGGATCTCTACCTCTCTTTCTAGCCAACTTGCAAGTTTTGAACCTTGACTACCAATTCTGACCATCCAGATGCTCTAAAAGAACAAAGCAGAAGCTACAGCCACCAGAAGAGCAGAAAAATTGTCTGGCTACATCTTTAGACTGCCTCAGCAGCTACCAAAAGTTGGCAAATGTTACCCAGCCAATACCACTGGTCTACCTCATTCTGTGATTTCTCATGCCTCCTGCAGGTCCTGGCTATACCCAATGCTGACCCCAGGAGTAAACTGGTTATTTTTGTTAAATGGAAATTAATTAAGTGTTCAAATTATTAATAATTTGTTTCCAGCAGCAGAGACATTGGTAACCAAATGAGACCCCAAATCCCTGAATAATCACACTGGACTCAAATCATCAACACTATTCCTCTCTGTCCGCAGATGCAGCCAGACCTGCTGAGCTTCTCCAACATTCTATGTGTTTGTTTCCGATTTCCAGCATTTGCAATATTTTGCCTTTATTTGACACAGATTTAAGATTTTTTAAAATGTAATTGGAGTAATTGGCAAATGAATCAAAGATGATATAAGGAACATATGATCTGGAACAGGCTACCTCAAAGTGTGGTAGAAGTAGATTTAGGAATATTTGAAAGGGAACCGGGTAAATACCCAAAGTGAAAACATTAGCAGGGTAAAGAGTAGTTAGATAGGCCAGATGCATTAGACCTGATGGTTTCTTTTTCTGTATAATTGTCTTATTTTATCTTCTTCTTTAAAATATAAGTTGATAAATTAGACATACTTATGTCATCTTGACTATTGGTAGCAAGAACAGGAAGGCAGACTACTACCTCAATGGAATCAATTTATGTAAAGGGGCAGTACAGAGAGATCTGGGTGTTCTTGTACACCAGTCAATGAAGGCAAGCATGCAGGTACAGCAGGTAGTGAAGAAGGCTAATAGCATGCTGGCCTTCATAACAAGAGGAATTGAGTATAGAAGCAAAGAGCTGCTTCTGCAGCTGTACAGGGCCCTGGTGAGACCACACCTGGAGTACTGTGTGCAGTTCTGGTCTCCAAATTTGAGAAAAGACATTCTGGCTATTGAGGGAGTGCAGCGTACGTTCACGAGGTCAATTCCTGGAATGGCAGGATTACCTTACACTGAAAGACTGAAGCGACTGGGCTTGTATACCCTTGAGTTTCGAAGATTGAGAGGGGATCTGATTGAGACATATAAGATTATGAAAGGATTGGACACTCTGGCAGTAGGAAACATTTTTCCACTGATGGGTGAGTGCCAAACCAGAGGACACAGCTTAAAAATACGGGGTAGACCATTTAGGACAGAGCTCAGGAGAAACTTCTTCACCCAGAGAGTGGTGGCTGTGTGGAATGCTCTGCCCCAGAGGGCAGTGGAGGCCCACTCTCTGGATTCATTTAAGAAGAAGTTGGATAGAACTCTCAAAGATAGTGGAATCAAGGGTTATGGAGATAAGGCAGGAACAGGATACTGATTAGGAATGATCAGCCATGATTATATTGAATGGCGGTGCAGGCTCGAAGGGCTGAATGGCCTACTCCTGCACCTATTGTCTATTGTCTATTGTCTATTTGTCAATGATATAACAGGTAATCAAGTCAATTGTATAGTTTATATCTCTTTCACGTTTTGCTTCCATTGAAGTGTACAGAAATACAAATCAAGAAAGATGTAAAATTGGCTGTCAGCTCATAATTACCTGTTTACACTATCAATTCAAATGTACCACACTGCAAGTTAAAGTCATAACAACACATGCAAATTTGGAGTTGTAGAACCTTACCTTTGGATAATACTACTGATTGTTGAGGATATCAGTTTATATTTCAGTGAAGCTGATCTTAACTATACAACCTTTAATTTTGGATGATGAATTACAGGCTATTCAGATAGAATATTTTTCACATGCCATCATATTTGAAATATTGGTGGGTTGAGGTTATAAGACAGCCCTGAAGAGGATATGGAAGAACTGGCTTACACTCACACTGTCCTTGATTCCAGGATTGTGGCAAGAAGGCTGGTCAGAAGAATATAACATCAGAAGACAGTATGAGGCTTGAAGAGAACTGAGAGTTAGGATGCAACAAAATCATGCAAGAAACTATGGACAAGAAGTTTGAATACATCAGAGACCTCGGACCACATGCTTTTCTGAACAGCTTACTTTAAAATTTCACTGTTACTGTTGATCGAACAAAGGTCTCAAGCTTTTATTATCAAATTTTATCCAACATTTATTGTTAAAATATTATTTTCATTCTATTTGATCCATAAAGCTGATCTCCTGTTTTTTCTGATTGTTTTTATTGTATGTACTTTTCTTCTTAAAATGTTACGCATTTAAACCAACCAATACAGAATTTGAATGTTTGCCAAAAGCAAAGCAGTAAACAGCTTTGCTCAAGACCTTGAAGCTGTTTTATTTGAACCAAGAGCCTTAAGACAAGCTGCAAAGCACATGGACTAGCAAATACTATTTAGTCTTGAATAATTTTTAAAATACAGTGGTAAAATGCTCCCCCAAAGCAAGAAATGTTATTTAAATCTAGCCTCTGGGAATCCTGAAAATCAAACATGGGCATTGCTGACCAGACAGGGAGTAACAGCCTGAGATAAAATTGCCTCACAGCTGAGACACGACAAAAGTTGCAATTTATTCTTCATGAGTATAATCTTATTATTTTATTTGTTTGAATTTCCTACACTTAAGTCACTTCGCACTTCTAAGTAAATTGGAATACTTCACATTCGTTTCTCAATATTGTTTCTTCACAATTCTTTCTAGGTGTACTGGCATAAACCATAAGACCAAACAACAAAAGAGCAGAAATTAGACCATTCAGCCCATTGAGTATGCTCTGCCATTATATCATGGCTGATAATATTTTTTAAACTCCATTCTCCTGCTTTCTCCTTGTAACCTTTGATTCCCTAGACAATCAAGAACCTAGAGACATTTGTTTCTAATTAAATCGACAATTTTAATAATTTTATATTTCATAACATTATAACCATTACTACAATATAATCCAGGATTTAAGGACAGATTGAGTGATCCTTATGTACACATGAGGAGTCTAAGCATCTCTGGAATTCTAAAATGGGGAATTCTAAGCACTGAGAATGGTTACCTCAGTGAGGTTTATTCTGCCACAATATATCTAGGAAGTACAATTTATTATGAGATTTAGTTTAACTCCAATTACTCCCAGGAGGGGGGATCAATTAATTTTAACCAAATCTACAGCTGGTAACATTAACTTAAAATTATTCCTAGCTGAAGATTGAGGCTCACAATAAATTCAACAAATAAACATCCCTCATCAAGAAGGTCAAGGTAGTAGAACCATTATAGAATTATAACCATGCTACAGCTATATAATATTAGTCAGAGGTGTTTTCCTCGGGTTGAAGATTCAATTTCAAAGGGGCAAAGATTCAAGATGCAATGGGGAAAGTGAAAGGAAACGTGCGAGAGAAGTTTTTCACGTAGAGAGTGGTAGGAGCCTGGAATGCACTGCCAGCAACGGTTGTGGATGCGACATTTAATAGGCATCGGATGGTTATGTGATAGGGAGGGCTTAGAGGGATACCGACCGAATAAGGGCAGAAGGTTTGGTTTTTAGTTTAGTTAGGGCATGATGATCAGCACAGGCTTGGAGAGCTAAAGGCCTGTTCCTGTGCTGTACTTCTCTTTCGTTCTATTGTTCTTATTGTTATCGGAACGAAATGTTCATAAACGACATTGCAGGAAAATCAGCATCAACTGTTAAGTGGAAAATTTCAGCATTGAAGATGGGTGGGAGAGTGATCCTGAAGCAAAGCAGGGTGTTATTTACATAAAATCCAAGAACCAATACCAGTCACAGATTAGTTGGGGGTGGTGAAGAAGTAACCAACTTTTGTAAAGCAGGACATTAATGCAATCAGGTTAATGAGGCTATGTCTCACAGATTTTAGCAGCCAGGTGAATTTGGCAGCAGCAGGCTGGGACTTTCATGCTCATGAGAACATGGCATTCGAGTGAATGTGAGAGTTACATATTCAAATAGGTAAACATATTTTTCAACACTGCTGAGAACCGGGAATAGCAGGACCTTTGATGCAGTCAATGCCAAATTGCAACGAGACCTGAACAAAGTCCACATTTGGGCTGTCAAGTAGCAATAACATACATGGCATTCAAGTGCCAGACAATGACCATCTCCAACAAGACAAAATATAACCATCATTCCTTGACGTAAAATGCCATTATCATTGCAGAATTCCCACTATCAGCATCCTGGGGTTACTATTGACTAGAAACTGACTTAGGGGAGAAAGTGAGGTCTGCAGATGCTGGAGATCAGAGATGGAAATGTGTTGCTGGAAAAGCGCAGCAGGTCAGGCAGCATCTAGGGAACAGGAGAATCGATGTTTCGGGCATTAGCCCTTCTTCAGGATTCCTGAAGAAGGGCTAATGCCCGAAACATCGATTCTCCTGTTCCCTAGATGCTGCCTGACCTGCTGCGCTTTTCCAGCAACACATTTCTATCTAGAAACTGACTTAGTCATATAAATACTGTGGCTGCAAGAGCAGGTTAGAGGCTATGCATCTTCCAGTGAGTAACTTACCTCATGACCCCTAAAGCCTATTCACCATCCGTGAGGCACAAGTCAGGAGTGTGATGGAATCTCCCGACTTGCGTGGATGAGTTCAGCTCCAATAATATTTGAGACGTTTGACACCATCCAGGGCAAAGAATCATAGAATCCCGACATACAGAAGCAGACCATTTGGCCCATTGAGTCCACACCAATCCTCTGAAGAGCATATGACCCAAACCCACCCCATCCCTGTAATCCTGCATTTCTCATAACTAATTCACCTACCTGCACATCTCTAGACACTATAGGTAAATTAGCGTGGCCAATCCACCTAACCTGCATATTTTTGGACTGTGGGAGTAAACTTGAGCACCCCGAGGAAACACATGCAGGCACTGGGAGAATGTGCAAACTCCACACAAACAGTCACCTGAGGGTGGAATCGAACCTGGTTCCATGACACTGTGAGGCAGCAGTGCTAACCACTGAGGCACCGTGCCGCAACCTGCTGGATTTGCACCACATCCATAAGCATTCACTCCGGACCACCATGGATGTTCAGTTCCAGCAGTGCCTACCATCTACCAGATACACTATAGAAATTCACCAAGGCTACTTGGACTGCATCTTCCAAAGCCATGACTACTATCAACTAGAAAGGAAAAGACAGCACCACAACCTGCAAATTACCCTCAAAGCTCCTCACAACTTGATTTGGAAATCATCTGGTACCAGGTTATCATCCAACACATTTATTTGAAATCACAAGCTTTCAGAGCACTGCTCCTTTATCAGGGGAAGACACTTCATCTGACAAAGGAGCAGCACCCCGAAAGTTTGTGATTTCAAATAAGTCTGTTGGACTATAACCTGGTATCATGTGACTTCTGATTGTGTCCACTCCAGTTCAACACCAGCACATCCACATCATGGAAATACATCACCATTCCTTTAATGTTGCTGGATCAAAATCCCTAACTGCATTTTAAAAGTTTTCTTCATGGGTTACAGGTGTCACTGCCTCCCCATGGTGGGGAAATCTAAGGAAATGGACAGCAGCGGTTCAAGGCACCACCATCTTCTCAAGGGCAACTAAGGATGGACCATAGTTGCTGACCTAGCCAGTAACACTACATCCCAGAAGTGAATTAAAACATGGGCACTTTCCAAGTGTTATTGAAGCTGGTCAACAGTGATCTGTCTGTCGTCCTTCCTCTAATTGACCAGTCATACCCACCAACCCTTAATCTCCTTCATACTACGGTTAATTGAACTTCTTCCCCAATAACTGATGCAGCCTACTCAGATCTCCAGCTGACCCATGATCCCATCAAACCTGTCAATCTCTCTCTTCCTCCTTCTTATCCAAACTTCCCAACTGTGTCGCTCTACTGGACAAATAGGGTTTAATCAAATTCATGTTATTAAACTCATCAATACGCATTGCCCAGAATTCTGGAATTCTAGTATCCAATTAGCCTTTTCAATTATGTGCTATACTTGCATACTAATATTTCAAGACTCATGCACCAGAACATCTAAATCTTTGTATATTTAGAAATTCCATAGCTGTTTCTCATTTAATACTACTTTTTTATTATTTCTACCAAAGTCAAAACATTCACATTTCCTCACATTACATTCCATCTGCAAAATTTCTGCCCATTTTCCCAAGTTATCTAGATTCTTCATGGCGAGGAATCACAGCAATGGCTGCATAGCGATATCAACAAGTTTCACCCCAAGCTTACCATGGACTACTCTTCAGAATCAGCTTCATTCTTGGTCACACACATCTCCATCAAGGACGGACCTCAGTTCTTCACACTACCTCAAGCCCATGGATAACCTCACGAAGCTGCACTTCTCTAGCTTCCACCCTAAACGTATTAAAGAAGCCATCCCTTACAGAAAAGCCCTGCACGTTCACAGGATGTACTCAGATGAGGAGGAACACAATGGACACTGAAAGATTTTGAAGGACACCTTCATAAGAACAGGATATGATGTTCAACTCATCGATTACCAGTTCTGACGTATCACAGCAAAAATCTGCAACAGCCTCCTCAGAAGACAGACACAGGATAAGGCCGATAGAGTACCCTTGATAATCCAATACTTCCGTGTGCCATGTTCTTCTTAGCCTTCAACATGCCATTGATGACGATGAGCATCTCGCCAAGATCATCCACATGCCTCCACTTCTCACCTTCAAGCAACCACCAAACCTTAGACACACCATTGTTCACAACAAACTACTCAGCCTTCAGGACCACAGCACCAGACAACCCTGCCATGGCAATTGCTGCAAGACATGTCAAATCATCAACATGGAAACTATCATCACATGTGAGAACACCACCCATCACAGAGATATAATTACAAAAATTAAAAGTAAGGTGGTGCTGGAGACAAACTATATGACTGGAATAACATGATAGATATAAGGGTCGCATGCTGAGCATTTAGTCAAAATTATAAGTATTCCAAAACTGTACAACCAAATAAAGGTAGAGAGGTCATAACAATTTATCAATGTGATGGTGTCAAAAAAGAACAGTAAAGAAGATTTTACAGGTACAGAATAAAAAGCAGTTATTCATGTGGCTCAACCAATGTTGTCTATCTCATACACTGTAGGCAAGGATGCCTTCAGGCCTAGTATATTGGTGAGACCACGCAGACACTACGACAATGGATGAATGGACACAACAATGGCCAGACAGTAATGTTCCTTCCCACTTCAGCGATCGAGGACATTGAGCCTCTAATCTTCAGGTAAACACCCTCCAAAATGGCCTTCGAGATACACAACGCAGAATTGGCAAGCAAACATTGATAGCCAAGTTCCAAACGCATGAAAGACCACCTGTAAAATCTTCCTTTGTCCTCTTTTGACACCATCACATTGATACTTTGTTATGATGTCTCTACCTTTATTAAGTTGTACAGTTATTCTTAATAGCACCACCTTATTCTTAATTTTTGTAATTATATCTCTGCCTTATTTAACTGGATCATAGGTCATTGCTTCGCTTGTTATTCAGCTGTTGACATTTACTCACACCATCTAAGACCCTTGGTCACTTGCAGAGACGTATTATCTGACACTCCACTCACACCAGTTGTATGATCTTTTGATCTGCCTGCCCTTGATTTCTCTGCCTATAAATGCTATGTCTGTGTGCTTCTCTCACACTGCACCTGATGAAGGGGCTGCACTCCAAAAAGCTTGTGATTTCAAGTAAACTTGTTGGACCATAACCTTGTGTCGTGTGACTTCTGACTCACTTGCTAGAGGCAAACACTCATTTTTTAAAACCATTTCTTTTTAAAATATCAGTAGAAATACCTTCTATCAATTTTACTAGCTAGCTTCCTCTCATATTCCTAGCTAGCTTCCTCTCATATTCAAATCTCTTTTGCTTGATGAACTATTTAAGCTATGACTGCCAATCTGAGTTTTCCAATTTATTTGTAGATTAAAGTCACCCATGGCAATTGCCATCCTGTCATCACACATACCCAACATTTATTCTTGTATATTTTGTGTCGCACTGTCATTACTGTTTGGGGGCATGTAAACTACTCCCACCGGTAATTTCTTTCTGTTACTGTTCTCATTTCCAAACGGATTCAAATCCTGATCTAAACCAAGGTCATCTCTAATTATTGCACAAGTGCCATCTTAGATTAATAGGACACTTTCTTCAACCTAACTTCCTATTTTTCTGGAATGTCATATACTCCTCAATATTCAGGATACTGAAGCCATGTCTCTAGAATGGCTATCGGATCAATAATTACTTATTTCAATGTGTTCTATCAATGTATTTACTTTGTTATGAATATTATGTATATTCACATATAATGCCTTTAGCTTTGTTTGCATTAGCTTTGTAACATTTTAATTGTTGATCTATTCCTACCTTTTCCTCTCTGTCCTTCCCTGCCATTCTCTGACACTCATTTCCCCATCACTATTTTCCTCTCTTCACCTTGTATCTCTTACAACTACATTCATTCTGCTTCTCTAAATGAATCACTTCCTGTACCATGGTGCCATGGTCAGTTTCATTGTCTGCCCTGTAGCCCCCACTCTCAAGCAAACAAGCTGAGAGAACCTTAAACCTATTGGACAATTGCAGAGGCTGACACTCTTGTACACCTGACTTCAGGGTCCATTTACTTGCCTCATAAATGCATACATTGACCAAATCAGAAGAACCTATTCTCAGACATGTGACTGTCCCCGGTATAAAGAGGCCAGGTAACTTTACTCCTCTCTGACACAGTGTGTACAGTTTAGCTTCTAGCTCATAAACTCTGAGGTGAAGCTGCTGGAACCTCAAACACTTACTTCAGTCGTGTTTACTCTGGATCACAATGGTATCCATGAATTCTCTAATGCTGAAGATTTCACCTAAACTGCCATCCTTAATGAGTTTTAATTAAATTATTCAATTACTTATTCTACCTTTCATATATTCTATTAACTTCATTACCTATTGGTGTTCGGTGTTAAAACTTAAAAGTAGAGCAGAGCTTAACCACCTACCAAGACTCACCAAACAGCCAACTCCTTTCTCTGTAGTACAGCAGAACCAATGGCAGTCAGTTCCAATGAATCCAGCTCTGTCTCTGACGGTTTGTTCTATTCTTGCCCACTCCTCTTGGCAATGCTGATGACTTGTATAAGAGTCTTTGCTGAATACCTGTCTCTATGAATCCTCTTCTTTCCTGCTCCTCTAGTTAACTTAAACATTGCTGAAAGGAGACGAGGGGCTGCCTCTTACCAGAGATTAAATGAGTGCCACTTTTTTTAAGATTAGATTCCCTACAGTGTGTAAACAGGCCCTTAGGCCCAACTAGTCCACACCGACCCTCCAGAGAGTAACCCACCCAGACCAATTCCCCCTAACTATATAGACAATTTAGCATGACCAGTTCACCTGACCTGCACATCTTTGGACTGTGGGAGGAAAGCAGAGCACCCGGAGGAAACCCCCACAGACACGGGGAGAATGTGCAAACTCCACACAGACAGTCACCCGAGGCTGGAATCGAACCCGGGTCCCTGGCACTGTGAGGCAGCAGTGCTAACCACTGAGCCACCATGCCACCCTCTTGTAGCAAGTTTTACGGAGGTTTTCTCCCCATGAAATCCAGTGAGTTTTCCATTTGACCAAACTCACCTCATTATCTTTGCACCATACCCCAATGGCACCTTCTTGTTCAAAACTCCTATTTGACACAGACAGGATTCATTCACAACTGCTCAGGATCTCCCTGGTTTACGACACTGGTGCCATGCTTGAAACCAAGCCATGCATCCAGTCAGGCATTGTCTGTCTTTCACTGTACACATCATGGGAGAGCAACCATAAACCAAAGCATCTTAGAGCTCCATAAAGCAGCTGGCTTAGCGAATACTTCATTGACCATAAAAGTGTGCTGTTACATGGAGGTTTCTCAGTAACTATTCTTGTGAAGCTTCCTAACTTTCAAATGCAGCAGAAGCACAATAATTCTCGAGGATATAAGCATCGTTAAGGCTTCTGGCATATCTGGAGCAGACCTTAAAGATACAGTACTGATGATCACAAAGGACTGGAGCATTAATGGAATAGAACATTTTCCTACTGATAAATTCAGCTGTGTTATGTTTGGTCCTTTAAGTGCAACAAATGCGCAGTCTATAGTGCCCTGCACATAGGGACAATCAGCTCTTTTGGAAAAGACTACTGTCATGTTGTAGCATTGACCACATCATGGGGAGACAAGATCATGTGGTATGGTGTGGCACAAAATCCATTGGTAAAGCCTTGATACATTTATAGTCAAGGACTGAGAGATCGCACACAGGTATTCAGTGGATCCTAGGAAGCAGCCACTTGCATAAAAGTTTAGCGCAGCTTTCACCTTGATGGTCACTGGGAAACGATGGCCATTCACCCTGTCAGGTCACGGGCCTTGCTCCAGAAGTTAGTGTAATTCTGTGATAATGCCCAAGGACATTCTTAGCCAGTGCCAACTCTGCCTCATTCAGGTAGAGGAAATGGGATTGAGGGTGATAGACTGTGGACCTCCCGTGCAGACAAAGAGGAGATAGCTCATGGTCCTTGATTTTCCAGCAAATCAGTTCTTCCTCTATCTTTTTGCACCCTCATTAGACCTCAGCAGGATGTGAACCTTTACTCGTGGCTAGTTCCATCAGACACATTTGCAATAAAACTGTATAGTGAACATACAAAAAAAAAGACCAAGCCCTTAGTAATATGAATAATCAGCATTGTGCTGATTATAGATATGGTGCAATCTGACAAAGAAGCCATGAGTTCCTCTCCATAGAGCTTTGACGTAAGACCTTAACTTGACAAATGCATCAGCAGTCTTGTCACAAAGAGACAGTAAGAACTTGAGAGTCCTGTATGAGTACTGAGACTTCATCTTCCCAGTTTCACATCACCCTTGAAAAGCATTATTACTGATAAGAGTGTATTGGTTAATATTTATAGTTTAAGGTGAGAGGAAATCAGCCTGTGACCTTTGCACTGTGTAAATTCTTGGACTGTCTGTCTTTTGAGGCTCACATATTTTAAAAACAAGTACGATTGTGTTTGTTTCAAAGAATGAAACTGCAATGACAAATGACATAGTCAAAATTGCTTGTGACCAGCATTTGTACCCCATACAATTGGTCACTGCAGTTATTTCACATGCACAATACTACGATTATAGATTACTTCTACCCGTTGTGTGGAAGTGCCTGATTCGTACAATTGCCCATTAAGGGTCTTACATCACTCTCAAATAGAGCCTGGTCCCTCAGGCAGTTTATAAAATCTCTGATTCCACCCATTCTAGCTGTGATCGCAGCCATTTTCCATTTGCAGTGCTCATTTTTGAGCCAAGTGAATTTACTGTAGGCACAAAGTCATGGGCTCAGCCCTAATCAAGAGGCCTCTGAACTACAATATGCTTTTCATCCTGGCATTCCCTGGGCAGCCCATCAGTACTGATTCTTCATGTTTCCATACACTATCTGGAATTATACCATCATTGCCTCTCATCATTAGCCCGAGGCCCAGCACTACACCTTCATGCTGCACAAAACTCACTTGAGGCCACCGTGATATTAACTGCTGACAAACCCTCTTCTGCATTAACCCATGTCCTCCCATGTAGTGTCACCTCCCTTCCTTATGTGTCAAATTATCCCCTTCATCATTCGCATTCCTTCTAAATCCCATGTTGCTGCCTCTAATTCCCACCGTTGATTTCCCCAATTTCCCAAACACAACAGTATCCCTGATAAATCCATATTGACTTCAACTCAAAAGATCTGCAGCACTGACACCACCTCCCCACACCATCCCCACATCCCCCCCACAACCTACATGGACAGGAAGCTGACAGAAGAGTAACCAGCCCCAGCAGATGTGTCTGCTGCTTCACAACTGGCCTACCACAACCCTCCTGACTGTTTGCACTAGACATGCAGGACCG
This sequence comes from Chiloscyllium plagiosum, assembly GCF_037043375.1. Classification (NCBI taxonomy): domain Eukaryota; kingdom Metazoa; phylum Chordata; class Chondrichthyes; order Orectolobiformes; family Hemiscylliidae; genus Chiloscyllium; species Chiloscyllium plagiosum. The sequence continues at coordinate 68,694,008 of NW_028270140.1, forward strand.
GCCATGGCTCACGTCTGGAATTAGAGTGATGCAGAACCCCTATTACCAGCCCAATGGATGACTGACTGTGTCCAAATCCCTGGACTGAGATTAGACTATTATAATTTTTATTTTTTTATTCCATGAATGGAAACCCTTTTATGTTCATCAGGGTTAGGAACATTAATGCTAATGAACACAGCTACAGACAACTTCAAGCTCATTTTGTTTTATTCTTTAATGGATATGAGCATCCCTAACAAGGTCAACATTTATTGGCCATCTTAAATGCCTTTCAGAAGACAATGGTGAACCAGATGCACAGAAGAATTTCCTACCAATGTTCTTTAATGACCAACCTCAGAAAAGAATTGGTCATGTTTTCCATTTTTGAAAGAGCAACCATTTTTGATTCAGAGTGAAAAATTCAAATGAGTGCAGTTTTTAGTTAAACGTACCATACAATTATTTTCTCTTAACAGTATTACCGCTAGCATTGGATTCTGGGTAATCCAAGATGGAGGATGGGAAAAATTTCTGGCTGTAAAAGCTGCTCTGTTTTTTGAGGTATTTTAGATGTTGGAGGTGATTTCCTCGAATTCCAGGAGCAGAAATTACTGTTTTATATGCTGTTGCATTGTGTGAGAGAGAGAGAGTTGAATTCGTGTATCACTGGACATCGGAGTGCATCTGGGAAAATTAACAAACAGTGAAATTCACAACTAATCTTGGAGGAACTGTTGGGCGAAGTTCACAGCACAGAATCAGATAAGTTAATCGTTGTTTTAAGTCTCTCTAAGAGAAAGGCTGCAGTAGTGAGTATACTGGATTCTTTCTTGATTATGTGTTTTTGGAGATAAGTCTCTTGATTAAACTTAAAATATAAGCCATAGCTATTAATTTAACCTGGGGCAGTGTTTGTAGAGGAATAAGACGGTGTTATTTTCTGGGTCTGTAGATTGTGAAGGAGCAAAAATGGCCTTTGCAGTGATATGTACTTCTTGTCAGATGTGGGAGTTTAAAGAGAGTTTAAGGGTTACTGCGGATTATATCTGCCATAAATGCTGTTGGATGCGAATCTTATCAGATCGAGTGGATCGGTTGGAGAGACAGATAGAAGCGATGACGAATTTGCAACAGCAACACTATGTGATGGATGGCAGTTATAGGAAGGGGGGAAAGTCTCAGATACAGTCACATAGATGGGTTAACTCCAGGAAGGGTAAGAGAGGTAGGCAGCTAGTGCAGGAGTCTTTTGTGGATATACCCATTTCAAACAGGTATGCTGTTTTGGAAAATGTAGGGGGTGATGGATTCTCAGGGGAACGTAGCACGAACAGCCAAGTTTCTGATATTGAAACTGGCTCTAATGCAACGAGGGGTACATCGACTTCCAAGAGATCAATTGTGTTAGGGGATTCTGTAGTCCGAGGTACAGACAGATGTTTCTGTGGCCAGCAGAGAAAAAGCAGAATGGTGTGTTGTTTCCCTGGTGCCAGGATCAAGGATGTCTCAGAGAGGGTGCAGAATGTTCTCACGGGGGAGAAGGGCCAGCAGGGAGGTCATTGTCCACATTGGAACCAACGACATAGGAAGGGAAAAGGTTGAAATTCTGAAGGGAGATTACAGAGAGTTAGGCAGAAATTTAAAAAGGAGGTCCACATGGGTAGTAATATCTGGATTACTCCCAGTGATACGCTAGTGAGGGCAGGAATAGGAGGGTAGAGCAGATGAATGCATGGCTGAGGAGCTGGTGTCTGGGAGAAGGATTCACAGTTTTGGATCATTGGAATCTCTTTTGGGGTAGAAGTGACCTGTACAAGAAGGACGGATTGCACCTATATTGGAAGGGAACTAATATACTGGCAGGGAAATTTGCTAGAACTGCTTGGGAGGATTTAAACTAGTAAGGTGGGGGGTTGGGACCCAGGAAGATACTGAGGATAGAGATCGATCTGAGGCAGGTACAGCTGTGAACAGGAGTGAGTCAAACAGTCAGGGCAGGCAGGGACAAGGTAGGACTCATAAACGAAACTGTATTTATTTCAATGCAAGGGGCCTAACAGGGAAAGCAGATGAACTCAGGGCATGGTTAGGAACATGGAACTGGGATATCATAGCAATTACGGAAACATGGCTCAGGGATGGGCAGGACTGGTAGCTTAATGTTCCAGGATATAAATGCTACAGGAAGGATAGAAAGGGAGGCAAGAGAGGAGGGGGAGTGGCAATTTTGATAAGGGATAGCATTACAGCTGTGCTGAGGGAGAATATTCCCGGAAATACATCCAGGGAAGTTATTTGGGTGGAACTGAGAAATAAGAAAGGGATGATCACCTTATTGGGATTGTATTATAGACCGCACCAATAGTCAGAGGGAAATTGAGAAACACATTTGTAAGGAGATCTCAGCTATCTGTAAGAATAATAGGGTAGTTATGGTCGGGGATTTTAACTTTCCAAAACTTGACCTACTCTTGGGAAATAAGGCAGGGCAGGTGACTGAGGTGTCAGTGGAGGAGCACTTTGGGGCCAGCGACCATAATTCTATTCGTTTTAAAATCGTGATGGAAAAGGATAGACCAGATCTAAAAGTTGAAGTTCTAAATTGGAGAAAGGCCAATTTTGACGGTATTAGGCAAGAACTTTTGAAAGCTGATTGGAGGCAGATGTTCGCAGATAAAGGGATGGCTGGAAAATGGGAAGCCTTCAGAAATGAGATAACAAGAATCCAGAGAAAGTGTATTCCTGTCAGGGTGAAAGGGAAGGCTGGTAGGTATAGGGAATGATGGATGACTAAAGAAATTGAGGGTTCAGTTAAGAAAAAGAAGGAAGCATATGCCAGGTATAGACAGGATAGATCAAGTGAATCCTTAGAAGAGTATAAATAAAGTAGGAGTATACTTAAGAGAGAAATCAGGAGGGCAAAACGGGACATGAGATAGCTTTTGCAAATAGAATTAAGGAGAATCCAAAGGGTTTTTACAAATATATTAAGGACAAGAGGGTAACTAGGGAGTGAATAGGGCACCTCAAAGATCAGCAAGGTGGCCTTTGTGTGGAGCCACAGAAAATGGCGGAGATACTTAATGAATATTTTTCATCAGTATTGACTGTGGAAAAGGAAATGGAAGATATAGACTGTAGGGAAATAGATGATGACATCTTGCAAAATGTCCAGATTACAGAGGAGGAAGTGCTGGATGTCTTGAAATGGCTAAAGGTGGATAAATCCGAAGGACCTAATCAGGTGTACCCGAGAACTCTGTGGGAAGCTAGAGAAGTGATTGCTGGGCCTTTTGCTGAGATATTTGTATCATCGATAGTCACAGATGAGGTGCCGGAAGACTGGAGGTTGGCAAACGTGGTGCCACTTTTTAAGAAGGGTGGTAAAGACAAGCCAGGGAACTATAACTCGGTGAGCCTGACCTCGGTGGTGGGCAAGTTGTTGGAGGGAATCCTGAGGGACAGGATGTACATGTATTTGGAAAGGCAAGGACTGATTCAGGATAGTCAACATGGCTTTGTGCGTGGGAAATCATGTTTCACAAACTTGATTGAGTTTTTTGAAGCGGTAACTAAGAAGATTGATGAGGGCAGTAGTAGATGTGATCTATATAGACTTCAGTAAGGCGTTCGACAAGGTTCCCCATGGGAGACTGATTAGCAAGGTTAGATCTCATGGAATACAGGAAGAACTAGCCATTTGGATACAGAACTGGCTCAAAGATAGAAGACAGAGGGTGGTGGTGGAGGGTTTTTTTTCAGACCGGAGGCTTGTGACCAGGGGAGTGCCACAAGGATTGGTGCTGGGTCCTCTACTTCTTGTCATTTACATAAATGATTTGGATGTGAGCATAAGAGGTACAGTTAGTAAGTTTGCAGATGACACCAAAATTGGAGGTGTAGTGGACAGCAAAGAGGGTTACCTCAGATTACAACAGGATCTGGACCAGATGGGCTAATGGGCTGAGAAGTGACAGATGGAGTTTAATTCAGATAAATGCAAAGTGTTGCATTTTGGGAAAGCAAATCTTAGCAGGACTTATACACTTAATGGTAAGGTCCTAGGGTTTGTTGCTGAACAAACAGACCTTGGAGTGCAGGTTCATAGCTCCTTGAAAGTGGAGTCGCAGGTAGATAGGATAGTGAAGAATGCATTTGGTATGCTTTCCTTTCTTGGTCAGAGTATTGAGTACAGGAGTTGGGAGGTCATGTTGCAGCTGTACAGGACATTGGTTAGGCCACTGTTGGAATATTGCGTGCAATTCTGGTCTCCTTCCTATTGGAAAGATGTTGTGAAACATGAAAGGGTTCAGAAAAGATTTGCAAGGATGTTGCCAGGGTTGGAAGATCTGAGCTATAGGGAGAGGCTGAACAGGCTGCGGTTGTTTTCCCTGGAGCATCAGAGGCTGAGGGGTGACCTTATATAGTTTTAGAAAATTATGAGGGGCATGGATAGGATAAATAGGCAAATTCTTTTCCCTGGGGTCGGGGAGTCCAGAACTAGAGGGAATAGGTTTAGGGTGAGAGGGGAAAGATATAATAGGGACCTAAGAGGCAACGTTTTCACGCAGTGGGTGGTACGTGTATGGAATGAGCTGCCAGAGGATGTGGTGGAGGCTGGCGCAATTGCAACACTTAAGAGGCATTTGGATGGGTATATGAATAGGAAGGGTTTGGAGGGATATGGGCCGGGTGCTGGCAGGTGGGGTTAGATTGGGTTGGGATATCTGGTCGGCATGGATGGTTTGGACCGAAAGGTGTGTTTCCATGCTGTACATCTCTATGATTCTATAACGTACCTTCATTCAATCAGTCTAGATGAGATTTGAATGGAAGGTTCTAGAGAAAGGACAACATGTCGTTCAAAACCTCAATGATGAATATATTTTTGTCAATTTTCCCAATGCTTAGAGAATGATGTCTTGTTAATGCAAACGTGCATACATATTATAACAGGGACCACATGTGCAAACTGACAAAAACCTTGGACCTTTTAAGACCTCACAGCAACCAAAAGGACAGTCAATTAAGTACATTTTCTAGAAGTGTATTTACTGTTGTAAAATCAAACACCACAAGATTGCCAAGGTGATTCCAGTAGTATTTAAAGAACATGGTACAATTTGAAGGGATAGATTATCATATCTCTTCTTAATGTCATTGGTGGGCTGCAATCACTGAACTTGATAGCTCACCAACATTAGGATTGAAGCAAGGAGGCTAATTTTGATGATTCTTTCATGCACCTCATCTGGACATTGGGTGTTGAAAGGATTGGAGAGAAATATGGGGTGAAGGAACATTCATCACCTTACAGAGGCTGGCACAATTTACTTTGGAGCCACTAAATGTATTCATGTACCTCCTAGCCTTATATAAATGTAAACAAAAACATTGATTGAGCTGGTTTCAACGTGACCTTTCAAGACAACTGATTAACTCTCTCTTCTAAAATGAAAGGAGCGTGTGTATGGTGTACTCTCTGCTTGTTAGGGTCTCAAAATTGAATTGGGCTCCATCTGTGCATCATAAAGTGACCCTTCTCTCTCCTTGCCCACACCCACACCCTCCCCCTTGGAACAGTTAGGAGCCTGGGCTTCCCATGTAGAGGCCAGATAAAAGTTGCACTGTCAAGTCAGAAAATAGGGAGGTACATATTCACTACAATTTTCAAAGCAACAATTCGTCCCGCTCAGTGGAGGCTGAGATACATTGATCCTTATATTGTTTTCAGAAGTACATACATCACACAAAAGAACAGTATTTCCAAATCTATTTCAGAAGCAGGCACTGAAAAGGCTATGAATAAATACTTGCAGTGTGGAAGTCAATTGGCTTTTATCAGGTTAAACACTAAATGAACTAACGTTTGACTCCATTGGACCAGAGATATCAGAGGACGGAGCACTACTCATGGAATCTCAGCTGCTTTATTGTATCATATTTTACATCTGTAGGAGACATTGGAAAACCAAGTCAAAAAACAACACAACCAGCCAGGCTAGGCACACCCATGCCTGAGGACTAGCTGTTAATTCACAGCTAGAGCTATAAGCAATGTGGCATTCATTATTTCAAATCACAGTGCTAAAGGTTGTGCAAAGATACCATGTGAAGTGTGTTACAAATCAATGATAATTATTGTATAGTTGTCAAGCATTTGACAGCTATTCCTGGATGACAAAAACTAGCATAATCTGCCAACCAAGATAACTTGCATAAGCAACATGATTTTGCTATTTTCAGGAGACTAAGAAGAGGTAGCTCTACAAAGATCTTGGTGAGGACTGTCTCCTTTGATGTCAAGCAATAAACATCTATGTCCCATAATCCTTTCCAATTGTTACCCACAGGAGTTAACATTCCAGTGAACAAATACTAGCATTTCGGTTCCTATTTTTCACCATCAGCTTTCCATCATTCCATCAGTTTCAGCACTGAATCAATGCCAATGCATGGCAGCTTGTAACATAACTCAAACTTTTTCAAAACTAGATACAGCCTTGTCCCTAACAGTGATTTTCATCTATATGATTTTCCTGCCATTCCAGGTCCCATCTTCACTTCCCTTGCCTCACACCCCAACTGCTATTAAATAGGTGCTGGACGGCATTATGACAACACATCACAACCCTGAATTACTTATATATTTAACAATTTTGTCATCCATTAATTTTTTTTAATGAACCTACTTTTCTAATCAACCTGTTCAGGGATGTTATTACACACCTCTGGAGCAGGTTGGACTTGAACCTCTCAGACCAGAGGTAGGGACACTGCCAATGCACCATGAGAGGGACCCTTAATGCATGCGTTTTAAAAAAATTTAAAACTCCCCACAATACCACTGCACCCAACAGGTCCCATATATACACACATACATATACATGCATACACACATATATATTTAATTTTTAAGTGCAACCATACATTATTTTTAAAAGAAAGACATTCATGCTCAAAGATGGCTGAGGATGTAAATTAAGTAGATGTTTAAGATCTCCGTGTGAATTACACTGAGTCCTGAGAAAGCATTGTAGAATGTTGTGCTTGAAGAGTGTCAAGATTGCTGTCTAAAATTACACTTCAAAGGGAGAGATGCCATTCAAAAAACTAAACTGTTGTCTCCTGTGGGCTGTGTTCCAGACTGCAGACTCGATGAGATGAAAGAGAGACAGTTCTGGGTGAAAAACATGTTTGTGTTTTCCCTTTCCATATGTACACAAGAAAGAGGATTACAGCTAACTAAAACCCCTGGTCTCTGTCTGCTAAAAGGCTAACATATGCCATGAATGGCCACAACTGAGAATTCCCACTAGACATCACTATGTGTGCAGGTTAAAAAAAAAGCCTCTCTGAATGCTACAAGCAAGTTTTCAGCAAAGCCACTAGTGAAAGAAACTAAACCAAATCCTTTCAGAACCAAAAATCTCCAAACAACCATTCAACTGCCAAAGTTAGCATGACAATAAGGCTGCAATGTTTCACAATCTGTTTGTCACAGACAAGCTAAAGACACATCTGTATATTCTATTTTCTTAACTTCTTTTTTTTGGAGTCAACATTTTCCAATATGGGTGTATATATGCCATATTTTGTTATCTTTTCCTGTATTTTACATAGCTAATAAACTCTTCCTTTAACTCAAGAAAGCCAGATTAAATTGGTTTCACTTAGAAGATAGTATCTATGACAGAAGGGATCCTTTTTTAAATTTTTAATTAATTAAAATTTAATTAATTTTATTGCAATCAACTAAACAAGGGGTTGAGCAAAGGAAGGATGCCTGATAATCCCTCCTCATCCAAATGTATAAGTGTATCATGGCATCACATATAGAACTGTAACCAATCAAGGACCCTTGGCAAAGAACTATTCATAACAAATGGAGTGCTGCAGCCATGATATACTACATGAATCTTGTCTGCATACATTCAACATTGGTGTGCCAACTCATTAACATGATCCCAGTTGCTCCACTTGTAGGACCTTCTGTTTGAAATAGGGCTGGCAATATGGTAGCAAGCCAGAAAAGCTTGCATTTGCAGGTTAGCCACTAACCTTCTGGTTGCTCTTAGCTAGCATTACTCATGGAATCATTTACCTGTAGAAGTCCTGAGTGCCTGAATGATAATGTTAATAAGATTGATGCATGCAGGTGGAATAACTTGCATCCAATGGTGTTGAGCTTGGAGGCAGGAAGGACATTTGATTAGGCCATCCACCTGCATGTGCATATGTTCTGTGCAAAAAGGCCCATGTTTCCCAACTCACTGCCAATCCCAGTTAAGGACAACTAAAGGGCCTTGGCTTGGCATTGATCGAGATTAAAATAGACAGGCAGGACGCTGGAAGAACACAGCAGGCCAGGCAGCATGAGGAGGTGAAGAAGTCAACGTTTCAGGATGCAGGCAGTTCTGTCCTCTAGTGACCTTCACAATAGTTGTTACCCTGCACGTAACTTGTCCTCTGAGGGGAGAGGGGAGATAGGGAGTAGTGCTTGATCAAAGTTAACCAATGCCTGTTTAATGGCCAAATATCAGGCAGGGGTTGCGTACTAGAAGCCATCATCCCTCAAACCAATATGTCTCCCTCACTGGCCTCACCACAACTCCCAAATGAGGAAGTCCGACTCTCCCAAAAACTCTCAAACTGGTAAAACCTCTCCTACCCCATCACTTACCTTTATCCCACTGCCTCAGCGATCCTGGGACTCCAGCAAGAGGTCTTCTGGACCAACTTCAGCCTCATCCGCAGCTCTCCTGAGCATAGGTTTGTTACCCTTTGATTGGCCAGCAGTTCTTGCTGCTTGGAATTTCTGCCCCTGGGGTCTTGATTCCAGTGGAAAGCCTGCAGGTGACCTTGCCACTGCCTGTTTGATGTGTGGTTTGGCAGGCCTTCTTTGGAAGAGACAGCATGTTCTCCCATTGGCTCTTCAGCTGGCAGTGAGACTCAAATGCCTCAATAAGATTCCACCTGTCACCTGGGGATTCAGCATTAGGAACTGCACAGAGGAAGATTGTCTCCATTATTTCTTCTTTAAAATTATAATGCATTATTCAAGCATAAGTAGTTACAGCCTCGCAGCTCTCATTACCACAACATTTCAGTTTGTGTTTTTGTCATTAATAGTTTTATTTTATATTCCAAACCAGAGCATGCTTTGCTCTATTCATCCTTGTTCTTGTTAGGTACTCTTTAAAAGCATTTTTACACATATTTGGCATGAATAGGCTTCCTGGCTGGTCAATAGAAGGCTTAACTAATCTAGGAATTTCCAGTGGAAAAGGATTTTGTGTGAAAAGATTCCTCCATTCAGTCACTATTGGGTCTAGGGGTACTCCATAGTCTCCATAAAAGCCTTAAGCCAAGCACAAACAATATAGACGTTTTTGTTTGTTTCCCCGACAAATAAAAGCTTGGTTTTATTTGAAACCATGTATTATTCAGAACCATTCCCGGAAGAGAAAGTTTAAAGGATGAGTGAAGCACAACAATTCTTTAATTTCACTTTAAGAAGTGCCAATGTCAGTTCTGACAACCTCAAATTAATTCTAAAAGTTCTTCTTGCTTCTCTCAGCAAGTTATTAATCCTATTGACAGCCTTCCCAAACCTCTCTCCCACACATTAACAGCCAACCATACTCACACATGCATACCCATCCCCCCACCACTAAGCTGTTTGATTCTTTTCCAAATGAATTATAAAGGGGTCTTTTACCCCCACCCCCAAAACCTGACAAGAATATTAATAGCAAAATGAAAAGCCCAAGGAGAACAACACTGAATTGAGTTCTTTCTTTTCAAAAATCTGTTCCCTTGCTTGAATCCACAGATGTAGGGCAGATGCTCTGATCTGGAATTTTCAAACGGATGAATATTTAGATGCAAGTAATTGCTACATAAATGGGCAGATGTTAAAACATAGGGAGAGAAATTATTTTATCTACACATATTTCTAGATTTTCTTATTAATTATTACTGTTGTCATTAATGAAGCACAATTTTCATTTTACCATGGAAAAATACCATCACTGTCCTCTGTAGCAATTTTAAAAGTTAAAGGGCAGATTTAATACCTCACCCAGGAGTGGGTTGGGAGGTGAGCTGAAGTGGCAAGCTCAATAACAGGGTGTGAAGATAAGACATGGAGATCCTATTGTCTTCCAAATTGTCACCCAGTGGTGAGCTCAAGAAAGGGTTTTCAACTCAGAGGCCAATTGAGACATATCAGTGGCTGCGTAAAGGACACTCAATCATTGTTGTTCATCTACCAATTGTGTGCCAGTAAATGTTGACTTAGTTCCAGCTTGGTGGGAGTATGGGCTTGCCACACTGAATCTAACTGATGGCAGTAGAGGGACAAGCCCTATTCATTAAACATTAGTCTGTCATGGCTTCCTAACTGATCTAGCGACTTTGCTCCACTTACCTTCAGCAATAGGCTTGGGCCTACTCAGTGATGGCAGTGGTCACTGCTACCACTGGAACTGGTTTATGAGGAGCTGCCTCCTTCTAATTGGTCATCAGCTCTCAGAAATAGAACATCCACCCTGCAGAAGAAATTCTTGAAAGGAATTGCCCCAGATGAGGCTAGAACCACAATGGCAGCCAGCAAACTGTCTGACTGGGGTTTCCCTGCATGGTTTCACCAGCTCTCCAATCAATGGTGGAGCCACCACGATGATTACTAGGTACTACCTAAACATCACTGCCATTAAATATTAGCATTTATTTCGGTAAATCTCCTTTGAATTACCTTTATCATCATTTCATCAGAAACCTAAAATTATGTTTGGTCGTGTAAAAATATTTGATTTTCAGCAGACTATCATTTTAATTATATGCACAAAATTATCTAGTACACTGTATGCATGCATGTAATTTATAGAACAAACTGGAGTAAACTGACTCAGGAAATGTACCAATATACTTTATAAATAATACCTGAGGTTTAATATCTCTTTCTTTAGTACTTTACCAAGCAAGAAATTGGCATGTTACCTTTGAAGCTATGCAATATTGGCACAGGATAAATAAACACAAAGTGAGATAGCATTTAGTGAGATGCAGCATTAAAAATAAGATTTTCATGTGGAAGGTCAAGAGCGATTTTATTTTTTATTTCCAGTAGATGGTTCAATTTGCCGTTTCCTCTCCAAATTGGCTGCATTCATTCAGCTACTGATTGATTGGGTGAGGGTAAGGCCAGAAACTGTAGTTCAGACTCACCTATTCACAGGCAATGTCACAGACAGTGACTGTCTCAGCTAATGAATTAGATGTGAATTTGAATTTTATCTTATACAGAAGGTTATGATCATTTTAAATGAAAATCACATCTTCAATGCAGGGTCTTTTTGTCAAGAGCACATAATGTTTGACAATTTCATTACAAAACCATAGCAGCATCTAACCTGCAAAATAATTGTTCGTTAGGTGATATTAATTGCTGTTTTAGATTCAAAAAGATGAATTAGGAAGCAGATTTTTTGAGCTTTTATTTAGATAAGGCAGCTATACCTTACCCTTTTAAAATCTATTTTAAAAAGTGTTAATATCTTAAGTTGTGCCTCTGAATCTGAATTTATTCCCAGTTATGTAATAGTTGTTGATGGTGAAATTGTGAGGTGTAATTGTGAAATAGTCCATTTTCTACTATTTCTTATAATCTATTATTGCCTTTTATGTTTGAAGATTATGAAGTGTTTTTATATCAAACAATTCAAACTTTATACATAATAATATACATACAACAACAAAAAGAACACAAGAATGTCAAATAATAAGATCATAATCATATTCCAGGAGGTGGAATCAATAGCAGCCATAAACAAAATGGAATAAATAATAAGATACAACCAAAACAAAAAGTACCATTGCTTTATTGGTGGCATTTCAAGCAAAATAACAAAATGAAAACAAAATAATTAAAACCTAACAACATGAAATTTAGAAAGTTATTTTACAACCAGGACTCTGCTCTGAATCAAACATAAGAGAAAAACATATCCAGCGAGTCTTATGGGCCATTACTTTAATTATAACCCTCGCCATGTAGCACTGAGTTGACCCATCAAAAGGAAGTGCAGTGGAGCAACAATAATGAAGTCAAATGTGTAATTCGTTTTAGCACTTAGAGCTCACTTTAGTCATGCAATTAAAGAGGCAGTATCCCTTTTGGAACATTTCCTTAAAATCAAATCTGCATGACAGCCTTCTCCACTTGTTTCACCATTCCACAATATGCCGTTGTCTTCCTATAAGATTTAACAAAAGAAAAATGAAGATAGGCTGCAAAACTTGTCTGATATTCACTGGATAGTGAAAAGGTTTATTTTTCCATTCACCCCACTCCCTCCCTCCAGAGATATGTGCCTTGCTTTCTGTGAATAGACAGAAATAAAGTTACAGATCCCGGGTATGGTTTATTTTAAATTAGTTAAATGTTAAATGTTACATTTTATAACATTGGGTTCAGGCTTTCTATAATGTGGCTAGAGTGCTCAATGCTGCAGAAGTGAATTTAAGATTATCAGCCACGTGAATTAAAGTAACCAAAATGCTTTAATTAACACATTGTTACCATTGAAAGCCAGTTTCTCTATGTTCCTTTGCTGAGGAGCTGTTTTGTACCTCTATTGGTATCTGTGCTACAAAACATGGTAGCTTTTAAAAAATTGAATCAATCTTTTTGAATAAATGCTTAATAAATCACCAATCATTTTAATGAGTCTTTAGTTTCTCCATAATATTTGATTAACATAATAACATCTGATAACTGTTAATCTCTCAGAAATATATTAAGCATTCCCAACTGATTCCTGATATTTCTTCCCAAAAGTCCTTCCTTTGCTCATGTTGAGTTAGTTTTATGGTACGTATAATTATCCAGAACCTCATACTCCAGCTTCTTGATTTGTAGTACCCAACTCTCTACCATTCAGTAACAGTAAAAGATAAATTCGTTGCTGATATGTGTGCAGGCTTGCAGGCAAAACAACTAAGTGTCTTTCAGACAATGTCATTCAAGTCATTTTCTGGAAGAGGCTTTTAATACCACGCTGCAAAATCCAGAAACACTTATATATGGAAGATCTTTGATACAAAACAAAATACAGTATTTAAGGATTTTGCAATGGGAGGAATGTGTACCTGCAATAGATAATGAGAATACTATTTTGGAGATCATCCCCCTCAAACAGCTTGTCCTATTCATTGGTACGAATGGATGCAAATTGCTGCAGGGCATCCTGGCTTTTGGAGCTGAATTCCTGCTATGCAGATTCACATCAGCAACACTGAATTCTCAAAATCTTCTCATACAAATAAGTGTTTGTGAAGTCTGGACTCTGGACAATTTGCAAAAAATCTCAAATCTAAGACTGCATTATGAATCCCCATGGTTAATCTAATTATTAAATATGATAATTGTTCCTGTTTTTTTTCTTTCAAGTACATTTGAAATTGTAATATACTTTCCTACATGTTTACTCTGGTCTTGACGTTTTCAGTTTTCAACCCTAAATTCTTTTGCAAGACTTCAAACAATGGAACTCGCTATCTCATTCAACCTTCCTCCTGTCTTAGATGTCATCTCACCCCACCTTCTTGATATGGCTTGACTTTTCTGGTAGACTGAATCCTACGTTGATGACATTGACTCCGACTTGACAAATTTTCTTAATTTAAAAAAAATGACAAATAATACTTTGCTAATCTAGAGACTGGCAACATATTATTCATAACTTAGTCCATTTGATTGTGTTTGCTCATCTTGAAAGTTTTATGAAATACGAATGCAAAAAAAATTAAGTTCAATTTTAGCTTTTGCAAAATAGTTAATTCACTTCCTTTTCTTGCACTCGTTCATGCTATATGCACTTTACCAATCAGGCCAACACCTGTTGCCCTATTTGCCCTTGAGAAAGTGGTAATGAGCCTGTTTCTTGAACTGCTGCATCAATGTGGTGTAGGTACATTCACAGTGCAGTTAGGAATGGAGTTCCATAGATTTGACTCAGCAAACACATATATAGTCAATAATTAATTGAAAAATAACAATTATAGCATTGTACTACCAACATATCCCTCATGGTGCTAATTGTAGTGGGAGCTGGATCACATATTTTAAGGACAGATATAGGTACTATCTAACGTTCAGTATATAATTTGGAAACTAAAATGTAGCCATATCTAAATCATATTTCTGATCCTGCTTGTTTTTTTTTAAAGAAATACTCACCTTTATTTGACTTCTCCACTGGAAATTCCTGGACAGAAGTCTTCTGTTACAAATTTGCCCAAGGATTCTAGAATCCAGCAGCAAAAATGAACATTGTAGAAATCATGCTACCTATTAATGCACTGCACTATTCCAGTGGATGTCTTGACAGCAACTGTGAGAAGGTAGGTGAAGGGGTAAAGTAAAACATGTGTGGACAGGGTAGGGTGCCAGATGAAAGAGGCGGGTACTGTGACATGATGTCAAGAGTGTGGTGCTGGATAAGCACAGCAGGTCAGGCAGCATCCGAGGAGCAGGAGAATCGACATTTCAGGCAAAAACCCTTCATCAGGAACGTTATGCCCAAAACGTCGATTCTCCTGCTCCTCGGATACTGCCTGACTTGCTCTCAACAGCACCACACTCTCGACTCTGATCTCCAGCATCTGCAGTTCGCACTTTCTCCTACTGTGACATGAAGCTAGGTAAGCAGATGAGCATTTAGAAAAGGTCAAGGCGTCAGAGGCAGGCAGAGGATTGTGCTGCTTCAGGTCATAGGGACGTTTCAGGTAGTGTCAACTGTGGAGAGAGCTGTTGAGTTGGGGTGAAGAGTGTGGGTTGGGTTGAGGGTGTGCATGTTTGGGTTGTGTTGGGGATGTGCATGTTTGGGTTGTGTTGGGGATGTGCATGTTTGGGTTGGGGCGGGGGGGTGTATGTTTGGGTTGGGGCTGTGCATATTTGGGTTGGGTTGGAGGTTTGGCTGTTGGGGCAGGTAGGCTCAAGGTTAGGGGAGCGCAGGACTGTGTAGGGGAAGAGATCATTGTTGAATCAGGAGTTTTCACATCGGGTCACATTAAGAGGGTGTTGAGTCAGGTCAGGATCTGGGGGAGATTGAGTGTGGTTGAGGGATTGAGAGTTGTGGTCAGGTTCAATATGGGAGGAAATATCTCAGGTTAGGTGGGTGTCAGGTTGCAGGGAGATGCTGGGCCTGACGGGCTAAGAATGGGGTGGAGGGACATGTGTAGCTCAGGCTCAACCAACAATATTGTGTCAGGATTTGGGTGTTGGCTATCCCAGGTCCTGGGTGTGTTTGGAGAGGGGATAGTGTTGGGGTTCACAGAGGTGAATCAAGTATTCAGTCCAGTACTCTCCAGGAGTTGGAGGAAGGTTTTAGTCCTCTAACATTTCCTGTGTAACAATTATAATTCACCAGGCATCACCCTCCAAATTCTCTGGTTTCAGGCTTTTGTTCAGAGAGCTCCAGGCTCAGGGGAATTGCCCCATTAGAATTTTCAATTTCCTGGCAATTCCTTTGGGATCAGCTGTGTTGGGATTTCCACACGGTGCAAAAGTGTATGTTCTGTCTACACTCTGCAACAATTATCTGGCCACTGGAATACCTATACCATTATGTCTAATGCATATATTGATTTCCTTGGCTCATTTCGAAACTTTACTTTGATACACATCTTCAGGTTAAATTAACATTAGTTATTCTTTTTTTCTTCTTTACTTAAAAGATGTATTTGTGTGGAACTGAGAAATAAGAAAGGGATGATCACCTTATTGGGATTGTATTTTAGACCCCCTAATAGTCAGAGGAAAATTGAGAAACAAACTTGTAAGGAGATCTCAGCTATCTGTAAGAATAATAGGGTAGCTATGGTAGGGGATTTTAACTTTCCAAACATCGACTGGGACTGCCATAGTGTTAAAGGTTTAGATGGAGAGGAATTTCTTAAGTGCGTACAAGACGATTTTCTGATTCAGTATGTAGAAGTACCTACTAGAGAAGGTGCAAAACTTGACCTACTCTTGGGAAATAAGGCAGGGCAGGTGACTGAGGTGACAGTGGGGGAGCACTTTGGGGCCAGCGACCATAATTCTATTCGTTTTAAAATCGTGACGGAAGAAGATAGACCAGATCTAAAAGTTAATATTCTAAATTGGAGAAAGGCCAATTTTGACGGTATTAGGCAAGAACTTTCGAAAACTGATTGGGGGCAGATGTTCACAGGTAAAGGGATGGCTGGAAAATGGGAAGCCTTCAGAAATGAGATAACAAGAATCCAGAGAAAGTATATTCCTGTCAGGGTGAAAGGGAAGGCTGGTAAGTATAGGGAATGCTGAATGACTAAAGAAATTGAGGGTTTGGTTA
This sequence comes from Chiloscyllium plagiosum, assembly GCF_037043375.1. Lineage (NCBI taxonomy): Eukaryota > Metazoa > Chordata > Chondrichthyes > Orectolobiformes > Hemiscylliidae > Chiloscyllium > Chiloscyllium plagiosum. The sequence goes on from NW_028270140.1 coordinate 68,710,375, forward strand.
AGAAAAAGAAGGAAGCATATGTCAGGTATAGACAGGATAGATCGAGTGAATCCTTAGAAGAATATAAAGGAAGTAGGAGTATACTTAAGAGAGAAATCAGGAGGGCAAAAAGGGGACATGAGATAGCTTTTGCAAATAGAATTAAGGAGAATCCAAAGGGTTTTACAAATATATTAAGGACAAGAAGGTAACTAGGGAGAGAATAGGGCACCTCAAAGATCAGCAAGGCAGCCTTTGTGTGGAGCCACAGAAAATGGGGGAGATACTAAATGAATATTTTGCATCAGTATTGACTGTGGAAAAGGATATGGAAGACAGAGACTGTAGGGAAATAGATGGTGACATCTTGCAAAATGTCCAGATTACAGAGGAGGAAGTGCTGGATGTCATGAAATGATTAAAGGTGGATAAATCCCAAGGACCTGATCAGGTGTACCCGAGAACTCTGTGGGAACCTAGAGAAGTGATTGCTGGGCCTATTGCTGAGATGTTTGTATCATCGATAGTCACAGATGAGGTACCGGAAGACTGGAGGTTGGCAAACGTGGTGCCACTGTTTAAGAAGGCTGGTAAAGACAAGCCAAGGAACTATAGACCGGTGAGCCTGACCTCAGTGTTGGAGGGAATCCTGAGGGACAGGATGTACATGTATTTGGAAAGGCAAGGATTGATTCGGGATAGTCAACATGGCTTTGTGCATGGGAAATCATGTCTCACAAACTTGATTGAGTTTTTTGAAGAAGTAACAAAGAAGATTGATGAGGACAGAGCAGTAGATGTGATCTATATAGATTTCAGTAAGGCGTTCGACAAGGTTCTCCAAGGGAGACTGATTAGCAAGGTTAGATCTCATGGAATACAGGAAGAACTAGCCATTTGCATACAGAACTGGCTCAAAGGTAGAAGACAGAGGGTGGTTTGTGGAGGGTTGTTTTTCAGACCGGAGGCCTGTGACCAGGGGAGTGCCACAAGGATTGGTGCTGGGTCCTCTACTTTTTGTCATTTACATAAATGATTTGGATGCTAGCATAAGAGGTACAGTTAGTAAGTTTGCAGATGATACCAAAATTGAGGTGTCGTGGACAGCAAAGAAGGTTACCCCAGATTACAACAGGACCTTGACCAGATGGGCCAATGGGCTGAGAAGTGGCAGATGGAGTTCAATTCAGATAAATGCGAAGTGCTGCATTTTGGGAAAGCAAATCTTAGCAGGACTTATACACTTAATGGTAAGGTTCTAGGGAGTGTTGCTGAACAAAGAGACCTTGGAGTGCAGGTTCATAGCTCCTTGAAAGTGGAGTCGCAGGTAGATAGGATAGTGAAGAAGGCGTTTGGTATGCTTTCTTTATTGGTCAGAGTATTGAGTACAGGAGTTGGGAGGTCATGTTGTGGCTGTACAGGACATTGGTTAGGCCACTTGGAATATTGCGTGCAGTTCTGGAATCCTTCCTATCGGAAAGATGTTGTGAAACTTGAAAGGGTTCAGAAAAGATTTACAAGGATGTTGCCAGGGTTGGAGGATTTGAGCTATAGGGAGAGGCTGAAGAGGCTGGGGCTGTTTTCCCTGGAGCGTCAGAGGCTGAGGGGTGACCTTATAGAGGTTTACAAAATTATGAGGGGCATGGATAGGATAAATAGACAAAGTCTTTTCCCTGAGATCGGGGAGTCCAGAACTAGAGGGCATAGGTTTAGGGTGAGAGGGGAAAGATATAAAAGAGACCTAAGGGGCAACTTTTCATGCAGAGGGTGGTACGTGTATGGAATGAGCTGGTGGAGGATGGTACAATTGCAACATTTAACAGGCATTTGGATGGGTATTCGAATAGGAAGGGTTTGGAGGGATATGGCCCGGGTGCTGGCAGGTGGGATTAGATTGGATTGGGATATCTGGTCGGCATGGGTAGGTTGGACCGAAGGGTTTGTTTCCATGCCGTACGTCTCTATGACTCTATGTATCTGTTTATTGATATCTGCTTTAATTGTGATCCATTGGTCATTTGTAAATATGGCATTTGAGTCAATCCTGTACAAGCTTTACACGTTTTAAATGTGAATGATTATTGGAAACAAAAGCCCTAGTTTTAAACCTGGAGCAGAAACAAGGAGTGCAAGGGCCACAGAGGCGATAAATGGTTTGGACACCAGAGTGTGAGATCCTGGAGATTTGATTCCATTGATATAGCCAACCAATGACTACCTTCCAATTGATATGAATGAGTTACTATTTGTCAAATATAAATGGAGGAATCATGTCAAATCACTAGCTGGAATTTACAGAAAACGTCTCTGGCAAGGTAAATAAGGAATTGAGGAAACATTGGATAAATCCACAATTGATTGAAGGGAGTGGGGAGGGAGAACCAAGAACTGCAGAGACTCATTCTGATTTCGATCCAGTCAAAATAGTAAGTAAGGAACACATCAAGAAAACTTAGCAACCCCACCCCACCATTTACACTGTTTCCGTAAAGTGGGAGTGTGTTTAAAAGTTCCTTTAATTTTTTTTATTTCTGCAAATGAATTTTTCTTTTGCAATACTTACATGGCTTGAAACATGATAGAAAAGCACAAATATTAGAAATAGATCAGATCTATCCATTTTCTTGCAGTCTGACTAGAATAATCTCATAAAACTCATAACATCACAAATACTGAACACTGCTGTAGCACAGTCATATTTTTGTGAACATTTTTTTTATTATTCAAAACATTTCAGGACTCCAATAAAGATAAAAAAGTGTTGACAAATATATGCATCTTCCATGTTATGAAAGTTATGTTTAGCTTAAATAGAAAAGCCCCACACAGTAAAATTGTTCAGGTAAAATGGACTAAAATAATAATAATCAGTAAAGCCCATATTAAAAATGCAGCATTTCTTCTTATGATAGAAGAAATAAGAGAATCAATGAATCTCTACCTGTCCTTCTATTAGTGTGGAAAGGAACACGTCAGGAAAACCTAGCAACTCCCTCCCACCATTTACAGGTACATTGTTTCCATCGGTGAAAACGCATTTCAAAGTAGGTAAAGTCAAGTAGGTCACATGAATTCAGCCAATATGATTAAATCTGACAAGTAATAAACATTCAATAACATCTTCTAAAGTGCAAACTACTGTCTAATTAATGCTCCATCTGGTGGATAAACTGCTATTTGTAATATTTTGATTAAATGGACTTTAGTCCTGCAATCAATCATAGGCAATTTAATCACTTGATTCTGTTACCCTGGTTATATCCCAGGCACGGATCTAAATATTGTTATTACTTGTACTTTTGCTTTTTAACTTTGAAAAATTATTAGACAATTCTGATGTTTAACATGGATTTTCATATGTAGAAATATGTACTGTCATTCAGCATCTGAACATTCCACCAAAACAGAAATTAAACTAAAATTTTCTAAATTCATTCTAGTATTGCTTCAGGAAAACCAGATGACCAAAAGTCAAGAGGGTTCAATACTTTTGTTTGGATAGTGCCTTGGTATCTTTAACATGTACCTGAATATTTGAATTCATTAGATTAGCCAACCAAAGACTGCCTTCCAAATGACAAGAATGAGTCATTATGAGGGAGGAGAAATGGAGGAACCATGTCAGATCAGTACAGAAAGCACCTCCAGCAAGGTAAATAAAGAGGACACTGAATAAATCCACATTTGATTCAAGAAGGAGAGGGGAAGGACAAACCTAGAACTATGGAGGCTCATTGCATCATCCTGTATCTGGTTTTAGTTAAAGTGGGGAGGAAAGAAAACCTCAGAAACACATAGCAACCCCACCCTACCATTTACACTGTTTCCACCAGATGAGAGTGGGTTTAAAATTTGCTCTAATTTTTTTATTAATGAAAATGAATTTTTCTTTTGCCATATTTGTATGGCCTGAAACAACTTGGAACTGCACAAATATTAGGATCTCCCTGAACATTGCTTTCCACTGGCAATACAATGCTTTCCTGCAATCTGAGTTTGGATTATAAACTGTGTGTAAAAAGATGTAGATAAATGATTGTGTTCCCCGGTCATTCACTAAAGCTTACACTAGTTTTAACGTTTTTCATTGTTTGACTTTGAAGAAATCCAGACCCTGGAAAGGATTCAAACCTGTAATCTTCTGATGCTGAACCATGAGTCAAATTGACTTGCTAAAATTGTACCCCTAACCTGGACTTGGTATGATAAAACATGCATTCAAACACTGAGCAACCACTTGCAGCTAATCTTGTGCAAAGATACTGATTAGCAAAAGGCTATTCAAAGGTTATTAAACCACTGTAATTTCAAGTTATGATCATTACTATTTACTGTTACTGGAGTTTGGATGCTTGATATTTGATTTGTTATTTATTGCAGACTTATCAAGTGCTAGTTTATGAGCCTATGGATAGCATTTCCTCCACTGAATATCCCAATGACCTTCTGCAGATGTTTATTCATAAAACTTATTGCCAATTCTAGGGGGTGGTCAAAGTAATTAACTACCATCAATCATGGTTAACACTGCTCATTGCCATGACAGTCACAGATTTTAACAAAAATCAAAGAACTGCAGATGCTGGAAATCAGAAACAAAAACAGAAATTGCTGTGAAAACACAGCAGATCTGGCAGCATCTGTGGAGAGAAAGCAGAGTTACTGTTCTTGGTCCAATTCTGAAGAAGAACCTGAAACATTAACTGCTTTCTCTTCACAAGTGCTGCTAGACCTGCTGAGATTTTAACACATGATCCAATAACAAGATTTTAATAGTTAATAAAATAAATGGACTTCGAGGTATTTAAAATATAACTAAAATCAAATGTTTCTGCATGTGTGTGTGTGTGTAAGGGAGAGGGAAAGGGTCTGTGTGTGGAAGAGAAAGAGTGTGAGTGCGGTAGGGAAGGAGACTGTGTGTGTTTGTGTGCGTGTGCACATGCTTGAAAGAATGTGTGTATGAGTGTGACAGAGTATATTCCTGTGAGAGGGTGTGTGTGTGTGGGTGAGAGAGAGAGAAAGAGAGAGAGCATTTGGATAAGAAAGGATCTGTGTGAGTGTGATTGTGTGTGACAGTACGTATGTATGTGTGTGCTTGTGTGTGTGAGAGTGTATAGTGGAGTGGGGTCATCTGTAGTGTGACATGAACCCAAGAACCTGGTTGAGGCTGTACTCATGGGAACCGTCTTGGGTTCATGTCACACTACAGATGACCCCACTACACTATATACATATATACACACACACACACACACACTCTTACACAAAATTACACACACGTGCTCCCACAGATCCTCTCTCATACGGTCTCTCACACACACACACACTCACATGCACACAGTCACATGCACACACTCACGTATAAGTCTATGGGGTGAATTTGCATTTGCAGATTTGTATTTGCTTTTACATTCTATTTTGTTTGAAAAGCACACAATTGGTAGGCAATCAATGTGACATTTTATAAATTCCTACTTTGAATACAGAGCCAGTCTGACTCAAGGTTGGGAAACAAACAGACTCTAACCTTTGTCTGAGCTGTCACTTTTCCAATATATTGATAAAACATTAAGTTATTTCAGGACTGTGACTTGAAAGAAATTCTGGGATTTACATATTAATCAGTCAAAACCTGCATCTCTATTCTAAGTGATTAAAGACTTAACAGCAATCTAGGTTTGCTCAATATATCACATTAGTCGTATGACACTTTGATCTTTTACTATAAATTCTGTGTCCTATGTTCCCATCCCACTAGCTACCTGACAAAGAAGCAGCGCTCCAAAAACTTGTACTTCCAAATAAATCTTTCAACACCAGGACTATAACCTGGTGTTGTGTGATTTTTTAACTCTCTGAAAGAAGAAGACGTGTAGTAAGTTCAGTCTGAAACTTTTTTCGTCATGTCAGGAGGAGCAGGCCTTCACCCCGGACCCAAAAGTAAAGTCAGCCTCTCTGTTGCTCCTTCCTATCCAAAAGATCGATCTGAAACCCCATTCATTGCTGAACTCTAGTGGGTACCTGATGTTGAACAATCGGCAGTTTGGTATCTGCCTGTCCATGCCTAATTCAGGCAGGTGCTTGTTCTGTGTGATGAAAATAAGGCCTGACTGCTTTATAGTCAAGTTTCTTAGTCTGAGATTTAAAATACCTTTTGCACATTAGCTTTTATGTACTAAGCATTTCTAAGCATTCTCATTGACTGAAATTTAATTTTGAATCCTGCTATATCCATTTGGTCTATTTGGTGAAAATCTTTGTGGAAATGATGAATGCTGCTCATATCATTGGGATTGTTTGGTTGGAAAACCTCACAAGCTGAATTAGCACAGACACTTCATGCTGAAGTACCTTTAGGGTAATGATTGTGTCTTGACTTGTCACAATTCAGTTCTCTCACAAGGTTGGCCACAATAGATTGCTCATCGCAGACTCCCACTTACTATCTCATTATAATTCAAGATTTAAACAACAAAAATATCCAAAGGGCACAGATAAGGATGGAACAAGATTACACATTCATGTTTATCACACTGATTTCTTTGTGCCTACTTTTTTTTTAATTCTTAAGATTTCAGGAATTGGCATATATTCATAAATTTTGACTGGCAACATAAAATTTGAACAATGCTAAGGGAAGAATCCATTCAAAGATGTGGTACATTTGTATTGCTGCCATGCCTTTTTGTCAGCTTTGGCTCAGTTGATAGCATCTCATCTGTGCCAAAATGTTCTGGGTCCAGATACCATTCCCCTATCCAGCACAAAATCTATATGAATACTTTTGGGCAGGACTGAGGGATTGCTGTTTTGCAGATGAGATATTAAATGAAGGCCACCCTCCTGTTCTTGCAGATGGATATAAATTATTCCAGACAACTATTTCAAGGAAAAAGTGACTTATCCTGGCATATAGTTGTACACTTCAACTGACACTTCTCAAAATAACATTACATGTCAGATTATTGTCTGTGGGAGTTTACTGAATGCAAATTGGCTATCACAATTCCTATATTTCAGCAGTCACAGCACGGCAGTGTTTAATTGACTGTAAAGAGTGTACGAATGTCTTGAGGGTCTAAAAGTTATTATATAAATACAAGTTTTCTTCTTAAAAGGTGAGAATAATGCATCACCATGATGTCTGAGAGGAATATGGACCAAATGCAGGCAAGTGGAACTAGCTTGTTTTGGGAAACTAAGTGGACATGGATGAGTTAGATTGAGGGTCTGCTTCCGTTCTGTTTGATTCTATGACTCGATGATTGATCTCAGATGCAGACATAAGAGCATAATAAATAAAAGCAGCAGTGGGCCATTCTGTCCCTCACACCTGTCTCCTCACTCAACAACATCATGGCTGACCTGTCGCAGGTCTCAGCTTCTATTTCTTGCCAGCTCAACATAGCAGTAAACTCCCTAATATTTCAAAAATTGCTCTACCTCCTCTAAATATTTTTAGTGATCCAGCCTTTACAGCTCTCTGGGGTAGAAACATCCAGCCATTTAACAACCTGCAGGAGAAGAAATTTCTTCACATCTCAGTTTTAAATGCTGTATTATGCTGGAACTATGTCTCCTCGTTTGAGATTACCCCATTAATAGAAACACCTTCTCAACATCTACCCTGCCAAGCCCCCTCAGAATATTACATATTTCAATAAGATTATCCCTCATTCTTCGAAACTCTCCTGAATAAAGCTTTCTTTAGCTATTCTCGATAAGTCAACGCCTTCACTCATTAATCAGTGTAGTGAATCCCTTTAGAAAAGCCTGAAAGCCAGTGTACCATTTTTAAAACCAAAAACTGTATACTGTACTTCAGATATGATCTCATCAACACTCTATACAATTGCAATAAAATTCCACTTGCCTGCTTAATTACCTGCTGCATCTGCAGGGTAAGTTTTTTTTTGTTTCATGCACAAGAATACCCAAATCCCTCTGTCCTGTATTTTTTGGAGTCTGTCCCCAATTAAATAATAGTCTGCTTTTTGAATCTTCTGTTCAAAGTACATGACCTGATACTTTTCTACATTAAACTCCATCTAGAAAATTTTAACACACTCAATCAACCTCTCTACATCCCTTTGCATATTCTTTATATCCTCATCACAACATGCCCTCTCACCACTTTTTGTAACATCAGCAAATTTGGATATATTACATTCTGCTCCCTCCTCCAAATCATTAATTTACAGAGGAACCTCGATTACCCACATTCAATTATCTTAATTTTGGATTATCCACCAAGATCGCAAAAGTCCTGATGCTTGGTTAAACTATGTTATTGGGCATTCAATTATCCAGAATTCAATTAACCGGACGAAATTCTCTCTGCCCATGTCCTTCAAATAATTGAGGTTCCTCTGTAGACAGTAAATACTTCAGGCCCTGTGGCTGATTCTTGTGGCATTCCTCTAGTTATGTCTTTCTAACCTGACAAAGCTACATTAATCCTGACCCTGTCTTCTATGTGTTAACTAATCCTCAATCTGTGTTAATACCTTACCCCCAAAACTGTGAGCTCCTAATATATGCAGTAATCTTTCGTAAGGCATCTAATTGAACACCTTCTAAAAATCTAAACACACTACATCTACCAGTTCCCCTTCATCAACTCTGTTTTTATATCTATAAAGAACACTCGCAAAAGAAAGGACAGGACTGGAAGTTTAATGTTGCAGGATACAAATGCTACAGGAAGGACAGAAAGAGAAGCAAGAGAGGAGGGGGAGTGGCGATTTTGGTAAGGGATAGCATTATTCCTGGAAATATATCCAGGGAAGTTATTTGGGTGTAACTGAGAAATAAGAAAGGGATGATCACCTTATTGGGATTGTATTATAGACCCCAAAGTGGTCAGAAGGAAATTGAGAAACAAATTTGTAAGGAGATATCAGCTATCTGTAAAAATAATAGGGTGGTTATGGTAGGGGATTTTAAATTTCCAAACATAGACTGGGACTGCCATAGTGTTAAGGGTTTAAATGGAGAGGAATTCGTTAAGTGTGTACAAGAAAATGTTCTGATTCAGTATGTGGAAGTACCTACTAGGGAAGGTGCAAAACATGACTTACTCTTGGGAAATAAGGCAGAGCGGGTGACTGAGTGGGGGAGCACTTTGGGGCCAGCGACCGTAATTCTATTCATTTTGAAATAGTGATGGAAAAGGATAGACCAGATCTAAAAGTTGAAGTTCTGAATTAGAGAAAGGACAATTTTGACAGTATAAGGCAAGAAGTTTCAAAGGCTGACTGGGGGCAGATGTTTGCACGTAAAGGGATGACTGGAAAATGGGAATCCTTCAGAAATGAGATAACGAGAATCCAGAGAAAGTATATTCCTGTTAGTGTGAAAGGAAAGGCTGGTAGGTATAGGGAATGCTGGATGACTAAAGAAATTGAGGATTTTGTTAAGAAAAAGAAGGAAGCATGTGTCAGGTATAGACAGGATAGATTGAGTGAATCCTTAGAAGAGTATAGAGACAGTAGGAATATACTTAAGAGAGCGATCAGGAGGGCAAAAAGAGGACATGAGATAAGGAGAATCCAAAGGATTTTTACAAATATATTAAGGACAAAAGGGTAATTCGGGAGAGAATAGGGCTCCTCAAAGATTAGCAAAGTGGCCTTTGTATGGAGCCGCAGGAAATGGAAGAGACACTAAACGAGTATTTTGCATCAGCATTTATTGTGGAAAAGGACATGGAAGGTATAGAATGTAGGGAAATAGATAGTGACATCTTGAAAAAGGTCCATATTACAGAGAAGGAAGTGCTGGATGTCATGAATTGCATAAAAGTGGATAAATCCCCAGGACCTGATCAGGTGTACCCGAGAACTCTAGGGGAAGCTAGAGAAGTGATTGCTGGGCCTCTTGCTTAGATAGTTGATCATCAATAGTCACAGGTGAGGTGCCAGAAGACTGGAGGTTGGCTAACGTGGTGCCACTGTTTAAGAAAGGTGGTAAGGACAAGCCAGGGAACTATAGACCAGTGAGCCTGACATCCGTGGTGGGCATGTTGTTGGAAGAAACCATGAGGGACAGGATGTACATGTATTTGGAAAGGCAAGGAATGATTAAGGATAGTCAACATGGCTTTGTGCATGGGAAATCATGTCTCACAAACTTGATTGAGTTTTTTGAAGAAGTAACAAAGAAGATTGATGAGGGCAGAGTGGTAGATGTGATCTATATGGACTTCACTAAGGTGTTCAACAAGGTTCCCCATGGGAGACTGGTTAGCAAGGTTAGATCTCAAAGAATACAGGGAGAACTAGCCATTTGGATGCAGAACTGGCTCAAAAGTAGAAGACAGAGGGAGGTGGTGGAGGGTTGTTTTTCAGACTGGAGGCCTGTGACCAGTGGAATGCCACAAGGATTGGTGCTGGATCCTCTACTTTTCATCATTTATATAAATGATTTGGATGTGAGCATAAGAGGTATAGTTAGTAAGTTTGCCGATGACACCAAAATTGGAGGTGTAGTGAACAGCAAAGAATGTTATCTCAGATTACAACGGAATCTTGTTCAGATGGGCCAATGGGCTGAAAAGTGGCAGATGGAGTTTAATTCAGATAAATGCGAGGTGCTGCATTTTGGGAAAGCAAATCTTAGCAGGACTTGTACACTTAATGGTAAGGTCCTAAGGAGTGTTGCTGAACAAACAGACCTTGGAGTGCAGGTTCATAGCTCATTGAAAGTGGAGTCACAGGTAGACAGGATAGTGAAGAAGGCGTTTGGTATGCTTTCTTTTATTGGTCAGAGTATTGAGTACAGAAGTTGGGAGGTCATGTTGCGGCTATACAGGACATTGGTTCGGCCACTGTTGGAATATTGCGTGCAATTCTGGTCTCTTTCCTATCGGAAGAGTGTGTCAAACTTGAAGTGGTTCAGAAGATTTGCAAGGATGTTGCCAGGGTTAGAGGATTTGAATTATAGGGAAAGGTTGAATAGGCTAGGACTGTTTTCTCTGGAGCATCGGAGGCTGAGGGGTGACCTTATAGAGGTTTATAAAATCATTAAGAGCATGGATAAATAGACAAAGTGTTTTCCCTGGGATGGGGGAGTTCAGAACTAGAGGGCATAGGTTTAGGGTAAAAGGAGAAAGATACAAAAGAGACCTAAGAGGCAATGTTTTCATGCAGAGGGTGGTACGTATATGGAATGAGCTGCCAGAGGATGTGGTGGAGGCTGGTACAGTTACAGCGTTTAAAAGGCATCTGGATGGGTATTTGAATAGGAAGGGTTTGGAGGGATATGGGCCGGGTGCTGGAAGGTGGGACTAGATTGAGTTGGGCTATCTGGTCTGTATGGATGAGTTGAACCAAAGGTTCTGTTTCCATGCTGTACATATCTATGACTCTAGTCTCTATAATTCTTCAAACATGATTTCACTTTCAGAAAACCATGTTGGCTTTGTTGGATTGCATTAAGCCTTTCTAAATGTGCAGTTTATAGGGGAAGAGATGTGATGCACCTGACTATAATAAGTATCCTCTATGTATTGAAAGAGGTTTGATAGTGACTTTCCCTCTTTCAGACTGTACCATGGAAAACTATACTATATTTGGCAAAAGCCCAATGATTCCAACAGCATTACTTCTTCTTTCTGCTGCATAACTCAAAAATAAATAAACCTCAAATATCTAGAACAAGCCAACCACCCCATATTAATTTTAAATGTATTATTAAAACCAATAAAAACACAGAAATAAACCTCACACCATAAATATCTTTGTAGCTCTTCACTCTAAAGAACAGACTGGTACAAGTTTGCATCACACAAAAAAGATTCTTAAGCAGGATATTCTTCCAGTTTGTAATTTTACAATCAATGAAGAAAAGCATAGCCTTAACATGCTGTATTGCTTTTCTGATGCAGGTGGATAGACAGACATAGCAGAAGATATTTCTGACCTTGAAACTGATTTATTGATTATCTGGCACTCCCCTTAACAGAGAGAAAATTGAAACCAGTGTTGCTGAATCATTAATGAAGACATGTGCAGTGATTTTTTCATTACACTAAGCATTTGGCTATTACACTCACTAAACTTTGTCCTCTAATAAGATCTAAATAGCATTTCAGTGAGAATACTTCTCCTTGTTTCCTCCTTTTATGTTCATTAAACCTCACCAATACCTCCAATAAACTTACGTAAGCCTTTTCACAGAAACTCAACATTGTTATAGTATTTAGTTTCTGACGATATAAATAATTTTGTAGTCTTTCTCCAACTCATCTCCTGCTCCCACATAAGCATTAAATCATGTTTTTAAGTACAGCATTACTAGTCAGATGTCATTTTTCAAAGGTTCAAAGTTCATCAGAATCGATTTTAGGGTAGGATTTTTGTTGTTTAATTTCCTGTTTAATATTGGAGGCATAGTAGTGAATTATCATGGCTGTAGACTTACTGAATGTGATCAAAGTAAATCCAAGCTGTAAGTATACCTTCATGATTTAACTATTTCACTAGAAAAGACAGGAAATAATATAAAGCTTTTGTACTTAATTGAATTTAACTGAGAGCTACAATTTGTAATCCTGTAGTACCTATAACGTAGTAAAGCATCAGAAGACACTTCAGAGGAACCTCATCAATTGAAATTTGGCACCAAGCTACCTATTAAGGCAGATCATATAAAGCTTGGTTATACTATATTGATTTCAGTGAGTACCTCAAATCAGAAAAGATACAATGATTAAGTGAGGGAATTTAACTTAGGGCCTTGGCAGCTGAAGGCACAGCTATCAATTGTGGGGTTTATTTTTGTTCATTCATAAGTAAGTAATTATCACCCATCCCTCATTACCCAAGAGAAGGTGACAGTGATCTGCCTTTTTGAGAGCAACTGTGGCTTTTGCTAGCCCATTTCAGGGGTCAGTTAAGAGTTAAGAACATTGCAGTGGATCTCCAGGATTGTTGTCTCCATAGGATGGTAAAATTACCAGTTGCTATTTCCAATAGTGACTGTTTTAGTGTTTTGAAGAGATGCTGGTGTCTCCCTTCATTGGAAAGACAAGCCCTTTCTCAATAATTTTCTTGGGGCTGAAGACTTTGATTGAAATTGGAAAGGTGTGATTTAAAAAAAGAGAGACATAAATAGCTTCAAAGATTTTCCTTGTCTATAGCTTCAAAGATTTTCCTTGTCTTGAGGAGCTCTACTTTACTTGGATAAGGACATATTCCTGTTTGGGAGTTAAAAAGAACTAAAAAGTTTTCTTGTTATTCAATCAAGGGATGTGGGCTTTGCTGACTGGCCCTTATTCACCACTTGAGAAGGTGGTAGTGAGCTGCCTTTTTGAACTCTGTAGTCCCAGGAGTCCCAAACGGTGCTCTTCAGGAGGGAGTTCCAAGATTTTGTCCCACTGGCAGTGAAGGAATGGTGACATAATTCCAAATTAGGATGATGAGTAACTTGGAGGAGAAATTGTAGGTGGTGATAGTGATCCCATGTATCAACTGCTCTTGTCCTTCAAGATGGAAATGGTTGTGGGTTTGGAAGGTGCTGCCCTTGGGCCCTTGGTGAATTCCTGCAGAGCATCTTGGAGATGGTACACATTGCAGCTGCAGAGTATCAGTGATGAAGGGAGTGAATGTTTGTGGATGTGATGCAAAGCTTTGTCCTTGATAGTGCCAAGTTGATCTGTGACATAACGATGTGACATTTCTAATTGATCAAACCTTCATGCAGATTATAGCCATGTTCTTGCTTTGTTCTTCTTACCATACCACAGGGATGTAATGGTGATATAGATGCATCCTGGTACATTGGATGCACTACAGTCCCTGTGAGCTCTAAAGAAATCTTGGCTGACATATAGTCTGAAGGGAAGTCATTGAAAACAGTATCACCCAAATTGGGTATAGAATGTTGTGACCTCTTGGGAGTCCTCCATTAGAATGCATTGACCAGCAACCTTGCTTGCAGTCAAACGTCATGAAGTATTTTGCACTTGCAAATCTCAGCACTGACTCTTTGGAAGTGGATATTTTGGAAGAGCAACACACCAAAGCTGCACTTAGGAACTGTGGATCAAGAATCCATCCTTCTTTATGATGCATGTTAGTGAGCAACTCCAGTCTGTGCACCTGTACTCTTTTAATTTTCCATCTCAGTCTTTTTGTCTATGTCAATCCTCAATTCGTCTTCGATGCATCCATTATATTTATGTATGTCAATGGACAGGTTGGCATTCTCCTTTGAATACCATTTGTAGCTCACTTGAAACTTCCAAATTTATTGAAATGTTCTGGATACATCTTTGTTTAATCATAAATGGAAGTGATAGGCAATATTTCTGAGATTACTTACTCAAAGTGTAAAGTGTTGCATTCCCCAAAATTGAAAGCCATGACAAAGCACAGCAAAAGAAACGTTTATAAAAGCAAATATAAATAACTAGTCTTAGGGAAAGCTGCTATTGCCAACACTTGCTTGGCATATTCATATTCACTAACAATAATGAATTATAGCTGTGTGTTCTCCAAGACAGCATAAGTAGATATTTGCTAAATTGTTTGTTCCATTCTGTTGCTTTTATCATTCAAATTATTAAAAGTTCATCTCTGCATTCAAGGTGAATGCATAAGGAGCTCATTTTAAATCAATACACAGAGACTTTGTTACATAGCCACAATGGAAAAGAAAACTCCAGTCTAATAAAATTGTGGTTTCTTTCTGAAGCAATTGCTAGGTCTGAGTACATATTTAAAAATAGAGCTCTATGCACTGAGCAATCTCATTTTGTTGACCTATATTTAGTACAGATGACGTCCAACAATGGAAAAAATGGAAACTATAATGGACGGTCTGAAGAAATCACAGGTTATCTGAATTTGCCATCCTTGTCTTACAAGGGTGTACAGTTTCCCCCTAGATCATATTAATGTTTATAGATTTTATATTTTATAGTAGTAGCTTAGCCTATCCTACAATATATATTGACACAAACTGCTTTCAACTTATTCTTAAAAGATGTAAGTCATTGTTTTTCACACAAGATTGTTTACAGATGGAAAATGAAATAATGAAGTTGTTACTGTTCATGCAACATCAAACTCTCACTCAAAAGTAAAGGTGAATACAAACATACTAATTTAGTACTAAAGCCGATCATTTGGCCCTTCAATCCTGCTCTGCCATTCAATTTGATTATGGTCAATCTATTTGTGTTTTGAATTCCAGATTGCATATTGATTAATAAAAACAGAAATTGCTTGGTGTAGTCAGCAGGTCTGGCAGCATTTATACAGAGAAAGCAGAGTTAACATTTTAGATCTAGTAACCTTTCTTCAGAATATTATCTCTGTTTTCTCTCCACGGATGCTGCCAGACATGCTCAGCATTCCCAGCAATTTCTGATTTTTGTTTCCAATTTCCAGGATCTGCAGTTCTTTGATATTTTTGTCTGCTCGTAATAATCTTTGACCACCTTGCATTTCAAAAATCTATCTACCTTTACCTGAAACATATTCAATGATCCTGCCTACACTGCCTACTGAGATAGAGTGTGCCAAAGTTGCATAACTCTGTTAGAGACGACATTTCTCAACTCTGTTCAATAAGGTCTATCCCTAATTTAAACCAGCAGCTCCAAGTTGGACTTACTCACAGAGGAAGCAGCCTTCAGATATTCACCTTGTCAAAACTGATTAGGAAGTTAAAAACTTTTATCAACCACACCTTAATGTTCAAAACTCTAGTGAGAACAAGTCCATCCTTTCCAACTGATCATTATAAGATAACCTGTTCATCCCTGATTTCAGCTGAGTAACGAACCTTTGATTTGCCTCTCAAATATTTACATTTTCCTTAAATAAGGAGATCAAGATAGTATACAGTATCAAGATGTGGTCTCTTCAATGCCCCTTATAACAGAACATTCTGACTTTTATGTTCAATTCCTCTCATAATAATGGGTTACATCCCAATAGCATTCTTGATTTAAAGCAAAATACTGCAGGTACAAGAAATCTGAAATAAAAGCAGAAAGTGCTAGAGAAACTCAGCAGATCTGGCAGCATCTGTGGAGAAAGGAAGAGTTAACATTTCAAGTTCCATTTCTCTTCTTCAGAACCAGTCTTGGGTATGTACTGTACATGCGTGCTAATGTTTATGATGAACTAAAGTTTCTACACCCATCTACACTTCAGAATTCTACAGTTGCTTTCTATATAAATAATATTCTGCTTTTTTGTTCTTCCTGCCAAAGCAAACAAATTCACATTTTCCCTCATAATACTTCATCCACCAGGTTGTTGTCCACTCATTCAACATATCTATATCCTCCTACCACATTATATGCCCACTTCATAACATTGTTTCCTACCTATCTTTGTGTCATCCTCAAGTTTGGTTGCCACGACTTTATATCCCTCATCTAAATCATTGATAAAAATTATAAAAATTGAGGCCTCAGCACAGACCTCTGCAGGAGACTTTGGAAAATGATCCATATATGTATGTGTTCTGTTTTCTGTTAACAAGCCAATCTTCTGTCCATACTGTGTTATTCCCAAACCTTGTGCTTCCATTTCATGCAATAACTATTCACATGGCACCTTGTCAAATATCTTCTGGAAATCCAATTACTTTTATTCACAGCATATACTACTCCTTCAAAGAACTCCAAAAACTGTTAAATATGATTTCTCTTTCACAAAACTATGCTGACTCTTCTTGATTACATGGAAGTTTCTAAGTGCAGTCCTCAATGATTGATTCCAAAACCTATGGTACTTGTGACAGCTTATGGGGATGAGGGTTAGGTGGGAAGATGGTGGGAGGATGGTGGAAAGATGGTGGGAGGATGGTGGAAAGATGGTGGGAGGATGGTGGAAAGACCTGACTTATTTTACATGAACCTCTTATCAAAACAACAAGTAGTGCATATTGACTTTCCATTTAAATGTTCACAAGGGTTTCTCTTCTACCACAATTTCCTTTGACAACTGACTGTATAAAATTACTTGCTCTGTTGTTCCCTTTGGTATTTTAATGATGGTGACAACTTTGTTAAGATATATCCCCAGGAATATTTCATGCACACATTCATTCAGCAAGGGTCAGGGACTCTAGAAAATCAGCATAAATTCAGGCATATCATTATGTGCTTTAAAGCAGAACTTCTCACCCTATCTCAGTAGGAAGTCCTGGTTGGGGTTGGCCAGAATTTCTGTAATCCCAGCAATGTTAGCTGAGACTTGTAGCTGTTCCAGAGCTACAGAGAGTCCAACCATTCCAAAGAAGTCCAACTATTTCTGTGGTTGCAGTTTTCAGAAGGCGTTGAGTAGCTGTTAGGGGACTGGAATTCAAGAGGCCATGGGAGAGTTAAAGGGGAGAACAACAGTAGGGAGTTGGACAGGTGCCTCTGATTAAGCCCAGGAAATCAACAAAGAAGATCCTTCCCTTGTCCGGCACTAGTCTTCACAGCTGAAGCTGCCATTAACTGATCACTTACGGACCTCAATCAATCCAAGGGGAGGTAGATGCCTGACACCTCCAGCACCCACATAGATTTTCAGACAGGTTATGGATGTATACAGCCATTGCATGTTTGCAGTGGTGAACTGATGGTGTAAGCTTAAGAGCTGTGTGCTTTATGTTTACATTTTATTCATGTAACATTTTTTTAACATTTCCACTTGCCTATTTCCAACTATTTTAAGCATGGGTTGACCAGAGGATCAAGAGGAGAAAGTGCATGGCAAAATTCCAACTAGGATGGACCTGAACCATTGGCATTTTAAAAACATAACAGCCACAATATTAAACTCATTACTAAAATGAATATTCAATGGGTTCTACCCTGATGCACAAGAGAAAATATACCAATGAGATGTACATATAACCAGATGTATTAACATATACAGTCTCACAACGTTGTCAAGGTGGTATGTATCAGATAAGTACATTTAAACCATTGCTTGCTTTTACCATTTTGCCATTTCTGCAATCAGGGTTCAATTGAAAATAAGTTTACTCTGAGTCTCAGATTTCTTATGGAGGTGGAATGCTTAAATCAGGAAATCTCTTGACTTGGGAACCTCTTTTCTATGGAAACAAGTCTCATAAACACACATTTTCCATTCAACTGGGAGTGGCAGGTCAGTGATACAATCAAGCCTTCTACTTTCGGAGACTATTTAGAGGCAGTCTTGGAAGCAGACCAGCATTAAGGCAACCGATCAGGAATCTTGCCTTGGTTCTCCTACCATTAGCCAAGTTTTAAACAGGTTGTTAGACCCTTTAGCCTGCACCACTCACCTCAGTCCACCTCTGTTCTCATTCATAACCTATGATAGCTCCACGCTACTTCATTCCTCCATGCTGCTTTCATATCTACCTCATACCTCCTCATGCCATCCAAACAGCCCCTTATACATTATCCACTGTGAACAGATCTCAGAAGTCAGGTGGAAATGAAAATAATATTAAACTTCCAACAATGTAAGAGAGATCTCACTTATCCACACTTGATATTGAAATCAAATCTCGTTCTTAAAACTTATTTAAAATTCAAAATTCCCTCAAGTGATCAGTCTGTTTTAAAGACTAGCAAAATTTCCTTTAGTAACTAAATCAAAGACAGTACTCTTAAAACTATCAATTAAAATGTGAACTCGGGCAACTAGTTGAAAAAGCAATTATGGAGCTTTTAAAACTCAGCCAAGGATTCATAATGGATTTAGATGAAATGATAGACCTTGGGAATTATCAACAATGAAGTTTATTAAAACTGTAGGAACAGATGGTAATCTTTCCTTTTCTAAGTTTCAGCAAATGACCTGACAAAAAATATACTTTAGTAATGGATTTAGTTTTGCTTTGTCTACTCTAACAATGAGGCTCATTGCTTTTAATTTTCAATGGATGCAGATTTAAGTGACTCCAGATCATGGCACATTAGCAGGCCTTACCCACCCTTCAAGCATGATAAAAATGATCAGCTATGAATTAAGGCAAGCTCAAAGGACTAAATGGCCTGTTCTATTCCTATGTCTTTATGTCCATTCCATCATTTTGTGAATCACAACAGTGGATTAAGGTCCTTAGAACAATGAGAATGAATTTAGCACAGAAGTTGTTGGCAAAACTCAGATTGGACAGCATCTCTCAGTAGTAAGCAGAGTTAGTCTTTCAAATCCAATGATTCGTCATCAGAACCAATTCCAATGAAAAATCACTGGACTTGAAATGTTAACTTTGTTTTTTCTCCACAGATGCCATCAGTCCTGCTGAGTTTCACTAGCAAGTTATGTTTTAAACTCAGATTTCCAGCATCTGCAGTTCTTTGTTCTATTTTACTCATGTAAATGACCCTGATGAATTTGAGCTTCTCAAATGTGTGTTTCATGCCTGATCCTTTCCTCTTGCCAGTAAAATTCGGAGACAGCACCCACTATTTCTAAAGGCCTTCAGAGTTGGCCTAACTCCACGAAAATTCAGTCCTAAATGTACATTCATAACCTGTCAAAGAAGTGCAACACTAAGTGGATTGAAAATGATCTTATCTGTGGATCGTGGTTATGTTTGAGGACACATATTAGCTTGCTTTAGGACAGCACCCAGAAGGGGAAAGGTTGCCAGTCTTCTCCGAGCCACATTTGGACTTTCTCAGACACATATCTTTTACATAAAACAATTGGACTAGTCAAACGGTAAAGCTAGAGCAAGGTTGATTATGGTCATGGCCATGGTCCAATTTTTCATCAAGAATCAGGTCTTGGAATTTGATTTACTGAGGTGCAGGAACCATCAGAATCGAGAAGGTAGAACTGGGTTATTCAAAGTAAAAATAATACATACCAACTGATACTGGACAGAAAACACCTTGATTTTGTCACATAAGGATCTTACACTCCTTGAGCTAAGCCACTAGGTGTAGTAATTGTAAGAAGCTCAACTAGGTGAACCTCATATGATCTCAGTTCTCTGATTGGGGTTGTTAATCTGATCTAATCAGGGAGCCCTGGCTGATAGATATAAACAAGTGTGTCAGAAGTTCTGTTCACTCTGAGAGCTGGTTCTGAGGGAGCTGGATCAGTCTCAAGGGCTCTCGAAAGAGGAACCTCGAATATCCAAACGAGATGGGCGGGCACTGTTTCATTCGGATAATTGATTATTTGATTAATTGATTCAATGCCTCTCCTCTGGGGCTCAGAGTTTTCTGAAGTTTGCTTTTTTCTCAGTCTGCCTGGATTCATCCCTCTCTCTATCTCAGGGTTTGTTTCTGAGCAGACACACACTTGTCTGTAAGAGACCTGCAGCAGTGCTGAAGCCACCTAACCACCCCCCCGTTTCCCCCTCACAACAGTTCAATGGGATTGACACAGTGAGTACTTGCTCAGCCTGCTCCCCATTCAGGAGACTATGCAGCAACATACCACACGTGAGACCTCAATCCCCAGTCCGCCTCAACCCCTGCCCTTAGACACCCCCCAACCCCATTCATCATGCCCCCGTACACCCCACCCCACTCTCGTCTGCTCCCCCAACCCCATCCAACACGGCCCCTGTCCACCACCACGCTAGCCCTCGTCTGACCCCCAACCCCAACCAACCCCACCCTCATCCACCCCCAACTTCATCCAACACTGTCCCTGCCCTCCTGTCTGCCCCATCCCTGCCCTCATCTGCTCCCACCCCCCACCCTGTCCACCTCCACACCACCCTCATCCACCCCCAACCCCATCCAATATTGCCCCTGCCATTCCCCAACCCCAGCCAACCCCACCCTTGTCCGCTCCCAAACTCATCCAACACTGCCCCCCGCCTGTCCCCACTCCTACCCCATCTGCCCCAACCCCATCCAATACCACCCCTTCCATCCCCACCCAGTCCCCCAACCCCATCTAATCCCGCTCCCCATCTGCCTCCCAATCCCATCCAACACCGCCCCTGTCAGCCCCACCCACTCGTTCACATGCCCCACGCTCCCCTGCCTGCCCACGCCCCCACCCACTGTCCGCCACCCGTCCGTGCCCCCCTCCCCCTGCCGACCTGGCCACCTCCCACCCCCCTCCCTCTAGAGCTGCCGGACTGGATACCAACAATAAGACTGCTGCTGCCTTTGGGGGGGGTGGGGAGTCTCAAAATAGCACACACATATACACACACAACTTTTTACTGCAACCTTTTGACAGGTTCCACCTTTGCCCTGAACAGGGCAATGTTGGAAAAATGATCTGGGGACGAGAGGTTTAGGGTACATCCCTGTGTAGAACTCCAGGGAAGGTGTGAAGAGAGAGAGAGAGGGGCAGGAGGTCAGTCATTTGGAGACAGTGCCTGATCTCCCATCGATGTCCAGCACGGTTCTCGGCAGCATTTCAGTAAGCCAACTTCACTTCTAGTCATTGTAAACAAAAGACGCAATCACCTCTTTGATGTAATGTTTCTATCGGGACCTTGAGATCTTTTTCAGATAGTCTGAAATTTGGATAATTGATATTCGGATAATCGAGGTTCCTCTGTACTTGTAAATAAAGGCTGACATGATGATGGCATACTGGCCTCTATGGAATTATTTCACCACACATTTGATAATGTTGCAACCTCCTTCTTGAACTCGAATGTTATTACCTACACAGGATTCGCCACTTTTCTTCTTGTTATTTTTGTGATCTTCTTCTTACTTTTGAGATAAAGCATACTTTTTCAGGCACAATTGATTCCCCAAGAGGCACAATTTACTTTCCTTGCACTTACCAATCTGGGTAAGAAGTGATGAAAACCATAAAGCAGAAGCAATTGGGTTTAGGTGACTATTATCCACATGAAGTAACTTATCAATTGTGAGTCATCCATTCCATCCTTTAGAAGGGGAAGGGAAGTGACATTTGCCTAAACCTCCATATG
Source organism: Chiloscyllium plagiosum (assembly GCF_037043375.1). NCBI lineage: Eukaryota > Metazoa > Chordata > Chondrichthyes > Orectolobiformes > Hemiscylliidae > Chiloscyllium > Chiloscyllium plagiosum. The sequence continues at coordinate 68,732,224 of NW_028270140.1, forward strand.
AATTTTAAATATTGTTCACCTGGCTCAGTTGGAATTAAATAACAGAGGAAAATTCATACATAACTGGCAAAACTTTGCATGAAATCCAACACACCTATGAGGTGTTACGTTTAATATTTGACTCATGTATTGAGTAGAGGTTTGATAATAGTGCACCAGTTGAATGCAGTTAGTAAATTCCAATTCCAATGATTATCAGTTGCTGACTGAACTGGTACCTCCCGACTCAACATGGATAGAATTTTATTTCCAAGATGTCATTTTAGAAAGATTGTGGCTGCCTTACCTTTCATTCCAAACTTGGAGTGTTTTCCAAACTTGAGAATTATTAGCATTAGTATCAGTCCAGTGCATGCCAAAGCTGCAACCCCAACGACAACATATACCTGAAATACAAGAATGTTAATATTAGAAAACATGAATATTTTCTTTAAAATTTGACTGTACATAATCCTTAAATATCCTGTCTTATTCTGTAAGTGTAGACTGTTGACTGTGCTGTAAAATATACTTAAGTTATTCTTGTTTACTAAAGAATTTTACACTAGTTAAAGGGCTGGTGGGGCGAGCGGGCAGGTTGGGGAAGACGGCGGGGGAGAGTTCATCTGGGACAAATGAAGTCCTGCATTCCCGTTCCTGTTCCTCACAAAAGCAAGAAAGCTCACTGTATGACTTTCTCTGGGATCGGTTACTGTGTGACCTGGATTGGCATGAATTTTCAGGCCAGAGTTAAAATTGAGAAAGGATGTGAAAGATGCCATCACACAGAACATACATATACATTTATAAAGTCCCCTTTGGCTTTGGTGAGTGTCCATGCCACCTGTTTAGGAAGATGATGTAATCCTGGTAAGTAACTCAAGGCATTTTAATTCCCGACTGTCTGGTTTCAGCCAATTGGGCAGGCTTAAAACTGTCCCTTCAATGTTTTTAATATATTTTATAATATTATTTTCTAGATCTTTTAAAATTCTAAACTCTAAATGAAATTCTAGTGGAATAAGTGTTATTTTCAACTTTGGATATCCCCCATCCTTGCAAGGAACTCCTCTGTTAGGTTTCCCCTTTTCCCTGCCTTTGATGTTTCTTCTTTAGCCACTAGCACTTGGGATTTCTCACACAGGCACAAATCAATAAGCAAAGGTTTACAACTATAAAAAGTAATAAATACCATTTTCCAATATCATGCGATCATGTGCTTAAACCTCCAGGAATGCCTCAAGCCAGAGATCATACCCTTGGCTTTGTTAGATTAGACAAATTGTCTCAGGCCTGGCAAAGGTTCTGAAATGTAGACAAATGTGTCTCTGAAATAGTAGCTGAATATTGAATTCCAACTGTGCACAGTGCTTTAGCGTGTCCTCAGCTTTATTGTAACTGTATTTTGAGTATATCAGGGTTGTGAAGGATGTGCCAAAGGCCTAATTTTAATTACTGTACCTGACATTGTACAGTGAGAGAAAGGCAACAGTTGGATAAAAATGACAAAAGTAAATGGATCACTGACTTCCCAGCTGAGCCTGCCTATTGTTATATTGTGCAGAACCCTATTTAGGCATCTAACTGGGCAGAAGTTTCATTATTTAATAAGAATTGTGTGTCCTTTGATATTTCTTGGTGCACATCACCTGCTGAGCACTTGATCCGATCACTCCACCCTCACCTAAAATGCTGAGAATGCTGGAATACAGAAATTTTGGAACAAAAATGCATATATTTTTGCTGGCAAAGGTATTGAGGGATTTGGAAATAAGATGAAATTGTTGAGATACAGATCAATCATGATCTTATTAAATGGTGAAATAGACTTGCAGATTGGATGTCCTATTCCTGTTCGGACTGTTCTTATATTACAATGTTTCATTTCAAGGAAACAGAAATAGCTAGAACCAATATCTCTTTTAAAACTCACACTAAAGATCTTGTGAAATAATAAAATGTAATTAATTTGTTATCTTATGGACAGCAGTTCAACCGTATATGCTTCTCCTTTTCTTGTTGCTTACAGCCTCTTTAATGATGCTCTCAATGCCCTATCAAGCCAGCTTTTAACTTTTCTGTAGGTCCATGCTCAACTGATGACCCTACAGACTTGCCATTTCCCCAGCCCAATGGTACTCAGAAAACATCAGCATTCTCTCTTTAAATAAAACTGAACACTGGCTACAGATTCAGAACCACACACTGATTTCTAGGGACTCCAGAAGCACTTGGTAGAAAACTAAATAAATAGATGCCCTTTATCCATGCCCGAAGCCAGTCATTGTACTATGCAAACACGTGATCTAATATCCATTTCTAGTCCATTTTGCACCGACAGCAGGATATGACAGTATTGATTATCTCTGGGAAAAACAACGCTAAACAACACAATAATTTAAAAATAATAAGTATACTATCATCAGTGCATCACTTGGTCCAGAGAGCTCTGACCTCACATCCTGTAAATCTGGTTTTTGTGGCAGTCTCCTCAATCTCTTCCTCAGACCCAGGCTTGTCCTCCAAGCACCTTATTCTGATGGCGCTCTTGGGTTCCCAAAAACACAGCAGCCCTTCTTCCTCGACTCCTGACAGCACTTCCATCGCACTTTGAGGCCAGCCATACAAAGCCCCGCAATCTTACTCCCAGCACGTACAATAAAATTGGTGCATGAACCTGTGTGGATCCTAATGATATACAATACACATGATAAAACCCCAAATCTCAGACTCTTCAGTCCTCCCAATTTGAGTGTGGGTTCTTAGCAGTCTATGGAAAGATGCCCAAGAATGGACACTGCCAAATTTCTGGGGCCAGGTGTCTTGCTGATGACATTGGGCAAGTACTCCAATCCATCATCCTACTGCCCATCCAATGTATGGCAAGTATAAAAATCGAGTTGAAGTGGTCTAGGTGCACAGTGGTGATGTCACTATGTTCAAATCCCACTTGCATCAGAGATGGGTCATAACTCATCTGAACAGGTTTGTTAAAGTATCTAAAAACTGACCTGTTGGTGCTAGTTCTTAGACCCACCCTCCATCAACTCTTAGCAAAAGTCAAATCTGCATGCTTCTTGGTAATGTGTATGACATGAATAGAGGTGCAAATGGTATTTGTACTTTCTTTACAAGCTGAAGGGCTGAGTCCAGGACACAGAGTATTTTCAGTCACTGTGAGCATTCATGGATCTGTTACCTGCCTGTCAGAGCGGCACATCTTCAGGATCAATTTTCTGGAAGGGAACCGAGATGCAGCTGCCTCAGAGTTTGATTCAGAATGGCAAGTAGCTGAGCAGGAAGGAAAGTCAAACGTGCACCACCACAGCTGGATTGGCAGGCTGTGTCTGAGGTTTAAGCCAGCCTCATGGGATGATTAAGTGAAACAGCTGCAAGGAAAGTCTGAGGGAACCGACAATATGTATATACCATGATCATGGACTGAGAGAGTAGTGCCCACATGTCGTCCATGCAAGGACAAGCCCCTGTCCATGGATGCATTCAGGCTTGCACCAATGAAATGGTCAGATTGAGTATTTTCTCATTCTACCTTGATCTTCTGCTGTGCTCTCCCCTCTTCTTAATATACAAGGTCTGCACACAGCATAGAGCCCATGCACCACTGTAAAAATTGTATTTTGGTAGGAAGATTTACTTTCTAAATTATCTTAATTGGTTTCCCACTGTTGATCTACAACTTGTCAGCAGAGGAATCAGTCCACTTGTAATAAAGCAAGTAAAGGCAGGAACAGGTCGTTGACACCAGCTGGCTTTGTTCACTCTCACATCTCCAAACCAGCATCCAAAAACCTGTTCAAATTCCCACAGAGGATGCCTGCATATGTGAAATCATATCAGCTATTCACACATAGAGCTCTGAATACTCAGTGCTGCTTTGAGATCTGGACAAATTGAAGTCATCAGAACATGCTGACAATACAACATGGATGACTCACATTAGTCAACATTATGCCATAAGCCACACTTATTTCCTAAATTAAGGTAACAGGGACATCAACATTTTATCACTGGCAACACTGGCTTACTTTATACATAATGAAATACATTGTCATCACTCTTTATGGGCTAATGAAGATTAGTGCTCTGTTGTGTACTATAAATTGGTGGTAATTTCATTATTTCAGGTTTATTACTCTATTCAGTTACAGAGTATGGAAAACTCATGAGGCTAAATCTTGCTTGATTTTGGCCAAGTGCCAGTTGCAGTCAGTTTTTAAGAAGGGTTTTTTGTTGCACGGCTGAATAAGTTTCCCTGCAGTATCATACCAAACTTGCTTCATTAACAACTTACCCCACCCATATAATAGTCCTCTCACCCTATTCTATCCCCATTTTACCATGTACTGGTAAACTGAACAACTCACAGAACAACTCACTACTGCTACCGTGGCCAGGAATTGACCAGTATCCCTGGCATCTTTGAGAGATCATTGTGCTCCCGGATAAGAACTGCCATGTCGGAACTGCCGGACTATGTCCTGGACACCGGGAAGGGAAATTTGGAGACCTGCTTTGCAGGCAGGCACCCAGACGTCCTGCTTAAGGGGGTGGTACACTATCTACAGTTACGTAATTCCTAAATTCTCTGTAGTCCAAATGAATGGACCAAATAGTAACAAACATGCAAATCATTACTTTGTCAGTTTTAAAAGAACAAAGGTGCTATTCGTGATTACGTACACTAATGAGGTGAGAGTGACAGCCCTCAGCATCAAGCTTACATTCAGCCAAGTACAGCATCAAAGAGTCCAAGCAAAACTGGAATCAATGGGCATCGGGGGCAAACTCTCAACTGGTTGGAGTCATACCTGCACATGGGAAGATGGTTGTGGCTATTGGATTCCAATCATCTCAGCCTCAGGACATCTCTTCAGGAGTTCCTCAGATAGGTAACTTAGGCCTAACTATCTACAGCTGCTTCATCAATGGCCTTCCCTCCATCACAAGGTGAGAAATGGAGATGTTTGCCAATGAATGTATAATATTTAGTACATTCACAACTCCTCACATACTGCAGTTGTCCATGTTCAAATGCAACAAGATCTGGACAACATCCAAGCTTGGACAGAAAAGTGGCAAGTAACATTTGTGTGACACAAATGCCAGGCAGTGACCATCTCCAATGACAGATATTTTAACCACCACCCCCTGACATTCAATGTTGTTACCATCACTGAATCCCACACTATCAATGTCCTTGGGATTACCATTGTCCACAAACTCAAGTAAACTTGCTGTATTAATACAGTGGCTGCAAAACCAGGTAAGAGGCTAAAATACTGTGGCGAATAACTCACCTTCTGATTCCTCAAAGCCTGTGTACCATCTACAAAGCATAAGTCTGATGGAATATTCTCCGTTTGCCTGGATGAATGCAGCTCCAAAATTCAAGAAGCCTGACACCATCCAGGATAAAGCCCCCTGCTTGATTGGCACCACATCCACAAGCATCCACACTCTCTACCATTGACGCTCAATAGCAAAAGTGTGTGTACTATCTAAAGATGCACTGCAGAAATTCAGAAGTATCTCAAGTGACAGTGGCAGAGCATGTGGGGAACAGTTCATAAGTTCATAAGGTTTAGGATAATGTGAGAAGATGACATTGGTCAATCCAGTGTAAGAGTAATCATCTGGTGGAAAGCAGATTTCAGTGAGGGCATGAAGACAGCTGAGACAGGGAGACTAGAACCAAAGTTTGGTGAGAAAATAATAGTCAAGAGTGGGTGCTGGAAAAGCACAGCAGGTCAGGCAGCATCTGATGAGCAGGAAAATCGATGTTTCAGGCAAGAGCCCTTCATCAGGATCTCCAGCATCTGCAGTCCTCACTTTCTCCTAGTTTTCCTGCTCCTTGGATGCTGCCTGACCTGCTTTGCTTTTCCAACACCCCACCCCCGACTCTGAGCTCCAGCACTGCAGTCCTCACTTTTCCCTGAGAAAAATAATAGCTGAGCAATGAGTTACTTTAAAATAGGATATTATTAGGTATATTCCCTTAAAAGGAAAGGGTAGATTAAACAAATCCAGAACTTCCTTGATGACAAATGAGACAGCAATTAAAGAAGTAAAAGTGTGACGATGTTTACATAAATACAGTTGAAAAACAAACTGAACATGGAAGTTTGAAAAGAGAGGCTTAAAAGTAAATATTAGCAAAGAACTCTCTGAAAAAAGACTGGTAGCTAACATAAAGGGAAATGCCAAAAGTCTTCCACAATAGTAAAAGAGAAGTTGAACTGATTAGGGAGCAATAAACGGATTTATGTACAGATACAAAAGGCAAAGTTGAGATGTTAATACATTTCATTTGTCTTTACCTACTGGGAAGATTATATGTAGCCCATAGTGACAAAGGAAGAAACTCAGTCGAGACCAATTTATAATTTATAAGGAGGAGTTATTGCATAAGTCGATGCTTAAAAGTTGACAAGGCATTGGAATTGAATGAGATACACCCCAAGATATTGAAGAAAGTGAGAATAGAAATTGCAAAGGGACTGGCAACTCCTTTCAATCCTCCCTGGCTTTGGAGATGGTGACAGAGAATGAGCGAATTGTAAACATTATGGCCTTGTTCAAAAATGCTGTAAAGGTTGCCCTCCTAACTACAGATCACTCAGTTTAACCTCAGAGATGGGTAAACCCTTAGAAATTATCCATGATCGAATTGTTAGTCCAGCAGAATAATGTGGATTTATTCAGAAGAATCAGCATGGATATATTAAGGAAAAATTGTGTCTACCTAATATTCTGGAGTTTTTTCAAGAGGTAATAAAAAGATTTGGAGAGGAAGGCTGGTGTGCATGGACTTTCAGAAGGCATTTGACACAATGCCGCACAACTGATTGTGACAAAACTTATGTATTTGAGAATGGAAGGGATAATAGCAACATGGAAAAAAAATTAGCCAAAGGATGAGAAATGAAGAGTGATGTTGAATGGGTATTTTTCATGCTGGAGTAAGGTTTTTGGTGGAACTCCCCAGGTGTCAGTATTGGGAGACTTGCTGATCCTGTTATATACAGATTTTGCTATTCAAAGGTGTAATAGAAAGTTTGCTATGGAGAAAAAAAATGTAAATTGTAAGAAGGATAGTGTAGAAGTTGAAAAAGACTTTGATAACTTGGTGGAGTGGGTGGATAAGTGACAGATGAATTTCAATGTGGAGAGCTGTGAGATGATGCATGTTAGCACAGAGAACATGGGTAGAGTATAAAATAAAAGATGCTATCTATAGAGTGTTGATCAACACATATGATGTTATTGAAGTTTTCATGAAAGGTAGTGAGAGCTGCACATAAAGCATATAACAGTCTATGCTTTGTAAAAATAGAGTACAAGGGCAAGGAGTTAAGAAGAATTTGTGTAAGATATTGGTTAGACATCAGCTTGAGTACTGTGTTGAGTTCTGAGTGCCATGCTATAGGAAGAATGTGAATGCATCGGAGAGAGTACAGAAGAAGCTTATGACTACACTAAGTTTATGACTGGCACTAAGTTAAAATACTGAGAGAGCCGGGGCAGATATGATGGGCTGAGTGACCTCCTTCCAGACCATACAAATCCTGTGATTCTGTGATTCACAATAAGCAATGGGTAGAAGTGTTTCTTATGTTGATAACACAAAGAGAAAATAAATTGAGTTAATAATTTTTCATTAGTAAATTTTTTACAGTATAATTGCTGATTATGTAGATAGCTTCACAGAACAATTCAAGATGCTTAATTTGTTCTTAGTCTCTTCGAACCAATTTGGACTACTTACAAGTGAGCCTTGAGGATCAACATGATCAATGCCATGAAGTTGCAAAGATGTAAAAATATTCAATGAAACCATTTCAATAACATTTTAAATAATGGATCCATTGGGAATATTAACAGTACATGCTCCCGGCTCTGAGGAAATTGAAATTAAGTATTATTTGCATTTTTAATTTTAGATCAATGAACCTGCTCAAACTCAGAACCCCATTTGACATCAAATTAAAATAATGTCAATGAATATTTTTTTAAAATTCTGTAGATAAGAATGAGTTGCTGCTTGACAGTTTCAGGAATGGAGGTCAAGCTGTGACAGCAATGCTACAAGAGCTCCAGTGGTGAATATCTACAGCACAGATACATTTTCCAATCTATTACAGGATTTCTTTGGTATCACAATGGTCAGAAAGATATATGTTGATATGTGAGGCCATTCAACTCACCCTTAACTAAAAACCTATCTCATTCTATTCCAGCACATTTTGATCATTATTATTCAAAGATGGGATATAGGCTTCACTGGCTGGGTCAGCATTTATTAACCATTCCCTAGTTGCTGTTAAAAAAGTGGTGGTGAGCTTCCTTTTGATCTATTGTAGTCCATAGTTGGTGTAATTACACCCACAATGCAACTAGAAGGGAGTTCCAGAACTTTGGCTATAACACTGACAGTACAATTATATGTTACTGACTCAGGCTGATGGGTGACTTGGAGAATATCTTGCAGGTGATGGTATTGGTGGTTTGCATGCATTTGCTGTCCTTGTCCTTTTAGATAGTTGTGGATTTGGAAGATGCTATCTAAGGAGCCTTGGTAAACTTCTCTACTGCCTCTCAGATAGTACACATTGCTGTTACTGAGCATCTGTGGTGGAGGGAGAAATGTTTGAGGACATGTTGCTTTGTCCTGGATGGTGTCAAGCTTCTTTAGCATAGTTGAAACTTCACTCATTCAGGCATGTGGGGAGCATTTCATTACATTTCTGACTTGTAATTTACAGTTAATGAAGGCTTTGGGAGAAAGGGAGTTATTCACTGCAGGATTCCCAGCCTGTGACCTTCTGTTGCAGCAACAGTATTTATATGGCTTGTCCAGTTCAGTTTCTCGTCAATGCTAAACCTCAAGATGTTGCTAGCAATGCTAATGCCATTGAATGTTAAAGGGCAATGGTTAGATTCTGACTTGTTGGAGATGTTCATTTCCTGGCACTTGTGTTATGTTAAAAAAAAATCACTTGCCGTGTGTGAGCCCAAACCTGGATATTGTTCAGTTCTTGCTACATTTAGACATGGACTCCTTCAGCATATGTGAAGTAATGAATAGTGCTGAACATTGATTGTGCAATCATCAGCGAAAATCTTCACTGCTGATCTTATGGTGGAGGGAAGGTCATTGATGAAGTAGCAAAAATGCTTGGGCCTAGGTCAACCACCCTGAAGAACTCCTGTAGCATACAGATTAGTGAGGATGAGGTCACCCGTGTTTTTGTTACATTGTTTCCTTCATCACCTGGCACAGACCCAGTCTAATGCGGTTCAATTATTATTCCATAAAATAACTAGGTGACACAAATGATGACACTCTTCCCTCTGAGTCAGAGGCTGTGGATTCAAGGAGAAAGTGAGGTCTGCAGATGCTGGAGATCAGAGATGGAAATGTGTTGCTGGAAAAGCGCAGCAGGTCAGGCAGCATCTAGGGAACAGGAGAAATAATCCATTCCTGAAGAAGGGCTAATGCCCGAAACGTCGATTCTCCTGTTCCCTAGATGCTGCCTGACCTGCTGCGCTTTTCCAGCAACACATTTCCATCGCTGTGGATTCAAGTCCCATTCCACAGAGTTGAGCTCATATTAAAAGCTGGTAATTAACTACAATACAGGGATGGGCTCAAAGCTCTTCAATGAGACATTAAATTTAGGACTGTTTCACTTTTTTCAGTTGGGTAAAAACAACTCAGGATTCCATTTTTATGAAGAACAGGGGAGATTTCCCCAATGTCCTTATCAATATTTATTCCTCAATTACATCACCTTTTACAATATTTCACTTTTGGAAATTTGCCATACTGTTTCTTACACACCAACAGTTTTAGCACATACCACTGCATAGAATTGTGGGAACACTGAGGTCATAAAACATACTATATAAATACAAACCTTTTTGCTTATTTTCATATAGCCATATGAAGCAGTCTATTGGGCATTAGACAATAGACAATAGACAATAGGTGCAGGAGTAGGCCATTCTGCCCTTCGAGCCTGCACCACCATTCATTATGATCATGGCTGATCATCCTCAATCAGTATCCTGTTCCTGCCTTATTTCCATAACCCTTGATTCCATTATCCTTGAGAGCTCTATCCAACTCTTTCTTAAACAAATCCAGAGACTGGGCCTCCACTGGACAAAGCATTCCACACACCCACCACTCTCTGGGTGAAGAAGTTTCTCCTCATCTCTGTCTTAAATGGTCTACCCTGTATTTTTAAGCTGTGTCCTCTGGTTCGGGACTCACCCATCAGCAGAAACATGTTTCCTGCCTCCAGAGTGTTCAATCCTTTAATAATCTTATACGTCTCAATCAGATCCCCTCTCAGTCTTCTAAACGCAAGGGTATACAAGCCCATTAATCTCTTGCTATTGTACTTACAGCAATGCCATCCTCCATTGTCTTTTCTGTGACATTAGGTGGGCCAATTGCAGTTGAATTGTCTGAGGTCACACCGAAGATATCCACAAACTGGTCATATGCATCTGCAATTAAGAGATATAAATATTTCAAGTCTGTTAATACCAAATTTAACAAACTGACCATAGTGTGTTTATAAGAACATCATATATTTATTTCTGAGATATTATTATCCAATGTCATTCCACTTTAATGGTGTTTTGACAGTACCTTCTTAAAGTCTTATATTCTCTACATGTGCACCCAACCTTCTTCTTAACTTATGAGTAACTTCTTTCCTGTATGTTATGAACACAGCCATACACTGCCTCAACAATTGACAACTCATAACTTGGCCATAAATGGTGATTCAAGTATCCAGTATTTTTACTTAAAATATATTTTCCTGTAAAAGAATTTCATGAAACCTCCTTACTTTCTAATCATATTTGAAGTTTTATGATATGGAACTTTGGAGAGTGTACAGCACAGAGGTAGGCCATTCGTCCTTAAGTGCCAATGCTGGGGTTTATGTTCTGTACAAGCCTCCATCTATCCTGTAATATAGACATCATCACATCCTTCCATTCCTTTCTCCCTCGAGTACTTATAGGCTGGATTTAAAATTATTTCTACTGGGGTGTCATTACTTTAATTGTATTCTATGCTGTCAGCAAATAAAACTGAAATAAATTTTGTCTGTGCACTTGCACTTGGACAAGATCTGACTGTAAAATAGTCAATTCTTTCACTATTAGATCAGTCATGATATATTACTGTATTACAAAACCAATGCAATAGAATGCATTAAACTTTTTCCTGAATAGCATCATTATAATTTATAATTCTTCACAAAGTTCGATTCAAATGGTGTTGTATTGGCTCTGATAGCCTTTAAAAATGGTGAGTGGATCTGGATATACAGATCCTGCCCCAATTCTTTCAGATCCCGTTTTTCCAGCAGGCCAGGGGTAGGATATGATTCACGTGGGTGGGAAACTTGGAACTCAATGGAGCCATTTGAAATTAGTGCTGAACTCAAACAGACCCCTTTTTTACTATTCCAAGGGCCTTAATACACAGTCACAAATATATGAAGGAGGCTGGTGTATGCTTGATAGGCAGGTAAAGTCTGTGTTTATTTATGATCTGAAGTTATTTAAATCCCCAGCCATTTAAAAAAGTAAAACAAAAACAGGCTGCAGATTTCAGCTCAGGCAAAGAAGACACCCTCTCTTAGAGTACATTGATTGACAGGGTATCTGGTGTAGCTTCAACAAATCATATGCCATCTGTTCATACAGTCTGGGCAGACTTCCGTTAAGATTTCTCAAGATACCCTCCAAAAACAATTTTCTCCAGAGGAGTATTGTGTTAACTTTTTGATTTACAATTTTAAGAAACTCTTAAGGATTATCTGCCTTTTAAGGATTAGCGAATCGAAGTTAATTATCAAAATGGATGGATCAACTGAGGGGATTTAACATTTTTGAATGGGTTTTACGAATGGGAGGTTAATTTTTCAGTCTCAACTTTTATTAGTGAAAGTTCATTTAGACTGTGAAATGTTTATTTTTCATCTCCCCATGGTTCCTGCGGTCTTCCCATAGTGGAGACTGGTGGACACTACGTTATTAGTTATGAAGGAGGCATAGGGCTAGTTAGTGCATATAAAGTATTCTGGATGCAATGAGGGCATGTTGGGGTAAGGGATGACATGACTTTAATACAACAGAATAGAAGTCATATAAAACAATGGCAAGCCTTCTAACCAGCCTGTCATATTATTTGTCTTGCCACATCACTTACATGCCTCAGCGGTTGCCTCCAAGCCACCTCTGGATGTGATGGGACTGATTTTATCTTATTCCAATCTACCTGGAATTGAAGTATGGAAATGGGGCCCTTTTAAATGTGACAGGTCTGCTGAATCAGGAAATCTCTCGATTCCCCTATTCCATGGAGTTCTTAAAAATGAAACATGTAAAAAATGTAAATCTAAGTAACAGTTTCTTTCTTAATCTATTATGTAAGGTTGGTTCACATATCCATTTTGATTTCCTATTACAAAGAGTATGAGTCTTGGTACTGAGCTCGATCAAAAGCTCAAAACTGTAATTTATTACTGGAACAGCTTGTCATTTGCAATAATTTCTACACTCTCCAAAATTTCTAGCCGTGCTTTTTGCATCACATTACAAGTCTAGACAAATTCATTATCTGCCAAAGCAGTGTGAGCTGCAGCAAAGATTTGAGATTATGCTGTTTTTGTGTAATGAACGTGTCTTACTAAATGAATTAGAGTTGCAGATTGCTCGGTTTTCAGACAGGCCAAAAATGAACACCCGTAGTTGACAATTTGATAATTATTCAGAATATCTTACACTGACTGACTCAATTTACCATTTAGTTTTTGGTCTCAGCTAGGGATTGATATTATGCACTTAAATTCTACTCCAAAAACAGAAAAAATCTCCTCCATCACTCAGTGATGATTTTAAGTAAAATTAATAGTTTATTTCCCCAACTATTATCAATTAAAAATGAGGTGTTACGTGATCTCTTTGCAAATTGAATCTGTTTGAAAACTTCTTCAAAGTTTTTGAAGTATAATGTTTCCATGGATAATTTTCTCCAATTTAAATCTTACAATGTTGTGGCTCTGTTCGCCGAGCTGGGAATTTGTGTTGCAGACGTTTCGTCCCCTGTCTAGGTGACATCCTCAGTGCTTGGGAGCCTCCTGTGAAGCGCTTCTGTGATCTTTCCTCCGGCACTTATAGTGTTTTAAATCTGCCGATTCCGGTTGTCAGTTCCAGCTGTCCGTTGCAGTGGCCGGTATATTGGGTCCAGATCGATGTGCTTATTGATTGAATCTGTGGATGAGTGCCATGCCTCTAGGAATTCCCTGGCTGTTCTCTGTTTGGCTTGTCGTATAATAGGAGTGTTGTCCCAGTCGAACTCATGTTGCTTGTCATCTGCGTGTGTGGCTACTAAGGATAGCTGGTCGTGTCGTTTCGTGGCTAGTTGGTGTTCATCGATGCGGATCGTTAGCTGTCTTCCTGTTTGTCCTATGTACTGTTTTGTGCAGTCCTTGCATGGGATTTTGTACACTACATTGGTTTTGCTCATGCTAGGTATCGGGTCCTTCGTCCTGGTGAGTTGTTGTCTGAGCGTGGCTGTTGGTTTGTGTGCTGTTATGAGTCCTAGTGGTCGCAGTAGTCTGGCTGTCAGTTCGGAAATGCTCTTGATGTATGGTAGTGTGGCTAGTCCTTTGGGTTGCGGCATGTCCTCATTCCGTTGTCTTTCCCTTAGGCATCTGTTCATGAAATTGCGGGGGTATCCGTTTTTGGCGAATACATTGTATAGGCGTTCTTCTTCCTCTTTTTGCAGTTCTGGTGTACTGTAGTGTGTTGTGGCTCTTTTGAATAGTGTCTTGATGCAACTTCTTTTGCGTGTGTTGGGGTGGTTGCTTTCGTAGTTCAGGACTTGGTCTGTGTGTGTGGCTTTCCTGTATACCTTTGTGGTGAATTCTCCATTTGGTGTTCTCTGTACCATCACGTCTAGGAATGGGAGTTGGTTGTCTTTTTCTTCCTCTCTAGTGAATCGGATTCCTGTGAGTGTGGTGTTGATGATCCAGTGTGTGTTCTCTATTTCTGTGTTTTTAATGATTACAAAGGTATCATCCACATATCTGACCCAGAGTTTGGGTTGAATTTGCAGTAAGACTGTTTGTTCTAATCTTTGCACTACCACTTTTGCTATGAGTCCAGAGATGGGTGAGCCCATGGGTGTGCCGTTGATTTGTTCATATATTTGGTTGTTGAATGTGAAGTGTGTTGTGAGGCACAGGTCCAGTAGTTTGAGTATGCCGTCTTTGTTGATAGGTTCACCGTCCTGTTGTTTGTTCTGTATGTCCAGCAGGTTGGCTATTGTTTCTCTAGCTAGGTTTTTGTCGATAGAGGTGAACAGTGCTGTTACATCGAATGAGACTATGGTTTCTTCCTTGTCTATGTGTATATTTCTGATGATGTCCAAGAATTCCTGTTTTGATTGTATAGTGTCTGGATCCGCTGATCAGGTGTTTCAGTTTCTGCTGTAGTTCTTTAGCCAGTTTGTGTGATGGTGTCCCTGGTAGTGATACTATGGGTCTGAGTGAGATTCAATCAATAAGCACATCGACCTGGACCCAATATACCAACCACTGCAACGGACAGCTGGAACTGACAACTGGAAGCGGTAGATTCAAACCACTATAAATGCCGGAGGAAAAATCACAGAAACGCTTCACAGGAGGCTCCCAAGCACTGAGGGTGTCACCTAGACAGGGGATGAAGCGTCTGCAACACAAATTCCCAGCTCGGCGAACAGAACCACAATAACGAGCACCCGAGCTACAAATCTTCTCACAAACTTTGAAAATCTTACAATAATTAGGAAGATATTGTACATCAAACTTACCATAAAATCCAGGATCTGTAATTGGTTCATTGCCTAAATTTTAAAAAGTACACAATCAGGTACAAATATATTAGAAACACAAATTTCAACAGTTAGATCATCAAAGTTCAGAAATGTAAAGCAAAGGAAAAAATAAGGGACCATTTTCTTAATCAGCTCTATGTCCCCATTGCACTACCCTTGGGATTATGAGGGCTTTCCAGTCAGGCCTAAATGAGTCCTCAAAAGTAGTAGGCATTGGTAATGTAATGTGGCAGGAGAAGTCTAACTCACTCTTTTGAGGAACCATTTATTTAGATTAGATTATATTAGTTTAGATTACTTACAGTGTGGAAACAGGCCCTTCTGAGAGCCCAACAAGTCCACACCAACCCACTGAAGCGCAACCCACCCAGACCCATTCCCCTACATTTACCCCTTTACCTAACACTGCGGGCAATTCAGCATGGCCAATTCACCCAATCTGCACATTTTTGGATTGTGGGAGGAAACCAGAGCACTCGGAGGAAACCCACGCAGACACGGGGAGAATGTGCAAACTCCACACAGAGAGTCGCCTGAGGCGGGAATTGAACCCAGGTCTCTGGCGCTGTGAGGCAGCAGTGCTAACCACTGTGCCACAATTTGAATATTTAATATGGGTTGAAAGATTTTAATCAAAGCCTCTGCTATCTCCTCTGGCTTCTTTCACTGTTCTAGCATATTCATCAATGAATGTTTTAAATTCCAAACTCTTTTCAATACTCATCACTGACAAATGTTTTGGAGCATCTCTTAGTGTAACTCGAGTCTATTTGCATCATCATTTATAAAAAAAATTGCAAAATATTTAATACTTTCCATATGCTTACATCCATAATAATTAGACTTTATGACCAGGATTTTCCCATTTTTTGACTGAACGTTAGGATGAACATGTTCAGTGGCATCTAATATGCTACCCCATCTGGTGAGATAGCTCTTAGAATCATGCACATTTAGATGGTTTTTTAGTTTTGTGCCTTTTCAAGTGTCTTGACACTGAAGTGTTAGATTGCCAGAATATTGCATATTCAATATATTCTGTGAAGCAAAAAGTCCATAAGATTGACTTATCAGCGTCTGGATCCCAAGGATCACTGGTCGAGGCTAACTCCAGGAGGTTCCTAGCAGCAAGAATGTTAGTCCTTTACTTCTTCCTGCAGGGTGGAAAGGAGGCTCAGCAGGTTCAGAGGCAAGGCCTCTAGTGGCTCTCAGAGATCAACTGTCCCCAGTTGTCCCAGACTGGGGTAAGCAAGTGGCCCTAGTTACCCATTTGAGAAATAAACTGTTTTTTTCACCAGTAACAAAGGCAAGTATTTTGAAAGTTGGCAAGTTGAGGTCCTTAGGTGGACATTGATTAACTATGTAAGGACCTTATCCACAAGTCAAGTAAGTGTCCCATGGACCTTCTCAACCAGTAATTAATCACTGAGATGGCAAGAGGGGGCGTGTTTCTCCCAAGGGCCGACTTGCTGAATTATTGCCATTCTCACCATCCCTCCTGCTACCTTCATGGAGGCAAAATGCCACTTTTTATTTCTTTCTTAAGATGCTCCGCTGTCTTTTTAGATAATCTTTTACTAACATGTTTAAATATGTAATCAAGTAGCCTTCTCTCATATCATCTTTTAGTCGTTCTAATCCTCCTTTTATCTGGGGTTTTAATAAAAACTAAACACAACTTTATTCAAAATTCTTTTAAGTGTCATTCACTTTAATTTTATGTCACTTCCCTTTCAAGACTAATTTTATTTTTAAATCCATTTTTTTTGTCTAATTAATTCTGTTCTTTTTGCTTCACAGAATATATTCAATATGCAACACGGACTCAAAGAGATCTCACAGCTGATCCATCAACTTGTTCTCCACCTATACTGGCCGAATAATTTGGATAATTAATCCTTTTCATCCAACAGCACTTCACTCTTCTACTATTCCAGCTACTTTTTATAAATCATTATTCTCGTCCTTTCTTAGACTAAATCTAACTAAGTTTGGGTAATTTTTCCAAATGTTCTCCTGCTCCCATATCAGTTATTTAGCTCAGATCACTATCGAGAATATTTTTACTATATGTTTTCTTGTATGGTCAGAGACAAAGTGGTGCCCACATTGACCTCCTGCATTTCAGTTAAAAATCACCCACTAGAACTGGCCTGTTGTCCTTGCAAATTCTGTTGTAAAGGTGTGCTTATTGCCTCTTCTAGTTTGTGTTCCCTATTTGATGCCTTGCAATGGACACTAACAGTTTTACCATTTCTTATCCTGTTTCTTAGTCCAATCATTTGGATTCCATCTTAATATAAGATCCAATAAAATCCTTCCTTGTCATTGTTACCTATATTTTCTCCCTCATTGTTCCTGAAAACCTAATTATCAGAAGTCCTATCCAATTGCAGCCCATACTACATTGTATTGATCAATAGTTTTTAATACTTCATTGAAAAGTGGAAAATTAATAAGAATTATCATAAAAAGTTGAAAAAAATGTGTGAAGAATCTAGCAAACCAAGAACCTGTGAGTATCAAGTTAATACCTGGATTTGTTTCAAAATAGCAACCTCACTCAAAATGAGCTTCCTGGAAATGTTTAAACAGCTCCAGAGCCAGAACTTGAGATGGACTTATCACTTATAATTACTTTCTTACTTTGTATGATATGAGTTGAGTCATGTGTTGCATCACCTCATACTATCTTTTTATCAACTGCGAAATCAATATTACATGTTTGAAAGAGTTACCCAATGTTTTTAAATCATTAGGTCATTCTCCAAGCCGGAACATTAGTGATTTGCAGATATGACCATGAAACAAGGAGTTTACTATAGAGTAATGGTTTATCAATTTCAGGTTGGTGTAATATATTATAGCTATCATTTCTATGAAGTATAACTTCATGGAAGTCACCACAGTGACATGCAGCGCTGAAAGTAACATTACTGGGGACCTCAAAACTGAGAAATGAAGATACTCATTGTGACTGACAGATCATTGGCTTGGAAATCACAACGTGAAAATGTAGATTTAAGAAAGGAGTAATAGGATTGTGTACAATGTTAAAGTAATTTGCTCCTAGGGTTGCTGGGAAATATGAAAAGTAATATAAAATATCATGCTGATAAATTGAAACAAAATAAATGAGAAAAAGAAAAATCAAATTAATTTTTCAAAAGAGTGCAATAAGCTTTGGAAAAAAAGATTTGGGAAACAAAGTTAGTTAAATATGAATCACTACAAATATTTCATGTATAGAATGGTTTTATTCCATTAATGAACTATATGTATCTTCAATTAATTTCTTCCCCAATAGGAGGAACAAAATATTGTAAATATTGTTTCAGTTGTTCTTGTATTCCTTGTCCAGTAATTGAAGAATGTAGGGTAGTAAAGCTACATCTAAATACCAGGGATTTGGATCATGTGCATGTCAACCTAGGCAACAATCTAACCCTCTGATGTCTGAATGGGGTCCAAAAAGTCACCATTTAAGCCTTTGCACAAATAAAATATTACATATTGGTATACTTCATATTTAATTTGTGGAGAGAAGTATGGTGTTAACCAGTATTAAAGTTTGTATAATGATGCTCTGTCTGCAAATAATTCTAGCACATACAGTGTTTATCCCACACTTTCCAAAAGCTGGAATGTTCAATTCTTGATTCCAATGCTGAATACGATTTGCAACCTGATACATTGACTAGAAACCTGTTGGTGCCATCAGATGTTACAGAAGCATTTAGTGAGGTGGGGACAAAATAAAACTTGTGCGCAGACTCAAAACATTAGTTTTGAGAAATCAGTGGAAAGGAGTGGAATATTGGGCAGGGTGTGTTACGAGCAGCAGAGGCAATGCCATCTGTTCTGCATCTCCACCCAAGGCAAATTTCACCTCTTTTTAAATTTTGTGCACTAATCAAGTTAGCTTGACATTTTTGCATAATTATTCATCACTGTCTTCACAGATTCTTGACTATGACTCACCAAAACCTTTGGATTTGTTACTATTCAAAAGCACGTTTAGGAGAGGACTCTCGTATGTACCTCTCTTCTCTACTTTACATCTCTAAAACTGAGAGAGATCTTGCGCTACTGTCATTGATACCCATTGGTTGGATATTGAAACTGCTGAATATATCTAATTAACAATTCCCTTCAAAACTGAATATAGGCAAATAGAATGATAATGAAACAAAGCAATAATAGTAACAATAAACACAAGAAAATACTTACCTGAACCAGGAGGATGGTGCATGAAATGAGCATATATTGTGCCCTTATCCTGTCCTAAATCATTATAAACATATAGAGTATAGTTCCCGTTGTTCAGATGGGTTGGATTGTCCAGCTGCAAGCAGCCGTGTTGCTCACTGATATTTTCCTCATGAATTTGTGTCAGTATAAAATCTGTCTCATTCAGAGGATAATTATTGTGGTACCATTGAATTTTGGGTGGTGGGTTGCCTGTTACGCTGAAAGGAATGCACCAACGGTGGTCTGGAATTGCCTCACCCAACAATATTATTCTAGGAGGAACTGGAGAGAAACAAATGATGTTAGTTAAACTTGAAGTTGTACAAATGCAGTGAAAGATATAGAGTTACCAATAATGTGTGAATGTAATGTCTTAAGAATTAATTGAAAAGAAACTCATGCCTATCCATTCATTCTACCACTGGAAGGAAATTTTCAAACATTTTACCTCGCTGTTTAGAATATCCTTCATATAATTTTTCACCTCACTCTCACTCATTGTGTCTTTAAAAACCTTCTCAGGTTGAATCTTTCAATGTCTCCTTTCAATCACTCCCTCCAAGACTCAGTATCTATGCCTTTATTAACCTCTATCAGTGAATTGACTTGCCAATATTTTTTCTTTATGTTATACATGATGTAAATACAAGTATTCTCTATCCCAGAAAGTACAATGCGTAATACTTACACTAGGCAAATTAGTTCATTGACCCTGCAGTATTGCATCAATTTGCCTATTATGGACAGGGGGCAAAATTATTCTGCTACAGGAGTGCAGCAAAACTGGTACTGGTGAAAACAAAACATGTTGGCGATCACAACGGGTCAGGCAGCATCCATGGACAGAAAGCAAGCGAACATTTCAAGTCTACATGACTCTTCATCACAGCGGTACCGGTGACCTGTTCCCTCAATACTACCAAAGTTTTTAGGGACAGAGTAGGATTAAACAACATTAAAAAATGACTATGCAGTGATCTATGTTTCTTAGAGTCAACCAGAGAAAATGGAAAGGATATGCAGCTGCAAGTTGATCTGATGAATCTATCAGCAAATCACCTTACAAATGTCATTTTAATTGAGATTTGGTGTGGACTGAGGATTATATTTGCAGATGGCACATTTCCGCCATACAGACCAGAGAGTAGTAGAATTAATATCTTACTTTTCTGTCATGGTCTGCTCTTGTATGTGATATGTGCAGGAAGTAAGCACATGGACCATTGAGCCTGCTCACTTATTTACTACCATCATGGCTGATTCCTTAACTGGTCTATTCTTTCCACAGATGCTGTCCCATCTCTGGATTTTTTTGACTGTTTGCTATTTTTCTTCTGAAGTTTCCTTGAATTGAGGAATCATTTACTACTTGTATTAATGACCTCTTTAAGTAACATATAAGTACTTTATCTTTAAATTATCAGTATTCATTGATTTGTTCCACAATGGGCAGAATTTTAGTGGGGTTTGCTGCAGTGGGCAAGATAGTCAAAGGTGTGAACAACTGCATGGGAAGCACTAAGTGTGTGGAAGGAAGAGTCAACATGGGAAAGCTGCCTACTGGTGGCAGGAAATCAGTTAGGCCACTGTGATTTAATGCTGACTGAGGAATTATGTGATAACCTGTTGGGTGTGCCAATGCAAACAAAAGGCAATTCTCATTCTCAAACATTCAGTGTCCAATCAAGGGACCCAGCAATAGGAAGGGGAGGAGTCCACTGAAATATATCCCCTTAGCTTTGCTTTTGACCCACTTCTGGTCTTCACTATTCACAGCCTCCCTCCTCTCCTCATAATGCCCCATTTGCCACTCTTGGTGAACCAGCATCAATCCTTGATGAAGGCTCCAGTGTAATTCCATGGCTTTTGGTGGCATTGCTAGCCCTGGAAAGCTTCTGCTCCAAGACTGATCATCAGCTCTTGAAGGTGGCATTTCCATGTTACTTGGATCTTCATCGCATTGATCTCTACATTGTCCAGATAAGTGCCAAGATTACCTTAACATTGCACTGGCCTCCAAAAGAATAGCTATGAATAGTTCCTACTGGTTCTCCAACAGTGGCAACATACCCGTCATGTTCTATCCAATCGTTTTAACAGCAGAGGGTAAAATTTGCATGTCGCAGCTATTTAAGCAATTGCAAATGATGTGATTTGAAAATTTGATATTTGTTTTATTATTCGCACACATAAGATTCCATCAGCACCAGTCATGAACATGCTTGTTGGTGTAAAAGTATCAAAATATAAATTGAAGTAGAATACTATGCATACTTACAGAGAACTGTTAGATTGACAAAAGCCTTAGATTCTCCAACTATATTCTCTGCTGTGCAGATAAGTTGCTGTCCATTGTCAACACCAGAAATATTGCTGAGCTTTAATATTATTGGTGGTCTGGAGGTTTCTGCTGACTATGAAGAGAAATAGCATGATGTCACTCACTAGATTATTCTTTAAGCCTGAGAGTTTCCTATTCCAGCTAGTGTGCAGTAGGCCCATCACTGACAACTTCCCATGAGAAAAGTGGGCATTATGTTTGAAAAATGACTTTCCATTGACCTTAAGAAACAGGAAAAATGGACAAGCGGGAGCAGTCACTGTGCAACCATATGCCAACAAAACAGTGCCATAGCAAATGGCCTTATTTTCCGAGAAAATTGGTAAAATCAGAGAAGAAAGAAATAAAAGATGGGAGCCCAATAGAACATTTCCCAGGTCCCACATCCCTCCTTTTATTCTTATTCATAGTATAACATAAAATGCTAAGTGGTGCTGAAAATGTTGGCTTTTGAGAGCATCATGATTATACCTGGTAAGTGGAGTAGAGAATGCGATTTTGCCAGTCCACAGTGGGAATTGGGTGGCCTAGAGCAGTACATTGTATTGCAGCTTCTCCCCCTTCAATCACAGTAACATTTGTAATGTTTACAGAAGCTTTCGGCAACTCTGTAAAATAAAGGATGAGAAATTACAGGAAAATTATCATATGAGTAATTGCATCTCCCAAAATGCCTTAATATTGAAATGGGTAGCTAGAGATGGACAATAAATGCTGGCCTCAGGGCACATGTGGTACAGTGGTAGTAACCTTGCCTCGAGATGAGTGAAAAAGGAATAGTGCATGAAATTGGCCTGAGGAACTGAATTGAGCAATTTCTTCAGCTACTTAGTGGATGACAGTAGATTTATTGAAAAAATATCTGACTGAAACTTTTGAATAAAAGTTGACAATACAAGGAATACTCAGGCAGTAATGCAAAAAATGTGGAATTAACAACCAATATTTCAGGTCAACAGAACTTTATTGCTTAACTTTCTCCATACTACTCACTCCTCATTAGCAGTTACAGGATGAATCAATGTGCCTTTGATTTGTTTGAGTTTGGTCAATCAGACATTTGATTGTTCATTAAAGCAATTATTTCTTATTGAAACCAATTGCTCATTTTATGTAGATCCTTAAAGTGTACCATACTGATGTTTAACAGTTTTGATTTTTAGAGTTTAAAGATATCATACAATAAATGCAGTCATATGCCAAGATTTAGATGGATATACATTTAACACAAATCAAAATAGCATCAACCACATGTGAGTTTCACGATAGCCCTATATCAATATGGTCATCTTGGCCGCAGTTTTGAACTGTGTCCCCTTGACACTGTATTGGAAAAAGCATCCCATCATGCAAGGCACCAAATATTTCAGAATGTATAATATGCTGAAAGGGTCAGGAATTGGATCTTGTTATTCCGTGCCTGAGATGTCTAATAACAAATAAGGCTAATTAGTTGCTAATTCTTCATACATTTCAGCATAGTACCTTTAGCTGTGATTTTTCTCTAATTTTCAATTATGTCACATGAGCCATTAATACTTCAATGCCTTTGTTTCTTTGACTGTTCCTTCCTGAACAATTCTGACCTTCATTTTGCCCAAAATACTGCTTTGTTCTCAAGCCTTGGCATTCTTCTTGCTGTTTTTGAATTTATCCTTTCCCTGAATTCTTCTACTGCCTTCTCCACTCCTTGCCACTTCCTTAGTTTACATGAAATACGTACCCTAGTTATTTGATTCATCAAGTCACTGATTCTGGCCCAATTTACGTGGAGCCCATCCTGCCTGAACAGCTCTCTCTTTTCTTAACAAACACTTGCTGACTCCACCAGTCCTTCAGAGACACATTAATCTTCTAACTTATGGCAACTGGTTCATTACTGAAGTAAAAATCAAGATTTTGTTTTCAGGAGCTGCCTTTTAATTTGCACCCAAACTCCTCAAAATCTTTCCACAGAATATCACTCCTAGTTCTACCTATCTTGTTGGATCTTACTTGGAGAATGATAACTAGATCCTCCCCCTGCCATGTAAATTCATCTCCAGCTTTGGGACATGTCTTTAAACCAAGCATTGGACAAGCACACAACCTTCTAAGTTGTTGGTCAAGTTGCAGTGAGCAGTATTTATTCACTTGACAGTACTGTATCTTATCACTATCACATTCCCATTTCACATCCCTCACTTGAATCACCGCCTGCACCATTGGTCAATTTGCTCACGCATCCTGCATTCCTGCAAGTTACCAGTTCGTCAGCTGGAGAATCGAATACAGATCTGAGATCAACAACAGGAAGGAACTGGTGTCAAAAAATATATCAGTCAAGATCATTTAATGCAAACATCAGGAATCAGACAGCCTTAAAATCCTTGCAAAAAAACCCATAAACATATGATCCTGGCCTTGGAGAACAGCAGAGATTCATGAAAAGTCCTGTTAATATCCAAGAAATGCACACTCCAGTAAAGAGAAGGGAGAGTGGAATAGGCCATCAACCTCGGAAACAAAGTAGAACAAGACCAGGGAAAGCTGTATAACTGCCTTAGAGACTAACGCTGTAGTGTTTGAGACTTGATGAGAGATTTGCAGTAATGAGTTAAGAGCATAAGTCTAAGAGATCATGATGTAATGATGAAGTTAGGTCATGTGATTGGGGAGAGAGAGAGAGAGAATACTCTAAGCTCATGGCAGAACTCTAACTGTATAAATACTTTGTCTGTAAATTACAAGGTTCCTATTGAAATGAACATAGACTGCAGCAGTCACTTAATAGACAATCAGGCTCCTCACACCTCATTAGGAAGGTGAAACATCGGTCACTTTCTGGAAAATTAACCTGGACTGTGCAGTGCTCTGAAATCTGTAAATGATCCCAAATGCTAAAATATTATGTCCATAAAATCCAACCCTAAGATTCTGTAGAAGGGTGGCAGAAACAAATGTGAGAGCCAGAGATTCATAGTTTTATTTTGCCACCTCCAGCATACAGTTTAAATAAACAGCCCAAAATGGAATACAGAATAGTCATGCTGATTTTAGCATCACAGGATTTTTAATCACTCTTGTCACAAAAAAATTAAGGAGTCAACTTCCTATATTGTCTCAATGAGTAACTGGTCATTCTCTGTGAAATGAGTGACAATGTTAGTTGGATGAAAAGCATCGGTGTCATCTGACAAGAATTTGACACCAAGTATGTGATTACGGTTTTTTTTACATTTTTAGTGCTAAGTTTATTTGAGAAAGGAGAACTCAACCTGGGGAAGTCTGAAGATTTTATTGATACAGTATTAGAAGTGCACTATTGCTGATCTTCTTGTCTTCTGCAAAATAAGTGTTCAAAACATAGGACCATAGGAACAGAAATAGGCCATTCAGCCTCTCCAGCCTGTTCCACCATTCAATGAGATAATGGCCCATTTGGTTGCCTTACTCCACATAGCTGCCTCCAATTATTTCTAACTTGGGTAATTGTTTTTATGGCAACTTTGCAACTATACACTAACAAGCAAACTTCTTCATTAGCAACACCTCAAAACACAGTAGGATCTGTGTGCATAAATTTTCTGATTTGGAGATTCCAGTGTTGGACTGGGGTGTACAAAGTTAAAAATCACACAACACCATGTTGTAGTCCAATAGGTTTATTTGGAAGCATTAGCTTTCAAAGTGCTGCTACTTCATCAGGTGGTTGTGGAGTATAAGATCATAAGGTGCAGAATTTATAACAAAACTTTACAGTGTGATGTAACTGAAATTATATATTGAAAAAGACCTGGATGGTTTGTGAAGTCTCTCATCCTTTAGAATGACCATGTTGGTTACAGTTCTTTCATATGTAAGACCCAGAATTTTTTTAAAGTTACGTTCTCGAGTGAACTTTAACAATAGATGCCATGTCAGCCCAGATAACTCATTGAAGGTGTGAGGTGCCCTGTGTGAGGCTGTCTGTGCCCCAGTGTTCAGACTGATTCTATTTCTAAACAAGGGATTTACAGAATCTTACATGGATTCATGCAGTTTTTGAGCAAAATAAGATGTAATTCTGCAAGTACAAATTCACCCCACAAACCTATATATGTGTGTGTGTGTCTGTGTGCATGAGGGTGTGTGTACGCAGGGAATGGTGGGGTGGGGTTTGAGTGTCTGTGAGAGAGTGTGTGTATGTGTCCATGTTTGAGTGTGAGTGAAAGGAGTAGAGGGTCTGCATGAGTATATGGGTCTGTAGGAGTGTGTGTGTGTGTGTGTGTGTGGTGCAGTGGGGTCACCTGCAGTGTGACATGAAC
The DNA here is from genome assembly GCF_037043375.1 of Chiloscyllium plagiosum. Taxonomy (NCBI): domain Eukaryota; kingdom Metazoa; phylum Chordata; class Chondrichthyes; order Orectolobiformes; family Hemiscylliidae; genus Chiloscyllium; species Chiloscyllium plagiosum. The sequence goes on from NW_028270140.1 coordinate 68,758,013, forward strand.
CCAAGGTCCCGGTTGAGGCCATCTCCATGGCTACCGAACTTGGCTATCAGCCACTGCTCGGTCACTTTTTGTTCTTGTCTCTCCCGAAGTCTGCCTTGGAGGATAGTCACCTGAGGGTCCGAGGTCGAAGGTCCCAGACCGCTGAGGCATTCTCTGACCAGGAGGGAACACTCCTGGCTGGTGATTGTTGTGCGGTGTCCATTCATCTCTTGCCGTAGCCTCTGCTCAATTTTGCCAATGTACCATGCCTCAGAGTATCCTTGTCTGCAGTGTATGAAATAGACAATGTCAGCTGAGTCACATGAGTACCTGCCACATACCTGATGGGAGGTGCCCCCAGGTGTAATGGTGGTACCCATGTCGACATTGACAAGTCTTGCAACGTCTAACGTGACAAGGTTGTCCTGAAAGCCAGGCAGTTTGCTGAGTTCAATGATCTGTTTGAGGTTTGGTGGTTGTTTAAAGGTGACAAGTGGAGGTGTGAGGAAGGTCTTGGCATGGTACTCATCCTCATTAATAATGTGAAGAACATGGCATAGTTCTTTGGCTCCTGGGAAGGACTGGACAACGAAGGGTACCCTGTCGGTTGCAGCTCGTGTCTGTCTCCTGAGGAGGTCATTACAGTTTTTCACTGTGGTTGATGAGTTGAGCATCATACCCCGTTCTTACGAGGGCATCCTTGAGTACTTCCAAATGCCCATCACATTCCTCCTCATTTGAACAGATCCTGTGTACAAACACACACACTCACACAGACCCTCTCTCATACACAAGCTCTCTCTCATACGCTCACACATACACTCCCACACACCTACACCCTCTCACAGACTTCTTTATATTCACACTCACACACATACACATACTCTTTCACAGGCACTCATACACGCCCCCAACCCCCCCCCCCAACCCCCCCCCACCCCACACACACACACACACACACACATATAAGTTTATGGAATGAATTTGTACTTGCAGAATTACATTTTGTTTTGCTCAAAAACTGCAGAAATCCATGCAAGATTCTGTCCATCCCTTGTTTAGAAATAGAATCAGTCTGAACACTGGGGCACAGACAGCCTCACACAGGGCACCTCACACCTTCGATGCATATCCGGGCACCTATTGTTAAAGTTCACTTGAGAATGTAACTTTAAAAAGGTTTTGGGATTTATATATGAAAGAACTGAAACCAACATGGTCATTCTAAAGGATGAGAGACTTAACAAACAATCCAGGTATTTTCAATATATAATTTCAGTTACATCACACTGTAAACTTTTGCTATGAATTCTGTGTCTTACGATCTTATACTCCGCAACCACCTGATGAAAGAGCAGTGCTCTGAAAATTAGTGCTTCCAAATAAACCTGTTGGACTATAACCTGGTGTTGTGTGATTTTTAACTTCATAATCTTTCTACATTTGTGGATGATAAGGCGAATTTTTGCACCAGTGCTAATTTATTTTAAGTCAAAAGTTGATCTTTCACAAACAAAGGAACACAAGAGATAGCAGAAGTAGACCATTTAGCCCTTCAAGCCTGCTTCACCAGTGAATAAGGTCACGCTCCAGATAGTAGGCTATACTTTTTTCCCTATCTGTCTGTCTGGATGTTCTCATAACATAAAGTTTTTGTAAGAGAAGATGTCTTGTTTGCTGCTACTGCAAAGTTCCAGTGCATCCAGGCAACAGTGTGAGAAGAGACATGGCCAAAGTAAACAAATATCCAGAGTCCACAATGGCCCATATCTTCAAACCAGAAGATCATCGGTGCTGAGGTATATACTGGAGTTGCAATGGCAAGACCATGAGAAAGTTCCAACACAGCGCACTCTACAGGGATTGCCCAGGAACTCTGAACTAGTGCAGGAGAATTTGAATAGTTCTGACTCACTTACCTTAATACTTAACCAGATAACTTTAGAGGAATTAAACTTGCTCTAACCCTTGGCTAACTATTAAACTGGCTTCATAATACACCACTAACATCCAGATTACTTCTACCAACCTCAAACAGGAATCCAAAAACCTCAATACAAACTCTCCCACACCAATCCAACCGCCAACCTGCCTCCACCCAATTGCATGACATTCCTCCAACTGGAATTCCTTATCCTAAGCCCTCACCCATTTACTTGCCACCCTACCCTGCACCATCTGCCATCCTACCTCCACACTCACTTGCCACCCTATCCATCTGGCACATATACTACTTTCCAACTTGGCACACAATCCTCTCACCTACCTACCACCCCAAAACCTCACCATCTGCCATCATCCTCCCTTCCCCTCAGCCACTTACTACTTTATTCTCTCTATCAACATGTCACCACTCCCCACCCATCTGGCACCTACCCCAATCCATTTGGCACCAAGGCCTCTTATCTGCCTGTCACAATAACTTCCAAGCGCAGAGCCACTGACTGTTCTCCAACCCGACACCTGTACCCCTCACCCACTTGTCACTCTACTCCCCCATGCATATACAACTAAACTCCCACCAGCTTATCACCCTCCCCCACTCCATCTACATGGTACTCTATCTCTCACATGCCTGACAGTCTGCACAGCACCTGCCTGACTCCATTACCTCACGGACCATACAAATTTATCCTCTTTCAGTAGTTGTCAGAGTGTTTATAGCACCTTGAAACCCTAGATCATGACAACTACTGCCGTGAAAAAAGGCCATGGGCAGCTGCTGCATGAATTGCAGGATTGCTTCACTTATGAAGGCTTATACCTCAGAAATTGGACCAGAAATCCTCTGTAAAGATAAGTGGGCAACAACCAGCTCAGATCAGAGGGACCTATGGAGTGTTTGTGTTCGTGTTTTGAGTATATAACTTTGTGTATAAAGAACAACATTTTTTGTACGGAGCAAAAAATTGACCTGCATCTATATAGAATCCATCACAAATGGCATAGCGTTTAGTTTGGCATTTGATTTTTAGGCAAGACTATCAGTAACATGGAAAAAAGACGGATGGATAAAGTTGTGGTTCAGATTAGCCATGATCCAATTCATTGATTGACCAAGCTCTAGAGGTTAAATGGCCAGGTTGTTATTATTATTCCCTGTAGTGAAGTGTGTGGTCTCCCAGTGACAGCTGTCCTTGACCCATGGCAAATGTCAGGGCCCATCTATTGGAATTACATTAGGCAAGAAGCCAAGACTTAACTCTCTGCTGCAGTATGTGCTGGCATTCTGATGTGTTGTACCAGTTCAGTGGTCCATACTAAAGTTTGCAATTGATTTGATGCTGTAAATAAGTCATTCCAAAGCATCTGGCTTCTATCCGTAAGGTTCTATATTATCTAAGGTTCCTTTATTAGATGTCTCAATACTCGTTCACTGCAAGTATTTTGATAATGTTTAAGTGAAGAAAGGTAGCAAACGTTCTTAACAGTTGGTTCTGGTAGATGATTTTAAATTTAAATTGAGTCATAATTGTGTTTAAGATCTTATTTTAATTGCCCCATTTGACAGAATCCAGTTGGAGGAGACAGTTAAAATAACCGGTGTCTATTACCTACCAATTCCATTTCCTTCCTGCCATGTCCCCATATTCACTTGCTCTTTTTAGCAGGCAAGTGAGACACCAGAGTAAAGGGTGAGAATTCTGTTTAAAATATGCAGATTGACTGCAAAGATGTGGTCAGGGTGTAATCAGCAACCAGAGGCCCAAGGCAGGGAAGTAGAGCCTGTGAGAAGCAGAATCCTGGCGGAGAAGGCCCTGAGGCAACTTTAAAATTTAATTCTCAGATTTTCTTGAAGGCCACAAGGATCACAGAAGGGAGCTTGGGGCATCCCTGGAATAGAACTACCCACTTCCCTCCACAATCACAGCACACTTTCCCAGAGCTCAGATCCCTCTGAGCCCAAACTTTTCAGAACTATCTTTCTATCGCAGCCTTCTCTTGAATGTAGTCCCGCATTCTCCCAGACAACTGCTGCAGAGTGGCTCACAGCTCCCACTCTGTGGTCTCCAGCTGTTTGTTTGTGACATCAGGCTATATATCGGGTGCTAGGCAGGGTCTGGGTTCAGGTGGCAGATTGGTACAGAGGGCAGGGCAGTCAGTGGCTGAGTGGTTGTGGTGTTCAAGGTAGTGTGTCAATGAGAGGATTGTGTGCCAGATCAGGTAGAAGATTGCAGCATTTTATTTAAAATTAACCTCTTCCATTAAGATCAATGGAGCATCCACATGCTCTGCTCTTTCTCCATTTGTAACCATCGCAACTTAATTTTTGTCTGTGACCTATGGTGTTTTCATTAGGCCTCTACAAAACAAGACAAGTGACAGAATTAAATTCTACCCTTGGGAATGGGCAAGGGGGAGGGAAGTTTGCTGCTGTAAGACTGGGAGGAAAGAAATATGCATGTCACTTACCCCTCACATGTCCCCGATGAAGTCAAGTGAGGGGTAATTCAAGAACTTCAGAGGGAAACAGAGAGCCTTAAGTGAGCAGTTAATGGCCCAGCAAGTTTGTCAGATTCCCAACAGGATCAGTGGGGGAAAGAGAACTCTCCTGATCTGCCAGCCTGTGTGGGTCACTGAGGACCCCGGCTGAAAGGTCTGTCTTCTCTGTAAGATCCTCTCCTCACCGCAACAACAGCCACCTCCCAATTTCTGAGGCTGGATTTAATCATTCTGACAAGCCCGATAAACCTACTTTAAGCCTAAGGCCTTTTCATTTTGCCTGCTAGGACCTGCTACAGTATCAGCAGAAACCATCGCTTTCAGTGATGCTGGTGATTGAAGAGCTGCCAATCCTCCTGAGTTTGGAATGATGATATGGAGATTGTCCATTTAAAGGGGCAGATGCATCGGCAGCAATGAACATTCAATTCCATCAGCGCTTTTGAAAATAACTACAGTCAGGTTGTCTCCCTCTTTCCAAGCAGTGGACAGGGTCACTCTCACAGGCAATAAATTCAAAAGACGGGTACATTCTTAATTTATTTCCTTTTCAACCATGTGTTTGTTTATAACCATTCCAACTAATCTCAACTTATTGCTACTGATCTCGTAATTTATTTGCTTCAGCAGAAGTAATTCTAAACAACCTAATGGTTTCTTAGGACTCTGTATCTAACAACACAGGACTCTGTAACCAACAACAGTGAGCTCTGTACCTCATAACATAGTGATCTGTACCCAAGCTGTAGGGGTGTAAACCTTTTAACAATATCCAAAAACATAGGGCTCTGCATCCAATATCATTTAGCCCTAAATTCCAAACGTAGGTGTCTTAACCTCTTAATGTTGGACTGGTGTCCTATACCAACAACTTTACTAAATTTTCATAATTACCCCCAGTTATATTTTAAGATCAGAGCAGCGTTAATGTTCCATTTATTCTTCATTGCCATCATTTTTGAGTACTAACATTGATTATTAAATCATTAATGTGGCACTAAAAATAAAAGGCAATTGCAGCAGCAAGTTATTAAATATCCTGCAATCAATAAGGACAAAGCACTGGTGGCATTCACAAATGACAGACAGGGCAGGGAATCTGTACAAGATACTCAAAGATCTCTGAATATTTTAGGCACATGTTTTCCTTCTTAAACCATTGATAATCCTTAATTTATTCTTACTTCTTCTATTCTTGTGCTTTATTTAACAGACCTTTAAACATCACCTGAAGGGAAAACTTCACACACAATGCTTTTAGGAAAAATGACAGTACCACAGTCTGGGATCTTCATGTATGATAGGGTTATCCTCCAGTCATTCTCCCCTCGACATGTCAGGTTCTGAACGTCTAGAGTGGCCAGGTTATTTTCCTGCCACAACTGGATCCATGCAATGCCACAAGAGCAGAGGAATGGGTTTTCTGTTAAGATCCTGGAGGAAAGAAAATATTTTACACACACTTTAGTATCACCCAGCATTAAAGTATTATGTATATGTTTAGATTTTCTTTAGATAGTTTACAAGGTCTTTATGTAATACCAGTCAAACAATTTAGATCATATTACTAAATCAGACGTAGTTGGAGAAACTCAGCAGGTCTGGCGGCATCAGTGGAGAGAAAGCAGAATTAATGTTTTCAGTCCAGTGACACTTTGAAATGTTAACGCTGCTTTCTCTCCACAAATGTTGTCAGACCTACTAAGTTTGTTCAACAATTTCTGTATCCGATTCATATTCTCAGCATCTGCTGATGTTTGTGTTATTATAAATCAGGTTGTGATGCTAAGTCAGGGCTAAGGTAATAAATGGTAGGTGTACTACTCCATTTAATTTACCTAAATTACTATGTTTGGAAAAAAGTTTAAAATAGGAATGAAGGGTAACTGTAATAAAGTGATCACTTTCTTCTCATTGAGTTAGTTTCCCTCCAGATGTGAAAGAAACAAGAAAGTAAAAAATGAGCAAAACTAGATGTACTTTGAAAGAAAAGAATACTGAGGTGCAACAATTAAGCTGGAAAGGCCAAATTATGCAGGCAGGAGAAGTACACAGGCCCTATTCATCTCCAGTCTAAACTGCATGGTTGATGCTAATTTTTTAGCAGACAAGTGGAAGCAAAGTTTTGGTTGGTAAGAGGCTTCTCCAACAGGTAACCAAAGGAATGGTTACCAAAGCTCAACTAAAGACAGGGTACCAGGAGGCTGTGGCTTTGGGGAACAGGGAGTGGACAAAGGACACCTAAGGATTCTTGGTGGGTCCTCAAGGGTTAGTCCTGCGCAGACTTGGGATGAAATTCAAGAAGAACTCTGTTGATGTATAATAGAAGAAAGACATTGCTATCTTACCCAGAGCAGTTTTATTACTGCTTAAAAGCACCCGTTTGAGATTTTAACACGTGGGAAGTCAATGGACCTGATACAGGTATGTCACTGCTGCCTGTATCTGATTTTTACAAAGCAAGCAAGGTGACAATTTCAGCTGTAGGTACTAAAGTTTGCAGTACTAGTACTCAACCTCCAGGGTCATTCTTCAATCAAGATTCCTATTCTCAACTACATCTTCACTGTGAGCTTACATATTCATTCCTGCAAAAATTCTTCCAAGCCAGGTAACAACTACATTTGAATCAGCCTTATTTAAAACACACGTTGATTTATTTCAGTACCTATTTTGTTACTGTTGCATGTGAGGAACATACTCAAAAGAAATACTCTATTGATTAGTTGTGAAATTGCATAAGCAGAAATTCAAATATCTGTTTCATTAGGTTATGACCAGGTGTTACGAAGGATTCCAACTAGTCAAAAGCCATTCTAAAATCCACAATGGATGCCAAGTTAAATTCAGCTCTGGAAACTTTCACAACCCAGAACAAAAGCTGCTATTGGATTATCAGATAGGATAAGTAACAGCAAAAAAATGCTTTAATGCATTTAATAAGGAAAAAATACAATAAATGCTATAATCTAATGCCAGTAATGGACTCAACTATGGCTGTTTAGCTGATCAGAAGCAGTTCAAATGCTAATCTCTGCTTGATACGGAAACTAAGATGATAAATGCTAAAGCCCACGAGGAATATATACATTCTCAGACATCATGAAGTGAACAGTATCTACAATGTAATCAGAATAGAGGTAAAGTACATAAGGATGGAGTAAAATCTCCAGGGTGAGAATAAGCAAAATGAGATAATACTTGAATGATTGTTATAAATTACTTCAAATGCATTTGTTCTCTTGAACTAGTATGTTTTTGATTCTATGCATGCATAATTTTGTAAAATGTTATGTATAGCTTAATGTTCATTGGAATTATGTTAATGTTACATCATACGTTGAGATGTAACTGTGATCGATGCAATAAAACGATTGAAAGTGCATTTAATCAAATGTGTTTCTGTTTATTTTCACATTTATAACACAGTGTTGTACTATCAAATTAAAAAGTCTACTTTTGAAACTGTACAGCTGCATAAAATGAATATCCTCATCTAGATGTAACTAATTCCATGTTTTCTCATCACAAAATAATTTCTCAAAAGTAATAAATCATTCCAAAACTGGCTATTTTAAATATATATTGCGGCATTCTTAAAATTAACAATCACAGTAACATACAAGACAAATTAACCAATTAGAAAATAATGGTATAGAACTTGTAAGAAATTTAAGAATATATTACTGAATCAAAAATCAACAGTCTAATGTCACTGACCAATTTGCTTCAATATTCTCTGGGGAAATGGTCAAATTATATTTCCATTAAGAAAGGAAACCTGGATTAATGAGGTGTTGGTTGTATTTATAATATCCATAACATTATTTACCACTTACTCTCAAGGGTAATTTTGCTTTCTGTTCTAATCTGACCAGAGAGTTATGGGTCTCCAAAGCTGGCATTTCTGATTAAAGTACAGAAAGCTACTACAGAGTAGAACAAATAAAAAGTTTGATTATAAAGCCTATAACTAATACATAAATCAAAAATTAAATTACTGCACAAGTGCCTAGTGAGTTTGCATGGTAAACAGAGGTATTATCAAACTAATACTTATTAGTTCATATAATTATCTGTCTGCTGCTCAGATTGAAGCATTAACCTCTTCAGAACAGATCAATAGTCTTATTAAATATTGGACAGAAGTAATTTCAAATGAACGTGTTACACTTCCTCAAGGCAGCATCTCAATTTTTAGGTTATTGCCACTAAATCGGTAAATATACTTTTATTTCAATTTAGTAAATAATTCCATGTTGTCAATGTGTTAATATTTTGGTACATTTGAAACCTTTACATTAATTATATTATAAATGTTTTTGAAAGGCCACTTACAAATGTGTCAGTTCCAAATATCGAAAAGGCTTCCAGGACAAGCTTGAAAATCTGTTATTGGCAAGGTTGCTGAAATAGAAATCGAACTAAGTTGTTAAACTTAGTTATAACATTTAGGGATGCTGAACTTATGTTATCAAACTAATATTTGACATGGTCACATGATATTTTGTCAACTATTTAAATTAGCATCAATACGTTTTATTTCAAGAGTTCACATAACATAGAATGATAGAATCATAAAATTCACAGCTGAAAAGGCGGCCATTCATCCCATTGTGTCTGCATTAGCAAGGAGCTATCCAGCCTCACCACTCTTTACAACACTCAGCTAGAAATGTGGAAGACAAATGTTATGTTTGCCTTTATTGCAAGAGGATTCAAGTACAGGAGCAGGACTGTCTTAAAGCAGTTGCCCTCGGTATTGATAACACTATATGTGGAGTATTCCGAAATGTTTTGATCTCCTTATCTGAGGAAGGACATTCTGGCTTTGAAGAAATGCAATGAAGGTTCACCAGACTGATTCTTGGGATGGCAGGGCTCCACAGAGGCCTGTATCCCATCACCAAGTCACCCTTTATTTACATGTGCATAGTCCCTGTGTTTGACGAATGAATGTTATGTATGTCCAGCCACTTTAAGTGGGTGTCCACAATGAACAAAAACATTGAGCCCATAAAAGGACCTGCATTGTTGACATGAACCAAGTTCAGGGTTTACCCAGCCATTCACACAAATGTGAGGGAGCTGCTGATGGTCATTTTTGTCCTTGCTGGAAGTCTGGGCACTGTCCCACCAGACGCAACTTCTCGCCAACATCTTCATTTTGGAACCCCCTGGATAATCCTGCTGGAGTTCTGCCAGTATCTGGCAACGACCTTTACTTGGGAAAATCACTCTTGCTCCTCCCAGTATGCCACCCTGTACTGTGATCTGGCCTCTCTGGGCCCAAAAATGTTTCAGTTCTGGTTGTTTCCCTCATCACCACCAGTTGTTTCAGTTTTGCCAGGCCTGGATCTTTCTTTGGCTAAAGTCTGATATTGTTAGCTGTGGCTGGAAGTGTGTCCAGGAAATTTAACCCATTATGGACTCTCCCAGTGGTGGTACCATTGGCAGTGTATCTGCCAGTGGGAAGTACTCAATACATCTGAATTTGTAACTTTGTATCTCAGAAGGTGTTCCAACTTGTAATTATACACATTTTGTATGAGAGCCCACCGCTGAATTCATCCTGAAGCTATGGGCAACACTGCCTTGTCTTTCAGTAAATCTAGCAGGTATTTGTGTTCTGTTATTATTTTAAATTTATGTCCCTAAACGTATTGGTGGACTTTCCAGGGTGTGCACTTTCCTGGATACCGGTGTAAAATTCCCTTACTCAATTTAGATCAAGTGGAACTCTTTTTCTGTCTTGAGTCCGCATACCGGCAACAACTGCATTGGTTTGCTGGCCCAGATAATGAAGAAACAAAATGGTTTTTGGGATCTTGCTGCAGATTGACCTCGAGTTCCTCTGCTCAATATTGTCCTGAGTGAAGCTATGCAATTGCCTTCATTCGTGGTGTTCCCCAAGTTCAGTTGGACTGGAGAGGGTGGCCATTCCATCGGAATACTCTACAGCTCACATGCTGCACTTGCCACATTTTCCAATGATAAAGCCAGTGGTAGTGCTTCTTTTAAGTCCTGTTGGGCTTCAGCTAGTAGGCGCTTTTGCTTGGTTACATCATTTATCCCACATACTAAATGGTTTCTCAGCATCTCTTTAAGGATTAAACCAAAATCTCATGCCTCTGACAGTCATCTTAACCTCATCAAAAATCCCAGTGCAGATTCCCCTGGTTCTCAAATTGCTGAGTAAAACCAATAGCATCTCAGAATTAGAGGAGGCTTGGGTTTATAATATTCTAAAACTAAATTCATCAACTCTTAAAAGGTTTTAGCATCTGGGGAAAGTTAGGCTGCTAATAAGCAAAAGAAGCTGCAGGTCCACTCATTGCTTTCCATCTGCCTCAATGTCATTTGCCCAAAAAAAACCATTCTTTCCACATACTGGGCCCCGTATTCAATGGCAGGATTGAATGAGTCAAGCTTTCCAAATAACCGCATGAAGCCAGAAATGTTTGTCCTCAACGCAAAGACAACTGTTGCGAGTGAATTTCTTAGCAGCATGCTTTTCCCTGGTTCCCAGTGAAATAACACCACAGAGGCTGGTATTCGTCATCAAATCGCTCTTTATTTACATATTGAGCATCTTTGACACTGATCCAGCTCACTCAGAGCTATCTCTCAGAATGAACAGGGTATGTTACACTTCTGCTATTATCTGTCAGCCAGGGCTCCCTGATTGGGCCAGATTAATAGCTCCAACCAGAGAACTCATATTCTTTGAGGTTCACCTGGCTGACCTCGTTACAATCACTACAAGGGGTATTGCATATGTCAGTTCAATAGCCAAGAGACTGAGCCTCTAGATTGCCTGCTTTGCTCAATTCAGAAACAATGTTATTGAACTGGACTCGGGGGCCTTGTTGGGCCAATGGATTAGACCAGGAGCAGCACCAAGGAACTCATAATTTCTGACCCTGCACCTGGGTAGAGGAGGTTGAAAGGAAGAGAAGGGTTCTTTCTCCACAGAATTAGGTAGTCAAGATATCATCATGGGTGGTTTCTGTACCATCACTGACCACCAAGCAACAACGTGAATCTCATCTAACAAGGGGAACCTTACCAGACAGTGAAGGAATAGCAAGGAACAGACAGAATGAAAATATAGCGACACTTCATTTCACACTCAGCCATCTGCTCAAATACCAACATTATCTTTGAGGATAAATTACATGCAGGGTTTCAATCTGATGAAATGCCTGACACAAACAGTCTACAGTCAGGACAAGGGCCAAGAATAGTGCAGTTTTCAGCTTCACAGAGAACAAGGTTGCACATGGATTCTGCTGCAGAGTGCTTAGATCAACATATGAATGCAGCAGTCGACAGAATAATTCTGATGCATATGCAGTTTGTTGGGAAGTCTGTCAGAAAGCTTGCTGTCAATGTCAAGGGCATGGAGGAGTTCAGTACCAAATTGTGACAGGATTTTGCACAGAACTTGGAGGCTATTGTTTCCAGAGCTCAAAAATGTGTTGCTGGAAAAGCGCAGCAGGTCAGGCAGCATCCAAGGAGCAGGAGAATCGACGTTTCGGGCATAAGCCCTTCTCCAGCATCTGCAGTCCTCACTTTTTCCCTTTTGGCTATTGTTTCCAGCATACAAGTAGTGACCAGATTCACTTGCAAAAAATATCTTTCATTAAAGCACAAGCAGAAGCCAACCAATAGCAATGTGCTGTAATTGAAGATCCGAAGTACTATCATACAAGTTCTGCCTACTATCATGGAAACTGGGGACAATTAGGCATCACAGATGGGTGTTATAGTGCACTGAGCTTTGCAGGATGTGATCAAGCATGCTATTAAGATTGCTGACGTATCACACTGGAGGGATGCCTGTGGTTCCCTGGACCATAAATGTGCTGTCCTCATTCAAGAAGACTACTCCATGTTGCTTTACCAGTACCTTGCTTTTGGCCTGTCAGCCAGATAACCCAGACTGCTGAGAATCATACCGAGATTCTACAGTTCAAACACAAGCCTTCTAGGAGCTACAGCTGTTCGTGGCTGTCCTTTAAGGCTATCTGCAGTCTCCACATTAAAAGTTAGCAAACTTTCACCAGTCATTTTATAGCCACTGAAGTGGAATTTCAATAGCAACACCAGGATATGATACATGGAAGTCAGATAGTCAGAGACTGCACACGGGTGATTAGTTGAGTTTCATATGCAATATGGCATGATGTTCTGGGCGCAGTGGTTAGCACTGCTGCCTCACAGCGCCTGAGACCCGGGTTCAATTCCCGCCTCAGGCAACTGACTGTGTGGAGTTTGCATGTTCTCCCCGTGTCTGCATGGGTTTCCTCCGGGTGCTCCGGTTTCCTCCCACAGTCCAAAGATGTGCAGGTTAGGTGAATTAGCCATGCTAAATTGCCCGTAGTGTTAGGTAAGGGGTAAATATAGGGGTATGGGTGGGTTGCGCTTCGGCGGGTCGGTGTGGACTTGTTGGGCCCAAGGGCCAGTTTCCACACTGTAATGTAATCTAATATATTTGGTTTGGAATGTTCCCAACGTTCTCATCGTGTCAGCTTTTATTTTTTCCCTTGTGAACAAATGGACATTGCAATGGTTAGTGACACGAGGAAAAGTAGACATGGGTCAATTGGTGGAAGGGAGATTGCAGTAGTGTTTACTGGTATCATACTCAGATGCATTGTTCACATAGGCAACCTGGACAGTAAGGGGTCAGATTTCCTCCTCACTTTGTCTTCTTCCTCTTCCTATTGCAATTGCTTGCTGTTCTGCATGTAACTGGTGGTGAGGGCTGCCCCCTCAAGACAGCTTTCACAGCTTTCAGTAGACTACTGTAACACATGGTCTGAAAAGTTTATCACTTGATTACATGCAATAAGCACCACACAGTAAGATACTAGGCAGACTTGGTGAGAGTAAAATAGGAACCTCATGAGAAATTGACCTAAGGCTGATTGCTCCTAAAATTCTTGTAGTACCACTTAGTCTATTCCTATAACTTGCAAATAGTTGCAGAGATGCAATAAACTACATTTTGTTTATTCTACAAAACTCATTAGCTCCGAAAGTGGGTCCCTTCACACCTACTGGACCACATAAACCCTTCAAGAATGCACACACTTAAAACAGCAGAACAGGCAACATGATGGTCAGTATGGGATTTGAAGATGTGAACAGAGAACAGGGGAAGTCACAAGCCCAGTCATTTAAAACAGGTAAGCATTCGGCAATTTAAAGAAGTGAGCATTCTAGTCTAATACTGAAATTTTTGAGGTGACTCCATTTCAGTTGCAAAAGGCAGGAGGTCATCTTTTTCTGCAGCGAAAGCATCAGAATTCTCTATTAAAGTCACAAAAAGCAGGAAAATCCTGGAGAACAGCAGTAAAGTGCTGGAGAACTGTCATTATAGCAAAATAAAAATATTTAAGTAAGATAAGATATCTAATCACATTAGGAAGCCATAACACTAGAAACAGTATTGTTAGGAAAATTTAATTTCAAAGACGGCCCAGAAAGAATACAACATTGGACGCTCTGGAGAAAACAATTACTGAGATATAGAATGGCTTCTAAGGTAGATGCTAAATCAGAAGCTGAACAAGTAAGTACACTTTTGGATACAATTAAGAGTATAACAGATGTTAACATTGCTCACCAAAGGGATAATAGATGCACAATACACATTTAAAGACATACGGGTATTTCTCCTGTAATGTCATAATTGTGTTCCAGTGATACCTCGCTTAATAGAAGATCACTTAATAGAAATAAGGAGGCCTATGGGAAAAGTGGGGTTAGGGGCAGACCAGCAAAAAATATCACTCACGATCACTCAAAAATCACCCAAAAGTCTAACACAAAGTATAGCACAGCCTGAATGAAGGCTGAAATCATATTTATTAACAAAACAAAAGTAAATTTAACACAATGCATTTTTTTTAAATGTAAGAAAGCTGCTCTCTGTGCAGCCCCTCTCACAGAAAGTTGCTGATATCGGCACATGCACAGGACAGCATGAAAACTGGAGTTCACATCATGCACATACAGAACGGCACAGATACTTCAGCGCTGACATCGCGCATGCGCAGGGTGGCATGAAGACCGATGCCAACATTGCACATGCATGGACACTGGCGCATGCGCAGAATGGCACGGGGATTCCAGCATGCACATTCGCACATGTGCAGAATGAGGCGCACAAACTAATCCCCGCTGGAATCACGTTATTGCCAACAGAGTTAAGCGTTCTCCAAGATACCGTTCCTTAATTCTTCAGTGACGATATAGCCAAATCTCAGAACTATCTGTACTGAAAGCCTTTGTCAATTACTTCAAGCTCAGAACTAACAAAATTGTTGAAAGGATAAGTTGAAACAGAAGAATACAGCATCTAGAGGAATCTACAGAAATCCATAGATGACCTTATTAATGGTCTCTACAGGCGTGGCGAGATGTAACAATAGTGAATTAATATCATACTTCATTAGATTGATTGCAATAGGCATTACTGACAAGTCTTTCTCAGATTTATTGCAGTCCAAAGAAGACCTGATTCTAGAGAAAACCATTTAGATGGTGAGCGGAGCAGAGGTCCAGTAATAACACAGATCAGTCCTACGGGGAGGAGCACAGGATGTCTTTGGAATTCATTCAATTCCTAAGATGCAGTGATTAATCAATGCCGTGGGTAGGGCAGACACTAGACATTAGAAGTACTTGTTAATTGCTGTGGAGAAAAGAAACCTCATAAGCAGGATCAATGCGGCTTAATGAAATAAAGAAAGTTCTGATTCCGAGTACTAACAGACTTTGAGAAGAAAGACAAGTGATGAGGCAGTGCTGACACTGCATCTCACTCGAAGCAACTGGAGAATCTGGAATTTAATTGGGGCAGATTGCAGCACAGCACAGTTAACAACTAGTCATAGCAAGTTCAAGTCACACACTTAGCACCAAGATGACTAGGAAGATTCAAGTTCAAGTGAAATACCTTCCAAAGAAGAATCCTGAACAGCCATTAGTATCGCATCAAGCAAGAGGAAATCTTCAGGTAATAAATTTGAAGAGGTAAACAAATTAAGATTCACCAGTAATTCATTCACTGAGAAAGAACAAGAAAGTCCAAACCAATCAACAAGTTGAAGTAATACGTTTTTAATTTCAGCACATATCTACATGCAGATTGAGAATAAAACCCATCGATGCAAAATGAAGATGCAATACACCCAATTTCAAGAAGACAGAATTAAGATGTCAATATTTAAAGATTTATGATACTGCAAAGAAAAAAGTACTTGCTCAAGAAGAGATAACATCCTTCTCAACAGAAATACAACAGATGAAAAGTCCTCCAGTTCAGAAGAGAACATAGGACCACAGGATGACAGCTTAAAGCAACTAGATTAGGTTCCCTACAGTATGGAAACAGGCCCTTCATCCCAACAAGTCCACACCAACCCTCCAAACAGTAACCCACCCAGACCCATTCCCCTACTCTATATTTATCACTGACTAATGCACTGAACACTATGGGCAATTTAGCATGGCCAATTCACCTGACCAGCACATTTTTGGATTGTGAGAGGAAACCAGAGTACCCAAACAGACATAGGGAGAATATGCAAACTCCACACAGACAGTCACCCAATGTAGGAATCAAACCCAGGTCCTTGTCACTGTGAGGCAGCAGTATTACCCACTGAACCACCATGCACCCCAACTGCTTTCAGCCCAACAAACTATCAATTTTCTAAGTCCAAAGAGAACATATTCAGGGAGGATAGTTAAGCATCCAGTTAACCTGAATTTTCCAATCAACGGTTTGGTGTGGTAGATGGGTCAGTGGTAAATTAAACTATATAAACAAATGTATAACAATAATTACAGAAAAATGCTTGGGGAGTTTCAAAATATGGGTCTGAAAGGGTTACTACTTGATTAAATATAATAAGTACCACCCACTGTGACGGTGTCAGGTGGACTTTGCGGTTAAGCAAAACAGGAATCTCATGGGAGATGAATCTAAGACTAGGTCTTCCCAACAATATAGTATTAATATCGAGTTTATTCTTATAATCCATAAATGATTGTAGGTATACAATAAACTGCACCTTGATAACTGCAAAAGACCCTTCCTGTTAAACAGAAGGTAGTTACTCTTGCATACATTAGGACTTCAGAAAACCCCAAAGAACTCACACATTTTAAAAATACAAATAACAGCACACATAATAAAATGTGACACCTACTCTGATGATTTCTGCAGAATTCCTACAAAGCAATTCCAGGAATGGAAATAGTATTTCAGTACACCACTGGTATGCTGTATCACAGCACCACAGCTATTACTGTTTGAATGTAGTGCATGTGAGCTTGGGTTGTGCATCTAAGTCATCAACTATGCCATAATTAGGAAGCCCTTATCACTCAACAATCACTCTTTCGTTTGTTTTGATGGCTCAAATATACCTAGGACAGGGAGCAATACTAAGGTACTAAATATTGATTTGCATGATTCGTTGCATATGGTCACACATTTGTTAGACATTACGAGAGTCACTTTTTTATGTTCATCCACAAGATGAGGACATCACTGACTCAGCAGTATATATAGACCTCCTAATTTCCCAGAGGGCCATTACAAGTCAACCACATTGCTGTGGATCTGGTGTCACATGTAGGCCAGACCAGGTAAGGGTAGCAGTTTCCTTCCCTAAAGGACATTAGTAAACTAGATGGTTTTTTTATGACAACTGACAATGATTTCATAGTCATCCATAGATTCTTTAATTCCAGATTTTTTTTATTGGCATCAAATTCCAACATCTGCCACGACGAGACCTGAATCCAGATCCCAAGAACATTATCCTGGGTTTCTGGATTAATAATCTGGATAGTTTTAATAGTCATTTATAATAAAAAGAGGGTACAATTAACATGCTGCACTTGTAAAGTAATGATACCCTGCACCATTGGGAAGCCTACAATTCTAGCAAAGCCACGGGTCCTTATATGTTCCATACTTTATTCAAAGCTCTGAATCATAAAACTACAGTTGCAGATAATGTTTCAGATTAATTAATTGGAAGAAGGGGGTTCTATTAAAAGGAAGTCTTAAAAAATCAAAAGAAACAAGAGACCAGAGGTTCAGGGTAGTGCACAGCCATCAAAATGTGACAGGAAGTGGCAAAAAATATAAGCAGAAGAGTCTTATTGATCATGTGATGAAGTTGAAACTCCCCCCTGCACAGCACAAGCAGGCAAATCTCATCAATGTATACACCCCTGCCATAACCAACCCTGATGAAGCTAAGAATAATTTTATGGTGGCCTCTCTCCTTGATTGGTAAACTCAGACAAGTTAGTCATTCTTCACAACTTCAACATGAGAGATCACCAGCCATAAGAAGGGGGTCACAGGAAAAGATAGGATTAGCCACAAGGCAACAGCAATGATACCTCTTGCAGAAATACATCTCTCTGACTCTATTGTGTGGGAATGAGCAGGTAATTACCAGCACAGTTTTCCACTTCCCTAATTACAACAAAGCATCTTGGATACATCCCCTCTGTAGATATTAGCACCTAATCAATTATGTTATTACTTGGCAAAGGGAGAGGCAGAATGTACATGTAACAAAAGCCATGTGTGGCACTGACAGTGACCATTATGTTATCATTTCAATTTAAATATAAATTTCTATTCCCTAGAAACCCACAGGAAATGAAGGCCCAGAAACATCTCAAAGTCTCTCGCTCAGATAAGGAGCTATGAGATATCCTCTCTCCGAGAAACATAAGAGTCATCTGTGTATAGTGAAAATGAACACTCACTGCATTGAGAATGACTGAATGATCTTCAAGAATATATTGCACTCCAGTGCTCTAGATGTCCTTATGTCTATCTTTCATGAGCATCAAGATTGTTATGGAATAAATAACAAGGAATCCACAAATTATTTGAGGATGCTCAGGCTTCACTTGGAGTTTTAATATCAACTTTGAGTTCTGATGATGAGTCATTGGACTCAAAATTTTAATTCTGCTTTCTTCCCACAGATGCTGCCAGACTTGCTGAGGTTTACAAGCAATTTAGGTTTTTATTTCAGATCTCTGGCATCCACGGTTCTTTATTTGTCGTATTTGTCTAACTGGTGTTGGAAATCCTGAATGGAAGATCTGGGCCTGTATTCATAGCTTGTGAGAGTAATGATCCACATGGATAGTACAACCTGCAATGTGGTGCTATGATGTAGCCTATAAGTGCAATGTTACAGATTGATTGACAGTGAAGGACTCTGTGACAAATGTTATAACCTCGCCATACATTGCTTACCTTGTCTCATATTAGGCTCACTCCAGCAACTACTGAAACTATATGTAGGAAATAATTCATTTCAGAGGCATTATTAATACTGAAAATATTAAAATTGTAGCATAATTACTAGAATATTATCACACTATGAAGTGTAATAAAATTGTTTCAAATGCATGCATCTGAGTAGTTTAAAAAATCTAGGAAAACTGGTTTAATGCCCATGACAGTAATTCTGCAGTTGATTTATAGAAAAAGGGGTCTGAACTAACAGATTGTAGGATTATTCACCATCAGCCAATGATTTTCTCCTTCAGTAAAGTGGTACAGGTACAGAGCTGTATTCACTTTTATAAAGGTCTCCTTTTAGTGTTTGTGCCCTTAGAATAGGTTTTCAAATCAATAAGCCAGCTAACTAAATTTTGGATGTTCTAATTGTATTGGTACAATGCTTTTGAATGTTATGCTTAAAGACCTATACCAAAAATAATGTTGGTGCGAGAAAGAAAATGTAAAACTGTTAGAAATGCAGAACAAGTGACCCAGCATCAAAACGGCAATGATGGATTCATGTTTATTCTGAAGGAGGAGGTGAATGCACATCTTATCAACCTGTCCTGGTCAAATTGAAAATACCCATTTAAAAGGACTGAACCATACAAACAAATACATTTCAAATGTATTAACCACTGTCAAAAAAGAGGCAGGTGCCATGAATTTCAAGTGGGCATTCTCTTGATTGTCTGTCACAGTTGATTCATGGAAGCACTAGTAAAGAGATGCAAAGGGCATGAAGTCTGAGGACCAGCTTCACAGATACCACTCTGCACCTTGACACCCTTAATGGCATTGATCCAAGTTGAAAGTACTGGTATGTGACAACAGGTTCAGAACTAGATAATGATCATTTATCAAATATCTTACCACAGTCAAGAAGAATGACCACTTGGGGATAGTACAATGGCATAATCAGCTATTTTAGAACTTGGGTCTATGGAAAAATTAATGGTCTCATGGAGGATAGAGGGAGCTCAACATTTGGCAGAGAAAAAATTGTCAAGGGAAAAAAAGACAATCATGACTCACATGTATTGAAGCCGAGGGTTATTAAGGAATCCTTGTCGTGAAATAAATGTCAATCCACAATTAACCAATGTTCTAGAAAATGAAGAAGATTTCAATAAATGATTTTTTTCATGAATAGCTTTCAAGTATCTAGGAAATACAATGATTTAAATTGTTGGAAATACTCACAGATTTCTCAGTCCAGTATAAGGTTCCATGTCGCGTTCATTGATACCTGACAGATTGGGTTGATTCGCAATGTAGCTGTTGAATAAGAAAATTTAATGTTAGCAATTACCCAAATTATTTTAATGGAGGGCTTTATCAGTTGATCGTAGCTTGATTTTTTTTTGCTCAGTCACTAGTTCAATTTTAGTCTAAACAGTTTAAAGAGAAAACATTCATAAGAGACAGTTTTAAAAGTGAAAGGAAGTAAAATACAAATATAAACTGTTTTTCAGGAAATATTTAACAGTAACCAAATGCACAGTGTAATTTTATTATAATACAACAGAGAGCTAGCAACAAAAACTATTTTAATAGCTTCAGCTGAGAATCTTCGATTGGTTCAGCTTGTCCTTGGGCCAAACAGTACAGTGGAAATGAATTATGATTTTCTGATTTCCACCTCTGTTTTCTACTTCACTGACAGAAGATATAACTTGGGAATAAGGCTATTGATATCAGGTTATGAAGCAAAAATAAAGTAAGTATTTCTTTTATGTTGTGTCTCAGGACTGAAATTGGTGCTATTTCCACAGCCGTTTTCCAAAAACAAACCTTGCGCAAAGAAGCCACCTGGAAATCTCAAATTCCAATGAGTGCTCAAATATTCTAATGCTGAAATATAGCAGGAAGTTTTCCCAAAATACATGCAGTCACGAAAATCCAATAACACTCTTCAAACATCCAGTATCCAAATTTAATCACAGTTCCAGCTTTATTTGCAATCAAGGATAGGTCAAATTTCTCAATAAAATAAAGAACTGCAGATGCCGGAGAACTGAAGCAAAAACAAAAATTGCTGGCGAAACTCTGCAAGGAAAATTAGAGGGAACATTGCTCTGCATCACTTGAATTCCTACATATTTCAATTCTGTTCATGCTTCCACTTATGTGAATTTCTGCAGCATTTGTGCATATATGTGAATTAGATTTTATGTTATCCAGAAGTAACAACAAATGCCCCAGCAAGACTAATCGTAATTTCTGAAATAATAACAAAGAGACATGTATAATGCTTGGAATTTGTTTTGCTACTAATGGAGTCACTAGTATGTTTCTTTTAGGATTCAGGGAAAAATACCTTGTAGAGTTTCGCCATCAATTTTTGTTTTTGCTTCAGTTCTCCGACATCTGCAGTTCTTTATTTTATTGAGAAATTTGACCTATCCTTGATTGCAAATAAAGCTGGAACTGTGATTAAATTTGGATACTGGATGTTTGAAGAGTGTTATTGGATTTTGGTGACTGCATGTATTTTGGGAAAACTTCCTGCTATATTTCAACATTAGAATATTTGAAATGGTATCTGTTCAAGTTGAACAATACTTGAATGAAGTATAGAGTTAGTAAGGCCAGAGAACATCCTAGGTGTTGGCGATTCAAATGCCTATCACCAAGAGTGGCTCAGTAGGACAACTACTGATTGCATGACTAAGTCCTGAATGAGAAATGTGCCTGACTGGAATTGTGGCAGATTCTGGAAGAATCTACATGAGAGACTAAACTTTTATGACTTTGTCATTCTTAATTCACCTGTTGCAAATATATGTTTATGTCAGTTTCGCTACAAATGACTAATGAACAGTTTTTGCAAATAGCAAGTCCTGTCTTCATACTGAGCATACCATCCATTGTACTAGGTGGCAATCCCACCATTCTAATGGAATAGATTCAGAAATTGGGTACCCATGAGACACTGCAAGCTATCAGCAGCAATAGAAGTGTAGTCCATCACAACTGATAATCTCATGTTCTGACATCCCCCTCATTCAGCACTGTCATCAAGTCAGGAGATCAACCATGATTTTTTTTATTCATTTATGGGATGAGGGCATCACTGGCTAGGCCAGCATTTATTGTCCATCCATAATTGCCCAGAGGGCAGTTAAGAGTGAGTCTGTGGACATTGCTATGGGTCTGGAGTCACATATAGGCCAGGCCAGAAAAGAATGATAGTTTTCTTCCCTAAAGGACATTAGTGAAACCAGATGGGTTTTTCCAACAAACAGCAATGGTTTCATTGTCATCACTAGACACTTAATTAGCAGTGCTTGAGAACAAACCAGGAGTGGCACCAACCAAATATAAAGATGAGGTGAAGAGAACGTCTACAACACAGGTCTAGTAAAATTCTTAATGATTTAAGTAAGATACTATAAGATTATGCTAAGTGACTCCACCACCAGTGAATGGATCACAGTGAAGCTCTGCAGGTTGTTTACATTCAGTCATGAGTGGTGGTGGACGATTCAGCAACTAACAGTCGCAGAGAAGAAAACTGTGTTACTGGAAGGGCTCAAAATCGATTAGGATTGACTGATTGCTGATACTTAAAGTTGATAAGATACCAGGAATGGATGACAGGTGTCAGAGGACACTGAAGGAAGTGAGAGTGAATATTGTTAAGGCACTGACTGTAATCTTTCAATCTTCCCTAGGCTCAGTGGGACTCTAGTTGGACTGGAGAACTACAAATGTTATAACCAAAAATGGTTACAAGGATAAGCCCAGTCAGGTTAACTTCAGTGATGGGGAAACTTGTAGAAATAATTATTTGGGATAGAATTAGTAGTCACAATGAAAAAGGTGGGTTGATTCGGAGAGTCAACATAGATTTCAAAAGGGGAAATAATTTGCAACTGATTTGCTGGAGATTTCTTTTTGAAATAGCATAGAAAGGGCCATTGAGGATAATGCTGTTGATGGGATGTATATGGACTTTTAAAGAGCATTTGATGCAGCGCCATACAACAGACTTGTGAGAAAGAATAAAAAGATCAGTAGCAATGTGGCTACAAAATTGGGTGAGTGATAGGAAATAGACAATAATCAATGGATATTTTTCAGGGTGGAGGAAGATTTGTAGCCGTGTTCCCCAGAGACTTGGTATTGGGACTATCACTTTTTTTCCTGAGTGAAATAAGTATTGGTGCAAGGGACAATTTCAAAGTTTGTCAATGACATGAAAATCAGATGCATTGTAAATAATTCTAATTAATCTGTTCAGACATGTTATGACACAACCAGACCAGTTAAGACTTGAATCCAGACATCTTGGCCCAAAGATAGGGACACTACCATTGCAGCACAAGAGCACCATTGAAAGTAAGGTAAACTATGAGGAGGACAATGTTTAACTAAAACAAAAAGGGTGTAGGCAAGTTGATGGAGTGGACAAATAGCTGGCAGATGAATTCAATGTGGAGAAGTGTGAAGTGATGCATTTTTGTAAAAAGAACATAGACAGCTAACCTAAAATAAGGGTCAAAATTCTTAAGGGCAGAGGCACCTGGGTACTTGTGCGCATTACTGAAAGTGGCAAAACAGGTAGAAAGAACAGTTAATAAAGATTACAGTATCCAGAGCTTTGATAATTGGGGCATAGTGTACAAGAGAAAAGAGGGTAGACTGAGCTTATACAAGACACTTGTAAGAGCTCGAGTATTCTGTATAGTTCTGGGTGCCATATTATCAGAAGAATGCGAATATATTGGCGAGAATGCAGAAAAACAGTTTCAGGGTTGGGAAACTTCAGAAACGAAGATAGATTGCATCGTTGGAACTGTTCTCCTTGCAGAGGAGAAGGCTAACTGGGGGTCTGATAGAAATTTTAAAAATCATGACAGGGCTAAATAAAATAAATAGGGAGAAACTATTCCTGCTGGTAAAATGGTCAAGAACAAGAAGGCACAGATTTCATGCGAGTATCAAATTTAAAGTGAGAATAAAGTATTTCACACAAAAAGTGTTCTGGATCTGAAAAACACTGCCTGGAAGTATGATGGAGGAACTTTGAATTGAGGTATTCAAGAGAGCATTAGAGGATTACTTAAATAGAAACAATATGCAAGAGCATGAGGGAAGAGCCAGAGAATATCACTATGCCATAATGCCGGTGCAGGCATGGTGAGCCAAATGGCCTTTCTCTATGCCGTAACACTTCTGTGATTCTGTGATTCTACAAAGGGGTGCGCAAGCTTCATTAACATTCCTATCATCAGTCGTAGCAGGACATAGCATTAATACAAGTGACAAGGTGAAAGGGTTAGAACCATCTTCAGTCTTAATTGCAGAGTGGATTATCCATCTTGGCCAACTTCTAAGACACCATGATCATGTACAAAGAAAGATGGTTGTGGTTGTTGGAGGTCAATTAACTCAGCCACATGACATCTTCCTCATGGTGGTGTGCAAGGCTTAGCCATTTTCAGGTATTTCATCAGAAACAAATAATGGGTCAAACAAGGTAGTAATATTGCAGCAACTTTCTCTGTTTTCATCACAACCATATCGTACCTCACCTCCAGCAAGTTACAAATCAGTATGGAAATAATCTGCAGAACAGATGAGAAACTTCAACCAATGCCAGGAATGGTTTTCAACATGAACTCAGCTGGTTGGTATTTGCCAGTTATACAGCAGAATTTATTGCTGAAGAACATCCACTGTTTCTATTTTATGAAAGAAGCGATGGTCTGTATAGAGGAAATAGCAGTTTTAAGGGTGCGTTTGAACACCCTGAACAGTCACACCCACTCCCAACCTGTGTCACTGAAAACACAGGAAAACAAAGACAACTCTGGAAAAGTCAGAGTTAAATTAGAATCTCCAATTAACTTTGTGCTATGCTATTTCATATCCACTGGTAGTCATCTGTGATTTAGTAACCAGGACCGAAATCATGAATCAGAGAAACCTCCCTTTATGCACCTTCAGGATAGATTTTCCCAGTCTGAAAAATTATTTATTGATTGATTGTTATAAAAAAATCAAACAGGACGTCAGGTGTCACAGGTGGGTAGCCCATTGTTATAGGAATTGGTTTTAAATATATCCTAGACTGACACAAAAAGTTATCTTCCTCTACAAGCATTGAAGTTTCCACATGCTTTGTTTACAATTGGTACTTTCAAACTAAAAGAGACATGACAGGTCTTCTCAGCAGAGTTCTCCCAGACGGTCACCTTCACTTCAGTGGAAATTAGCAGAAGCACCCTAACTAGACTAGAGAATCCCTAAAGAAACTGCCAGGAATAGCAAACTTTACTTAATGAAGCAAAGTAGACAAGCAATTCACTCTACTGCTGGGTAGGATGTGTTACTTGGAGATTGTTAATTAAGGAACATTGTTGGTCACAATAGAGAGTCTGTGCATTACTTCAAAACGCTTATTACAGATTCTAGATCGTACTCTTACAAGGTGTCTAACCTTCTGGTGTTAACATTCCTCGCTTAGTTCACCATTATTCATAATGTGGAGGTGCTGGTGCTGGACTAGGGTGGACAAAGTTAAAAATCACATGATACCTGGTTATAATCCAACAGGTTTGTTTGAAAGTACAAGCTTTTGCAGCACTGCTCCTTCATCATTCATATTCACATTATTCATAAATATTCACAGAAGGTCAAATGACTTCATTTTGTTTGCAGCCAATTCATGATTTTATCATAAGGGGAGGTTCCATCTTGTACTATAAAATTTACTGATTAAGTTAAACTGTGTGATCATGTGACAAGGATCAGCTAGATTGAAAGGGTTAAAAAGGATTCAGACAATTTGAACGTCTGATTTAATCTAGATGAATAAAAAGTAGATAATGCACACCGAAAAGGAAACATGAACTATGTTCATAAAGTAATATTGCTTTGAAAATGCACTCTGAAATGATCATGTATAAGCATTTTGTGTAGACATCTGAAGTTCTTTTTTCTCTTTTTAATAAATATGCTAACTTATTTGAAATAAATAGGAAAATTAGGTGATTCTGCCTAGGATTTAATCATTACTACTGTGTAGTATAAGTCAAAGGTGACTTTGTTTTGGAGATCTATAAATGGATATTTTCTTTCCCATTTTTCCTTGAGATAAGGAATCTGAACTGTGTCATTAATTATGAAGACCAATTCTAATCAATGATACATATTTAATGCAAACATTCTATAATGAATTTAGCCTTGAAAGTAATCACCAGAGGATCTGCCACAAACTGATTTTCTCTGATTTTAGTCAAGATGCTCCCATAAGGCAACTTTGCAAAGATATGTGACATTATCTGTTTAAACATCTGTTGGGTTTTTTTTATTTTGCAGACTGGTGAGATGGAATTCAGACACTCTTCTTTGCTGCTGTAGAGATCAATAATTGATAACTTAGCAATCATTTAATCATTATCAACCTGGAAATCACTGTGATATTAGCAGTCAAGTATTTAATGCACTTGCACTTGCATGTGATATCTCTTTCTCCTATATTCACATTGGCATTAGCCCATTTAAATAAAAAGGTAACACTTTTGCTAAAAAAATAGAAAATAAACAATGAATATTTTTAATGTGATTTTCAGAGGGTGTTCATGTCTTGGAATAAAAGTAAGTGGTCTTAATTTTAAAATCTCAGTTTGAGTATCAGAAGTTTTGCAGTTGGTAATATGCAACTACTGTTAACCATTAATGTTTATGGTGTTGCAGTGAGATTTATTAAGGAAATTATAAAAGAAAGAAAAATGGCAAAAAAAAATGTGACAGGATTGGGCATTCTGTCCTGTGTAGTGTGTAATTAATAGAGCTGAGTATCCATTGTGGTGGAAGGATTTAAATGTGTACAAATTCTCCACTGCGTAAGCAAAGAGGTTCCTAAGAAGGAAATGAGGGAGTAGTTATATCACCAAAAAGTCCAGGAAGATTCTCCAATCAGAAAAAAAGGATTTAACATCAAATTAAGAAGGAAGATGGATTCCCTACTTAAAACTGATGGGTGGTGATGGGTAAATGTTTCCACAAGTGTGACAATGAGAAGGAAGGTGGACTCTAAAATGCTAATAGTAAGGGTGAGAATTCCACTGTATTGGAAAAGATGGACAGAGTAGGAAAAATATTGGGAAGGCCAAAATGCCAAAACCAAAATAACTGTGTCTGAGAAGCCTATATTCCCCAGCATATATTACAACCTTTTAACACATAGCAAAATTTCCTCTCTTCTGTCAGAGGATAAGCAGATCAGGACATCATCGGTTACTCTGACCACTGTGGCCTCAAGCTGCATCAGGACTTATTGGTTCACAAGATGGGTTCACCACAAAGTACATAGTGCTGTTGCTGACAAATGTCAGAATACTCAATACAGCGCCAACTCTCTTCTATCCTCCATGAAACAAGAACAAGAATAATGCACAATAGACAATGATTTGACCTGATGGTCCTGAGGCAATTTGTAAAGTTCAGGTGCATTTTAATGATGATTTAGACAATTTTTATATTTATTCTTTCATGGGATGTGGGCTTGATGGCAAAACCAGAAGTTATTACTATTCCTAACTGTCTTCAAGGTCAAAAGGTGTTGCATGACCTCCGTTTTCTGTGAATTCCAAGTGGTGTTGATACACTCATAGCACTGTTTGGAAGGGAGTTTCACGTGCAGGGTAAGGGTTATGTATAAGGAAAATGAAAGAGGCCAGAGTTGAAGGAACAAAGAACTTTTGACATAGAAGGTTTGGAGATGTTTACATACAGCACAGCCATTAAAGGGTTTTAATATTTTAATTTGGAGCAATTGGTTATCAGGTAAACAATGTTAGTCAGAAAAGAAAGTTGGAACAGGTCAACAGATTTTCAAAAGGGTTGCGACAGTACAGTTGGAAGAATTGACATTTATGGAGATTGAGGGAAGACAGAATGGCCAGGACATCATCAGAAGAGTGGTGAGATGAAATGAACATAGATAAGACATTCCATATCTAGGTTAGCAAATGAAGAACAATCACTAATAAAGAGTATTGCTGGATAAGACAAACTTCAGTCAAGTCTGAATTAGCCTGAGCACCTTCACCAAACGAAGGAAGAAAACTGGAGGAATTGACTAATTGCCTGACTGTCCAGCAGGAACCTTGTGATTCAGTTAACTGTAGCACATCACTCAAGTTTCATTTTCAGGTTAGTGAAGGCACCTGAACTTCCAAATGAATAGAAACATTAAAAAAAGGAGCAAGAGTAGGCCATCCAGCACTTTGATCCTGTTCCCTGATTCAATATGACATGGTTGATGATAAAACTCAGTATCCTGATCCAGCTTTCAACCCATACCCTGTGATCTTTTTAAGCTAAGAACTACTTCTAACTCCTTCTTGACAACAGTCAATGTTTTGGCCTTAACTACTTTCTGTGACAGAGAATGCCACAGGCTGTGTGTGAAGAAAAAAATTTTCTTTATCATAGTCCCAAATGGCCTTAGACCATATCCTTAGGTCCCTGGTTCTGTACTCCCAGGACATCAGGAATACCTTTCCTATGTTTACGCTGTCTCGCTCAGTTAGAATTCCACAGGTTTCTGTGAGAGCCCACCTCATTCTTCTAAAGTCTTCCTAACCAACTCAGACTCTCTCTCGCTGTCAGTCCTGCCATCCCAAGAATCAGTTTGGTAAATCTTGATTACAGTCCTTCCGTGGCCAGAACATCCTTTCTCAGATGAAGAAACCAAGTTGCACACAAACTCCAGGTGTGGTGTTGCCAACACCCTGTACAATTGGAGCAAGACATCTCTGCTCATGTACTCGAACCATCTTGCTATGAAGGCCAACAAACCATTTACCTTCTTCACCACGTGTTGCTTACACAGTGGTATTACTCAATGCTAACTATGTTAAACTATTTGCTGATGCAGATAATCATAGTCACAATAATCATACATACATTGCTCATATTCATAGGTATTTTAAATTTAGCAATCAAATTACAAACTTTGATTATCATCCATATTCCAATTTGTAAACGATTACTCACAAGTAATTAAGGGGAGGCCATTATGTAATGGTATTGTCATTGGACTCGTAATCCAGAAAGCCAGGTAATACTCTGAGGACCAGAGTTCAAATTTGACCACAGCATACTGGAAATCATATTTTTTTTTAAAAATCTGGAATTAGAAGTCTAATGATGACCACGGAACCTTGGATCATCGAAAAAACCCATCTGGTTCATTAATGCCCTTTAGGGAAGGAAATCTACCATTCTTACTGGTCAGGCCTATATGTTACTCCAGACCCAGAGCTATGTAGTTGACCCTTAATTATCCTCTATGCTGACATAGTCAAACTCAGAATCATACTTTGCAATGTCCCAGAAACCATCATTACCGTCTCCAGGTACATCCTGTCCCACCAGCAGGACAAACCCACTAGAGATGGCAGCATGGTGGTTTGTAATTGATAGGGAGTTACCCTGGGAGTCATTTACCCTGGACACCATGGAGTCTCATGGCAAATATGGGCAAGGGAACTTTATGCTGATTACCACATACCATTCTCCTTCAGCTGATGAATCAGAATTCCACCATGTTGAACAACACTTAGCAGAAGCACGGAAATTGACAAGGGCACAGAATGTACTCTGAGTGAGGACTTCAATGTCCATCAACTAGACTGGTTCAGCAGCACCACTACTGATTGAGCTAGTTGAGCCCTAAATGACATAGCTGCTAGACTGAGTCTGCGGCATGTGGTGAGGAAACCAATAAGAGGGAAAGACATACTTGACCTCATCCTTACTAATCTGGCTGCCAAAATTTATCCGTCCATGATAGAATTGGTAACAGTGACCACCGCACAGTACTAGTGGAGGCAAAGTCCCGTCTTTGCCATCATGTTGTGTGACACTACCACTGTGCTAAATGGTGTAGGTTTCAAACAAACACGATGTACACAGATGTATCAAGCATCATTGGTGCTAGTCTTTAGCTAATTCAATTCACTACATATAATATCAAGAAACAGTGGATGTACTGAATGCTACAAAGGTTATGGGCCCTGATGATATTCCAGAAATCGTACTCAAGGTATTTCCTCCAGAACTTGACATGCCCTAAGCCAAGCTGCTCCAATAGAGCTACAACACTGGCATCTACCTGACAACATGGTAAACTTCCCACACAAATCCAACCCAACCAATTACCAATCCATCAGCATACTCTCTATCATTAGTAATATGATGGACAGTGTCATCAACAGTCCTATCAAACAACGCTTGCTTAGCAATAACCTGCTCACCTACACTCAGTTTGCATTCTCCCAGGGCCACTTGGCTCCTGGCCTCATTACAGCCTTTGGTCTAAACATGGTCAAAAAAACTGAAGTCCAGACAGATGGTGTAAGTGACTGATATCAAAACTGCATTTGACCAATGAAGAGAGAATGGATCAGTTAGGACTATATTCATTGGAGTGTCGATGAATGATGGGTTGTGTCTCATAGAAACCTATAAAATTCTACCAGGACTAGATGGGATGACAGCAGGAAGGATGTTCTTGATAGTGGGGGAGTCCAGAACCAGGTGTCACACTTTAAGGATACGGGACAGTCGATTTAGGACTGAGGTGAGGAGGAATTTATTCACCCAGGGAGTGGTGAGCATGTGAAATTCTCTGCCACATAAAGTGGTTGAAGCCACAACTATGAATGTTTTCAAGAAGGAGTTCGAAATTGTTCTTAGGCCTAAATAGATCAAAGACTAAGGGGGACAGGGTACTAAACAATAGAAACAGAAGATAGGAGCAGGAGTAGGCCACTTGACCCAGTGAACCAGCTCTTCCATTCAATATAGTCATGGCTAACCATTGAGCTCAACATCCTAATCCCATCCTCCCCCCATATCCTTCGATCCCTTTAGCCACAAGAGCTTTATCCATCTCAATCTTGCAAACACATCATGTTTTGGCCTCAAATATTTTCTGTAGCAGTGAATTCCACAGACTCATCACTCTCTGCATGATGCAATTTCTCCACATCTCAGTCCTAAAGGTTTTACCTCTTATACTTAAACTATGACCCCTGGTTCCAGACTCCCCCACCATCAGGAAATTCTTCCTGCATCTAATCTATCTCCTCTTGTTAGAATTTTGTAAGTTTCTATGAAAACCCCCTCATTCTTCTAAATTCCAGTGAATAGAATCCTATTCTCTGACTCAATCTCTCCTCCTACATCAATCCTGTCATCCCAAGAATCGATTTGGTAAACCTTTGCTGCACTCCCTCTTTAGCAAGAACATCCTTCCTCAGAAAAGAACTCCAAAACTGCACATGATATTCTAGGTGTCACCTCACCAACGCCCTGTATAATTGCAGCAAGATATCCTGCTCTTGTCCTGTCCTGAGTTGGATGATCAGCCATTGATCATTTTCAATGGTGAAGCAGGCTTGAAGGCCAATCAATTTGTTCTACTCTTCCTCTAAATTTGGATTTGATCTTTCCTAGAACTGATTTGGGCTTTATACATTTCACAAAGTAATGTGAATCCTAGAATTAACCTATTTATTGAGTTATTTCCAAATATTATTCTCTACGTTACATTTAGTTGTCATGTCTGTCAATCATTTTACTCATCTGAACCTAACTTTACAATTCTACACAACCACTTGCTTGGCAACCAAAAACATTCAATTATCACATGAGCTTAAGGAGATTGATGTTTAGCTAAAATGAACCCTCAGACCCTTAGCTTTGCACTTTCTTGGCACATGCATTACTTCTACAGGGAATGGGTGCACTAAGGAATTGCTATGTTAGACTTCTGTGTAATTGCCCTGTTACACTTGTGGGTTTTACTTTTTTTATCCTACATAAATTTGACTTCACATTCTCAGGCTCAGTCATGGATGTGGCCTAGCTCTTCCTATTATTGCATATTTCAATATAATTCATAGCTTGCATTGATAGTGAGCAATGTCATTCAGTTTCATTTAAATTCTGCAGCTACTCTTTCCAATTGTGAGATCTGCCTTGTATGTGGAAGAATAGCATTACTCTACTTCATGTCTTTAGTTTTAAGTTCCAAGTTAACTAGAGAATAAGCAAGTGATAACAGGATCAAATGTCTATATTTTACAATAGTTGTTAAATTAAGATGGCATTATAATAGTAAATAATAAGAAATTACTATGCATAACCATAAGTAACTTCACTGCATTATATTTTCTTTTCACCCTAACTATGAAAACTATCCAGACTGAACACCAACCCTCAATCTTCCAAACAAACACTTGCTTTGAAAGAAACAGCTGATAAATAGCTCCAGTGCAATGTCTGGGACCTATTGAATTCAAACCCAGCCAATAATCAAACATAAAGTTCAGTAAATCATGCAATTGTTCTTTTTCTCTATTTAAATTTAATGGTTTGGCTTCTTCCTTTGGCAACATCCTGACAGCAACCTGACTAGCTGTGACAACAAATACATCAAGTTGGCCAGCTCCTTACACATCCTCAGAGAACAAAGTGAGCCAAAACTGAATAAGTCACAGTCAGATTGACATGAAGTCACTACTACCACCTCGTATACAAACTCTTCATGATTGTAGGAAGATATGAAAAGTCAATTCTGTGAGAAGTAAGCAATATAGCCTAATCAACGATTTAAAATTAATTGGCCTTTACCAAACAATTGTATATTTCACAATTCATAAACTCTGACCATCTGTTATATTCATTAATGTAACATCAAAATACAAAGACAAAATGGAACAACAGCTTCAACCATTTACTTGGCTACCAATGTACTTGACATATTGGAGATATTCACCAATCATTACACATGAGGATCACCATAACCTAGTTATGACTTTGTCTTAGTGTGATTCATGGGGATATTCCATTTATCTATTTGTATATATATTTTTGAATCCATTCTATTTCAAATGATAGAAAGAAGGAGAGTGTTTTTAAATGACATTTCTGTCCACCGGCTTGGACATGTTACCAAACACCTTTGGGACAAATGGGTGAACACTGCCACTGCACTGGAAAAGTCTTACAGGATAGTTTCAATCCATCAACCTTTTGGTTACAGGTTCAGCAAGTCTTGCTGTGCTACTCTCCTGGTAGGGTAGCAATTTTATGCTGATCAGGAGCTGGAAAATATGGACATTTTCTAATAAACTTGTTGAATGTTGTTATTACACACTTTTGGATCAGGTGAGACTTCTAACCTAGGTCTCCTGCCTCAGAGGTAGGTCAACCTGAAGAACCCATAGCAGGGAAATATAAGCACCTACCAATCTGCAAACTTGCCTCAGCAACAGTAATTAACTTATAATTGACCCATTACTACAATTGGTATTTGTGGCTTTCAACACGCAGTCAAAGTCAAGCACAACTGCACCTTTGCAACACAGAGTCATAGAGATGTACAGCATGGAAACAGACCCTTCAGTCCAACCTGTCCATGCCAACCAGATATCCCAACCCAATCTAGTCCCACCTGCCAGCACCTGGCTCATAGCCCTCCAAACCCTTCCTATTCATATATCCATCCAAATGCCTTTTAAATGTTGCAATTGTACCAGCCTCCACCACTTCAAGATCTGGCATGCACATTTTTCACTCAACTATGCCTTGCCTCAGACAGTAAACCAATTCAGCGACCATAAAACTTGACTGATTATGATCAATACTACAAAAATAATCTTTCATTCCTTGATTAATAATATTTTCAATTGAAAAAAAGCAACATTTAATTCCATTAGCCACAACTAAACTGTTCTTTTGCTTTGATCTGAAGCCACACATGGACACAATAAACACCATTCAGGATTCAAGTGTCAGACCTGAACGTGTCCCCATCCAAGATACCATTCCGCTTTGTTTCCTGTTCAGAGCATGTCCAGCATCATTCCAATCTGGCACAACATGATATTTTAAAGGTGCCTTGATGATCTATAGAGCCATCAGGAAACTTTATGCACATTATAAGAATTTCTAAAATATTTATGGAGAATATAGTCACATCTGTGCTCTTGTAACAGTAATAATTGGTTCCTAGGAGTGTACAGCTCTGTGTAAATGTCAAAGAACGTATAAAGCTCTGCAGTTGCAACCCCTTGAAATGAATCAGGCAAATGTCAGTCTATAGTATACCAAATCCTCGATTTCTTCAAGAGGATAGGGGCATGGACCCACCGCAGCTAACAAGAATTGAGGATACCACTCCTAATTAAGTCTGCTATGTACCACGAAGGACTACAGGATCAGACTGGACAAGTCACT
Source organism: Chiloscyllium plagiosum (assembly GCF_037043375.1). Lineage (NCBI taxonomy): Eukaryota > Metazoa > Chordata > Chondrichthyes > Orectolobiformes > Hemiscylliidae > Chiloscyllium > Chiloscyllium plagiosum. The sequence goes on from NW_028270140.1 coordinate 68,792,046, forward strand.
AAGAAAAAGATAGGGTCTGGGGCCAACTTTGCAAATATGTGGATCTGTGGGTGGCAAATCAGCAGATAAAGATGACTGAGTGTTCAACTCTCAACTGTGAGCTGAACATCAAAGTTAAATACCAGTAGTTGTAGTATCAGTTCAACCAAAGGCACAAAGGTATATATATTTTCCTTTTCATTTCTTAAACACGATGATAAATGTGCTTTCTGAATCATTACTTTGCATTATGTTCCATGTTCAGAAGGTCAGCTTTAATACTCCAACTGCACTTTCTTATCATACTCCTATACTTTGACAACTTTACTTACCTTTAGGGTTCAATCATTATTTTACTTTAATGACAATACCATAAATAATTGGTGTTCAGTGAAATAAAGGTACTAAGGTCTCTAAAGAAACAAAATTCAATCATTATCATTTTACCTGTAGAACAACGATTCTTATCTTGTCTGTAAATTAAATTTAAAATTTCTTTTCACCAATCACAGTTTTTGTAGATTCGACATTAATCGACTGCATAAGAGCCAGCACAAGTATGATGGGTTAAATGGCCCTCTTTTGTGCTGTGAATTCCACAGTTCTGAGGAATGGCTTAGCCAGTGTCAGTGGAACTCTCATGGTCAGTGATAAGGTCACACAGAGAGAAAACACAGGAAACTACAATTTCATGCTCATACAGTAGGCAGTGTTCCTCTGAGTCAAGCTTGAGGTTCATTACTACTGTAGTCTACATCCAAAGTGCTGCTAATTTCATTCTATACATATCCACAGAGAAGTTTTGATGTTTTCCACAATCTCTTTGGTTATGTTCCTACTATTCTAAATTTGGTTAAAATGAAAATCTTGACATGAAAATAGCAGAAGCTGTTTGTTATCATTCCATTGCACAACATGGGTTGCCTTCACTTATGTTTCTCTGATGAGTTATCAAACTCCATCATGATTCCTTTCCTCATTTTACTTTCAGCAATAATATATTGACCAAAATTAATAAAATGGCTGACTAGAGCAGTTAAGCTTTAAATAGCCTCAACTGAATTACAAAATATCTTGTCATTGGAAACATCGTAATTTGACTGGTTCATCACGTGTTTTAAGGGGGGAATTCCTTCTCTGCGTCAGAATAGAATATAACAAATGTAATGAATCTCTTTTTTGGTTTATAGTTCAAGCACCATAAAATATGAAACATTTATCAGACAAAAGTCATGACAGATAGTTATTTAGTCAATTATTCTATTTATGTGTGTTATATGCATAAACAAAATTGCAGGGGATTTCACCACCTTTGTCCCCCCCCATCCCACCCTCAAGTTTTTCATGCATGACTTGTTGTTGCCACTAGTTAAGATTATATTATACACAAAAGCATTATTTCAGTGTCATGATTAAGATACAGCTAAGTCTCTCACAACATGTCGCCACTTTGAGTTGTAATAAATTAGAAGAATCTTTTACAAAATCTCTTCTCTGTTACTTGACTGGATTCAACAAGTCACAGCAATGGCCATAATTTTGTTAACAAGTACATTTAATAGTTACACCTATCCTCTTTGTCACTCACATTACTGCTTTATTCTTTTCAATCTTGCCTGAATGTTTACATTCCTCAGAACCATTGTCCATATAATTGATTATGTAATCTCTCTCACTCTACTTCTATCCTGCTTGTTACCTTGATTCTTTTACATTTTATTTCATTATAACATCTGAATGTCTGTCTGAATAGTTCCGTCTTCTCTTTCAATCCCATTTATTTCGTCATTTTTTCAGTTTTCCTTCTTTTCCTCTTCCATCACTTTCCCTTTAGCAAAACATTAGATTTCTCAACATAGGATAATGTCTTAGAGCAGTTTTCCATGAGTATATGGTATACATTCAGTACAACCATTGCATCCTTCTTAATGTGTTTGGATGGCAATGTCTTTCCATTCAAACGATGTCTTTGAGAGTTTGTTCATTATTTTTTAGCATACAATACTCCTATCAGTTTTAAATGCATTTTATTCAGAATTTTCTTACTGTATTATCTTTCTTTTCTTAATCCATGTACAATATCTTTCTTTTTCTTATATATCCAGCCCTTCTTTTCTTCCCTGAACAATATAAACTTTGTTTCCTATCTTGTTATTTTCTCTGTCAGTCAATGTATTTTCTTCTACTCCTTCATGAACTGCATTGTTCATTCTTTCTCTGTTTCTATGATAACGTTTCCTCATTCTATGCCATTATGTCTCGCACTTTCTCCACTCTCGACAAGAGTAGCCACTTTTTTCTGTGTTTCTTTTCCTTATATTTCATGTGCAGCTCACTGATTCTCTTTCAAATTCACAAAGGTATTCTTGTATTGATGTTCACTCACTTGCAGTTTTCTATTTTCACTGGTCTTCCCCCAGTCAATTTGTAAAGCTTAGCTGGATGGAAGACTGAATAAACTGCCTGTCTCACTGTGTCTTAGATTGAAACTTGAGCAAATCCAAATCAGAAAATGCAGCACAATACCTCTTTAATAATTTAAATCTTGATGCTCAAGATCGTGGAATGCTACCAATTGAAAAAAAAACCTTATAGAACATTTGGAAACTTAAACCATGAACTAAGGATAAAAGGGTGAACTAAACAATACAAAATTAGTGCATTTTCAAAAGGTATAGATTTATCAGTTTCTTTTTGAAAATACATACGTGTAAATTCACAGCTTGTGGTGGTTTGCTGTAATGCAGTTCTCTAATTCTGGAACTGGCTATTTTCAGATAAATCAGGAAGTTGACAGCCATGGTGCATTTTCAGTATATTAATTTGATCTTTGTTTTTGCTAATTAATTGCAGCAACATTACATTTCAAAATTAAAATGTTGACAGAAGTATCAATCCTGCGATGTAGGGAAAGTGGTTTAATGAAACTAATAATTATTATCCAATCATTAGTTGTGAGGCTTTCATTTGGCCAACTATGTGTTAAAACATTTCAACTGTCTTATAAGCAGATTGATATTTTTCATCACTTATCTTGTGATTAATAGTCACCCACTCAGTAACTGAGCCTTCTTTAAAATGTTGAGTTTCTTGCATGACATTGAGCATGGTCACCACAAGCAGCATTGGTTATTTTGCAGTTTTAGCTGACCTTCATTCTAGAAGTGTTGCAACACCTATTCAAAAGGTGACACAATCAATGAGGGTAACATTTACATTTACCAAATACTATTTATAACAATGTATAAGTACAGCTTTTTTTCTCAAAGCCAAGGACTAGTTTTGTGCACAGTATCTTAACCCAGAGTAATATTGATTTCCATTTAGTTATTTGCACATCCTGCTTGGCCCCATATGTAAACATAAACTTATGAAGAGTCCTGAGTTCTGTGGGAATAAATATTTTGCTGTTCTTATGTGTTCCAAACTTTACCACAGGTATATATAACTTTGTGATAACTTGGCATTTTTCAGAATCCCACTTTATGTTACTCAAAATGCTATTTTAAATCGGAATTACCGCAGGTTAAATTAATAATATTGGAGAGTTTTAAAATTATCTCCATGAAAATATGATTTTTTTCTATCAAATCAATTTCAAAAGCTTTTTATTGTTTTCTGCACTATCAGGTAGTGGGCTAGTGATTCATTTCATTAATGTCTTATCTTATGTTCCATACACTGAAAAACTATGATTTCTAATTACAATATTGATGAGTGTCTAATTTCACTTCTAATCTTGACTTTTATCCTGCTTCTTTAGAAAGATTCAAGTAGACGTTTGAATGGGACAGGTGCAGGTATAAATGGAATAATTTTCATGGAATTGTTTCGGGGACTGGCTAACAGAGAATTCTGTCCATGGGCTGTGAAGGCCAGGTTGAATGATAGAGCTTTAAAGATGAATGAGTATTCTGGAGTTTATTTGATTATCTTTGGGGATCTGCCAGAGATAATGTTTCCTCTGCAGATTAAATGGGAGGAGTGAATTCACAATTTAACTAGTCACTGAATGAATTCCCCGTGCCAAAATGCCTCGCTGCTTTCTGAGCTGGTGCTTGCTTATCGGAAACAAGACTGACTGAATTGTGGCAACATGGATATTTTGCCGTTAGTCTACGAATATTCTTTCAGTGCAACTGGTCGTTTACATCATTTGCAAGTAGTCTGTGATATTCTTGTGGTCACCTCCAACTCTGGATGGATCCCTCACTATTTTAGGTAATGCCAAAAATGTTTGCCCACAAAGTAATGACACGAATATGAATGTTGTTAACCAGGGAAATGTCTTCACACGTATTAATATAATCCAATCTCGGCACCTGATGAACTGAAAAGTGCAGCTTGAGGATTTGACGACAGAGGGTTATCTGTACTTTAAGCTAATTCTGAAGAATCTATATTAATCCAGCAGTAAAAAGTGAAAGCCGGGACCATGGGATTTACTTTGGAGTTCTCGATCCCCGTGACCACAATCGGCTGAACTCGAATTTTGTTGGGCCCAACACTGTCTCGAGAGATGGGTTTTAAAGGATTTCTTGTCACTAAATAATATATTAAAATGACAGATTAAAATCTATGCAAATTATCTGCGATTGCTTCTGTTTATTCACTGCAAAGATATGTTGGCATGATATGTTTTAGAGGAGACACTGAAAGGAGCCTGTTTGCACATATTATCCCGGGTGGGCTGCAGCAACGCTCCAATAATCATGTGCAGTCCTGGCTGTGAGCTCAGTCTCTGACTCTGAGTTAGACCTGTGTTACTCAGGCTCAAACTGAACCATGCCAGGATGGAGGGGGAGATTGTGGGGGGAGAGTGTAGAGGAACGGATTCGGGGAGGAACTTTGTGGATGGAGAGAGTCTGGAGGGACAGAATGTGTTGGAAACAGTGATGATGGGGGGGGAAGAGTATGGAGGAAGAGGAGTTGGAGGAAATACTAAGTATGGAGAGACAGCGAGAAGGGCGTGAATGCTGAGCTTAGTGAAACAGTACGTAGTGTATTGAGTGTGGAGGGAAAGGGTGTTGAATGAGACTGGAATGACAAAGTGGGGAGGGGAGAAAATGTGGAGGAAGATAGAATAGATGGATACAATGTGAAGGGATGGATAGAATGTGAAGGGCGGAAAAGTACAAAGAGAGGGAGTGAATGTAAATTGTGTGAAGGACTAAAGAAGGGAAGGACTGCGGATTGATGGAGTGTCGAGGAACGAAGAGAAGAGCAACAGAGTGGGACGGAGTGAAGAGATAGAGAGTATAACCCGAACAAAGTGCAGAGAACAGAGGGGTGAGGGGAACACTGTCGACGGAGAGTGGAACGACAAAGGCTGGAGGGAGACAGGGCGTTGGGAAAGAAGATTGGTATTGGATGTTGGAGGGTGTGGAGGGAAGAGGGAGGATGATGGGGGCACAGATTATGGAGGGACGGGGATTTGGAGGGAGGGTGGGAGATGGTGACAGGCGGGGAGAGGCTGGGGAATAGAGGGGGGGGGCATGGACGGTGAAGGCGTGGAAGGGGAGAGAGGGTGGGAAGATGGTCTGGATGTAGGAGAAGGAGAGAAGATGGGCTATGGAGGAAAGGCCATGGAGGAGGAGGATGTGGGGAAACTTTGATCGGATGGGAATCTGTCAGCTCCGTGAGCAGAGAACCCGAATGCAGTTCCCGGATGAAAGCGGCGCCAGTTAAAGCCACCTCTCTCTCAGGAGACAGAGTGAATCATTCCTTTCCGCAGATTCGGAGGTCAGTTTGAAAAGTTTTCAATTTCAATAAAGTATGTAAACAAACAACATGTCTTCCCCTTCCACCGGAAACTTGGAAAGCAAAATCAACCAAACTGCTGTCCCTCAAGGGGAAATGGGAGATCTGCATGCAGTTGAAACCATTCGAATCATGATATAATTCAGAAAGACGCAAACAGAAATGAAAGGCAGAATAAACATGATTTGAAGTTTTTGTTTCGGTGCAACAAGTACTTTGGTCCCCTAAGAGTTATAAAGATTTTCAGGATAAAAAGGTGATGGGGCTGTAAGAGTAGATGGCGAGTAACAAAACATACTCAATGTCGACTCGAACCATCAAACCTAAGATGCATTTTAAAAGCTGGCTGGAGTGAGCAGACGGTAATCTCCAACCATTAATCATTCATTTCCAAATAAGCAACACTGCTATAGAGACATGCCGTGATTCTTCATGTTCAGGTGTGACATGATCTTTTAGATACCAGCGAAGAAATATATTATTATCTTAACAAAATTAACTAAAGTCGAGTCTAATGAGAGCTCGGTGTAAAAATGATTGAAAGGTTGTCCACAATCAGTCTCTGTTTTCAGTCGGAACATTTGCAGGTTCGATTGAGTGTAGGGGAACCTTGACTGCTCAAGGCGACAAATACTTGGGTTTGAAATAAAGCGGAACCGTGTATTTGCCAAAGGGAAGTTGGATTCGGCTTGTGAAGTAAATTCCTAAAGGGATTCTCGCTATTGGTACCTGTTTCTCGATTTTTTTTTAAAAAAGGACTTGGGGAGAATGCGAAACGGAGTTGTTTGGATTGGTTTGTTGTGATCTAACGGTTCATCCTACAGTGAGAGATGGATTATTCTGATGGTGTTAGCCGGCTAATTTCAAAACAGCTCAATCAAGCAACTAACTGAGATTGCCCGTATTTATTGCCACTGACCGGCCTGTCCAGTCGGTACTCACATTTCTGTGATGTTCTCCATCTCAGCTGCGGACGGCAGCACCGGGAAAGCCACGATGCCGGGTTCAGTGCAGGTGATCCTGGAGCCGCTACATCTGCAGGAAGCAGGGCAGGCGAGAACCAAGCTGCTGAAGGCCAGCATCGTGCCGAGCAGCGCTAACAGCAGACTGGCTACAGTCTTCCTGAGGCTAGGGCAGCAACACCTCGGAGATAAAGAAGCCATCGTCAGCTCGCCTCAGCTCCACACTCCAGATCGGGAGCGACTCCCCAACAGAATAATAGTTAAAAAAAAATAAAAGAGGCGCAGATCCGACCAGCAGAGTGTGGCTTTGTATTTGCTGTCAATCTGGAATAATCCGTAGATTGTGAATAGAGAGCAGCGCGGTCTCAGTGACTGTGATGTGCTGCATACATAGACAAACAAGGTCTTTAAAACGATGTCTTCCGTTTGTAAATCCCTGTCAAGGAGCTTTCTCTGTCTGTCAACTAACGGAGGGGGCAATCCGAAATGTTGGTCGCGGTACAGAGGGAGCCGCGTCCACTATGTGGGGTTCCGGCAGAGGTGGAGTGAGAGGGTGTTCTCTTGGCACTGGGGCATTCTTCCTGCCGCAGTGGTCACTCACTCACTCACTCACTCAGTTAGTACCCCCACCCACCCCCCTCCCTCCCATCCCCCAAAATGCCTGATGCTGCCAAGGGGTGGGGGGGGGGAGCTCTGACCGGGATTCTTTAATCCTCTCCACCCCCAGCCTCCCTCCCCCTTTCCCAAACCACCGCCACCTCAGTAAACTATTCGATTTTTTAACATCCAATTCGGGAAGCTGCTGTACATGACGTGCGGCTGACGCACGAAAGGGGATGAAGGAGATATTTTTTTGAGCACCCCCCCCCCCCCAACACACCACACAAAAAAGAAAAAAAACTGTAAAAAAAAAGCGAAGAAAGTAAAGCCGAGAAGCAGTGAAATGTGACGGTGGTTGGCAATGAGGTTGGAAATGTACTGCCCACCAGGGTAGACTCTGATCTCCTGCTCCAAACCAGCTCCCTTCTCCCAGGGGCAATACCGAGAGCCACAAACCAACAGAGTGAATGATCTAATCTCCCGACTCTTCCTCACAAGCACCGTCTCATAAACGATCTAGCTGCAGTGTGTGTGAGGAATATGTAATCCGGAAAATTGACTAAGCAAGTCTCCCCCGTTAGAATACGCCTGTGCCAAGTAGTGCACATCAAATCGCCCACTGCCGCTGTTTGTTGGACTATTGTTGATCTTATCTGAAGGATAATCACATCTCAGACGATGCAAGTCCAGTCAAGAAATATGATTTCAAAGGTTTTGCACTGATTTGAATTGCACTACCCATAACTGATACATATCTGTGTGTGTGGATCTGTATATACATGCGTGTGTAGATTTGTAGCTGTGTACACATGTATGGGAATGTTTATCTATATTTGTTTGCATGGCGATATCATTGTGAGCTGATGTGTGTGTGGATGTGTGTATCTGTATGTGGGGGTATACAGTGTGTGTCTGTGTATATCTAAGTGTGTGGACATATAAATATATCTGTATGTGGGGATATCTGTGTGTGGTTAAGTATATATGAATGAATGTGTAAGTATCTGTATGTATATATGTGTGTATGTGTACATCTGTGTAAAACTGTGTGTATTTGTATCTACGGCTGTAGATCTCTGTGTGAACGTGTGTTTCTGTGTATACCAATGTATGGGTGTTTGTATGTGCATATTTCCGTGCATGTGTTAATTTTGGTACCGCAGCACTTGAGTCTGTCATGGACATCACAATCTCCGACGTAGATAACAACCAGTCGAATTTCTAAAACTGCTAATATTACCCGCAGATATTGAATTACAGCCTTGGTCAGAAATGATACCATGAATTCTCATATAGACGTGATCGAATTCCTACATTGACTTTTAAATGGTTTCTAATAAAAGAACATGTCTGAAAGGCGTTTGGGTTATTACGAACAGTTATTTTTTTCCTCCAAGTATGTTGAGATAATACAAAAAATACATTTCACAAAAAGCTCCTTGTAATTACTGCTTGCAGCAACAGCTCTTTAACGCTGATCTTTTCAAACAGGAAATGCAGTTGTCCGCGCATAACACCCCACAATGTTCAGAACTGGATGGTTAATAATTTTGCCAAAAGTGTTGCCGTCTCTGCCCTCCCTCCCTCTCTCATTGCCTCTGTTAATTTCACTATCCACCCACCCCCGTCTCTCACACACGCGCAACTCCCAGTGAATTTTCCCGCAGTGATTTCGCACTTTGCAGCAATCCAACAAGCAAGCTCTTTCCGAGTCCCGCCGTCTGACGAGCTGGTCTGACACCTCCCGGACAACAGGGCAACTGCAGCTTCCAAAAATAACCCCCACTGCAGCCCCGACCGTCTGCGGTAGGGAGCATCTTGCTTGCTGTCCTCCTTCCCTTTCACCCCGGGACAGTTTCCTTCAGCGACTGCAAACCACATTCAAGCGAGTGCCTGCGGGGGGAGAAAATGAAAAAAAAAGAAGCAAATGAATTGCACAATTTCTAAATCACAAGCGAATGATCATTAAACATAAATTAACACATAAAAATGATTCCAAGAGTGCTAGACGACATCCACATTTCAACATGTATTTGGAAGGTGCAAGCATCAATTTAAATTCAAACAGGAAACGATCTTAAAATGCTTGGATCTGGGTGTCACCCGCGATCGGAAAAGGGGCAAAATGAAACAAGCCATCAGACCTACAAGACAGAGGTTTCGAACCGTTAAAACCAGGCCAAGTATTCTGTAAAGTCAAACATTTCAGGAAGGTACAAAGTGAATAATTAATCTAATTGCTTATCCGGAACATATAATGTTACAATTCAACATTCAAAGCTGCGAAAATTCGTTTAAATTACAATATTGTTAATAAGAATGACTAAGTCTGACAGCAGTCCGTAAAGTTTTGGGGGGTTGTGGGCAGGTTCTCTGGAGTACTATCCCCCAAATCAGACGAAGTGGTCCGACAATCGTTATTTCTGTTTCTCCCAGGATCATCTATTAATTCTCTCACTTGGTCCTGGTGACAAACGCTAGCTTCCTCCAATGAATAAAGCTTTCCAAATAGACACAGCAAAACCTCTAGACTGGAATAAAAACGAACAGGCTTTTTTAGAGACAACAGTCAGCCATGAAATATTAGGAACAAAGACACACTTTAAAGAGAAATTGATAAATGCCTGGGAAATCATCCAACTCTGACCTTGCCTTAACTAATCTAGGTAAAAAATCAAACAGGTTATGTCACTCTGGCATCTTCACATCATCCATTAATCTAGTGATGGAGCCCTCATCCATCCCTATGATACTTCTAGATTGAACGATTCAAATGTTCTCCTGTCTGTTCTCTATCATAACGTTTTACTTTAAGTACAGTGAGAAGACAGGCCTCAAGCCTAATCCAGCCAGAACAGGGATTGTACCCTGCATTATTGGGATTTATTGTTGGCGTTGTCAGGGCCAGAGGAAGAAAACAGGATTTTATAGACAAGTTAGCCTGACCTCAATCATTGCTAAGATTTTAATTCATTATTAAGGATATGACAGCTAGTACTTGGAAGTGGATGGTAAAATAGGCTGAGTCAGCACGGCTTCATCAAAGGGAGGGCATGCCTGACAAAATTGTTAGAGTTCTTTTAGGAGGTTACAAGCAAGTAAAACAAAGGAAAGCCAGTGAACATAATCAATTTGGATTTCCAGAAGGCCTTCGACAAACTGTCACACAGGAGGCTGCTAAATAAGGTAACAGACTATGATGTTAGGGCCAGATACTGGCATGGACAGAGCAGAAGGCAGAGAGTGGGGATAAAGGGGTCTTTTTCAGGATGGCAGCTAGTGACTAGTGGAGTTCCACAGAAGTTGTGTTGGAACCACCAACTATTCACTTTATACATTAATGATCTGAATGAAGGAACTGCAGGCATTGTTGCTACATTTGCAGATGACACAGATATAGGTTCGGGGACAAGTAGTGTTGAGAATGCAAGGAGGCTACAGAAGGACTTGGATGGGCTAGGTAAGTGGACAAAGAAGTGGTAGATGTGGGTAATCTTTTGTGGTACATTATGCAATTTCCTAGGAACTTTATAGAAGAAAGACTTTATAGAATCCCTATAGTGTGGAAAGAGACCATTCGGCCCTTTGAGTCTGTATTTACCCTTTGAAAAACATCTCACCCAACCCCAGTTCCAGCCGCAGCTGCCAACCCTATCCCCATAACCTCACATTGCGCATGGCTAACTCACCTAGCCAGCACATCTGTGGGCTGTACAGGACAATTTAACAAGCCAATCCACCTAACCTGAACTGTGGGAGGAAACCAGTTCACCCAAAGGAAACTCACGCAGACATGATGAGAACATGCAACTACACACATACTGTCACCTGAGGCTGGAATTGAACCTAGATTTTTTAAAATTTATTCACAAGGTAAGAGCCAGAGGATGGTTAAAAGTCAACCACATTGCTGTAAGTCAGGAGTTCTATGTAATCCAGAACAGGTAAGGATGGCAATTTCCTTCCTTAAAGGACATTAGTGAACCAGATGGATCTTTCTGCAATTAACAATGGATTCATAGTCATCTTTAGAGTCTTAAATCCAGATTTTCATTGAAATAGCATTCCACCATCTGCATGGCTGGATTCAACCCCAGGACCCCAGATTATTACCTAGCTCTCTGGATTACCAGGGCAAATATATTATCACTAGGCCATTGCCTTCCATTGTGAGCCTGCAGCACTAACCATTGAGCCACCATGCTGCCCAAGACCAAAAGAATAAAGGCATTGACTATTTTCTAAAAGGGGGAAGGGTTCAGAAATCTAAAACACAAAGGAACTAGTTCAGGATTCTTTTAATGTTAGCGTGCCTGTTCATTTGGCAGTGAGGAAGGCAAATGTAATGTCTGCATTCATTTCAAGAGGGCTAGAATATAAGAGCTGGGATGTACTGGTGAGGCTGTATAAGACTCTGGTCAGAATATTGTGAGCAGTTTTGGACCCAATATTTAATGAAGGATGTGCTGTCTTTGGAGGGGATCCAGAAGCGGTTTACAAGAATGATCCTGGGTATCATTCAGTATGAGGACCGGTGGAGGTCTGTACTCAAATTTTAGAAGAATAAGGGAGCGATGTAATTGAAACTTACAAAATACTGAGAGTCCTGGATAGACTATACTAGAGAATGGTTCCACTGATATGAGACTAGGATCAAGGGGCACAGTCTCAGAATGAAAGGACAACCGTTTAGAGCTAGATAAGGAGGTAGTTCTTCAGCCAGAGTGTGGTGAATCTGTCAAACTCATTGCCACAGAAGGCTGTGAAGGTCAACTCATTGAGCGTATGTAAGACTGAGGTAGATAGATTCTTGATTAGTTAGGGGACCAAGGGTTATGGGGAGAAGGAAAGAGAATGGGGATGAGAAACATACTTGCCATGTTCGAATGATGGAGCAGGTCAAAGGGCCAGTTGGTTTAAGTCAGCTCCTATATTTTATGGTTTTATGGTTGAAGTTCTTTGACAGCAAAATATTATACAGATAAAGTTGTTCAGAAATGCCATTGTCTTACCCTAATAATAACTGTTCATCTTAGTAATATCAATATGACTAGAATGGTGCTACATGCTAGATGTTTAAGCTAATCAGTACCTCTCACACCCTTCCTGAACTTTGACAAATTGAGAAAGTAAAACTAATCATCATCTTTTAAAAAAGAAACTGATGATCATGCTTCATCATTTTCATTTTTAAGAGCCTATGTTCTGATTTATAAATAGATGAAATCATGCCAAATCTTTTTATTGGTGCAGGATATATAGCTTTCAACACTAAATTTTCTGGCCGTTTTTTCAAAGTTTTCTCCTTGTCATAGTCTTTTTTTAGAAAGACAAGATTGTCCTCAGCAATCAGTCATAATTTTGTTTATTTGTCTGGATTGTTTTTCATGGATTGGTTCTGCTACCATTTTATTGTGTTCTGGTTTTCTCTAAATTCATCATTTTTAAGCCAATGAAACCATGAATTTATTTTTGATAGGCCAGGTCTACTAGTGATGATCAGTGTTCAATTTGTAGATTATGTTTCTTTATCATATTGCAACATTTTAAATTAAAAATTCATTACAATCTGAATCTGGATTTTGCAGACTCACTCCTTGTTTCTGATTCCCTCTTCAACTTGTCGTCATTGGCTGCTTTTCTGGAAATTCTGTTTTTAGCGTACCTCCCAGTTTTCACACTGCTCTGCCTGAGTGTGCAAATGTATTTCTTTTGTATTTCCCTTCTCCACATACGGCATTCTCAATGTGCTGCTACAGTGCTGTTGTAACATTAAAAACAAAGCAATTCCAACTGGGCAGAAACATGAAAAGTGGATTCATAATTCAAGTCAGGCCCCAATTTGAATCAGAGAACAAAATGTAAAGCCATCAAACTAGTCCAGACAGCAGGAACAGTTCAATATATGCAGTTATCTGTTTGATCCAGTTTTGTGTGGTAACATAGCTTTACTCATATCCATGTTGCCAGCATGTGATGAACTATGCATCAGAGTCATGAGCTGTAATGTCAAAGGTTAGCCAGTAAGTACTTCATAGCGGTGGTAAAAATGCTGATGGCATACTGGATTGGTACAAAATAAGTGCATCATGGCTGTTTCTCTGTATGACTATGTGCTGTATATGATCACTTGTCATACACTGAAGGAATAAAATCCCTGCCAGTTTAATGGTATCTCAGAATAGATGTGCACTACACTCAAGATGACCTGTGTTCAGTTAATGGACCCTTGTAGCATGGAGAAGCCTGCAGTCATTGCAAGACACAGAGTCACTGAGTCATACAGCATGGAAACAAACCCTTTGGCACAATCTGTTCATGCAGACAGGTTTCCTAAATCAAACTTGCCCCATTTGCCTGTGTTTGGCCCTCTAAACCTTGCCATCCATGTACCTGTCCAAATGTTTTTATTAAATGCAGTAATTGTACACACCTCAACCACTTGCTGTTGGTAGCTAGTTCCATGTACACACCACTCCCTTTGTGAAAAAGTTGCCCCTTGGGTTCCCTTTAAATCTTTTCCATCTCACCTTAAACCCTCTAGTTTTAAACTCCCCAACCGTGGGGAAAATGCCATGGCTATTCACTTTTATCATACCCCTCATGATTTAAATACCTCTATAAGGTCATCCCTCAGCTTCCTACGCTCCAGGGAAAATAATCCCAGTCTATCCAGCCTCTCCTTATAACTCAAATCCACCAGTCTCAGTAACATCCTTGTAAATCCTTTTGGATCCATTCTAGTTTAATAACATCCTTCCTGTAGCAGGATGACCAGAAATGTACACAATACTGAAAAAGTGGCCTTACCAATTTATTGTACAGCTGTAACATGATGTTCCAACTCTTCCACTCAACGCTCTGACCAATAGAGGCAAGTGTGCCGAACACCTTCTTCACCACCCTGTCTACCTGCAATTTAACTTTCAAAGAACGATGTACCTGCACCCCTAGGTCTCTCTGTTGGGCAACACTCCACAGGGCTCTACCATTAATATATATGTTCTGTCAAAATACAACACTTCACATTTATCTGCATTAAACTCAATTTACTATTCCTTGGCTCACTGGTCCAGTTGATCAAGATCCTGTTGTACTCTTAGATAAGCTTCTTTTTTGTCTGCTATACATCCAATTTGATGTCATCTACGGACTTACTAACAATGCCTCCCATGTTCTCATCCAAATCGTTTATATAAACGACAGTGGACTCAGCACCGATTCTTGCAGCATACTGCTGGTGACAGGCATCCAGCCTGAACAATGACCCTCTATCACCACCATCTGTCTCAAACTGTCATGCCAGTTTTGTATCCCATTGGCTACCTTTCCTTGGATCTGATGTGATTTAACCTTTCTCATCAGTTTACCATGTGGAACGTGTCAAAGGCCTTAGTAAAGTCCATGTAGCCAATGTTTACCATTTTGCTTTCATCTATCTTCTTGATCCTCTCTTCAAAAACTCAATCAAGTTAGTGAGACATGATTTCCCATGCACAAAACCATGCTGACTATCCCTAATCGGTCCTTGCCTTCCCAAATGCATGTAGATCCTGCCTCTCAGAATCCCCTCCAACAACTTACCCACTACTGACATCAGGCTCACTAGTCTGTAATTCCCTGGCTTTTCCTTGCAGAGTCTCTTAAATAAGGACACCACATTATCCAGTCCTCCAGCACCTGAACCGTGGTTGTCAATGATACAAATATCTCTGCTAGGAGCCCCACAATTTCTTGGAGAAAGTGAGGACTGCAGAGGCTGGAGACCAGAGTTGAAAAATGTGGTGCTGGAAAAACACAGCAGGCCAGACAGCATCCGAGGAGCAGGATTCTTCCCTATATTCCAATGACGTCTTGGGATACACTTGACTGGGAGTTTAGCTACTTTTATGGGCTTTAAGACTTCCAGCATCTCCTTTTCGGTGATACGGACACTTTTCAGGACATCACTATTTGTTTCATAAGCTCCCTAGCTTCCATGTATTTCTTTACAGTAAATAGTGATGCCAAATATTTGTTTAGGATCTCAACCATCTCCTGCAGTTCCACACATAGATTGGCTCAATGAACTATGTACCACCTGATGTCTCAAAGCACTTTACTGCAAATGAATCACAATGTGTTGTAATGTAGGAGCATTGAAAGTGTTCAGCAGTAATTGAACTTAGTAGGCTGATAAAACCCAGTTAGACCTGAGTCAACATAGTATAAGGTGACACTTTGAAAGGTGTTACAATGGAATTGACAGTGTGAGAGTGGAATGTGTTAGCAATTCACCAACTGTTTATTGGTTGCACTCAGATGGAGTGGGAGGGAAAATCTCAATAGTACCCCCCTCTGGGAGAATGTAGAATTACTGACTTTTAGGCAACTTTTGGATTTCTGCACTCTCCCCATCTATGCAGACAGACAAAGTTGGTGTCAGTTTCAGTGGAGTACACTCAATCCTTGGGTTGTAAATGGGTTCAGTTCTGGAGCCCGTTCACAAGTTGATTTGCAACCAAGTCAAAAACAATGCAGGGCAACGTAAAGCAACTGTTCATTCCTACGGGTCGTATGTTGGGTCTTCATAATTATACCCCTTTATGGGATTGCATTCGGCAGAACAAGCATTCAGAGGGATGTTTGCAAATTGCACCACCCTCCCCAGCCCTCTATAATAGCAGCAAACACTAGTACCTTCTTTAGCACTGCAAAATCTGGACGAAAAACATGTTGAGTGGCTGTATAGTTTGCAATTTAATTTTAACAGGTAAGTGTGACATAATACATTTTTAAAAGAAAAATAGATCCAGTAGAAAAAAAATCTAAAAAAAAGGATTTGGGAGCTTGAGTACACCAATCATTAAAACTAGAAATACAATGAATAATGCATTTAAGTAACAAACCAAGCAGATGGATATGTTTTTAAAGGGATAGGGTGCAAGGGATATATTCTGGCTCAAATATTTAGGTCAGTGGCAATAGCAGATACAGTGCTGCTGCCTGTGAAGTTTTCTCTGGCTTGATGTTATTACCCATTTGCAACTGGCACTTTTGGTCCTGACTGAAGCAGAAATGGACCAGCAAAACCTTTCATGCAAAAGATCAGCCAGGACGGAGAGTTGAGAAGAGGAGGACACATGCTTTTTTTGAATGGTTCTAGCTGCTTTATGCAGCAATGTTTCTAAAACTCTCAAATCTTTGAATAAATGAATGCATATTAGTGAATGCGTGAGTAAATGGGTGTGTGAGTGAATGGTGAGTGTAAATGAATGGTTGAGTGGATGAGTGATAGGTAAGGTGGATGAGTGAATAAGTTTAGTGAGTGGGTGAAGTGGGAGAGCATGTATGTACTCAGGTTGAGTCAGGACATTAATCAGATAGCCAGGATGTTGGTCAGATGCAGGGGGATATAGGTTGGGTTGTGCGAGTAGTTGGGCAGCCAAGGCTGATTGGCAGTGCTCAGTTGAATTATGCCATTTATTCCTTATGTTAGACTAAATATTAAATTGTTTAGCATTTCACAGGATAGTTCCTATATATTTTGTCTAAGTCTCTCATCCGGAGTTCAGTGTTAGAAACATTCACAGGGAGTTCAAGGCCAGCAGGTGTCAGCCCATTGAAAGCTTAAATTTCCAAACCTATATAGGTACCAAGTGTAGAATCTGAATATGCACCTGTCACCTTACATCCCATTTCCGACGATGCGGATTCCAGAAGATTTGGGCCATTATGCTAGAATTGTAATGAACCTTGATTAGATTATGCTCTGTGTAAATGAACAATTCTCATTGCCATTTTATGACAAGGATATGGAGATACTGAAGAGGCTGCAGAAAAGATTTGAAAATATGATACAAGAAATTCAAAGGTTCTGTACACAGAGAAAGGATGAACAAGCTGAATCTCTTTTCTCCATTAATTAACAAAGAGACAAAGGTAGGTGAGGACCTGGAAACAATCATAGTCATGAAAGAGGTAGTGTTGGGCAAGCTAATGGAGGTAAGGGTAGACAAGTCCTCTGGCTCAGATGGAATGCATTCCAGTGTACTAAAAGAGATATCCGGAGAAATAGTAAATGCACTTGTGGTAATTTTCCAAAATTTGCTGGGCTTTGAGGCAGTTCTCACAGATTGGAAAACAACACATGTGACGCAACCATTTAACAAAGGTGGTGGACAAAAGATAGGGAATTATACACAGGTTAGCTTAAATTCTGTAGTGGGGATAATGCTTGAGATTATTATCAAGGAAGAAATAGCATCTAGATAGAAATTATCCCATTGGACAGATGCAGCATGAAGGGTAGGTCATGCTTAACTAATTCTAAGAAGACATTATGAGCACAGTAGTCAACAGAGACCTGTCGATGTGGTGTATCTAGATTTGCAAAAGGCATTCGATAAGGTGCCACCCAAAAGGCTGCTGCATAAGAGAAAGATGCATGGCAGCACAGGCAATGTATTAGCAGGAATAGAGGATTGGTTAACCAATAGGAAGCAAAGGCTGGGGATAAATGAGTGCTATTCTGGTTGGCAATCAGTGACTAGTGGCATGCTTCAGGGATCAGTGTAGGGACTGCAATGATTCACAATTTACATAGATGATTTGGAGTTGGGGACCATGTATGGTGTGTCAAACTTTGCAGATAACATTAAGGTGAGTGGTGGAGCAAAGTGTGCACAGGACCGTGAAACTTTGCAAAAGGACATAGATAGATTAAGTGAGTGGGCAAAGGTCTGACAGATGGAGTACAAAGTTAAAAAATGTGAAGTCAGAACAGTAAAAAGGACTATTATTTGAATGGTAAATATCGCAGCATGCTGCTGTGGAGAGGGACCTGGGTGTCCTTGTGCATGAAACACAGGTCTGCAGGTACAACAGGTAATTTGGAAGGCAAATGGAATTTTGTCCTTCATTGCTAAAACGATTGAGTTTAAAAGCAGAAAGGTTATGTTGCAGCTGTACAAGGTGCTAGTGAGACCACACACCTGGAGTACTGCGGGCAGTTACTTGATAAAGGATGTACTGGCACTGGAGGGGGTGCAAAGGAGGTTCACTAGCTAGATTCCAGAATTGAGGGGGTTGGCTTATGAGGAAAGACTGAGTAGACTGGGATTATATCATTGGAATTTAGAAGAATGAGGGGGATCTTATAGAAACATATAAAATTATGAAGGGAATAGATAAAATGGAAGTAGAGAGAATGTTTCCGCTGGTGGGTAAAAATAGGTCAAGAGGGCATAGCCTGAAAATTAGGGGGAACAGATTTAGGACTGAACTGAGGAGGAGCTTCTTCACCAGAGGCTTGTGAATCGATGGAATCCCCTGCCCAGTGAAGTAGTTGAGGCTTAGAGTCATAGAGTTATAGAGATGTACAACACAGAAACAGACCAGTATGTAAGTTTGCTCGCTAAGCTGGAAAGTTCATTTTCAGACATTTCATCATGTAACATCATTAGTGAGCCTCTGATGAAGCACTGGTATTAATGACCCACTTTCGATTTATGTATTTAGGTTTCCTTGAGTTGGTGATGTCAGTTCCTGTGGTGATATCATTTCCGGCTCTTTTTCTCAGAGGGTGGTAAATAGGATCCAAGTCGACGTGTTTGTTGATTAAGTTCCGGTTGGAGTGCCATGCTTCTAGGAATTCTTGTGTGTATCTCTGTTTGACTTGCCCTAGAATGATTGTGTTGTCCTTCCTCATCTGTAGATAAGAATACCAGTCATGTCTTTTTGTGGCTAGTTGATGTTCATGTATCCCGGTGGCTAGTTTTCTGCCTGTTTGTCCAATGTAATATTTGTTACAGTTCTTGCAAAATATTTTGTAAATGACATTAGTTTTGCTTGTTGTCTGTATGGGGTCTTTCAAGTTCATTAGCTGCTGTTTTAGTGTGTTGGAGGATTTGTAGGCTACCATGATGCCAAGGGGTCTGTGTAGTCTGGCAGTCATTTCCAAAATATCTTTGATGTAGGGGAGAATGGCTAGGGTTTCTGGCTGCGTTTTGTCTGCTGGTTTGGGTATCTTGCTGAGACATCGATGGACTGTGTTCATTGGGTACCCTTTCTTTTTGAATACGCTGAATAAGTGATTTTCTTCTGCTCTTTGTAGTTTTGTGTGTTGCAGTGTGGGGTGGTTCGTTGAAATAATGTTCTAATTCAGCTTCATTTGTGGGTGTTGGGATGTTCAACTTTCCAGCTCAGCGAGCAAACTTACATACACAGAAAAAGACCATTAGGTCCCATGCTGACCAGATAACCTAATCTAATCTAGTCCCATTTGCCAGCTCTTGGCCCATATCCCTCTAAACCCTTCCTATTCATATACCCATGCAGTTACCTTTTAAATGTTGTAATTGTACCGACATCCATCACTTCCTCTGGTAGCTCATTCAATATACGCACCACCCTCTGTGTGAAAAATTTGCCTCCTAGGTCCCTTTTAAATTCTTCCCCTCTCACCCGAAACCTATGTTCCCTAGCTCTGGACTCCCCCACCCCAGGGAAAGACCTCGTCTATTTACCCTATCCATGCCCCTCGCGATTTTATAAATTTCTATAAGGTCATCCCTCAGCCTCCGACGCTCCCAGGGAAAACAGCCCCAGCCTGTTCAGCCTCTCCCTATAGCTCAAATCCTCCAGCCCTGGCAACATCCTTGTAAATCCTTTCTGAACCCTTTCAAGTTTCACAACATTCTTCCTATAGAAGGGAGACCAGAATTGCATGCAATATCCAAAAGTGGTTTAACCAATGTCCTCCCCCAGTAAATGCTTTCAAAGCTAAGAACAGTAAAGAAACTAAGGGATACAGTGAGAGGGTGGGTTAGTGGAGCTGAGGCCCAATAAAGATCAGCCATGCTCTTACTGAGTGGCGGAGCAGGCTCGAAGGACCAGATGGCCTACTCCTGGTCCTAGTTCTTGTCTTCTTTGTATATGTTGTAAAGGAGCAATCGAGACGTGAATTGAAAATTCTGAAAGGTTTCGATAAATAAACACAGAAATGCTTTTCTACTTGTGCAGAAGAGAAGTAAAAAACCTAGCAACTATCTGCAAAAGATAAGTAGTAACCAAAAAAACCACATAAACAATTTGAAGCAAATGTCTTTACTCAGAGAGCAGCAGGAATATGGAACTTAGAGTCATACACCATGGAAACCGACCCTTTGATCCAACTTGTCATTGCCGACCAAATTTCTCAAACTAAACTAGTCTTATTTTCCTGAGTTTGGCCCATCTCCCTCTAAACGTTCCTTTTTCATGTCCCTGTCCAAATACCTTTTAAACATTGTAACTGTACCTGCATCAATCACTTTCTCTGGTAGTTCATTCTATTCATGCAGCCCCCTCTGTGTGACAAAGTTGCCAAGTCTTTTTTTAATTCTTTCCCCTCTCACCTTAAACCTATGCCATCTAGTTTTAAATTCCCCTACACTAGGGAAAATACTTTTCCTGTCCACCTTATCTGTGCCTCTCATGATTTTGTAAACCTCTTTTAGGTCACCAATCAAATTCCTATGCTCCAGAGAAAAAAAGTTCCAGCCTATCCAGCCTCTCCTTGTAACCCAAACCTCCATTTTCTGCACACTTTCCAGTTTAAGTATGGATACGTTAACAGGGAGGATCCGTGCATAAAAAAGAGAGTGGACCAGACTGTCCACTTATGATCTCCCTGTTGTAGAAAAGATATTGTTAAATTGGAGAGAGTTCAGAAAAGATTTGCCAGGATGTTGCTGGGAATGGAAGGTTTGAGTTATAAGGCTGGGACTTCTTTCACTGGAGTGGTGGTTGAGAGATGACATTATAGAGGTTTACAAAATAATGAAGGGTATAGATGAGGTGAATGGCAGATGTCTTTTCCTTAGGATGGGTGATTTGAAGACCACAGGGCATATTTTTAAGGTAATAGGCAAAAGAGTTAAAAACAACATGACGAGCAATATTTTTACACAGAGAGTGGTTTGTGTGTAGAATGACCTTCCAGTGGAAGTGGTAGGTGCAGGTACAGTTACAGCATTTATAAGACATTTTGGTCAGTACATAAATAAGAAATGTTCAGAGGGTTATGCACCAAGTGCAGGTAGGTGGGACTAGTTTAGTTTGGGATTATGATTGGCATGGACTGGTTGGACTGAAGGGTCTGTTTTTCATGCCATATGGCTCTGTGACTATAACTCTATGACTAGATTAAAGTGCTCATGAATTTGGAAGGTGCTGTCCAAGAAGTCTGATGAATTTCAGCAGTACATTTTATAAATGGTATGCACTGTTGCTACTAAATGTCACTGGTGGAGGGAGTATTGAAAAACACTAACTAACCAATGGGCAAAAGTGAAAGGAAATAATCACAATGAATATCACTAGAGAAAAAGTGTGAAGGAAACTAATGGAGCTATAGACCATAAGACTATAAGATAGAGGAGCAGAATTCAGCCCATTGGGTTTGACCCATCATTCAATAGTGGCTGATATGTTTCTCAACCCCATTCCCCTGCCTTCTCCCCATAACTTTTGATCCCCTACTAATCAAGACCCCACCTATCTCTGTCTTAAATACACTCAATGACTTGGCCTCCACAGTTTTCTATGGCAATCAGTTCCACAGATTCACCACACTCTAGCAGAAGAAATTGCTCCTCAACTCAGTTCTATAGGGTGTAGCCTTTGCTCTGAGAGTGTGGCCTTGGGTCTGGTCTGTCCTACTTGAGGAAACATCTTTTCCACATTCACTCTATCCAGGCCTCTCAGTATTCTGTAAGTTTCAATGAGATCTCCACTCATCTCTCAAATCTCCATCAAGTTTCGATTCAGAGTCCCCAACTGCTTCTTGAATGGCAAGCCCTTGATCCCTGGGATCATTCTTGTAAACCTTCTTTGGACCACTTCCAATGCCAGTATATCCCTCCTTAGATATGGGCCCAAAACTGCTCACAATGTTCCAAATGTGGTCTGACCAGAGCCAATACAGCCTTGGTAATACATCTCTGCTCTTGTATTCCAGACATCTTGAAATTAATGTAAATATTGCATTTGCCAACCTAACTGCCATCTGAGCATGTATGTTAATCACAGGCAAACCCTGAACTAGGACATCTAAATCCCTTTGTGCTTCAGATTTCTGAAACCTTTCCTCATTTAGAAAATAGTCTATGCCTCTATTCTTCCTACCAAAGTGCATAACCTCACATCTTTCCACATTGTATTCCATCTGCCACTTCTTTGCTCACTCTCCTAGTTGGTCCACATCCTTCTGCAGACTCCCTGCCTCCTCAACTCTACCTTTCCCTCCACCTAGTTCCTTGATAAGTTCCTTGGACCGGATCAAATGCATCCTAGAATGTTAACAGAAGTAGCTAGAAAGGTAGTAGACACACTGGTAATAATCTTCCAAGAATCCTTAAATTTGGGAAATGTGCTGGAAGATTGGAAAACTGCCAATGTTAAATTTTTATTTAAAAATGGAAGGAGACAAAAAAAATCAGGTTAACTATAGGCCAGTTTACATAACATCTGTTATTGGGGAAATATTAGACTTTTATAAAAGATGTAATAGCAGAGCATTTCAGAATATAATATGATTAGGAAGATGCAGCATAGCTTCCTGAAGGGAAAAACCATACCTGACAAATTTATTAGAATCCTTTGAGGAGGTAATAAGCAGGGCGGATAAAAGGGAAGCAGTGAATCGAATAGAGTTAGATTTCCAAAAGGTAAGACATTTTCATAAACTAAGAGACCATTATGTTGGAGGTGGTATCCTTGTATGGATAGAGGAGTGGCAAACCAATAGAAGGTAGAACACTGGTACTGGGGTAGTGAAGGACATTTTCAGGATGGAAACTTATAAATAGTAGAGTGCCACAGGGATCAGAGCTCGGATCACAATTATTTACAATATATATTGACGACTTGGATAAGGAAAGTGAATGTACTATTGTTAACATTGCAATGGCACAAAAATTGGTGGGAAGGCAAAGTAGTACAAAGAGTCTGCAGAAAGATATGTATAATTTAAATGAGTGGGCAAAAACTTGGCAGATAGAATATAATGTGGGAAAATATGAGGTGATGCACTTTGGCTGGAAAAATACAGGAGCTGAATACTACTTACATGAAGAACAAGCGCAGAAAGGAGTTGAGAGTTCCTGTGCATATAATTTCAAAAAGTTCAGCAGGTAATAGGGATGGCAAATGAAATCTTGGCCTTTTTTGCAAAGGTAATGGGGCATAAAAATAGGGAAGTCTTGATAAAACTATACAAGGCACTAGCTCAACAACACCTGGAATACTGTGAATAGTTTTGGTCCCTTTGTTAAAGAAATGATACACTGGCATTGGAGGCACTACAGAGAAAGATAACCGAACTGCTCCTGGGTATGGAGAGATGTTCTTATATTGAAAAGTTGAGTAGGCTGGGCCTGAACTCATGAGAATATAGAAGAATGAGACTTTATTGAAGTTCATTGAAACATACAAAACTCTTAAGGATGACAGGATTGATGCCAAGAGGTTGCTTCCTTTTGTGGTAGAGTCTAGCTATAAAGAGTATAATCTCATGGTAAGGGGTCAACCAGTTAGGATAGATATGAAGAGGAATATTACGTCTGAGACGGTATTGAATCTCTGAAATTCTTTACCACAGACAGATCTAGACATCAGTTCATTAAGCATATTCAAGGCTGAGATAGATTTTTAATTAGTAACAGAATCAGGATCATGGGGTAAAGGGAGGAAAGTGCAACTGAGGATTTTCAGATCCACCATGATGTCAGTGAATGACAGAGCATACTTGATGGACCTATTTCTGAACCTATTTCTTATGGCCTTATGACTGAACATTTGGGGATGTGATGCAAATCAAACGAACTGTTTTGTCTTAGCTGGTATCAAGTTGGAAAATTGTTGAAGCCATCCAGGCACATGGATCGCTCATCACACTCCTGACTTGTGCCTTACATAATGGAGATAGGCTTTGAGGAGTCAAGCAGTGAGCTACTTGGCGTAGGATTCCTTGTCGCTAATTTCTTGTTATAGCCACAATATTATATGGCTCTACAGCTCAGTTTCTGGTTAACGGCAAGCTCCTAGATGTTGATGGTGTGGAATTCAGTGCTGATAATGCCATTGAATGTCAAGGAGTAATGGTTGAATTCTCTCTTATTGGGGATGATTATTGCCTGGCGTGGATGCCGTTTGAGACTTGTCAGCCCAAACCTGGAATTTGTCCAAGTTTTGCTGCATTTGGAGAAGTCAAGAATGGTGCTGAATATTGCACTATAATCAGCAAAAAGTCCTCTTATGGTAGAGCAGCTGAAGATGATTGAACCGAGAGGACTGTTCTCTTTCTTTAAAGGATACAGTATATGCTTCAGGCAGGAGGTTCAGGGTCATCATCATGTCCTAGGAGGGGGACTATGTCAATCATTTTTGGGGACAGAGTGCCTCCCTCCTTCAATTTACCTACCAGGCTGCCTGAACATAACTCAAGCAGAAAATTCGACAATTTTCTGAGGGGTAAAAACAACACAGATATTAACTTTGTGGTTGATTCTTGCACAATCTAAAATGGTGCACAGTCAACAACATACCTGCAGCCTAATGTCTATAGTTGTGTACAGTAGTTGTTGTATAGGTGTATTGTTAAGGTTTTCTCTGTTTCTAGAAACAACTAAAAATCTGACTGTATCTATGCTTCAATTGATAGATATGTCAAACTGTTTATTTGCTTCATAAACATTATTTGTTAATTCTTAAAGATTATTTTCACCCAATTATCTGTCGTGCACAAAGTAAAGCAATGAAACAAGGCTGCTGAATTCTCTCTCCATAGTGTTCAGTGAATGGTGGATGTAATTATTAAGATTTCATTATATGACAAGAGCATAAGCAGTCATTCAAGAGCCTATTCTGTAAACAGCCTTGGATTTGAAATGGTTTTAATGCTTTGCTTGGGTATAACTGCAACTTCCATCCCAAACCATAAGTTCCTAAAAAAAACAAGTGGAATGGAGAATATCTACCTTGTCCCAACACATATCTCAGCCTAATTTCTGAAATATCCTGATTACTTTGCAAATATGATGATTTTAACATTTTATATCTTAAATTTTATGCTTTCTCTTAATGAGATCAATAACGTTAGGATAGATTTGCCCAGAATTATATTCAGGTTACCTACTTTCATTGTTACAGGTTGCTTAGAATTAACAACTAGAAAAGATCTCTGATCCATGTGCAATAATTGTATTTGAACTCAAGATTTGTAAATGAAAGATTAGGATCTAACACCCTATAACATCCAGTCCCTTTACAATTTTAAATAAATAGTTGGTTGGTCATGCAGAACTTGATTATTGCTGAAAATAGTCACATTTGTCAATGCTTTTCACTAGCACTCCTCAGGGAAGTTTACAAGAATACCAATTTAAGGGGAAAACTAACAATTGTGTTGGATGAGAGGAGGTAGCTCATTGGTTGACAAGTGGTTTATGATTGGTAGGGGCTTTGTCATGCAACATGCACCAATCAATGAAAATTGACAATTAACAACCAAGTTGACACTCATTGGTCAGGACATTACCCTGAGAAAATAATCAGTTAGCACCTATTTTGTGAACTTAAAGCAGACATACTGCATGTACATGCTCTTTCTGTCTGCAAAGAACAAGACCCTCTGTATTAATATTTGTAGCTTCCAGAACATGCATGTAAAACCTGACCGACAAGCTTCAATAGGTTTAGCACAATTTTGAGCACACTCAGGATTATCCAGCAAATGTGGTCCACTGGAAAATCACATCTAATGTTCGACATTGTGTTGTGAACATTTCCGGTGTGGGCTGGTTGTGTACAGCCAGTGCCTTGCTGACACCCACTTGGATATGCTGTTTAATACACTCTGGTAAAAACAATGACTGCAGATGCTGGAAACGAGATTCTGGATTAGTGGTGCTGGAAGAGCACAGCAGTTCAGGCAGCATCCAAGGAGCTTCGAAATCGACGTTTCGGGCAAAAGCCATACACTCTGCCAGTCTTTGGGATTAAGGGCCTTCATATCCGGCATCCCAAAGGCACTAAAATTCTTAAATCAGTTAATTCATTTGCATGATAGGGAGAATATATTTTTGACTCGACAGCAGTGTCTGATGAATGGCAACGGTTTTGCTATCAGATTCCTGCTAGGCCCAGCACTCACAAACATCCTTGTTGGATTCCACAAAAAACTTGTTTTAAAGGAAATGATATCTAACTTTCTATATATTGCATAATTTTGAAATGTTGATAATATGGTTTGAGAAGTTTTTTTCCCTCCTCTAGTTTTGTACTTAGATCACTTGCTAATTCCCTCAACATTCTTGACAGACTGTTTATTTCTTATATAGACTTCTAACTTGAGCTGAAAATGCTATTTGATAATATTCTCTCAGAACTTTCTGGGAAGGTTTTAAAACGGAGGCAATTGCCATAATGGGTGAAATTTAGGATCGCTGCTATATTAACTTGAGATGGATTATTGCTTCACACAGCTAAGTCAATTATGGTGGAATTCCCTGTGAATGTTTTTCTTGTCATCTCAAAGGTTTAAGTTCTAGATGATCTAGATGAAGGAACTGAGGGCATTCTGACTAAGTTTGCAAATGATACAAAGATAGGTAGAGGGACAGGTAGTATTGAGGAGGTTGCAGAAGGATTTGGGCAGTTTAGGAGAGTGGGCAAAGAAGAGGCAGATTGAGTACAGATTTAACAAGGTCACATTGTGTTGTTTGGGAGCTTTTGAATTCTAATCGGTTCCTATTTTTATTAATGTTGGGATAACACACCATTCTCTTTGCTATTAGCTGGCTATGAATTTTTTTTAAAATCAGCAGTATGACTTCTAGCAGTCATATTTATTTGCTGTGCCTATTTTCAACTGTCAAATTAGCCTTAGTTTAAAACATAAACATTATAATTACCCAGTCATGACAGAAAAAACAGCAATAAATAAATATAAGACCATAACACACAGGAGCAAAAATTAGGCCATTCAGCCCATCATGTCTGCTCTGCCATTCAATCATGGCTGATAAGTTTCTCAACACCATTCTCCTGCTTTCTCCCCATAACCCTTGATCCTCTTGACAATCAAGAACCTATCTATCTCCATTTTAAATATACTCAATGACCTGGCCTTCACAGCCTTCTGTGGCACTGAATTCCATTGATTCACCACTCTCTGGCTGAAGCAGTTTCTCTTTAACTCTGTTATGAAAGGTCTTCCCTTTATTCTAAGGCTGTACCCTCGGGTCCTAGTCTCTTCTATCAATGGAAACATCTTCCCAACATCCACTCTGTGCAAACCATTTAGCATTCTGTATGTTTCAATTAGATCCCCTTTGTCCTTCTAAACGCCATCGAATATAGACCCAGAATTCTCAAACATTCCTCATATGTTAATTCTTCATTCCTGGGACCATTTTCGTAAATGTCCTCTGAACATGCTCCAGGGCCAGTACATCCTTCCTGAGATATAGGGCCCAAACCTGCGCACAACATTCCAAATGTGTTTTGGCTAGAACATTATAGAGCCTCAGAAGTACATTCTCACTATTATATTCAAGAACTCTCAAAATAAATGCCAACATTGCATTTGCTTTCCGATCTACTCACAACCTGCAAATTTATCTTGAGAGATTCCTGGACTAGAACACCCGAGTTTCTTTGCACTTCAGACTTTAGAATTTTCTCCCCATTTAGAAAACAGTCTATGTTTCTTTTCTTCTTACCAAAGTACATGACCTCACACTTTCCCATGCTGTACTCAATCTGCCTCTTCTTTGCCCACTCTCCTAAACTGCCCAAATCCTTCTGCAACCTCCTCAATACTACCTGTCCCTTTACCTATCTTTGTATCATTTGCAAACTTAGTCAGAATGCCCTCAGTTCCTTCATCTAGATCATTAATATATAAAGTGAAAAGTTGTGGTCCCAAGACTGACTCTTACAGAAAATCATTTGTCAATGGCTACCATGTAACAATAAAGTCTGCAAAATGACCATTATCAATAACTGATTATTAATCCACTGTATCAAAGCAATCAGAACTCAGAATTCTCTTTGATTTCAGTAAAAATAGCTAGTTACTTGCTCAGATTTTTTCTTTTAGATACAGTCTTTTAAATGTTCTAAATGCACCTTCATCTACCACTTCCTCTGGCAGTTCATTCCATATATGAACCACCCTCTGTGTGGAAAAGGGTGCCCCTCTGGTCCTTTTTAAATCTTTCTTATCTCATCTTAAAGATATGACCCCCAGTTTGAACTCCTCCACCCTAGGGAATGAACTTTTGCCATTCACCTTATTTATGCCCCTCATGATTTTATAAACCTCTAGGTTCACTCCTTAACCTCCTGTGCTCCAGTGAAAAAAGTCCCAGCCTATCTACCCCCTCCTTATAACTCAAACCCTCCAGTCTTGGCAACATCACGGTGAATCTTCTCTGAACCCTCTCCAATTTAATAAAATTCTTCCTATATGGAGTAACCAGAACTGTATATAGTATTGCATCATGATCTGACAGGACAGTGATTCTGGAATGTTTATCATGTCAAAACAGAAATAGTGTTAAAAAAATGTCATGGACTCTCTCCCAGAAGCTTCCAAAGGACAAGTTTGCTGAACAAAAAATACTTTTGAAGTGTCTGCAAAGGAGACAGCATATAAGTCAGTTTAACAAAAGGTTGAGGCTGCAAAGATCACAAGGTACCTAAGGATATAATACTCTCTACATTCTCACAGTGACTACACTAGAAATACTTCATTGGTTGTAAAGTACTTTAGGACACTCTGATATCATGAAATATATGAGGAGAAAGTGAGGTCTGCAGATGCTGGAGATCAGAGCTGAAAATGTATTGCTGGAAAAGCGCAGCAGGTCAGGCAGCATCCAGGGAACAGGAGAATCGACGTTTCGGGCATCCACCTTCAGATTCCTGAAGAAAGGCTTATGCCCGAAATGTTGATTCTCCTGTTCCCTGGATGCTGCCTGACCTGCTGCGCTTTTCCAGCAACACATTTTCAGCTATCATGAAATATACGAAAGGATACGTACTTTGTAAATTCAAGTATTTGTTTCCTTTTGGGTCAGATTTCTCTGGAAGTCAGGATGCCAGAAAATGGCATCAAATATATTTTGTGCGGAAATCGTACTTTAGTTTTCCCTTGTGGCCCAGAGACTGGCTAGTCATTTCATTTCTGCTGCTAATGTCTGACAGCAATACATTGATCCCATGCTAACTGTCAAGGCTGCTGGGAGGTGAGTTGGTGCATTCTACTTAACTGCCCAAAGATGGTTGGAGAAATCCACCTTAACAGAATTCTGCAAAACCATTCTACTGATTCTCTGGCTACAAGCATTGTGGAGAAGGCATGGCTATGCATTTGAAGATAAGTAACATCTTTATTGTAATGTGCATGATTTAGAACAAATATATAGAAAATTCAAGGAAAATATTATTGATACAGCTCTTCCTATTACTATCATAATAGTACTGAATGAAAGATTGCTCCATTTCTGTCTTTACCCAAATTTAATTTACTGTGCTTGGTTCAACAATCTGTCTCAATCTCAAAAGGCAGGTGCATGTATATAATTGAACTATGCAATAATATAAATATTCCCCCACTCAAAAAACTCTCTTATCTTCCAGCTTGTACCTGATTGAGGTTCTATTGTTCGTTTATTTAGAAACCTTAAACCTCACATTATAATCATTCCTTTCTTGTTGAGTTAAATGTTTACCATCTGCTTTGGTTAAGGCTGATATTCCTGAATATCATGACCATCTGTTAATAAGTCCTAATCCCTTCAGGATAAAGTTTAGTGCCATCAAATCCTTATCACTACTTGTCTGAAGACAAAGGTCAAATGCTTTACTAGAAAAAACAAGGGATATCTTGACTTTTTCCCAGGATAAGAAAAATAATTGAGTACCATTAATTACAAAAATACCTCATTTGAATCAATCAGAATATTCATATGGACACATGAAATCTAGGAGTTGAACATATATTAGCTTATGAATTTCTCAGAGTAGAATTGTACTGCATGTGTTGTACCAGTTTCAAAATAGCAGTCTCAGATTTGGAGATCTATGAGTTATTTGGCAAGCAAAGACACTAAAGAATTGCATTTTAACTTGCATGTTAATTGCATTTAAAAAAATGAATGGTTTAGTCAAAGACAATTAATTTTGATTTGCCATGGGCACCACTCCATTGATTTGGAAATATATTGCCATTTCTTCAGAGTTGCTGAGTCAGAATCCTGGAATCACTTCCCAACAGCACTCAGGAGGAGCCTATATCAAATGGACTGCAGCAATTCAAGAAAGCTGCTTCTCAATGGGAAATAGGGACAGGCAACAAATATTTGCCCAGCCTGTCAAGTCCATAACCTATGAACGAATTTTTTAAAATTGTCTTTACCAAACTTAGTATGGTGATGCCTATGTAAACTAAAAGCCTTTTTCCTCTACGCAGTCTGTATCTCTTCATCCCTGCCTATCCATATACATGTCCAGATACCTTTTAAAAATTGCTATTCTACTCACCTCCACCATCTCCTGCGGTAGCGTATTCCAGGCACTTACCACCTTCTCTGTGACACACTTGCCTCTCACATCTCCAGTAAACTTGCCCCCTTTTACCTTAAACCTATTCCACCTAGAAAGTGACATTTCTCCCATGGAGAAAAGATTATGATTATCCATTCTATCCATGCCTCTCATAATTTTGTAAACTTCTATTATGTTGCCCCTCAGTCTTCAACATTCAAGTGAAAACAAACCAGGTTTGTCCAACCTCTCCTCATAGCTAATTCCCTCCAAAGCAAGCAGCATCCTGGTAAATCATTTCTGTATCATCTCCTTCTGATAGTGTGGTGACCAGAAATATACATAAGATTCCAAATATGGTCTAACTAAAGTTCTATACAGCAGCAACATAACTTGCCAATTTTTATATTGTGTGCATCTTCTTGACCATCTTATCCACTTGCCACATTCAGGGAATTGTGAACCTATATGCCTAGATCTCTCTGTATGTTAATGTTTCTAAGGGTTCTGCCATTTACTTTTACTTCCCCTCTGCATGACCTTGCATTTGTCTAGATTAAATTCCATCTGTCATTCCTGCACCAAAGTGTCCAACCTATCACTATCCTGCTGTATCTTCTGACAATCTTCATCACTTTCTGCAACTTCCCCAATCTGCAAACTTGCTAATCAGGCCACCTACATTCTTCCCCAAATCATTTATATGGAATATTGCGTGCAATTCTTGCCTCCCTCCTATCGGAAAGATGTTATGAAACTTGAAAGGGTTCAGAAAACATTTACAAGGATGTAGAGCTGAAAATGTGTTGCTGGAAAGGCGCAGCAGGTCAGGCAGCATCCAAGGAGCAGGAGAATCGATGTTTCGGGCATGAGCCCTTCTTCAGCCTTTCCAGCAACACATTTTCAGCTCTGATCTCCAGCATCTGCAGTCCTCACTTTCTCCTTTTACAAGGTTGTAGCCAAGGTTGGAGGATTTGAACTACAGAGAGAAGCTGAATAGGCTGGGGCTGTTTTCCCTGGAGTGTCAGAGGCTGAGGGGTGACCTTATAGATGCTTATAAAATCATGAGGCATGGATAGGTTGAATAGACAAGGTCTTTTCCCTGGGGTGGGGGAGTCCAGAACTAGAGGGCACAGGTTTAGGGTGAAAAGGGAAAGATATAAAAGGGACCTAAGGGGCAACGTTTTCACACAGAGGATGGTGCGTGTATGGAATGAGCTGCCAGAGGAAGTGGTGGAAGCTAGTACAATTGCAACATTTAAAAGGCATCTGGGTGGGTGTATGATTAGGAAGGGTTTAGAGGAATATAGGCCAAGTGCTGGCAAATGGGACTAGATTAGGTTAAGATATCTGGTCAGCATGGAAGAGTTGGACTGAAGGCTCTGTTTCCAAGCTGTATGTCTCTGACTCTATGATACACAAAGCTGGGTGAGAGGTTGAACTGTGAAGAGGATGCAGAGAAGCTTCAGTGTGATTTGGTCAAGTTGAGACAATTCGGCTCATGCCCGAAACATCGATTCTCCTGCTCCTTGGATGCTGCCTGACCTGCTGCGCCTTTCCAGCAACACATTTTCAGCTCTACATCCTTGTAAATGTTTTCTGAACCCTTTCAAGTTTCATAACATCTTTCCGATAGGAGGGAGGCCAGAATTGCACGCAATATTCCATATAAATGATTTGGAGAAGAATGTAGGTGGCCTGATTAGCAAGTTTGCAGATTGGGGAAGTTGCAGAAAGTGATGAAGATTGTCAGAAGATACAGCAGGATAGTGATAGGTTGGAGACTTTGGTGCAGGAATGACAGATGGAATTTAATCCAGAGATAAATGTGGGATTGCCCATTTTGGTCCCAACAACAAGAATGACATATTATTGAAATGGCAATAGGTTTGGATAAGAGATGAGCATGACTTGGGTTTCTTTGTATGCCAGTTGCTGAAAGTAAACATGCAAGTCCATTAGAGATAAAAAAAACGGCAAATGGTATGTCAGCCTTCAGAGCAAGAGGATTTGAGTACAGGAGCAGGGATGTCGATGCAATTGTACAGGACATTGGTAAGACCCATAGTTGGAGTATTGTGTGCAGTTCTGGTCTCTTTATCTAAGGAAGGATGTTCTGGCTATGGAAGGAGTGCAATGAAGGTTTACCAAATTGATTCCTGGGATGGGAGAACTGACATATGAAGAGAGACTGGGTTGTTTGGACTGGACTTAGGTTCTTAGGTCTAAGCGATCAAGAATGTAAGGAAAAAGCAGGAACAGGATACTAAGTTGGATGATCACCCATTGAATGGCAAAGCACATTCAAAAGAATGTGTTTTTATTTTTTATGTTTCCATGTTTCTCTACCAATGTTACAGTTCTTTTGTAATGCCTTGCCATTGAGCACAGACAGAAGCTTGCCATGGTTATAGCAGTCCTCGGTCAAGTCAAAGGAAATAACATTTGATGGAGGGGGGAAGGTTTCTAGCTCCTGATACTGGTCTAGAGGCTTGGCCACAGCCAGTCAGCTGCTCAAAGCAGTCACAGTCTGGGTCCCCTCATAGTCCGATTTTGGGGTGTTTTCTTTGTGCAGTGAGAGAAAGGCAGGTATTAAGGAAGATGGAAATGGGTGGCTGTTACTTCTGGTACTGGTGGGGAGGTGTCCCAATTGAGTGAGTAGGCAGCTCAGAGGACATTCAGGGTTAGTGATGCCAGGGGTGGATGACAGCAAAGAAGGGAAAGTTTGAACGTAATAGTGAGAGTGTTAGGGCATGAGACTTATTTGGAGGTGGGAAGGAGGAGTGAGAGTGTTAGGGCTTGAGACTTATTTGGAGGTGGGAAGGAGGAGTGAGTGTGAGATAATGGAGTGTAGATGGTGTCATATACATTGGTGGACTGGAGAAGGGTATTGACCTTCTTCCTATACTGCTGAGCATCAATGAGCTGGCTGAGACTGTAAGGACCCCTGTGGCGAGGTCAACCAGACTTGTGTCATGGGCCCCTCTCCTGCCATGAACAGGATAAATATCAGGAAATGTGCCAGACAAGCTCTAGTCTAACAGCGTTTGTCACAACAACAAAGATCTTTTGGCATACTAGTCATGATACAGCCTCTGGACAGAAACTTTGAGTTTAAATCCTACTTCAGGACTGGTGCGTTCATAACATGGCCAAATAGACTGATTATTAGCCTATAAACCTTTCCAGTGCACCAGTTGTAGGCACAACAACCATTTAAATATGGCACCTGTGGCAGGGATGCCAGACATTACCAGGTGTGGCAAGTTGTGCTGTATATGGAGAATGGTAAAATCGGGCTTGAATCAGATGAGAGGGATGCCACAGATGTGGGGTCAGTAGTTACTGAGGTTTGGTAAGTTGCAGCAAGACAACTCAGTAGGCCTCAAGGAGTGAATGCTTTCATGAAACTCGATGAACTTGACACTTAGCCAAAACAAAATACAGAAATACAGTTGATAGACATAACATTCTAATACAACAACACACAACCACCACTAATTCTGTCAATTATACCAATATACCAATGGTTGTCCAGTAATATGCTATGCTTAACACTTGAAAAATAATACTAGATAGGGAAATCAAAGATCATTCAAAATATCATGCAATGTTATCAAGCTAATTCTTTATATTCTCTGGAATTGGGAATTGTGTACTGACATGGATAGAAAACTGGTTGGCAGACAGGAAACAAAGAATAAGAATAACCGGGTCATTTTCCAAGTGGCAGCCAATAACTGTTGGGATACTACAGGGATCAGTACATGGACCTCAGATATTCAGAATATATATTGATGACTTAAAAGTGGAAGGAAATGGAATATCCCCATGTTTACAGGCAAGACAAAGCTGAATGGGATTAGATGTGATTAGAATAGTTTGATACAGACTAAATAGGTCGAAGGGCATTTTTTCTATGCTGCTGATCTCTATGACTCAGTGGGTGGGAGGATGAGCTGGAAGGTGGATGCAGAAATGTTTCAGTGTGATTTTGGCAAATTGGTTGAGTGGGCAAATGCATGGCAGATGAAGTATATTGTGGTTAAATGTGAATTCATCCTATTTGGCATAAAAACACAGGAAATTAGATTATTATCTGGATGTCGATAGACTGATAAAGGGGGAGGTGCAATGAGACCTGGTATCCTTTTACACCAGGCACTGAAAGGGAACATACAGATGCAGCAGGCAGTGAAGAAGGGGAATGGTACATTGGTCTTCAGATCAAGAGGGTTTGAGTACAGGAGCCGACATTATGTACTTGCTTTCAACCAGCTAATTTTGTACCCATACTGCTACTGTCACTTTTGTTCCATAAACTGTAACTTACCCACAATCTTTTCTGTGATGCTTCATCAACTGCCTTTTGGAAGTCCATGTACACTACATCAAAAGTTTTATTATCAGCAATCCTTTCTGCTACCTTATCAAAAAGCTCAGTTGTTAGTTAATCATGATTTTCCATTAACAAATCCGTGCTGTCTTTCCTTAATTTTCCATGTTTGTCTGAATGACCATTATGTTTGCTCCGAAATTATTGTTTAAGTAATGATAAATGAGATGGATTTTATTTATTATGCTTTTTATAACAGAATTAATTTTGGGTCAATACCCTTAGAAATGACAAGCATTTGAGCTCATTTCTTTTCTTTCTCTTCAGGTGCCATGCTCTAAGGGGGCATTGGGAGCCACAGGCTTCCACTGATTGGTCCCTGAACATACTTGGCAGAGTACATTGCCTTCTGCAAGGTGGCTGACCAGGAAATTCTCCTGCTCTTACTGCTGGCAACAGGTATTGCAAAGATTTACAGGCAAATAATCAACCAATTTGGCCATGTTATGATTGGTTCAGTCCAGAAGTGCGATTTGAACCTGTGGCTTCTTCCCAGAGATATTCGAGAAACAGGAGGCATAGTTTAAAAGTAAAGGAGAGCCCATTTAAAACAGAGATAAGGAAACTTTTATTTCTCTCAGGCGCTTGTAAGTCTTTAGAATTCCCTTTCTCAAAAGGGAATGGATACAAAGTCTTTAAATATTTTTAAGGCAGAGGTAAATAGATCTTTGATTTGTAAAAGGGTGATAGATTATCAAGGATGTAGAGTTGAGGTTAAAATTAAATCAGCTATGCTAAAGGGCCAAGTGGCTTACTTTTGTCCTTTGTTGTATATTCGTAATGTGCTGCAAGACCTCTGTTGTAAACTCATTACCATAACATAAGGAATGTGGTTTCTTTATTTACTTTGATTACTATAATGTACATGTTTTAAACTGCAGGTTTTATTTTTCTATACCAAAAGAAAGTAGGGCTGGTTTCCCAGTACACAACTCCCAACTCCATGCTGAGGGGCGTAGATAAATTGAATAGGCAAGGTCTTTTTGCAAGGGTAGGGGAGTCCAAAACTAGATGGCAAAAGATTTAAGGTGAGAGGGAAAGGATTTACAAAGGACCTGAGGGGCAACCTTTTCACAGAGAGGGTGGTGCGTGTACGGAATTACAACATTTAAAAGACATTTGGACACGTGAATGAATAGGATAGGTTTAGAGGGATATGGCGGAGGTGGGTACTGCAGATGCTGGAGCTGAGAATCAAGATTAAAGGGATATGGGCTAAATGCAGGCAAATGGGACTAGTTCAGTTTAGGATACCTGGTTGGCAAGGACGAGTTGGCCTGAAGGGTCAGTTTCCATGCTATATGACTCTATGACTCTATGAAAGGAGACAGACAGTACTGATGAACTGTTGTTTTTGGTCTAAAGTAATGTACTGGTGGGTCGCCCCAGGGGTTGGAGCTATGTTTCCTGCAACATGTTATTCTCCTATAACACATGTTTCATCAACATGATTTGGCTGTAACGCGATTGGTGAATTGGGGAACAGTTTTTTTAAAAATGTGAACTCCCATTGACTATTACATGAGTCTGTGAGACCAGGAACAAAGGAACTTGAGAGGACGGAGTGGCTGCTAAGTGTGTGTAAAATCGATCTGCGACAACCTTTCTTACTATCAAACAGAAAACCTTATCAATTTATGAGGACCTAAGGAAAACAGATGAAAATCCTGCAGATGTGCTTGTCGTCAGTGCTAATAAAGGTTGGTTTTCTGGATTTAAGAGCCACTATACTTTTCAAAACCTGAAGTTGTCAGAACAGATGAGGAACGTGCACTGTCATTTCCTCCCATTGATTGAGGAAGAAGGCGACACCTTAGATCAAATCTTCAATTTGGACGAGACAGGTTTATACTGAAAGTGAATGTCATCCAGAACCTACGTTTCTAAGAATGAAGCACACCAGATTTTAGGTCACAAAGGATCATATGACTGCATTTTTAGCTGCCAATGCTAGTGGAGTCTTAAAGCTTAAGCCTGTGTTGGTGTACCACTCTGCCAACCTGCGAGCCTTGAAAGGTTACCTTAAGTCCACTTACAGTGACTACTTCAGGTCAAGCAAAAGAGGTTGGATGACGGGGCAATTTTTTTTCCTGACTATACTGTTGATGTATTCTCCTCATTCTGGACAATGCACCAAGCCATTCACGAACCATCGGTGAGCTTTCTAAAAACATCAAAGTACTATTTCTACCGCCGAACACAATCTCTTTCATTCAACCCATGGACCAGGGTGCATTCGCAACTTTTAAAGCTTATTATTTAAGACACACATTCAAGAAGCTGATTTCATTTACTGAGGGGAATAATGAGGATAGTGTTCTTCAATTTTGGGAAAACTTTAACATTAGGAATGCTATTGCCATCATTGTGGAGGCCTGGGGTGATGTCAGTGAGGATTGTCTGTATGTAGTTTGGTGGAAGCTTCTCTTAGATTTTCTTCATGACGTTAAAGGCATTGAACCATCAGAGGAGTCCCCAACAATCAAAGAACATTGTATCACTCTTGCAAAGCAAGTTGGATTTGAAGAAGTGGAGTTTAGGAATACAGTTGCCACTTCTCAAATCCAACTTGCTTTGTAAGAGCGACACAATGTTCTTTGATGTTGAGGAGTTGCTTGAGCCCCATTGTGAAGACTTCTCCACAGCTGATCACCAACAACTTGTTGTTGCGGGGGAAATTGAAGCTCGAGATGAAGACATTGAAGTCCAGGATGCAGCACCACAAGAACTTTCCACTTCTTTTTTTTCTTCAGTCCTGAAGGAAGTTGAGAAGCAATTGCAGCTCTTAGAAGACAATGACTACAATGCAAAATGCAGCAGGATCACTCTTCATGGCATAAAGACTTATCTAGTACCCTATGAACAGCTTCTTCATGAAAGAAGAAAGATGGCAAAGCAGAAAAGACTAGATGCCTTTTTTTTAGCCAAGCCCCCAAGAAAGAGTCTGAGGATGATGAACGACAGCCATCCACTTCAGGACTAAATATTTCCTTTTGTCGTAACCCTGCACCCAGAACTGTAAGTAATGATGATGCTGATGATGACCCTCATCCCCTGTCTTAATACAGTGCTGTAACTCAGCAAACTCAGAAACCCCCTTAAGTATTAAATTTACTGTATTATTTCATTAAAATATTTTATTTGAAAATTTATTTAGACTGTGCTATCATTTCTGTTAGGCTAACTACTATTTTTGTTACAATTTTTACTGATCTTATGCCTATGGGTAAAACATCCAACCATGCTTTACCCATGGGCTCTGTTATTTCTATTGCATGATTTTCTATGACACAAGGTCTCGTAGGAATGCAACTACATGTTATACCTGAACAAACTGTATTCTTAATCTATAGTAATGACCTAGACTTGGATGCATAGGCAGAATTTCAAAATTTGTGATTAGCACTAAGGTTGGAAGTATTGTGAATATAAGATTGATAATGAATTCTTCAAATGGGCATACACAAACGTGTGGAATGAACAGATAAATAGCAAATTAAATTTTATACAGAGAAATTTTCTTTTTCTTTTTCCAAGATGATCGAGGAAAGGCAATGTAAAATTAAGGATACAGTTCCAAAGGCCATGGAGAAGCGTGGCGACCTGAGGTCATATGTGCACAAAACATTAAAGGTACAGGGTAGGTTGTAAAAGTGATTAATAAACATAAGAATGGATGAAAAAGTATTAGGCGTAGACCCTGCCTCCAGTCTTGCCTGCTACTCTATTCAATACAATCTTTGCCTCCATCTTTGGCTTTAACTTTACTTCCCCATATCTCTTGATTCTCAGAGAGACCAAAAGTCTGTCAATTTCAGTGTTAGATCTATTCAACAATTCAATAAGTATCCACAATATTGTGGGGTAGAGAATTCCAAAGATTCCCTGCGAATTGTGTGAAGGAATTTCTCCTCATCTCAATCCAAAATGATCTATATCTGACTTTGACATTGGGTCCTTTTGTTCTAAATTCCACCACATTGTAAGGCATATGAGACTCTGGGCTTTATAAATAGAACACAAACAAGAGGAAATTATGAAAACTTGATTTAGAAAATATCTTGTCACTGCACTCCACAAAGCATGTGAAGGCATTAATGTGCAGAAAAGGTTCACAAGAAACTTTGCATGGATGAGTAATTTCATTTGTGTGCATGGATTGAGGAAGCTGAGTGATCTCGTTGGAGCAGAGAAGGTTCCTGGTTCAAACTCCTTACAATTTTAAATACCTTTATCAAATCTCCTCTTCTCCCATCTGCGCTGTTAAGATCCCTCAAAATCTTATGTTTCAATGAAATCACTTCTCACTCTTTGAAACTCCAACAGCTACAACCTAGCCTCTCTAACCTGTTGGCATTAGTGAACCACCCTCCCCATTCCAGTTATTCATCTAGTAGACATTTTCTGAACTGCCTCTAATGCATCTATATCCACTGGTACTCGCATGCTGCCTCACAGCACTAGGGACACATATTCAGTTCCATCCTCGAGTGACTGCCTATGTGGGGTTTGCATGTTCTCTCTGTCTCTGCATAGATTTCCTTCCACAGTCCAAAAATGTACTGGCTAAGTGGATCAGCCATGGGAAATGCAGGGATGCAGGGATGCGGCAGGTCTGGGTGGGATGTTCTGGGAGGGTCAGTGTGGGTTTGATGGACCAAAAGACCTACTTTCACACTGAAGGGATTCTTTAAATAAGGTGACCAATACTGTGTACCATACTCGAGTTATGGTCTCAGCTATGTCCTGTTTAACTAAAGCATAAGATCACAACTTTTGTATTCAATTTCCCACATAATAAATGATAACATTCTTTGCTTTCCTAATTACTTGCTGTACTTACATGCTAATCTTTTACAATTCATGCATGGAGACACTAGGTCCCTCTGCATTTCAGAGCTTTGCAATCTTTCATCTTTTAGATAATATGCTTAATTTTCAGCACTTCTGCCAAAATGGACAATTTCATACTTTACCACATTTTACTCAACATCTTTGACTTTTCATTTAATACTCCATTAATAACTCTGTAATTCAGAAGTAGCCTCAGTCCATTGTCAATTGTCAATTGCCATTTAAAAAAAACTCAGGAAGTCTGCTATCCTTACCTGTCTAGCCTACATGTGACTCCAGGTCCATGGAATTGTTTGTGGT
Organism: Chiloscyllium plagiosum; assembly: GCF_037043375.1. Lineage (NCBI taxonomy): Eukaryota > Metazoa > Chordata > Chondrichthyes > Orectolobiformes > Hemiscylliidae > Chiloscyllium > Chiloscyllium plagiosum. The sequence goes on from NW_028270140.1 coordinate 68,832,471, forward strand.
TCTTGACAGTCCCTGGTATTACTTAGAAAGCCATTCAGTTTATCTGACAACTACAATAGCAACAATTAATAAAACCAAAGTAACTATCCTGCATTGGTCTAGGTATCAGAAACAGTTTGACTCTGTTGAACCTGCTAAGTTCTTCTTACTAATACCTTGGAGTTTATGCTAAATTTTGAGTCCCACAGACTAATCAAACAACAGTCCATCATAGTCAGAGACATTGAATCATACTTTATAGACAATATCTCTCCATTCTCACCATCCATAGTATGTCCTGTTCTCCTGATCAAACAGAACCACTAGAGATGGGAGCATAATGACACACAGTCAAAAGGGAGTTGTCCTCAACATTGCGTCTGGGCGTAATGAAATTGGCATCAAAGTCTATGCTAACTGCCCGTACCTCCCCTCTCTCAGACCACCCAACAACTAATGAGTCTGTATACCTTGATATTGACTACCAATTAGGAGAAGCACTGAAGATGGTAAGGACACAAATTGAACTCTGGATGGGGTATTTCAATGTCCATTATCAACCATTACTGAATGTGTTGGATGATTCCGAAAGGACATAGCTGTTAGACTGGATCTCTGGCAGGTTGTAAGTGAATAAACAAGAAGAGAAAATGTATTTGACCTCAATCTAGTTAAAAAATAAAAGTGTTGGAGAAACTCAGCAGGTCTGGCAGCATCTGTGGAGTAAGGAATAGAGTCAACATTTTGAGTCCAGTATGACATTTTTCAGAACTCATCAGTTTAGTTGTTACAGAAGCATCTTCCATGAGAGTATTCAGAGGAATGACACCTCACAGTTCTTCACCTCACAGAAAACTAAGTCTCATCTCCATAATGAGGATATCCTCCATCATGTTGTGTGGCACTATTATTGGAAATTTGGGCCCTCTTTAAAACTGTGGTCTCTTAGTATTCCATATTCGGCATTTCCTGTGTAGTATGTGACCTTATCTAACTGTATTACAATAGTAACTAGCCCTCTACAAGCATGAACAAAAGATGCATTGGGTGCCACACCATCTTGTTATGAGTGCAGTGTTTTTGAAAATGAGAAGGTTTGTTCTTGGAAAGAATGAAAACTAACCTTCAAATGGAGGTGGGAATGGTATATTGATCATCCTGATATCATGAGTAGCTGCCCATGGTCATTGGCTGAGACGATTTCGACAGGTGATTGATACAACATAGATGGCCACCCCCAAAATAAGATATAGCAATAGGGATAGATGTGGAGAGATGAGAGAAAGGATCAAGGGGAATGGGACACAATTTTCTTAAGAGAAGACCAGGAGTTCCTCTAAATCACCCTAAGGAAAAAACAAAGAAAAGCTAAAGATACCACTTCAAAACCACCTCCCTCACAAAAAAAAGTCATGCATAATTTAGCAAGCTACTTTTGAGAAAGATTGTAAGTATTTTCTGCAAGAATAAACAAACAGAATTTGGTCATGCTTGAAATCACAGTATAATTTTTGATCTCAGTTTTAAAGCTATTATGAAAACATCTGATTAAACCGGACAGTAAAGTTTTTCCAGAGCCCCTAAATCAGATAGAATGGGATACTGCACTTAGAATATTGTGCACTTGGAGTATTGTCTTCAGTTTTGCTCACCATGCTATAGGAAGGATGTTATTAAACTGGAAAGAGAGCAGAAGAAATTTACAAGGATGTTGCAAGGGTTACACGGAGATGTTGGACAACCTAGACATTTTCTTTAGAGCACAGGAGACTGAGGGGGGAGCTTATAGAGGTTGTATGATCATGAGAGGCATGGATTGGGTGAATGTACTCAGTCTTTTTCCCAGGGTTGGGTAATTGAGGACTAGAGGCCATCAGCTTAATGTTAGGGAGGAAAGAATAAAAGGGAACCAGAAGAGCAACTTTTTTACGTAGAGGGTGGTATACATATGAAATGAGCTGTTAGTGGAAATGGTTGAGGTGGGTGCACTAACAACATTTAAAGGACATTTGGACAAATACATGGATAGGAAAAGGTTGGGAGTGTATGGGCCAAGTGCAGGGAAATGGGGTTAGCGTGGATGAATATTTTGGTCAGCATGGACCAGTCTGGGCCAAAGGGCCTGTCTCCATGCTGTAGGACTCTATGACATTGACTCTATAATAGAGAAAGGACAAAGTAACACAGCATCAAATGGGAAAGAGAATAATTCATCTAAATGTAGTTAGGTGGACTGTAAAGGAAAATGTCGATGAAATTAGTTATTAATAGCATTCTCTTGGAGATAATGTATGTCCTTGCCCATGAAGCTTTTCTTTAAGAGAACCAAATTGGATGATTTGGCTAGCATCCAGGAAATTGGGACCAAATGAGGAGGAAATGCATGCATCCCTGTGACCAAGCTTTTAATCTTTCAAAAATATCTCCTGGAAGTCAAGAATGCATGGCATGATTGTGGGATATTGATATACACATCCAGAAGTAATTGTTGTATCTGAAGTAACTAACAGGAGGGAATACATGGAGAAAATGCACTGAAAAACATTTCTCAGGTATGTATATATTTGATAAAATGGTTATTGTGTGAGAGAAAATATTTGAAATGATGAACATTTCTACCCTGATAATGGGATAAATTTTAAACAGATCTAGAAATTCAAGATTCAGTATTGTAGGTCATAAGTTGCAAAATATAGGATTTGACCACAATCTATAAGCTAATGGCCCAGTATACCTCCCACTCTAGAATTACCTTCAAGCCAGGGGATCAATATGCGGTGCAGGAGAACATGTCAAGAGCAACAACAGACATATTAAAAATTAGGTCTTAGACCTGGTGAAACTACAGAACAAGACTACTGCAACAGCAACAGCAAAAGTAGTATGCAATTGAAGGAACTGAGTAATTCACTGATAACTGCAGTCTTGCTACATCCAGTTGTGAAAGTGGTGAATAATTAAAAAACAAACTCGAGGACCATGCTCTGCACATATCCCCACACTCAGTGATAGGGGAGTCCAGCACACCAGTGCAAAAGCTATTAAAAATAGCTGAGAGCATTGAAAAGGCTATGAACCTTGACATCATGCTAGTAAATGGTGCTCAAGACCCAGCCATGCCCCTAGACAAGTTGTTCCAGTAAAGCTACAAACTTTCATCTATTTGGCAATGTAGGAGCATATTGCTGCAGATGTTGGAATTTGTCCAGAAAACAAAAAGTGCTCTGGAGATCTCAGCAGGTCAGGTAGTATCCATGGAGAGAAAGCATGCTAACATTTCGAGTCTAAATGATGTTATCTTGCTTTCTATCCATGGATGCTGCCTGATCCGCTGAGATCTCCAACATTTTTTGCTTTCAGTCATCTATGTGGCAGTGTAGAAAATTGCCTATGAATGTGCTGCCCACAACCGTCAGGACAAATCCAACATTGCCCATCTATCTTCATCTGTTTCAACAATGACTTTCCCTCCATCATGAGATCAGAAGTGAGGATGTTTACTGATGATTGTAGAATGTTCAGCACCATGCTTAACTCCTTAAATATTGAGGAGTCCATATGCAACATGACCTGGATAAAATTCAGGCTAGGGTTGTTAAGTTGCAAGTATCATTTGCACCACATAAGTGCCAGCCAATGATAATTTCTAACAAAAAGTAACCTAACCATCTCTCCTGTAACTTTCTCTTTCTTAATGGAATATACTTTATTGAGAGTTTCTTAATTGTGTGTCACTGTAGTTCTACCATGCTACCTATTATTCCTTTTATCCAGTTCACCTACGTCTTCAAAAATTTGCAATTCCCTTGTTAAAGCTGAAGACTTTGGTTTAGAATCCAATAGATAAATGCAGACTATTAACTTTGAAACTCTAATTGATTAATTTGAAAAGCTTAAACTTTGGGGTTGAGAGAAAAACAGTTAAAAATAAACCAGGATCCATTAAAGCAATCCCCAAAGACACCTCACATTAAAGTAGCCAAATTCACAGAAATATGCAAAGGATTTCTAAAGACTTGAACCGAAACAAGACAAAACACTTTAAAAATGCAAGGTTGCCTTCTAATGTCGAGGTGATAAAGCAAGAGAGTCATCCCCGGACAATGTGAAATCCGAGATCTCTTGAGCATAAGAACTACTGGAACAAAGACTTCAACACAAAACCTGCTATGCAAAGGGCAGGATTGAGCCACCTCCTCACGCTTCCCCAACTACATCAAAGGATCACAGGGGAACTCTGTATCGACCAATAAAATACTTTGTAAAAATGCATTGTCCCTATTATGGATCAATAACCAGTTTTGATACAGTTAACCTCCCTTCCTATGAGAAGCTGCGATTGTAAGCTTGTGGCTTTTACTACAGAGACATTCCCTATCATCAGCAACTTTCAGAAAATAAAATTCTCTTTCTCTCTGGAAGTTGTGCCTGATTGTGCAAAAAATGAGAAGTAAGGGAAACTGGCTGTGAACTGAGATCCTTATAATAACTGCAAAAGGTGCTACTACTAACTACATCCAAAAAAACAGCTTAGCAACATCAGTTTGATTCAAGAAAACCTAGTTGACTGGCTCCTTGGTGCTCACAGCAAAACATAGCTAACTACATTTTTAATTCGAAAAAGTGTAGTCAAGAACTTAAACCTTTGTTGTGATCAAACGAGGAAGATGAGTAAAGGGATGCCAGTTAACTTCTTCTCAACCCAACAGGTAGGAAGAAGGAGGAAGTTGGTCACCAGAATTTGTAATGGAAACCACAGACAATGGCAGTGGCCATTACCTTAAATTTCTGATCCATCGATGTTAGATGTCAACATGTAAGAGTCAACGGAAGAGTTAATAGAGGTGATGCTGAAGCAAGACGAAACATCATCATTTCCTTAAATGAAACTTGACATACTTTTGGATAATACCATGAGGGGAAGCAGGTTAGAGAAATAGAAGAGGGGCAGTGATGGATCATTGAGATATGCAACAACAATTTGTATTCATATTGTGTGTTTCAGGTATAAAACCTCTCAAAGCATGGCACATCACAGGAGCATTATAAAACAAAACATAACAGTGATCTGCATAAGAAAGCTAACAGTACAAGCACAGGAACAAAAAAACTATTGTAAGTGATTTTCTGGCTATGTTTGGATAGCTAGGAAGGTAAGTGGGTGAGTGAAAATCAAAGACATTGGTGGAAGATGGCATCATCAATTGTAATAAAGGCTGCAGATAGGTTGCAGTTTAAGGAGAGATAATTTAACACAGTCACATGGTTGACATACACATTTTAGAGTTATAAGAGGGATGGAATCTTAATTTGAGGGTTTCAAATATAGGGCAAAATTTTCCCAAGTTTTGCAAGCATTTTGTGGTTGTCTGAAAATGTGTCAAACGTCCAATTCTTACCCATAGAAAAAGACCCAACCCTCTGCATTGGGCACCTAAGTGGACACCAGAAGGCCTTCATCCTGGCTGAGGACCCAATGACCGAGAATTGCACAGTCCAGAAGCTATAATACCTGCCACTGCCATGGAGGCAGCCATGGCTGCTGTTAGTACACCATCACTCAGAGTGACAGGATCAAGAAGCAAACCATTAAAAAGTTGTTGATGGGGGCAGGAGGTCTCATGGGATGAGAACCATGAGGAGAATGGTGGTCATAGAGAATAGAAGAAAGGGCATGGAGGTCTGTCAGTGGTCATATACTACCCATTTGTTTATGCCCTAATCATGCAAAAATAATTGCAGAGTGAGAGACCCTGCTCCATTTGACAGACAACATACACAGGTTTACCAGTCAGATAGACCCACCTATCAGTTGTCATGTCTGGCACTGCAAAAATTGCATCCCAAGCAGAAAGTGGTCCTTTAGTGGTTGTTAATTGGCCACTTAGGGATCCTAAGTGGATGCAGGGTGGGAAAATCGGCTATGAGCTTACCCTCTCAGATCTTAATTTTGTGAAAGCAGGAAGGCATTGGGTGTAGGTCCCATTGAAAACCAGCTCATTTTTCAGACTGGTACAGTTGAGAACAGAAGCGAGTCAAACAGTCAGGGCAGGCAGGGACAAGGTAGGACTCATAAATTAAACTGCATTTATTTCAATGCAAGGGGCCTAACAGGGAAGGCAGATGAACTCAAGGCATAGTTAGGAACATGGGACTGGGATATCATAGCAATTACAGAAACATGGCTCAGGGATGGGCAAGACTGGCAGCTTAATGTTCCAGGATACAAATGCTACAGGAAGGATAGAAAGGGAGGCAAAAGAGGAGGGGAGTGGCATTTTTGATAAGGGATAGCATTACAGCTGTGCTGAGGGAGGATATTCCCAGAAATACATCCAGGGAAGTTATTTGGGTGGAACTGAGAAATAAGAAAGGGATGATCACCTTATTGGGATTGTATTATAGACCCCCTAATAGTCAGAGGGAAATTGAGAAACAAACTTGTAAGGAGATTTCAGCTATCTGTAAGAATAATACGGTGGTTATGATAGGGGATTTTAACTTTCCAAACATCGACAATGACTGCCATAGTGTTACAGGTTTAGTTGGAGAGGATTTGCTTAAGTGCGTACAGGACAATTTTCTGATTCAGTATGTGGATGTACCTACTAGAGAGGGTGCAAAACCTGACCTACTCTTGGGAAATAAAGCAGGGCAGGTGACTGAGGTGTCAGTGGGGGAGTACTTTGGGACCAGCGACCATAATTCTATTTGTTTTAAAATCGTGATGGAAAATGTTAGACCAGATCTAAAAGTTGAAGTTCTAAATTGGAGAAAGGCCAATTTTGACGGTATTAGGCAAGAACTTTCGAAAGCTGATTGGAGGAGATGTTCGCAGATAAAGGGACGGCTGGAAAATCGGAGGCCTTCAGAAATGAGAAAACAAGAATCCAGAGAAAGTATATTCCTGTCAGGGTGAAAGGGAAGGCTGGTAGGTATAGGGAATGCTGGATGACTAAAGAAATTGAGGGTTCAGTTAAGAAAAAGAAGGAAGCATATGTCAGGTATAGACAGGATAGATCGAGTAAATCCTTAGAAGAGTATAAAGGCAATAGGAGTATACTTAAGAGGAAATCAGGAGGGCAGAAAGGGGACATGAGATAGCTTTGGCAAATAGAATTAAGGAGAATCCAAAGGGTTTTTACAAATATATTAAGGACAAAAGGGTAACTAGGGAGAGAATAGGGCCCCTCAAAGATCAGCAAGGCGGCCTTTGCGTGGAGCCACAGAAAATGGGGGAGATACTAAATGAATATTTTGCATCAGTATTTACTGTGGAAAAGGATATGGAAGATATAGACTGTAGGGAAATAGATGGTGACATCTTGCAAAATGTCCAGATTACAGAGGAGGAAGTGCTGGATGTCTTGAAATGGTTAAAGGTGGATAAATCCCCAGGACCTGATGAGGTATACCTGAGAACTCTGTGGGAAGCTCGAGAAGTGATTGCTGGGCCTCTTGCTGAGATATTTGTATCATCGATAGTCACAGGTGAGGTGCCGGAAGACTGGAGGTTGGCAAACGTGGTGCCACTGTTTAAGAAGGGCAGTAAAGACAAGCCAGGGAACTATAACTCGGTGAGCCTGACCTCGGTGGTGGGCAAGTTGTTGGAGGGAATCCTGAGGGACAGGATGTACATGTATTTGGAAAGACAAGGACTGATTCGGGATAGTCAACAGGGCTTTGTGCGCGGGAAATCATGTCTCACAAACTTGATTGAGTTTTTTGAAGAAGTAACAAAGAAGATTGATGAGGGCAGAGCAGTAGATGTGATCTATGTGGACTTCAGTAAGGCTTTTGACAATGTTCCCCATGGGAGACTGATTAGCAAGGTTAGATCTCATGGAATAAAAGGATACAGAACTGGCTCAAAGGTAGAAGACAGAGGATAGTGGTGGAGGGTTGTTTTTCAGACTGGAGGCCTGTGACCAGTGGAGTGCCACAAGAATCGGTGCTGGGTCTTCTATTTTTTGTCTTTTACATAAATGATTTGGATGCGAGCATAAGAGGTACAGTTAGTAACTTTGCAGATGACACCAAAATTGGAGGTGTAGTGGACAGCAAAGAGGGTTACCTCAGATTACAACAGGATCTGGACCAGATGGGCCAATGGGCTGAGAAGTGGCAGATGGAGTTTAATTCAGATAAATGTGAGGTGCTGCATTTTGGGAAAGCAATCTTAGCAGGACTTGTAAACTTAATGGTAAGGTCCTAGGGAGTGTTGCTGAACAAAGAGACCTTGGAGTGCAGGTTCATAGCTCCTTGAAAGTGAAGTCGCAGGTAGATAGGATAGTGAAGAAAGCGTTTGGTATGCTTTCCTTTATTGGTCAGAGTATTGAGTACAGGAGTTGAGAGGTCATGTTGCGGCTGTACAGGACATTGGTTAGGCCACTGTTGGAATATTGCATGCAATTCTGGTCTCCTTCCTATCAGAAAGATGTTGTGAAACTTGAAAGGGTTCAGAAAAGATTTACAATGGTGTTGCCAGGGTTGGAGGATTTGAGCTATAGGGAGAGGCTGAACAGACTGGGGCTGTTTTCCCTGGAGCGTCGGAGGCTGAGGGGTGACCTTATAGAGGTTTACAAAATTATAAGGGGCATGGATAGGGTAAATAGACAAAGTCTTTTCCCTGGGATCGGGGAGTCCAGAACTAGACGGCATAGGTTTAGGGTGTGAGGGGAAAGATATAAAAGAGACCTAAGCGGCAACTTTTTCACACAGATGGTGTTATGTGTGTGGAATGAGCTGCCAGAGGATGTGGTGGAGGCTGGTACAATTGCAATATTTAAGAGGCATTTGGATGGGTATATGAATAGGAAGGGTTTGGAGGAATATGGGCCTGGTGCTGGCAAGTGGGACTAGATTGGTTTGGGATATCGAGTCGGTGTGGACAGGTTGGACTGAAGGGTCTGTTTCCATGCTGTACATCTCTATGACTCTAAGTAGCATTTTTTTCAATGCTTTTCCTATCTCCCCAAAGGTTTTATTGTAATGCATGGGTTTGGAAGGAGAAAGTAGTGTGCTGGGGATCCCCTAAGCGAAAATAGTGTGCTGGGTTAGACTGGAATAGAGGTCCCCTAGGAGAAAGTGAGGATTGCAGATTCTGGAGATCAGAGTCAAAAAGAGTGACACTGGAAAAGCACAGCCGGTCAGGCAGCATCTGAGGAGCAGGGGAGTCGACGTTTCGAGCATAAGCTCTTCATAAAGCATAAGCTCTTCTTCATTCCCAATGAAGAGCTTATGCTCGAAACGTCAACTCTCCTGCTCCTCGGATGCTGCCTGACCGGCTGTGCTTTTCCAGCACCACATTTTTTGACTCTGTCTGGAATAGGGGTCCTTCAGCCATAACCATTAATAAGTTGCTTTGCAGTGTTCATAAGTCATACATGAAAGTTAGTAACGGGTTAATGTGTGACTCTGCAACCAGCAACATTCTTGTCAATTCAAAGCATGAATGAAATGAAAGGTAAACTGGACAGGAAAGAGGGTTTGAGCAACATGAATAAAGGGAAACAGAAATTGGTTTTGTACTGAGTACAAACCATCCAACTGAATGCAAAAGATGTTTTAACAGCTGGCACACTGAGAAAAATACCTAATTAACACAGTAGCATCAAAAAAACAAAATTTTCTTTAATCTTTCTGTTAATTCCCTTAGGCTCAAATTAGATAGCTGAATACTAATTTGGTGTTAACTCATTTATTTTAAATGGGCTAACACTTTTGGTAAAAAAAAATCAGGGAGATGCATTAAACATTCATACAGCAGTATTTCACAGTTTAATTTCACGTTTTTACCTTCACAGCTTTCTTTTCCCCAGACATTTTCCTATTTTCATCACAAAACAGTCACACTGTTGATTGTTAATGTTATTGTAACTTCTTCCTCTGAAACAATAGTTTAATCGTGATGGATAAAGTTTATTTATTATTATCTTGGCTGTGTGTAAAATAAAAGCCTGCAATAGTTGTTGTGGTAAGAAAAGTATCCCAGTGTGGCTAAGTATTAAGGAATGACAATCTTTCTGGAGAGGTTACACAAAGGTCAGAATGTCTGTGGTAAATAAATAGTGAGGTTAACCTGAAGTGTTTATTAAGAGGTTGAAGTTATTATTGTTCAATGTGGCTAGTGTGTGCTGAGTATGCACTATCATGCTATGCCAACTCTTCAACGTTCACTGACACCATTGCAGATAAAATTTGAATCAACAGAGGACAGAAACATTGACCTAAGTTTCTGCGACAATGTACCAATATTGTCAGAGCTATTTATCCACCTCAAATAAGCTGGAATTTTCAAATGCGTACTAGATCCCATACAAATCAGTTTTCTCCATCCACTGCATTAGTTTAAACACCCCACCCACAGGCCATCCAGATTACATAAATAACGGCGGCAATTTTCTGTTAATTTCACCCTGTTGCATGGCTTCAGTGAGGCTTAAATAACTAAGGTTATTTCAGGTATATGTGCCTTATAAAAACAACTGAATGTACTTTCCTTATGTTGGTAACTAACTAATGTACACCAAGGTAACTAGTAAACAGTTCTTCGAGGATTTTTGGGCAGAAGGATGCTGCCTCCAGCCCCTTGTTTTGACTAGGTTGGAGAACCCACTTAGTTTGCACTGGTAGAGGATCATCTACTGCTGAGTTTTAACAAGAAAAGGTTCTTGCCTCAAACAAAATGTAGTTTATTGAATGATAAAAATTAGGTACAAGTTACTAAGAAAAAATAGTGATACAATGAGTTTAATTTACTCTGTGGATATTTGTCAGCCCTCCATAAGACCTTAAAATCGAGCAGTTTAGAAGCTTCACAATTCTCCCAGAAGATCTTCCTTCAGATTTAGAAGATTGTAAGGATTTGGCTTGCTGAGTTTGGTTTTATTCTTGACCCTGCATGGTCCACGAGGACCCTCTCTGCTGGAGGACATTTTATTTCTTAGATGTCTTTTATTAAGAATGGCATTCCTGTTAAACCAGGTAGTCAATCCATTACCTTATTAGAGGATATTTAATCACCTGCATTTCTGTCACAGAAGACCACTTCTGCACTGAAACAGATAGTTGTCCCATAGTAGTATCTGAGAAATTTATAGACCTTTAATCTCACGCATTTCCACCATGGAAGGTGGCTACTCAATAGAAACAAGTACTTCCTTGTACTAGTCTGGAACTCTGAGTCACTACTTCCTGTTATGTTACCATGTCTTGAGTCTGTGGAAACTGATGTGGCTTCAATGGAGTCGTAAGCTGCTGCTTCTCCTGCTCCTTGGATGCTGCCTGACCTACTGCCCTTTTCCAGCAACACAATTTTCAGCTCTGATCTCCAGCATCTGCAGTCCTCACTTTCTCCATCTTCATTTTATGTCAGCAAAGCTTTACTTTAAATCAATTTTGTGAACTCTTTCCTTCAACTGGTTGATTCATTTATCCTCTATGATTACCCTTCTGGTGAATTCAAAATGTTCACATCCTCAGTTGCGCTACTTGAGGAATGCTGCTGATTTAGCTCTGTCAGTGAATTGATGATTCTTCTTTGGAAGATTAAAAATTCACATATTCCTTTTGAACCTGTGCCATTTCATCAGCCATTTTTTTTTCATAGGTGATAGGACAGTTTTCCACTTCTGACATTCATGAATAATTGCAAACTTCACAATGAGCTTTGAGATTTTCAATTTCTCTCGAGATCTTGACATTGCAAACTACAGCTTCCAGCAGACCCTGTGCCACCAGGCCTCATCTCAAGACAGGACTGTAAATGACCACAGGGATTTTGGTGGGAGTGTTTGCAAGTGGAAAGGTGCAAGAGCTACTGTTAACCTCAGAGATTTCTCACATCAATCTTCTGGCTAAATTTAAGCACTGTCAATATTCTTTTTTTATGCAGGAAATTACCTATAAACTTTTGCAATCAAGTTGGCAATCCTCCCAGATAGCATGTGGCTTATCAGCTGTCTCCAAGTCAATGCTGCTAGCAAACCTTGAAAGATAATTTGGGGGCATTTAAAAACTAGTCTTTTGACCTCATTTTGTTTGAACTCTTGTTGTTATGTGTTCAGAATATCTGCGTTGTGGGACAGTGCTTTGGAGGTGGGATGTTTTGGTTCTATTGGAATTGCTGATGATTTAAAAAGCTAATTTACATATTTAAAATATAAATAAGTCACTAATGTGTAAAAATACCAAACCCTTACATAGCACAGTGCCCAGAGTTTGATAATAAAACTTGTGTTCTGAGGTCAACAATAAGATTGTAAGATCTTATACTCCACAACCACCTGATGAAGGAACAGTGCTCCGAAAGCTAGTGCTTCTGATTAAACCTGTTAGACTATAACCTGGTGTTGTGTGATTCTTAACTTTGTACACCCCAGTCCAACACCGGCATCTCCAAATCATTTTGTACCAAAATCACCAAACTTGTGGCGTTTTCTAACAAGTGATTGTTGATAGCAATTTCTAAGTGTGAATTACAGGATGTTGGTGAAGCCGCTTTTAGAGTACTGTGTATAGTTCTGGCCACCTTGCTGTAGAAAAGATATTATTAAACTTGACAGGGTGCAGAAAAGATTTACAAGGATGTTAATGGGACTGGAGAGTTTGAATTATAAGAACAGGATGGATAGACTGGAATGCAGGAGGTTGAGAGGTGACCTTATAGAAGTTTATAAAATCATGAGCAGCATGGGTAAGGTGAACAGCAAAGGTATTTTCCCCAGGACAGGGGAGTTCAAAACTAGAGGACATAATTTTAAGGTGAGATGTGAAAGATTTAAGAGGGACTTGAGGAGTATTTTTTTTCAGAGAGGATGGTTCATATGTGGAATGAACCGTTAGAGGAAGTGGCAGATGCAGTGCATTTAAAACATTTACAAAACATTTGGACAGGTACATGGTTAGAAAAGGGTTAGAGGGATATGGGCTAAATGCAGACAAATGGGACGAGCTTAGTTTGGAAAATTTGGTCAACATGGGTCTGTTTCCATTCTGTATGACTTTATGACTTTATCCCTGGCCATCATGCCACTGACTGAGCCCTGGCTGTGCACACAAAGAATTTCAAATTGTATACTTTCTAGCACATACTCCCAAAGGGAAGTTGGAATAACTGGCCTTCTTTCATGCAATAATAAGTCAGCTATGATTGTGAAACATTTTTGATGATCAAAGTACGTATTTTCAGCCAACTCACTAAATTTATGGTTTGGCCATCCTTCAGCACAATGGCAACATAATCTTCATCAGTCTTTTGATCTTGTTGAAGTTAGTTGAGTTTGTTTTGGCTTGCTGGCAACTGGTTCATCTCAGCTATGTGAAACATTTCTATTATGCCATCATAGTTAATCTCAATAGATTCTTTCTGCTTTTTGTCTTCCACCATGAGTTGAGGAAATCCAATAAAATCTTCTACCAGTTGTTGCATTGCTAAATTTTGCTTGACTAATATCACTTGAATTGTATTGGCGTAACTTGGTTTCTTTTAAATTGTTCATTGTTTATTGGAACTAGTTAAACATCTCTGCTACTTAAGGATGTGAGAATGAGATATGCATGGAGGCTGAAAGGTGAGAAGTGTTAATTATAAATCACTTATATTCTCAACAGTCCTATACTCTTTATGTCACAGAGTGATTTGCAATATACATTTAATCTTGAAAGTTATGCCATTTGAACCATGTAGTCTTATCTCTGTATGCATAACTTCTGTTTCTTCAGCTAAAGTAATTTGATGAAACAGTTATATGTCTATCTGATAAAACAGTGACACTTGCTCCTGTATTAAGATAAAGCTAATAAGATGTCTATTGACATAAACCCACTTTGACAAACTCAAGTTGATTAAATCACCGATTCCTGCTAGTAAATACAATGGATATCTTTTCTAAACTCATGAGGGGCATAGGTAAGGTGAATAGCAAAAGTCTTCTCCCCAGGATAGGGGAGTTAAAAACTACAGGGCATAATTTTAAGGTGAGATGAGCAAGATTTAAAAGGGACTTGAGTGGTTGGTGATTCTATCATATTAGTATCTTTGAGCAGTTGTTTGACATTTTGCTACTCTATAGTTGTATTCTACTTGTACTCATCTTCTAGATGTGATATATAATTTTACAAATGTACCATTCTTTTGTCATAGCTGGGTACTATGTATGTTTCTAGGGCCATTTAATTACTCAACTTTTATACAAATTCTTAGTACCTCCTGTGGGGTGTATCATGACACGTTAGCATGACACGTGACTCTTTAGAATGTTAATATATGATAAAATGGTCCATTGCTGACCTGTGATGGGTGCAGCTCCAACAAAACTCAAGAAGATTGATATCATCCATGCCAAAGCAGCCCACATGACTGGCATCACATCCACAAAAGTCCGTTCCCTCCAACACTGATCTCAGCAGAAGCACTCTGTACTATCTGCTTTGCTGTACTATCTGCAAGATGCACTACAGAAATTCACCAAAGATCCTTAGACAGCACTTTCCAAACCCATGACCACTTCTGTCCAGAAAGACAAAGACAGAATATACATAGGAACATGACTAATTGCAAGTTCCCCTCCCAAGTCCCTCACCATCCTGACTTGGAAATATATCACTGTTCCATCACTGTCACTGTGTCAAATCCTGGAATTCCCTCCCTAAGGGCATTGTGGGTCAGCCTACAGTAAGTAGACTTGTTCAAGGAGGCAGCTCACCATCACCTCCTCAAGGGCAGCTAGGAATGTGCACTTTATGCTAGCCAGCTAAGGATTCTCAAATCCACAAATGAATTAAAAACATATGTTTGTCATCCTCCTCTCAGGATTTGTCTGTGATTTTGCCAGGGTTTCTGCTTTGAAGACCATCTGAATAACTTTCTCCAAAGTCAAGTCTCTTTTAGACTGTAATAAACCTGCCAAAGACACATAATAGTTCTAACAACAATTCTGTCTTATGAATTCTGATTTCAAAGTAGAACAATGGTTTAAAGTATGAATCTCCAATTCTTACCATGTCTCAAATGTCTCGTAAGTAGATTCTACCTACTTTAGCTTTTAAATTGTTCCTTTTGTTACTTTACTTTTTTGTGACTTTCACAGTGTTACAAGCATGGTATAAAGTATGTCTTGATTCCCCAACTGTAGCCAGGCCTGTTGGTGTTTGATTGCTATGGCAGCAACACTCAGTGTGACTTGCATACTTTTTTTAGCTTTATCAGTGGAAATTTTGCACCATTAATTTAAAGATGTTCCCCTTACCAAACAGGGACTTTTAACTTTACTCTTAGAGCTCCAATGCATTAACTACCTAGATGATTTTCTAATACCCCTCAACATCCATGCTTCTTTTTGTGAAATCGATAATTGACAGATTTCAATTGATATGATTTAATTTATTATTGTCAGATGTACTCTGTACAGCGAAAAGTTTTGTTTTGTGTAGAGTATAGGCAGATCATAATATACAAAGTTCGTATGGTGCTTGAACAGAGCAAGAAATACTAAGTTACAGTTGCAGAAAAGATGTACAAAAAGCAAGATTAACATTAGTCATTAGTCTTTAAATCCTTTCTATTCCACTGTTTCTTTCATGATTTTTACCAGGTCTGAAGCTTTAGCCTGGAAAGCTGTTTTTTCCTTGCTAGTCTTATCATCAGTTCCTTCTGATTGCTTGTTTGTTCAAGCACTCTTAGATACTGACTGTATGAACAATTCTTAAAGCAGTAAGGTCTTTAAAGATATAAACTTAATTGGTCTTCCAGAAATTTCATCTCGTGGCTCTTTTCACTGTTCTACCTTGTGCTACGTTAGCAACAATACGCTCTGCTGGTCACCATGGGGACTTTGCAGGTAGAAGAATACTGCCACTAACTTTATTCCTTGACTAGGTCTAAGGGCTTAATTAGTTAACAGTGCTAGAGAATTGACTATAGTTTCATCTTAGCAGGAAGAGGGTCTTGTCTGGTTTACTGTTGATATAACTGCACAGAAGCCGATATCCGGTCACCAAGTCACCCTTTATTCACACATGCATACTACATGACTAATTAGCTCAAAGCCAGTCCCCTAGAATGAGGAAATCTCCTTAATATCCTGTTTATTTACTAGTTTGTTTCTCTCTCTTTATTAGGAGACTCTCTGATCCTCCTGTTTATGTTTTTTTCCACTGCACAGTAGTAGTGCTTTTTAAAAAAATTATATTTTAGGAGACTGACTGAATCTAATAGGGTCATAGAGTCATAGAAATGTACAGCACGGAAACAGACCCTTCAGTCCAACTCATTCATGCCGACCAGATATCCTAAATAAATCTATTCCCATTTACCAGCATTTGGCCCATATCCCTCTAAACCCTTCATATTCATATAACCATCAGATATATTTTAAATGTTGTTATTGTATCACTTCCTCTGAACGGATCATTCCATACACACAACACCCTTTGCATGAAAAAGTTGCCCCTTAGGTCCCTTTTAAATCTTTCCCCTCTCACCTAAAACCATTGCCCACTAATTCTGGACTCCTCCGTCCAAGGGAAAAGATATTGTCTATTTACTGTATCCATGCCCCTCATGATTTTATAAACCTCTATAAGGTTAGCCCTCAGCTTCTGATGCTCCAGCGAATATAGCCCCAGTCTACTCAGCCTCTCCCTATCGCTCAAATCTGCCGATCCTGCCAACATTCTTGTAAATCTTTTCTGAACCCTTTCAAGTTTCACAACATCTTTCCAATAGGAAGGAGACCAGAATTACATGCAATATTCCAACAGTGGCCGAACCAATGTCCTGTACAGCTGCAACATAACTTCTGTGGCAATGAATTTCATAGATTTATCGCTCTCTGGCTGAAGAAGTTTCTCCTTATTTCCGTTCTAAAAGGTCTTCCCCTTACTCTAATGCTGCGCCCTTGGTCCTAGTCTCTCTTTCCAATGGAAACATCTACTCTGTCCAGGTCATTCAGTATTCTGTATGTTTCAATCAGATCCCCCCTCATCCTTCTAAACTCCATTGGCCCAGAGTCCTCAAACATTCCCCATATGTTAGGTTTTTCATTTCTGGGACCATTCTTGTAACCTCCTCTGAACACACTCCAAGACAAATACATCCTTCCTGAGATATGAGGCCCAAAACTGCAAACAATACTCCAATTGTGGTCTGACCAGAGCCTTATAGAGCCTCAGAAGTACATCCCTGCTTTTATATTCAAGATATCTGGTCCCTCCTTCTCTGTAATATGGATATTTTTCAAGATATCACTATTTATTTTCGTACATTCTGTATCTTCCATGTCCCTCTCCATAGCAAATACTGATGCAAAATACATCATTTAGTATCTCCCCCATCTTCTACGATTCCACACATAGGCGGCCTGCTGATCTTTAAGGGGTCTTATTCTCCTGCTAGTTACCCTTTTGTCTTTAATGTATTTGTAATGATTCTCCTAAACCTTGTTTGCTAAAGACATCACATGTCCACTTTTTGCCCTCTGATACTCCTACTGCCTGAATATTCTTCTAGGGATTCACTCAGTCTCTGGTGTTTATACTTGACATATGCTTCCTTCTTAACCTTAACCAAAACCTCAATTTATCTAGTTATCCAGCATTCGCTACACTTACCAGCCTTATCCTTCACTCTAACAGGAACATGCTGTCTCTGGACTCTCATTATCTCATTTTTGAAGGATTCCCAATTTCCAGCCATCCCTTTACCTGCAAACATCCCCCCTCCCCCATCAACTTTTGAAAGTTCTTGCCTAATACCATCAAATGAGCCTTCCTCCAATTTAGAACTTCATCTTCTAGAACTGGTCCATCCCTTTCCATCACTATTTTAAGACTAATAGAATTATGGTCACTGGCCCCAAAGTGCTCCCCCATTGACATCTCAGTCACTTCCCCAGCTTTATTTCTGAAGAGTACGTCAAGGTTTGCACCTTCTGTAATAGGTACATCCAAATATAGAATCAGTAAGTTTTCTTCTACACACTTGACAAATTCCTCTCCTTCCAAGCCCTTAACTCTATGGCTGTCCCAGTCTATGTCTGGAAAGTTAAAATCCCTTACTATTGGCACCCTTTTATCTGTATAGGTAACTGAAATCTCCTTACAAATTTATTTCTCAATTTCCAGCTAACTCTAGGGGTGTCTATAGTACAATCCCAATAAGATGATTATACCTTTCTTATTTCTTAGTTCCTTCCAAATAGCTTCCCTGGACATATTCCCAGGAATATCTTCCTCATGCACAGCCATAATGTTATCCCTAATCAAAAACACCACTCCCCCTCCTCTAATAGCACCCCCAGCCTTTCTATTCTTCGAATAGCATTTGTATCCTGGAACATTAAGCTGCCAGTCCACTCCATCCCTGAGTCACATCTCTATAATTGCTATGATATCCTATTATTCCCAACCATGCCTTGAGTTCCTCTGCCTTCCCTATAAGGCCTTTTGCATTGAAATAAATACAGTTTATCAGTCCTACATTGTTCTCTGCTTTGTTCCTACCTGCCTTGACTGTTTGACTTGTTCCCTTTCCCAACTCTACCAGTCTCAGGCTGATCTCTTTCCTCTTTATCTCCCTGGGTCCCACCATCTACCTTATTAGTTTAAATCCTCCTGAGCAGCTCTAGCAAATCTCCCTGCCAGTATATTAATCCCCTTCCAATTCAGGTGCAATCCATCCTTCCTGTACAGATCACGTCTACCCCAGAAGAGATTCCAATTATCCAAAAATGTGAACCCTTCTCCCCTACACCAGATCCTCAGCCTCTGCTCTATCCTCCTATTCCTACCCTCACTAGCTCATAGCACTGGGAGTAATCCAGATATTACTACCTTTGAGGGCCTCCTTTTTAAATTCCTGTCTAACTTCCTATATTCTCTCCTCAGAATCTTGTCCTTTTCTCTGCCTATCTCATTAGTTTTAATGTGTACAATGACCTCCTCTGGTCCCACTCCCCTTTGAGAATATTTTGCACCCTCTCTGAGCTATCCTTGATGCTGGCACCAGGGAGGAACACACCAATCTGATGTCTCACTGTCATTTACAGAAACATCTGTTTGTGCCTCTGACTATAGAGTCTCCCATCACAATCAATCACTTGGAACCCGATGTACCCCTCATTACATTAGAGCCAGTCTCAGTACCAGAAACCTGTCAGTGCTACATTCTCCTGAGAGTCCATCAGCGCCCCACATTTTCCAAACAGCATACTTTCTTGAGATGGGAATAGCCACAGGAGACTCCTGCACTGTCTGCCTCCCTCTCCTACCTTTCCTGGAGACAACCCATTTACCTGTATCTATGATTTATATCCTTTCCTGCAACTGCCATCCATCACACCACCACCCCCAGCTCCTGTAAATTCCTCATTGTCTCTAATTGCTGCTCCAACTGATCCATGCGTTCTGATAGGATTCGCAACCAAACATACTTCCTGCCGACATCATCATCATCAGTAATGTGGAAAACCTCCCTAACCTCCCACATCCAGTAGGAAGAGTTCATCACTGTACTATAGGCCACCTTTGCAGCTTAACAATCTACAGGTCCAGAAAATAGTACAGTCTTACTGCTCTAAAAACACTGCTCCAGGCTAATGTAGTACGTATGTTCTTATATTTTTAATGTTTAATCAAAAGACAGATCTCAATAAAATCATATAATCAAAAAAAAACAGACTCTACTCACTATTGTAAATTTACAAAAGAAAAACAGTAAGGTTATTCTTTAAAAATAGCCATTTAGCTGCTCCCTCCTGTGAGCTTCCCCACACAGATTTCTCCAAGGTCAACTGTGAATTTCGCTGTCTGTTTATTTTCCTTTAACAAACTCTGATGTCCAGAATTACTTGAAACCGCAGAGGCAGTCAGCTGTGCAGGTTCACTGCTGGGCCAGACAGTTGTGCAGGTTTATTTCTCTGTTTGTTTCACTTCCCATGTGATTATCACCTTTGTCTCTCTTTCTCCTTTTTAAAGTGCTCTTTTTGGATTTTATTTTCCCCATAGTTCCAAAACAATGCAATAGCTTATAAAACAATAATTAGTGCTCCTAAATTCAAGGAAATCAGCTCCAACACTTAAAATATCTCAAAGAAAGGAGCAGCTCCTGTTTATATCTGTTAGCCAGGGCTTGCTGATTGGCCGAGGCTGACAACCCCAATCAAGGATCTCATAGTGAATGAGATCCATCTGGCCCTGTTTCCAATCACTACAACTGGCATGATAATGGACATGTACAAGTTATATTACGAACATTGAAGCTTAGGAATAGGAGTAGGCCATTCAGTCTGAAAAGACTTCTTCACCATTCAATCAGATCATGGCTGACCAACGATCTCAACACCATTTTTCCACACTATCCCCACACATCTTGATGCCATTAGTCTCCAGAAATTTGTAGATTTGTGTTTTGAACAATCTCAGTAATTACATTTTGAAAATATTGGTGGGGACAGAGAATTCCAATAATTAAATCTTTTAAGAGGGACAGGACTGACAAATCATTATTATGGGGTTTTATTGTTTTAGATGAGATAGTGAGGAGTAGAAGAGGTTTGAGTTATACAGAAAAGCTGGATAGGCTGGGAGGTTATTTCACTGGAGCATAGGAGTTTGAGAGGTGACCTTATAGAGTTTTATGAAATCATGAAGGGTATAGATAGGGTTAATGGTAGGTATATTTTCCATAGGATGGGGAATTTCAAGACTAAGGGGTATATTTTTAAAGTGAGAGGAGAGAGATTTAAAAAAGACATGGGGGCCATTTTTATGTATAGAGGGTTGTTCACGTGGAATGAACTTTGAGAGGATGTGGTGGATGCGGGCACAGTTACAACATTTAAAAGGCACTTAGATAAGGACATGAATAGGGAAAGTTTGGAAGGATGTGGGGCAAGAACAGCAGGTGTGGCTAGTTTAATCCAGTTCATTCTCTGCATGGACTGATTGGACTGAAGGGTCTGTTTCTGTGCTGTATGGCTCTATGGCTTAATATTAACAAGAAAAGACAGTAACTAAAGATAAACTATTTCCAGTGGTTGTGGATCCTAGCACTAAGGGGAATAGTCTGAGAATAGTCTTAGGGCCAGATCATTCAGGACAGATGTTAGGAAGCACCTTTTCACACAAAGAATGTAGAGGTTTGGAACTCTCTTTCACAAACAGCAATTGATGTTCATTTTAAATCCGAGATAGATAATATTTTGTTCAGCAAAGGTATTAAGGAATATGAGCCAAAGGCATGTATATGGAGTCAGGCCACAGATCAGCCATAAACATCGAATGGTAGAACAGATTCAAGGGGCTCAGTGGTCTACTCCTGCTCTGATGTCTCTATGATGCTCCAGTTATGTCATTCCACAGATATTGCCTTCTCCCTGCATGTCACTATGGTAAAAACAGCAGTCCTCACTATCTTTGAGTTTATCTTCATTTCATTCCATTAGATTTTAAAAGTGGTAACTGCTATATCCTTTCCACAACCTCTTACTATCTTTTAAGCATGTAAGATTCTCAACCTAATAGGAGAATTATGATGATCAAATTACAAAATTTCTGATTTTAGCTTATTTACTCAACTTTGCACTTCTGATACTCTCCTGCACATGGGTCCTGAGGCTTCACCCAACCCTCTCAGCTATTCAACTGAGCATGCTAGGATCTTTTAAAAGTGTACAACATATTGCAAAGATCACAGGCAGCCAAGATTTTGCAAACAGAAATCACTGCAATATAGCTGACAAGTAGATTTCACTTAGTGTAGAAGCAATAAGTCCCTCTTTTGCAAATGTAGTTCGGGAGGAAATAATAACTGTTCAATCTAATATCGTAGAATGGTTATGTGCAAAGGCAATGATATTTAGTATTTTGTGTGCATGCAGATTCTCTGCAAAAGCAACTCATCTTGACTCACTTTCTCCACAGATAAAAATGCAATTTTGCTTTAATAGCCTCCTTTGATTTTGCCTTTGTCATGTTCTCAAGCAGATCCTTCCAGATCCTAACCACTTGTGGATTTTAAAGTTTACTTCATGTCACTTTTTGTGATGCTTTTTGTGATTTACTATGCATTAATTTGATTCAAATATGCCACAAAAAATTGGTTTCTTCCTGAGTTAGATATCTGAAGTTTATTAACAACACTACGAACATGCGATAATATCACAGACTTTTTCTTAATTGCAAAAAATATACTTTATTCATTAAAAAAAACTTTATCTATGTTCACAGATATTAAAGCAGTACCATACAGTCTTTATGTATCAAGAAAAACAAACATTTGAGTTTACCATTCCTTGCGGTTGCAAGGTTCTATGTTTATTGCTGTTACTGTTCATTACACATACATACAGTTGACTGACTACACCAATTCCATTACACTGAAACAGTGACTGCAGGAGAGCCGGGATATCTTTATACTGACATATCAGCCGTCATGATGTCATGTGACTGCCTTAAAGTGATACAAATATGATAGGAGGAATAGATGTGTTATCAAGTCCCAGTCCTGTATGAATCACTTACATGTTTTGATTGAATCAGCAAATTGGTCAATTGTTTTCCTTTAGCACTGTTATCCAGAATAAAAGGGACTTTCACCAGGCTTCTTTAATGAACTCAAAATAATCAATTTATTATGAAACAGAAACCATCCTTAAAAACAAGTTGCTGTATTGATTAATATATAAAATATAATTCAGAACTAGAACTTTGTAACCTTCTAATCCCAACACAAAAACATTCAGACAATACAAAAGACAACAGAGACTCTGTGGAGATGATAGTTTAGAATATAGGAACATGAGAACTAGGAGTAGGAGTAGGCTGTCCGGCCCTTCGAGCCTGATCTGCCACTCAATAAGATCATGGCTAATCTTTTCGTGGACTCAGCTCCACTTACCCACATTTTCACCATATCCCTTTATTCCTGTATTCTTCAAAAAAGTATTGACCTTAGCTTTAAAAGCAATTACTGAAGTAGTGCCAACTACTTCCCTGGGCAAGAAATTCCATAGATTAACAATCCTCTGGGTGAAAAAGTTCTTTCTCAGTTCAGTTCTAAATTGGCTTCCTCTAATCTTGAGGCCATGCCCTCTTGTCCGAGTTTCACCTACAGTGGAGACATCCTATTTCTATTTTATCAATTCCCTTCATAATTTTCTATGTTTCTATAAAATCCCCCCTCATTCTTCAGAATTCCAATGAATATAATCCCAATCTACTCAGTTTGTCCTCATAAGCCAATCGCCTCAACTCCAGAATCAACCTAATCAACCGAGTGAACCTCCTCTGCACCCCTCCAGTGTCAGTACATCCTTTCTTAGTAAGGAAACCAAATCTGCACACAGTACTCCAGGTGTGGCCTCACCAGCACCTTGTACAGCTGTGACATTACCTCTCTGCTTTTAAGCTCAACCCCTCTAGCAATGAAGGACAAAATTCTATTTGCCTTCCTAATTACTTGTTGTACCTGCAGACCATCCTTCTGTGATTCATGCGCAAGGACACTTGGTCCCTCTGCAAATCAGCATGCTGCAACTTTTTAACCATTCAAGTAATAATCTATTTTATTGTTACTCCTACCAAAATGTATGACTTCACACTTATCAACATTGTATGCCATCTTCCAAATCTTTGCCTACTCACTCAATGTATCTACGTTGCTCTGAAAAGTTTCACATCCTCTGCACAGTTTGCTCTGCCACTCATCTTAGTGTCATTGGCAAATTTTGACACAGTACACATGGTCCCCAACTCCAAATCATCGATATAAATTGTAGATAATTGTGGTCCCAGCACCGATTCCTGAGACACACCACGAGTCACTAATTGCCAGCTAGAATAGCACTCTTTGCTTCCTGTCAGTCAACCAGTCCTCTATCTACACTAATACTCTACCCTGGAGCCGAGTCCACAAAAGAACAAAAGAAAGGAATAAACCTTTTTACCAATGGTCTGAAAAACAAATGTTGATTTTTGGTGATTACATATAGATTACTGGGGCTTTTTTTGATGGATTCAAATTTCTGACAGCCATGGACGGATGGAAGATTTTCTAAATAGGGCTTTGATTTGGATGGAAATCAAGATGGGTCTAAATCTCTGGATAATTGTCACAACTCTGCTTTTAAGGGCTGACAAGGAATTCAAACTACTGAAACATCGTCAGATTCACAAATTAGCTTCAATCAAGAGAAGGAGAGAGACTTACAGCTTTACTCCAGCTTTTGGGTTTTTCTTCTTGAAAGGGTTGCTAAGCCACCATTAGCACAGAACCACTTTTTTGATAAAGCCATGTTTTCTGTAAAGGAAGCGCAATAAATCACATCTCTTATCTTTCTAATAGTTTTGCCTAGTTACTTTTGCAAAGTCATGTGATTTTCTGTAAGCAGGAGGAGGATCAGTGCCCACCTCATTTCCATAAAAACAACAAAGTGTCCCTTCAAACGTTTGATAAAATTTTAATACAATGAGATTCCAAACAGTTCAATACTTCTCAGTTTTCACATAACGTAAGTATATATTCCCACCAGTACACACAAGCGTGTCTGATCTGAACCTGTATTGAAATAAAACGTTCTACCTCTTCCCTTTAAAAAATGGAAGTCCTTTCAAGGGTGCATATACAAACAGTCTCTCTACATTCAGATAACATTTTTTTGGATATAAATATGACCAGATCTAGTTCTTATACAGTTACCTTAATATGGCAGTGTGGTTTCACTCTATGGTATGTTGTTGTGGATGCATGTATATCATTTGCCACAGATTTGTGGCTGTTGGCAAAACATGATATCTTCAATATTTGTGTTATCATCTCCTTCCACATGAGATTCCTCTGAGTGACAATGCAAGATGATGACTAATTGTGGTGATTGACAATTTCACCAAATTCCCCACTGTGCAACAAATTAAAAATAAGGCTAGTGCAATGGTTGTTGGCACATTTACACTCATATGCAGTATATTCAGTGTACCTCGAAAACCTTACCCAACAACTGTCTGTTGTACAAAGGACTTGGGCAGGAAATAGGGTTTTGAACATATTACCTCTTTTCCTCACTACCCTCAGCTGAATAGTATTGCAGAATGCATTGTTTATACTACTAATTTTGCGATCATTAAATGTGAACTGATGTGCCAAGTTTTTTGAATAGCTATATTGAAGCTATGCCCTATTCTCTTGACAATGATTTACCCTCACTTGCACATCGTACAAGAGGACAGATCTACACAGTTCTTCCTTCTTACAATCTCATACTCTCACTGTCAAACCACATTGTTGGTAAGAAGGGGAGAAAGTGGTACAAGAATATGACTAATGAACATGCAGGCAATTATCCCAATTTGATCCAGGACAAAAAAGTCCTGTCTGAGATGTTCATGCAAACACATGGGATTGTGTACAGTTTAGTTTGTACGACATGGCAATAAGCAATGGTTAAATCCTGCAAAGAAATTGACAACACATCCAAATTGCACATCACCATCCACCAACAGCAGTAAGGAAAATTACACCAGCAAGTAGAGTATTTACCAATGTATGCACTTTCCAAGAGAATTACTGTAATCAAGAAGTGACTGTATGAAAAGCAAAAGAAAATATGCTTTATTTAGTCATTTGACAGTGCAGAAATTGAGTATTGCTGATAAAAGACACATTTTGATAAAGCTTACCATCTTGTACTAATCAGGACAATCCACAAGAATACCAATTCAAGGGGAAAACCAATTTACAGTGCATAAGAGGACCATGTTGATTGTGTTGGCAAGTAGAAGTACTGCCATGATGAATGCATTCATTAATGTTGATTGACAGTTAACTGCCAAACTTTTTTAAAATTTAAACTGGGCCGGTTGGCTGTGATTGGTCATGGCACTGCCCTGACAACCAGCAAATGGTTGTCACCTATTTTATTGAGCTGAAACAGACATAGGGTGCATATATATTCTTTCTGTCAGCAAAGAATATGATCCTGTGTGTTAATATATGTATGTTCCTGTATATGAAAGTACATCACACGTGAACATGCCGAACAATCCTAAATTGGTTGTCAGCATGATGTTTTGCAAACTCACGATCATCCAGCAAATATCGTCAATGTCAAATAAACAGTATTTGAATGGACCAATGCCCACTCCATTCTTTTAAATTAGTGTATGGAATTCTGAAACAAGTTACGGGAACCAGGAATTTCCTCAGAAATGTACCAATTTTACTGGCATTTTTAATTTTTTTCATGGTACTAGGGATTTGCTGGCAAAATCAGCATTTGTTGGCTGTCTCTAATTGCCCTTAGGAAGGTGATATTGAGATGCCTTCTTGAACTGCTGCAGTTTTACTGCCACAGGTACACCTGCAGTGCTGTTAAGAAAGGAAGTTCAAAGAGGATCTTGAACTTACTCCCTCTGATATTGGAGTAACAGGAATGTAGTACCAAGTGAGAATGGTATGTGACTTGGAGCGTAATTTGCAGCTGGTGATGTACCCATACATCTGCATCTTCCTTGGTGATAGACATCATGAGCTTGGAAGTCACTATGAAGGAGAATTGGCAAATTGCTGCAGTGCATCTTGTTTACAATTTGCATCATTGTCACAGTACACTAAAGTTAGTGGATGGGATACCAATCAAGTGGGTTGCATCTTCTTGAATATTGTTGGAACTGCATTTATTTAGGCTTGTGTAGAGTATTCCAACATCCTCCTGACTTGTACCTCAAAGATGATTTATACGTTTTGGGAATTCAAGAGATAAGCTAGTAACTACAGATTTCCAACCTCTGACTTGTTTGAAAATCACTTAGGTCTGAATATGCTATACTGCTCCACGTCTTTAGCATGCGTCTAGTCCTGTGTTGTAGCTTCACCCAGCTGGCACCTCATTCTTTAAGTGTTTGGTTCTGTTCAAAGCCTGCTCTCCTCCACTCTTGAACCAGGTCTGACCTCTGATTGTAATTGTAAAATGAGAGATATGATCGGTCATGAGGCCACACATTGTGGTTACTACAATTCTGCTTATGATGGCCCACAATCCCTCAACTGGATGTACAGATATGGCTGATAGCTTCAGAATAGATCTATCTTATCCAGCACAATGACTATGCCAAGCAGCATGATGAATGATTTTGGGGCGAAGCCTCCACAAGAAGGTGAGATTAAATATCTTTTTCTCTCTTGATGGTTCCCGCATCACATATTGCAAGCCCAGTCCAGCAGGTTTGTCCTTCAGGCTTCTATCAGCACCATAATTAATGATGCTACTGAGCCACTCCTGGCATTAAAGTCCTCCACCCAGAGTACACCTTGTATTATTACACTCTCAGTGCACAGGCACACTCTTTAAGGTCATAACATTTTATGATTTTCCAAGCTTTAGTAACAGGCTGGTAGTAGAAGTCACAAAGAAGGGGTGAATCAAATCAAAATAACTCTCAAAGCATTGTTGCCGTGGAGTAGATGTAGGATCAGAGTGAGGAAGGTTATTTCACAAATTCCTCTCTGAGCAAATGTTTTCTTGTAAAGGATAAATGAATACAAAATGACCGCTATATAATTGTGGACAGAGACTTTAGTCCCACAAGAGCATCTTAGACTTTTCAGTGCTCGGCTGAGGTCTGGAAGTGTTCCGGGCTTTCGTTTCATCTTTCAAGTAGAGGTCAATATAATTGCCTCATTGTATTTGATATTCACTTTGAATAATTAGTTTTATTTTTCAGAAAATCACAACAAAGTCTAGCCAAAGTCATCCATTCCACATCCACAAGATAAAGAGCATTCCATAAAATCTGTGACCATCAAGATATCTGTTGTGGAAGGATTTTAGAATCCTGGAGCAATCTTGTGATCATGACACTGAACAGCTCCCACTGGCCATAAACAGCACAGTGTGAGCAGAGTTAGTTAGTGTGAAATTTGATTAGATTAATTGAAAGAAACACATGCAGGGAGTAGTCTTTTAATAGTATAATAGTGAATTAAAGGCTGACACAGATCAGCTTATCATGTATAGTAATATTTATTATTAATATGCAAAAAGCAAAATTCTAATGGAACCTGAGACAGTTTTTCATCCTGCCTTTTCCCCAGTGAGCCTGCTCTGCACCTAAACTCTTGGATATTTGCATAAAACCACATGATAAAAGATGGTGACCATGATAGGATTCAATCAAAAGTCAGAAAAGGTTGTGAAGATCAAGAAATAAGTTCGAATGATTTGGTGAAAAGAAGAACTCAAAAAAACTAACTTGTCCAAAGGATAATTGGTTGAGCTGTATCATCAGCCAGCAGCCAACAAAGCAATAGAACAGCTGTGAAGGAAAAATCTCCAAGCAGAAAATTCCTGCAGAAAAACAATCAAAAACAGATGCAAGTCTATAAGAGCTTTTTCCAACATGTAATAGAGGGAACAAACTTTCAATAGAAAAGAAAAAAACAATGGGAGAAATAAAAGCACCTTAGCAACCAAGGGAATACATCCAGATCAACTACCCACAAAAAGAGGGTGAAAACGAAGCACTCAAAGTAGATTTGATCGCTTCGAGGGAAACCCAAAAACATTAGACTGGGAAATAGAGTTCTGGTTGACATTTAGTATTTTTAGAAAATGAATTAGAAAATTTGTCAATAAACAAATTAAGAATATCCCTCAGCCACAGGCTTAAGATACATCAATTAATATGGGGAAATGGCTTTGTGGTATTATTGCTAGACAATGAATCTGGAGATCCAGGTAATAATTCTGGCGACCTGAGTTTGAAACCTGCCATGGGCAGATGGTGGATTTTGAATCAATAAATATCTGGAATTAATGATGGCCAACTATTGGGGAAATACCCATCTAGTTCACTAATATCCTTTAGTGAAAGAAACTGCCATTCTTACCTACATGTGACTCCAGGTGCACATCAATGTTAAGAGTCAACTGCCCTCTGAGTAATTAGAGATGAGCAATGAACGCTGGCCCAACCAATGATACTTATGTCCTGTGGATGAACAAAAAGAACCACACTTCTTGGAATTTGAAGGTTCAGAGCCGTAACAATGAAGTTTGTTAAATCTATTCTTTCAAAAATTGGAGTGAGAATACAAGTTTTATTCAGCAACTAAGAAGTTTATTGACTCTAATTGAGAAAGAAACAGCATCAGAGGAAAAAAAGCTCAACCCTGGTCACAAGATGTCAAAATTGGTACAATAATACCTCAGACGCAGAAGAAATCAGCGTGAATGGCATAATGGTAGTCATCTCTCATACAATCAATGTGATTCTTATTGGCTGACACTTTGTTGAGAAAGTTTCCACTCAGATTTGTTTGAATATCCTTTAACCATTTTGGAAAAAGCAATATCTTCATTCATCTTAATGAAGATGCCATACTGATGAAGAAAGACTAAAGCTTGCATTGAATGTATTATTTAGAACAACAAAAACTTAAACAGCTTTCAATTCTAATACTATAACAACAATCTGTATTACAATAAAGATTCAATAACTTTGGTCAACAAGGAATACAACAAGATGACAAAATGAGTGCAGTGACAATGAATCAAATGAGTGACAAAAAGAGCTCAAGACCCAAAGAATCATCATCCAGATCAAGAAAATAATCAGTAATTTTAAGTCCCTATCAACTATCAGTGAATCAAAATTTGCGAGAAGATTTGTAGCTTGGGTGCTCGTTATTGTGGTTCTGTTCGCCGAGCTGGGAATTTGTGTTGCAGACGTTTCGTTCCCTGTCTAGGTGACATCCTCAGTGCTTGGGATCCTCCTGTGAAGCGCTTCTGTGATGTTTCCTCCGGCATTTATAGCAGTTTGAATCTGCCGCTTCCAGCTGTCCGTTGTAGTGGTTGGTATATTGGGTCCAGGTCGATGTGCTTATTGATTGAATCTGTGGATGAGTGCCATGCCTCTAGGAATTCCCTGGCTGTTCTCTGTTTGGCTTGTCCTATAATAGTAGTGTTGCCCCAGTCGAATTCATGTTGCTTGTCATCTGCGTGTGTGGCTACTAAGGATAGCTGGTCATGTCGTTTCGTGGCTAGTTGGTGTTCATGGATGTGAATCGTTAGCTGTCTTCCTGTTTGTCCTATGTAGTGTTTTGTACAGTCCTTGCATGGGATTTTATACACTACATTGGTTTTGCTCATGCTGGGTATCGGGTCCTTCGTTTTGGTGAGTGAATGTAACAAAATTCACCAGGATTAATCCTTCCACCAGAAAAAAAAATCAAGCTTTTAGATTCATTTGATAACTCAGCAAATTGGCAAATGTGGAATACAGAATTTCTAAGCTTTCAAACAGTTTAAGTATTGGACACCTAATCAAATATAGAACAGGTCAGCATACTTCTCTGTTACATAAGAATGACATTAGTTCATGATTTGTATCAAGAGATTGGTTAGAAACAAATTACATTCAACAACCTTACAGCAGGTTTTGATCACACTTCAATAAAAGAAAACAAATCCCTGGAGACTCTGTAGATAATTTCATTAATGACCTATTATACTATTTGAACCATGCAACTATGGAAACTAACAATAAGAGCTCATTTGCAACAGAATCATTATTAGTCTCCAATATAAATCAGGGCTGTTTAGATCAGTTGCCTGGATAGCTGCATTCACAAAACAGAGTAATGCCAACAGCACATGTTCAATTCCTAAAACTGGCTAAGGTTGCCACAGTATATTCTCCTTCTGATGATTCTTCTCCCCTTGACTGTGGTGTGGTGACCCTAAGGTTGGACCACTATCTCTTATGAGAGAGTGGGATGATGGTGACTTTACAGTATTTATATAAATCATTTGCCGAAATTCTTCAACCATATGAATTAGCAGTCCAAATAGCAATGGATACATAGAAAGTTGATGAGGTGGTAAAGGAGGCATTTAACATGCTTGCCTTCATTACTCAGACCTTTGAGTATGGGACTTGGGATGTTAAGTTGCAGGGCCGTTGGTGAGGCCATTTTTGGAGTACTGTGTACAGTTCTGGTCACCCTGCTATAGGAAGGATATTATCAAATTGGAGAGGGTGCAGAAAAGATTTACAAGGATGTTACTGGGACTTGAGGGCTTGAGTTTGAAGGATAGGCTGGGACATTTTTCACTGGAATTTAGGAGGCTGTGAAGAGACTTTATAACAGGTTTATAAAATCATGAGGGGCATAGATATAGTGAATGCCAATAGTATTTTCCCTTTGGAGTAGCAGAGTTCAAAACTAAAGGGCATATTTTTAAGGTGAGAAGAGAAAGATATAAAAGAAACTTGAGGGACAATTTTTTTTACACTGAGGGTGGTGCATATATGGAATGAATTTCCAGAGAAAGTGGTAGATGCAGGTACAGTTACAACATTTAAAAGATATTTGGAAAAGTACATGAATAGGAAAGGTATCCAGGGATATGGGCTAAATGTAGCAAATAGGAATAGTTTAGCTTGGGAAACTTGGCCAACATAGACAAGTTGGACTGTTTCCATGCTGTATGACTATAAATGCAAGTTAGTAAATATTCCAGAGAGCATTTTAAGCTTTCACCAAAGGGATGCAGACCTCTCATTTGAAAAACATACCATGAATAACAATTTCCATGGAAAATCTGAACACTCTAATGCTGCAGCCTGATGTCACAGGTGTGGTGAGACAAAACTATCCAACCCTACATTTTAAAAAAAGAGGTGCTATAGTCTAAACAACACACCAAGCATCAAACCAAATCCTTAACAAGCTGATATGGATATTCATGTCTACAAATAGAGCCTTGAATAACTGGTTGATATGCAATGCAACAACTTTCTTCACATAAGAAACAACTTCCTATGGAAAATCAATACTATTCCTTCCCTAGGAGAAATTGAACAGATGCCTAATATTGATTGACCAGGAGTCATCCATGTAAGTTGTTATCCAAGTAAATTTAGGTAAGGTACCGGTGTCGATGGCATAGTTATCATTGGTTAATACCCATGGTTGGCTGAAGTGAACACACTGCAACTTTAATTTAAAGCTGTGTGCAGCCAAAGGTACCATACCTATAATTAAAGAGTTGTTGCATGCTGTACTGACATTGAAAGATTACACATACAAGGAGAAAACATACATCATCAGTCACCAGCAATCTTCCCTATTGTGGAGGACGGTGTGTTTTTCCCTCAACCCTCAACGTAGAGCTCAAGAACTCTCAAATGTTGCCAAAAGCAATTTTTAGCACCAGTAACCTAAAAGGTTATGGGAGTAAGAAAACCTGGAATGTCATATAAAGTTACTTTGAAAGCTGACACCAATTCAATAGGTGCTCTTTCCATTAAGGAAGGTCCTTTACAGAGAAACAAAATAAGCAATTGAATGACATGGTCAATATGGAGCAATCTCACTCATGACTAAACTAAGTGAGGCTCAGGTATGGTCATAGCTCCCAAGACGAATGGTTCAACACAAACTTGTCTGGATCTCACAATGTAATAAACAGATGTTACAGAAACTCATCTGGTATCTACAAATGATGACATTTTGTCTAGCTTTGCAGCAGGAGAATAATAACAAATCTAGGTACAAATAGCGGACGTTGTCAGGTCCCTCTGATGAGACGTCTCAACTCCTCACCAACATCATCATTCAGTTGAGTTAATATTGTTCCAGTAGATTCCCCTTTGATATTACTACTGCACTGGAGATTTACCAATGCACTATGTCCAACATTTTGCAGGGATTAGATAGTGGCATATGCCAAATGCATAACATTCTAATACAGC
Organism: Chiloscyllium plagiosum; assembly: GCF_037043375.1. NCBI lineage: Eukaryota > Metazoa > Chordata > Chondrichthyes > Orectolobiformes > Hemiscylliidae > Chiloscyllium > Chiloscyllium plagiosum. Next base: position 68,865,204 of record NW_028270140.1, read on the forward strand.
CTAATACTACCTAGCTCTAATGATCCCTGTAAGCTTCATGGCTGCACAGCAGCTGAGAAACTTCTCATACACACCATCACATGCCATATGATTTCTACTGGATTCTCCTGTTCCCTGGATGCTGCCTGACCTGCTGCGCTTTTCCAGCAACACATTTTCAGCTCTGATCTCCAGCATCTGCAGACCTCACTTCCTACTCTGGTTCAAACCTACCATGCACAAAACTCAGAAGTTCAAGTAGGAACAATTAAAATTAGAAGGCATTGTCCTGCTTTGGGTAAAGAGATTACATAATGTTCTGAAACATTTACAAGCACCTGATTTACAGTGAACGACAAACATGAATTTTGAAGAGATTCCACTTGTTTTCAAGGTCACACCATCAGCAATGATGGGATAGAAACTGATCCCAAGAAAATTAAAGTCGTCAAGGACTTCCTGACTCTAAAGTTGATGCACAATCTACAATGATTTCTGGATAAGGTAAATCAATTGGCTACATTTTTACCATGGGGAGAAAGTGAGAACTGCAGATTCTGGAGAAGGGCTTCTGCCCAAAATATCGATTCTCCTGCTCCTTGGATGCTGCCTGACCTGCTGTGATTTTCCAGCACCACACTCATGACCCTAAATTTTTACCACACCTTGTATTACAGAATTCCTTACTTAAAGAAGGCACATTGTGAATTGGGACACACAATAACAGCAGGTTGATGACATCTCAGAGAGGGTGCAGAATGTTCTCAAGGGGGGAGAGGGGCCAACAGGAGGTCATTACATACATTGAAACCAAAGACATTGGAAGGGAAAAAGTTGAGATTCTGAAGGGAGATTACAGACAGTTTGGCAGTAATTTAAAAAGGAGGTCCTCGAGAGTAGTAATATCTGGATTACTCCCAGTGCTTGGAGCTAGTGAGGGCAGGAATAGGAGGATAGAGCAGATGAATGCATGGTTGAGGAGCTGGTGTATGGGAGAAGGATTCACATTTTTGGATCATTGGAAGCTGTTTTGGGGTAGAAGTGAGCTGTACAAGAAGGACGGATTGCACCTGAATTGGAAGGGGACTAATATATTGGCAGGGAGATTTTCTAGAGATGCTCAGGGTAATTTAAACTAGTAAGGTTGGGAGTGGGGGGGGGGGGGGAGAATGGGTGGGGGGGGGGGGGGCGTGGTGGGTTACCCAGGGAGTTCGTGAGAAAAGAGATCAATCTGAGACTGGTACAGTTGAAAAAAGAAGTGAGTAAAACTGTCAGGGCAGGCAAGGACAAAGCAGGAACAAGGTAGGACTGATAAATTAAATTGCACTTATTTCAATGCAAGAGGCCTAACAGGGAAGGCAGATGAACTCAGGGCATTGTTAGGAACATGGGACTGGGATATCATAGCAATCATGACTTAGGGATGGACAGGACTGGCAGCTTAATGTTCCAGGATGCAAATGCTACACGAAGGACAGAAAGGGAGGCAAGAGAGGAGGGGGAAAGGTGATTTTGATAAGGGATAGCATTACAGCTGTACTGAGGAGGGTATTCCAGGAAATACATCCAGGGAAGTTATTTGGTGGCCAGTTTTGTGATGTAAACTTCACATCATCATAAAAGAAGGGTGCTGAGTGCATCAGTTTTTGCTAGAATTACATCCAAGGCTCCTCTGTCATCAAGGATATATTCGTCTTTGACGAGCAAATGTAATTTCCTATTCATTGCAAAATAACATTCTACAAAGGATTTATCAAGGATATTTAGGCCTAAACATATGCAGAGCAAGAACACTAGGGAGTTTTATGACCAGTGGTCTCAAAATTATTTTTGTGCATTTTGTTGTTAATTATAATTCATGTGCATTCACATAATGAATGGAAAGAAGCTCTCTTTACTATAAAGTTGCCAGATGGACCCTGGGCTTACTTGGACATTTATTCTCACCTCACTGTGGTTGATTACTACTGGAAATAGTTCAAAATTAAAAAGCTGACATTAAAACCACTGAAATAGTTGTGAGAAGTTTGTCTCCCAAAGCATTCCGAATGTCATTGCTTCTGACAACAGCCCAGAGTTTGCAAGTGAGATGGTTGAAGAATTTGCAAAGATACTGGACTTTTAACATATCACAGTCACCTAAATACCCTCAGTCCAATGGAGAGACAGACTGAGCTTCTTAGACAGTAAAAACTTTGTTGAGGAAAATCCGGATTTTCTTTTTACCCTGCTCATTTCTGGTCCGTCTCGCTCTCATTAAGGTTGTCCCCATCAGAACTGTTAATACGATCCATATTAAGCACTTAACTTCCAATATTTCCAAGCAAACTGATTCCAAAAGACAAGAACAGAGCAATTTAGATCTCTTCCATGAAGAAACGGCAACTCCTGAATAGGCCGGTACAGATAATAAATCTTAAAATGTTAAATAATAAAGAATAAATAATGCATTAATTATTGCCAACTTTGGAAAATGAACAACCGATCAGGATTAAGAGCCTCCATGTAATGGGTAGTATCAGAAAGAAACCCTCTGGACAGCACCGATATTAACTTTCAATACAACCAAATGTGTTGTTCATCGCAACTACCATCACCTTGACACACTGTTCTGGTCTACTCTCCCTAACGCAGGAACCGGCTGCTCAACGGTCAGTATGCCATAAAGCACCACTAACTTTGTCTGATCCTTTGTTTTGGCTACTTTGAGGCCATCAAATCAATTAACTCCCTGATCTAATGGAAGCCTGCAGAGAAAAACAGTGCACACCAACTTTACCTCAAGTATTTCTCTACCTTGTCATAAACTTTCCTGTTACAAATGTCGACACAGATTAATCATGTCAAAGACTTGTCAGAGGTGGGAGGGAAAAGTATAGAAAATACACAGTAAACATTGATTGAATTGTTTATTGTCATGCGTATTCAATATAAAATACAGATGTTAAATTGAAATATATCATGCATTGGTGGTATTTCCATTCAGTTAAAATAAAGAGAAGATAATTTAAAGAGATTCCAAATTTTCCTTCAACTAACTCATTTGAGAATGTATATAAACATTAACCTTTTTTATGAAGCAGGGGAGAAAAGCTTGGAGAAGTGTATTACCTAAGGATTTTAGCACCCTGGAGCAACCTAGGGATGATGCCATGGAATGGCTCCCCACTGGGCATAGATAACACAATTCCTGATGAAGGGCTTTTGCCCGAAACGTCGATTTTCCTGCTCCTCAGATGCTGCCTGACCTGCTGTGCTTTTCCAGCACCACTCTAAACTTGACATAGATAGCACAATGCAGATGGTTTTAATATGAGAGCTTGAACTTAATTAACTTAAAGAAACACATGTATAGAATTGTCCTTCATAATGTAAATCTAAAGATTAGAGCATGCTATATCTTAGGTTACTATGTATAGTATATTTAATTTTCATATACAATGGACAAAGTTCTAAAGAATCCTAAACTGGAAACTATATTTGACTTTGCCCTCTGGCTGCTAATGGCTGATCTGATAATTCTCAACTTCACTTTCATGCATTTTCCCCATTGCTGTTGATTCCACTACTGATTAAAAATCTGTCTATTACAGCCTTGAATTTATCTAATGCCTTAACCTCAAAAATTCCATAGATTTGCTACTTTCTGACAGAAGAAATTCTTTCTCATCTCTGTCTTAAATTAGCGCACTCTTATTCTAAGAGGTAAAAACAATGACTGCAGATTCTGGATTAGTGGTGCTGGAAGAGCACAGCAGTTCAGGCAGCATCCAGGGAGCTTCGAAATCGACGTTTCGGGCAAAAGCCCTCTTATTCAAAGACTATGCCCTATAGTCCGAGAATACCTCTCATGGGGAAACAACCTTCCAAAAGAGTAGCCACTGCACTTAATTTCTTTACAATTACTCACTTCCAGGCACTGAATGAGGACCTACATGTTATTAGTTAAGGAGCCACATGTCACTATGTAATGAAAGTTCTTACTGAATGTTAATGGTCTGGAAGATCTTTAAATTGGGGAAATTGAAAGGGACCTGATAAGATACTCATAGCTATATGACCACAGTTAAAGCTATTGGGAACACAACTGTTCTGTCATAGTTGACTGCGCAAACATGTTGCTTAGTAAGGTTCATACAAAATATAATAAATTGAAAAGTTCACTTTGGGGGAAGGGTTGTGGAGTTGAGAATGGATGAGAAAGAATAGAAAGTTCATTCATCAGTCAGATGAGAAAACATAGGAATGGCAAAAAAGTGCCCCACAACTGAACGAGAGATACCATTGGTAGAGCTTCACTTTAATCTTCATTCTTCTGTTTTCCTCATTTTCATTAATCTTGTCTTTGAAACAAGAGACATTCTCACAGGGAAAAATAAAATTTGACATGATCAACTGTGCAGGATCACAGCAATCACTTCCCAGGACCTACTGTCAGGAATGCAGACTTAATTTAAATTATCCCAGGCAATGCTGTTGAAACAAATGTCTTCTTCTATCTATAGATTTTTTTATATATGTGGCCATGCATAATTGATTTATTTGTAATGAGAAAAGTTACACTGGGGCCACAGGTTGGAAGTTCATACTAAATCGCTGTGCTATATATAAATAACTTGTTCACTGAAAAGTAAGATTGCATCTGTTCAAAATTTAATGCGATATAAATGGAATAATGAAAATATTATGCATGGCTATAATGCCTTCTTAAGTAGCAGTTGCAATCAAGAGCTTTATGAAGTTGGCAGTACAGTCTACTCTTTTAACTGGCATTGAAATAGTACAGCTGAAACTAAATGGACTAATGTTTTATGGTAAATGCACCAAATTCAAGGATAACACTTTCATCGTTGTTACCTTAGGTTTTTTTAGTTGACTTCTTGTGCCTATAAATCTAAAGATCTGAATATCTGACTAAGAACCTGGTAAGCAGGAAGATAACAAAAGGATAATGTTGTCAATCTTGAGCATTTTGACAGGTAAGTGCAAAATGTTTTGACACCTTCACATGTCATTAGTAGATATTGAATTGAAATATTTTTTTTAATGCAGGGACTTAATTTAGGGATCTGCAAAGTTAAGTCGACCCAAATATTGACCATCGTGAAATTGTTGTCCCCACCTTACAGTAATTACTTAATTATCATTATAGTTGCATTTTTGAGATGTGCAATTTTAAATTAAATGAATATTGAATGAATCAGATATCCCCATTGCAGCTAAAATCTGCAGTTAATTTCTGTCAAATCTTTATCTTAAAAAAAATTAACATGTTATACTCTATAAACTGAAATACTTTATATTCCTAAATTCTGATATTTGTAAATGAAATAAAGTTTTAAAAGAAAATAAATGTAAATATATGAAGAAATATACAAACCTACCTCCTACCGACTGCCATCTCCCACTTGCTGTCTCTCACTCGTTCCCTCTTTAACTTTCTCACCTGACTGCATACTAACCATCCTGCTCACAACCTTCCTTCTCATCACCTCTCTTGCTTTGTGATCCTTCCATTCAGCACTTCTCCAACTAGTTGTATCTTCTAGTCTAAAATTAAATTTAAAAACTGCAGATGTTGGAAATCTGAATTATAAACTGAAAGTGCTGGAGAAACTCAATATGTCTGGCAGCATCTGTAGAGACAAAATCTGAGGTGGTGTTTCGCGGACTGTGAATCCTCGTCAGAACTGAAAGCAGCTGAGAAATGATGCTACTTATACAGATTACAAGAGTGAGTGTGAATCAAATAGATGGTAATGGCACACAGAGAAACAGTGGGAAAGGGAAAGGTAGGCAAAGGGCTTGCTGATGATAAGTCAGGAGAGATGTATGCTGAATGGGTGCTAATGGGAAGATGAAAATGCTTGGCTGTGTTGGGACTCTCTACTGACTTATCATCAGCAATTTCTTTGCCTACATTCCCCTCCACTCCCTTGTCAGTATTCTCCAGGAACTGTTTTCTCTGGGACACCCTAATCCATTCCCAACACATCCCCACACTCCCATGGCACTTTTCCATTCAATCTCAGAAGGAGCATCACTTATCCATTTACTTTCACGCACCTCGCTATTCAAAGTCCCAGACATATATAGAATCCCTACAGAATCCCTTCAGTGTGTATCTGGTGGTGGCAGTAATGGCAGCTTGTGATCATTCAGATGCAGAGGTGGGTAGGGTGAAAAGTGAGGACGGGGGATTTTATCATATTTTTTGGGAGGGCACAGAAGGGGTGAGGGTATAAGTGCAGGAAATGGATCAGTCATCGATGAAGAACCTGTCAACAACAGTGGAATTCTTTGTTAAGGAAAAGGTGGGCATGTCTGATCTTGTTGTGGTATCAGAAAAGATGTAACTGAAACACAAAAACTGGGAGGATAGAATTCAGTCCTCACTGGAGGCAGGCTGTGAGATTGTATGGTCCAGGTAACTGTGGGTTTCGGTAGTAATGGATATTAGTAGTCAGCCTATCCTTAGAAGTGAAATCAGAGATGTCAAAAAGGGAAGGGAAGAGATGAACCAGGAAAAAGTGAGAGAATTATGAAAATTGGAAGCAAAATTGATAAACTTTTCCAATTCTGGACAAGAAAGTGAAGCAGCACTAATTATGTCATTGATATACCAAGGAAAGAGTTGTGGAGAAGGACCAGAGTAGAATTAGAACAATAAATGTTCCACATTCTCCACAAAGAGACAGGTATAACTGGGGCACATGTGGGTACCTATGGTCACACTTTTTACTTGGAGAAGGTGAAAGAAATTAAAGGAGAATTTGTTCAAAGTGAGGACAAGCCCCTCCAATCTTAACTCCTCTCACACTCCCAGACAAGGTTCCCAAGTTAGGATCATAGAATCATACAGTTCAGAAAAGTACCTTTGGCCTATCAATCCTGCATTGACTAAACTATGCTAATTCCACGCTTTCCAGCACTTGGCTTGAATGTTCCTTCATTTCAAGTGCTCATCCACATACTTTTTAAAAGTTATGAGGTTTTTCTGCTTAACTATTCACCTAGGGAGCACATTCCAGATACCCACCACTCTATGAATGAAGAAAGATCCTCGAATTCCATCTAAACCTCTTGCCTTTCACCTTAATATTATACCCCTTTTTTATCAACACATCAATGAAGAGGAACACTTGTTTTCTGTCCACCCTGACTTTGCCCCTCAATCTTACACACCTCAATCAGGTTTTCCTTCAGCCTTCCTTGCTCTAAAGAAAACAACCCAAGCTTATCCAGCCTCTCTTCGTCACTAGAATGCTTCAACCCAGCCAGCATTCTGGTGAATCTCCTCTGCGACCCATCCAGTGCTATCAGTGTGGTGGCCAGGACATAATAGTCCATCTGTGGGCCAACCAAGATTTTGTACTGCTCTGGTATAACCTTCCTGCTCAGAGTCTAAGCTGTAACTGAGTGCTGCTTGACTAAACAATAATGTTTTGGAGTTGGTTAGAAACAGGGAGTTTTGTAGCGTAAGGTGCAAGGAGTAAGTGGTAATTAATCTTAATTTCAGGATAATTTTCAAGATAGATTAATTCTTTAATCTATTAAGTAAAAGTTGCTCTGTTTGACTGGGTGTAGTTTTAAGATTAGAGTGGTGCTGGAAAAGCACAACAGGTCAGGCAGCATCCAAGGAGCAGGAAAATCGATGTTTCAGGCAAAAGCCCTTCATCAGCCTTTCCTGATTTTCCTGCTCCTTGGATGCTGCCTGACCTGCTATGCTTTTCCAGCACCAGTCTAATTTTGACTCTAATCTGCAGTACCCATTTCTGCCTGGGTATAGTTTTATTACATTTCTTAAACAGGAGTCAACTGAGTCACTCTCAAGTGAAGTGGGTTAACTAAACGATTGCTTGATTCAGTTCAGAAACATTGGCGTTTTGGGGCTTATTACAAGGAGGTAACCTCAGTGATGCTTGCTGCACTCAGTGCTTTGGAGTTTGGTGAAAACAGGAAGTTGGGAGAAACAGGGAGCAGGTGAGGCTGAAAGACTGAGTACGAAGCTCAGTCTCATTCTGCACAGTTCAGAAAGTGGAATGGTTCCAGTGGGAACAGCCAATTGGTAAATAATAGCTGAAAAGTATTTTCTTATAGTTTTTTAAAGTGTAATATATTTGTTTAAATAAAGGTAGGAACTTTTGTTTATAACAGAAGTGTTTGAAATGAAGTAAAGTTGCAAGCTTAATTGAATTCCCATAAAGAGAGAAACTAGCTTAACCTAGTGAGGTCATGATCGTAGTGTAGTGCGAAATAAGGAATGCTTCTACCATCTCTGACATGTCCCACCTTGTGCAATAGCCATGTGTGCAAGAAATGTATCCAGCTAGAGCTATTGGCCAATGTTTTTCAGAATTGGAGCTGCGGTGGACCCACTGTGGAGCATCCATAATGCTGAGAATGTCATGGATAGCATATTTAGCAAGGTGGTCACACCGCCACTGAGGATTATGCAGGCAGAAAGGGAATGGGTGACCTTCAGACAAAGTAAAGACTCAGGAAGGAAGTGCAAGAGTCCACTGTGGTCACCCCCCTCTCAAACACATATACCATTTTGGATACTGTTGGGGGGGGGAAGGCCTCTCAGGGGAAAGCAGCAGCAGCCAAGTTAATAGCACCATGGGTGGCTCTGCTGCACAGAAGGGGAGGAAAACGAGTGGTAGGGCTATGGTGACAAGGAATTCAATAGTAAGGGATACAGACAGATGTTACTGTGGCTGCAGGCATGAATCCAAGATGGTATGTTGCCTCTCTGATGCCAGGCTCGGGAATGTCAAGGAGCAGCTGCAGGACATTCTGGAGCAGGAGGGAGAACAGCCAATGGTCATGGTACACACTGTTACCAATGACATAAGTTAACAAAGGGATGAGGATCTGAAAAATAAATATAGACAGTTAGGAGATAAATTAAAATGTAGGATCTCAAATATAATAATCTGAAGATTACTCCCAGTACATGGCAGGGGAAGTGGTGCACCAGGGAGGGATTTAGATTCTTGAGGCATTTCTGAAGAAGGTGGGACATGAACAAGCCTGACACGTTGCCTTTGGGCTGAGCTGGGACAAATATCCTCACGGGGACCTATGCTAGTTCTGTTGGTGAAATTTTAAACTAGTATAACAGGGGAATGGGAACCAAAGTATGGACTTAGATGGGTCAGATTCAGATCAGGGAATGGGAGGTAGAACAGAAACTTGGCTAAAAGAGGGTCAAAATTAGCAGCTCCATATCCCTAGATATAGAGTTTTCAGACAGGATATAGCATATTAGTTAAATAATCAATTAGTTTTGAGAAGGGATGAGATATTGATCAAATTAACAAATGAGGCTTTATGGGTTCAGTTTAGGAATAGAAAAAGTGGCAGTCACACTACTAGGAGTATATTAGAGAACCCCAAATAAGAGGGAGACAGGAGAACCTGTATTCAGCCAAATTTAAGCCTGTAGAAATAAGAGACAAAAAAATTGCAGATGCTGGAATGCAAAGTAGACAAGCAGGAGGTTGGAAGAACACAGCAAGACAGGCAGCATCAAGAGATGGAGAAGTCAACGTTTCGTGCATAACCTTTCTTCAGCAATGGGAGTTGGGGTAGGGGGACCTGCAGATAAAGAGAGGAAGGTTATGAGTTATGTGTGGAGAGAGGCACAGAGAGGTGAGGTAGTAATAGGTGAATACAGGTGGTGGGTACAATCTGGTAGATTGATAGGAGGAATGAATCCGGTTGGTTGCTGGACAGAAGACCAACAGAATCCCCACTTAACTTCAAAATTACAATAGGTTATATTTGTTTACCTAGTTTACCTATTGGCATGAAAGTCAACAGATCTTGCCTTCCAATATCCACCAAATAATCTTGATTGCTATATAGAGTCATAGAGATGTATAGCTTGGAAGCAGATCCTTCGGTCCAACCTGTCCATGCTGACCAGATATCCTAACCCAATCTAGTCACACCTGCCAGCACCCGGCCCATATCCGTCCAAACCCTTCCTATTCATATAACCATCAAAATGCCTTTTAAATGTTGCAATTGTACCAGCCTCCACCACTTCCTCTGGCAGCTCATTCCATACACGTACCACCCTCTGTGTGAAAAAGTTGCCCCTTAGGTCTCTTTTATATCTTTCCCCTCTCATCCTAAACCTATGCCCTCTAGTTCTGGACTCCCTGACCCCAGGGAAAAGACTATGTCTATTTATCATATCCATGCCCCTCATAATTTTGTAAACCTCTATAAGGTCAACCCTCAGCCTCCGACGCTTCGGGGAAAACAGCCCCAGCCTGTTCAGCCGCTCCCTGTAGCTCAAATGGTCCAACCCTGGCAACATCCTTGTAAATCTTTCCTGAACCCTTTCAAGTTTCACAACATCTTTCCGATAGGAAGGAGACAAGAATTGCATGCAATATTCCAACAGTGGCCTAACCAATGTCCTGTACAGCTGCAACATGACCTCCCAACTCCTGTACTCAATACTCTGACCAATAAAAAAAAGCATACCAAACGCCTTCTTCACTATCCTATCTACCTGTGACTCCACTGTCAAGGAGCTATGAACCTGCTCGCCAAGGTGTCTTTGTTCAACAACACTCCCTAGGACCTTACCATTAAGTGTATAAGTCCTGCTAACATTTGCTTTCCCAAAATGCAGCACCTCGCATTTATCGGAATTAAACTCTGTCTGCCACTTCTTGAGCCATTGGCCCATCTGATCAAGATCCTGTTGTAATCTGAGGTAACCTTCTTCGCTGTCCAGTACACCTCCAATTTTGGTGTCATCTGCAAATTTACTAACTGTACCTCTTATGCTCGCATCCAAATCATTGATGTAAATAACAAAATGTAGAAGACCCAGCACCGATCCTTGTGGCACTCCACTGGTCACAGGCCTCCAGTCTGAAAAACAACCCTCCACCACCACCCTCTGTCTTCTACCTTTGAGCCAGTTCTGTATCCAAATGGCTAGTTCTCCCTGTATTGCATGAGATCTAACCTTGTTAACCAGTCTCCCATGGGGAACCTTATCGAACGTCTTACTGAAGTCCATATAGATCACATCTACCGCTCTGCCCTCATCAATCCTCTTTGTTACTTCTTCAAAAAAACTCAATCAAGCTTGTGAGACATGATTTCCCACACACAAGGCCATGTTGACTATCCCTACTCAGTCCTTGCCTTTCCAAATACATGTACATTCTGTCCCTCAGGATTCCCTCCAACAACTTGCCCACCACCAATGTCAGGCTCACTGGTCTATAGTTCCCTGGCTTGTCTCTACCACCCTTCATAAACAGTGGCACATATTAGCCAACCTCCAGTCTTCCGGCACCTCATATGTGGCTATCGATGATACAAATATCTCAGCAAGAGGCCCAGCAATCACTTCCCTAGTTTCCCACAGAGCTCTTGGGTACATCCGATCAGGTCTTGGGGATTTATTCACCTTCATGCGTTTTAAAAGGTATCTGGATGGGTATATGAATAGGAAGGTTTTAGAGGGATTTGGGCGAAGTGCTGGCAAATGGGACTAGATTAGGTTAAGATATCTGGTTGGCATGGACAAGTTGGACCAAAGAGTTTATTTCTGTGCTCTACATTTGTCTGACTCTATGACCGAACAGGAAAAGCAAATGTAGTCAGGCAGAAATTCTAGCCTTATAGTATTGAATTTGTTTAGGATGTTTAAGTCTATTTAATATTTAAGTAATGACATTACGTTTGACATCTCAAGATGGTTAGCAATATTGTACAACCTTGGCTGTTGCATCTCTATTGTCTCTCTCCTTTATTTGACACAGACAGTGGTTAGACTCAAGCTTTTGCTTTCTATACAGCTTGGCTATTTTTCCTTTTGGTTCCTGGTCTGGTTAAGTTCCATAGCTGTCTAGAAACTTGTAAACTCATTCATCATTCCTCATCCTAATTGGTATGAAGTGCAATTTCTATCCTGATTTCCTGACTTCCTGCCATATCCTTAACAGAGGACAGCAGTAGTGGGTGGGGAGGTTGCAAATATGGCTGTGCAAGAGACTGGCCAGAGGAGTAAACAGTTCAGGAAGTGGTTAGTACTGGGTAAGGTTCAGAAATAAGTGGAAGCCATGCAAATGCAAGAATTTAAGCACAAAGAAAAGACTTTTAGATTTCTGCCATGGTGGGACTGGTGAGATGGGAATACAAAAAAAACTTTGTATAATGAAAGATGGGAGCAGATCTTTAGTTAATGGTGGGTGAGTGATTGTTCATTTGATATCCATTTCAAAGTTGATGGTTATAGAGTCATAATTTTGTTTATTTTGTCATGAAGCAACTTTGGTCTTACCAGATTATATTTTGTTTGTTGTATTAATGGTAATAGCTATCATAAGCACCTTTTAAATAACATTTCTTTCAGGTTTCTCTAATGCTGAAAGCAGCAATAATGAAACATAAGTACACTATGATATCCACAAACATATATCCTGCTGGAACAGTGTCAATGTACAACCCCATTAAATTGGCCAGCAAATTTAGTGGGCAAATTGCCTTGTCATTACATTAGGTCTATAATCAAATCCAGTGACAAAGACATGAAAGTTTAATTATGATTATGTTGCATTGGAAAACAGGTCTACCATATGAATTGGTTTATCTACCATCCTCCCTGTGCATTTAAACTGACATAGGTGATGCAAACGGGTATCATCAATATACATTAATGTACTTCCCCCAGCAATTCTCTGTATTACAGAGGTAAACTTATCATTTGAGAACACAACATTTTTTGAGTGTATTTCAAGCTAGGAACTAATGTTATGGATGAATCATCTTGGAAATGCATGAATGATGGAAGGAAGCTGAGTGTGGAAAAACATAAAACAACAAATTGCAGAAAGTTGAAACTTTGTGTCAATGAATTCAACATAAATTTTAATTCTGTGGTCAGCAGCAAAACAACAAGTGCTCAACAATAACCGCCAAGAAATGTGCCCACAAAAACACAATGATTTTTGCGATGTCGGTAATGAAATGGGGGAAGCAGCCAATTACATTTGTGTTCTCATAGAGAGCAAACTAGGAAGTGAAAAACACCACCTATCCTTCCATTTCAATCTTGTTCTCATAAAGGAAATAAATGACTGAGATACATTGGTGGGATTAAAATATAAACTGAAATAAAGATAAATGACTTAAAAAGTTTACAAATCTGGTTTAATTACAATGAAGAAAACTGTTGTGCCCTAAATATAAAATTGGTGTGTCAGAGCAATGAAAGCTTTTCATCAGTAATTATGAACTTCATATGCTGTTTAAAAACCCAACTATTACTTTTTAAATGGGTGTAACATTTTAAGAATTTTTAAAGTTAGACTTATAGCTGAAAAGTAGAAGTTCTTGATCATTCAATAATTTCTGATTAATGACAGTTTGCAGTTGGATATAGAATCACTGAGGCTAGGCTCTAGATTTCCATGTTTTACAACATATGCACACTTCAAAAGGTGTGGTTGGCTTCTGAAGAATAATGATGAGATAAGATCATTGCTAACAGTTCCACTGAGCCATAAACAACTAACTAAAGATCACATGGTAAGTACAGATGAGGAATGACAGAAAGCTCATCTTAATTTATTTATCCAGAGATATCCTGAAATCCACTCGCTGTAGTATACAGGTTTTCCTTAAAGTTCAGAGTTTTTGTCTCCATTACAACATTTTAAATTTTATCCTTTGTTGATTGTGTTTTTGGGTGAAGGAGCACTTCTGGATGTCAGTCCAAACATTACATGTTACCAGATTGAGTGGGTGTCTCTCAGGCAGTGTAACAAAAACATTAGAAATATTGAAAATTGTAGGCATTTGGATCAATTTTGGTTATGGTTCCCCCCAAATAATGGCATTTTAGTTAACTGGTGTATAAGATAATAGGGGAGGGGAGGGTTTCCCTCACATCACTGGTTAGGTTTCACCTATCAAGATATAAAGGGTTGTCCCTAGGAGGAGCTATCAGTTTTATTCAGATAAATCTTAATATTGCACCAGAATGTTTCAGTAACAATAATGTACAGTTACTCATATGTACAGACTGAAGACTTAACAAAGACCAATGTGTTTCAGATATAATGTAATAAGCTATTAAGTACTGTGAAATAAACCTATTTTGTTTATAATGATGGGTGCTTTCTTCAGCAGAAGATTTCTAGTGGGCATTCTTCTCCATTTGATCTCAATAACATTGGTGGCAATAAAATCTAGCCAAGGTATCTCGGATAGGTCCAGTGGATGACCACAACAAGTACCATGCTGGCACAGTTGCTATCTGGAAAGAAAACGTGCTGACAATAGTAAGAATTTTGCCACATAAGGCAATTGGCATTAATTATTTACTTCAGCACCAAGTCTCCTCCATCTTCAGATAAGAGGAAATTGTTCCCAATCAATTTTCAGACCACTGCTATTTTTGAAATCTATTAAGATAGACTTCCATGTATGGGGTACAGTTTCACAATTTGCAGACAGCACAAAACATTAAAGTGCAGTGAACTGAGAAAGATGTAAACTTAAAAGGACTTCATCAAGCTAATCGAATGGATGAACATATGAATTATTTTTTTAAAAAGTGCAAAGTGATATGTTTGAGGAGAGAAATATAAGACTTCAAGAGAAACAGATACTGCTGATTTCTGATATCAGTGAGCCCGAAACAACCTTGTGGCTACACTCAGCACAGAAGATTACTTCAGAGAATAATAGAAAAGATATTTTAGACCTGACAGAAAACAAACAGAAACAGAAGAAATTGGCAGCTCTAAGGCCAGGAGACAATAGTCTGCGGGAGCGAACTAGAATCAGATGAGCCAGTGAAACAACCAGATATCAAGGATTGAATGAACTAAAATAAAACATTTCCCTAGTACAAAGGGGATACTTTAAACAGCAGTGAATCAAGCTGAAAGGGCAGTAATTTTGAAAGGTTGCAGCTCTATTGCCATATCGTGCTGCTACCATGAAGCAGTGCTAAAGAAATGAAACTAATGGGTCACCATAAAATAATTTGTCATGTTGGGATCAGAGAGTCAGGAAAATTTATAACCAAAATAAATGAGCATTGGACAATTCAAAGAAGTATCAATTTCTGATCTAACACAAATGGGTTTTAAGGAGATGAGAATGGGAATGTTAACAAAGCTCTGAAGCACAAAGTAATGTCACTTTTAGCTGGAAAGCACAAGAAATTTCTAGTACAACAGCAAAGCTGGGAAAGCCCATCATTATTGCACAATAAAAAATCTATACAGAAGATAAAATTTGGGAAGCTGTGGCATCGGAACAGCATGGACAGATTTAATTTCAGAGACGAGCTAAATAAAACACAAAATTCAACATTGTAGAGAAAACAATTTCTAAGGTACAGAATAGTTTCCGAACTGGAAACTAAGACAGAGCTGAACAAGTCGACAAACTTTGGTACACAAATGCTGCTATTGCTCACTGAAGGGGTGTCCATGAAGAAGCAGACAAATTTGAAGAGGAATTGAAAGCCTTTGACAAATTATTTCAACAGCAAAAATAAAGAATTCTAGAAAGGGCAAGACTTATCAAAAGTGTACAACCTCCAAGTGAATGGATTAATTCACCATAATATCTACAGGCTAGTGGAGATATGGGACAATGGTGACTTAAAGTCTGAATTCCTTTGAGACTAGATAGTTGTGGACATAACTGATTAGTCTTTTTCAGATTTAATATAGTCCAAAAAAGACCTGAATCTAGAGACAGCCATTCACATGGTAAGTGAAACAGAAGTCTAGAAGCAAAACAGATGAATCCAATACAGAAAAGTTTACAACTTAGTACAGGAAACCATTGGATTACATTCACTTTATAAAGTACAGAAACACAAAAGACAGAGGAGATAAGCCAGTGCACGGGGTAAGACAGAGACAAGGCTCTAAAAATTCATTCCAATGCTGTGGAGCAAAAAATAAACAGTGTCCTGCTTAAAACTGAATGCTATTATTGGAAGGAAGTAGTTCACTTTGAGAAAACGTGCAGAAGCAAGAGTCAGCCACAAAAAGCAAACAATTAATGACCTCCTCAGAAAGGGAAAGATTATGGAGAACAGTCTTCAGTAGAAATTAAACCCAAAATTTTCATTGCAGAAATCAGTGGCTTGGACCAAATAATGTCAATGGGAATCTATAATTTTGAGTTGGATATGAGAGCCAATATTGTTAGATAGCAAGCATTGCTTGACAAAGCACTGCTCACAGCCAACAAAAGTTCAGCTCCAAGATCTGGGGAACATTACATGTAACATTAAAGGCTATGAGCGATTCTACCATGTAGGGAAACTAAATACTAGAAACCTTATAAATTTTGTAGGCCAGTGTATATTGACCTCAATTTCACTCAAGAGGTGCCAAGTTAAAAGCTAAGAAGGTCCTTTGGAAAGGAATATCCCAATTAGTTTATAGGGATGGGGAGTTTCAAAACTGAAGACAGCATTTCATTGAACAAAGATACTAAACCACTAGGTCTTTACACATCTTATACAACTTATACAATTCAATAAGGCAGCAGGAAGAAAAACTCAACATATCCACAACTGCCAAGAATCTAGCTAAATTATCCAAAAGCAGAGTTTTCATAAAACAGATGCAAATAGTAGATTGTGGCAAATGCCATTGGATAAGCAATTGCTCACCTCATTCATAGCTCTATTTTGTAGTATTCTTCCAAGAATCCAGCGATTCTGGAAAATCCCACTGTCAGTGTAACACTGTTATTTAAAAAGGGAAGGAGACAATAATCAGGTAACTATAGGCCAATTAGCTTAATGTCTGTTATTGGAAAAATGTTAGAGTCTATTGTAAAGGATGTAATATGTAGAGTATTTAGAGATACATAATATAATCGTGCAGAGTTAACATGGCTTCATGAAAGGACAATTATGCCTGACAAACTCAGTAGAGGTCTCTGAGAAGGTACTAAACAGAATAGACAAAGGGGTACCAATAGATGTAATATATTTGGATTTCCAAAAGGTATTTTAAATGGTACCACATGTTAGGTTACTTAAGATAAGAACATAAACAGTTGTAAGAAGTATATTAACATGCATAGAGAATTGGCCAGCTAGTAGAAGACAGTTGGGACGAAGGGGACATTTCTGATGATAACCTGTAACTATTGAAGTGTCATAGGGATCAGTGCTGGGCCATAAATATTTACAATATACATTGATAGCTTGGATGACAGAAGTGAAAGTACAATCACCAAATTTGTGGACAAAAAATAAGTAGGAAGTCAATTCATGAGGATGAATTAAAGAATCTACAAAGAGACTAAAAACAAAACATATTGGAAACCACAGAGCTGATGAAGAGTCATCCAGACTCAAAATATTAGCCTCCTCTCTCTCCTCCGATGCTGCCTGACCTGCTGTGATTTCCAGCAATTTTTGTTTTCAGTACAGATTCCAACATCCACAGTAATTTGCTGCTAATCTACAGAGAGATATAGACAAGTTGAATGAGTAGGGAAAAACTTGGCAAATAGTACGTATGTTGGGAAAATGTGAGTTAATGCACTTTGATAGGAAGAATAGAGGAGATGAATATTATTGAAATATCGGAAGCCTATAGAAAGTTGGAGACATAATGCACAGAAACAAACCTTTCAATCCAATTCGTCCAAGCCGACTAGATATCCTATATTAATCTAGTCCCATTTGCCAATTGGTCCATATCTCTCTAAACCCTTCCCTATTCATGTACCCATTTGGATGCCTTTTAAATGTTGTAATTGTACCAACCCCCAACACCACCTCTGGCAACTCATTCCATATACACATCATCTTTTGTATGAAAGAGGTGCCGCTTAGATCCCTTTTAAATCTTCGCCTCTCACCTTAAACCTATGCTTCTAGGTTTGAACTCTCCTACTCTGGGAAAAAGACCTTGGCTATTCACCCTATCCATTCATCCTATCTATAAAGTCATACCTCAGCCTCCAATGCTCCAGGGAAAATAGCCCCAACTTATTCAGTCTCTCCCTTTAGCTCCAATTCTCCAACCTCGGCAACATTCAAGCACGCCAAGCAGCTTCTTCATTACCCTGTCGACCCACTGAACCTACACTCCAACGTCCATTTGTTTGGCAACACTCCCCTGGACCTTGCCATTAAGCATATAAGTCCTGCCCAGTTTGCCTTTCCAACAAGTAACACCTCACATTTATCTAAATTAAACTTCATTCGCCACTCCTCAGCCCATCAGCCCATTTGAGTACATGTTCTACTCTGAGATAACCTTCTTCACTGTCAACTTCTTCACCAATTTTGGTGTCGTCTGCAAACTTACTAACCATTCCTCCTAAATTCACATCTGAATCAATTATATAAATAATGAAAAGCAGTGTACTCAGCGCGGATCCTTGCAGTACATTGCTAGTTATAGGCCTCCAGTCCGAAAAGCAACTCTCCACCACCCTCTGTCTACTACTTTCAAGCCAACTTTTAATCCAAATGGCTAGCTTTCCCTGGCTTCCATGTGATCTAACCTTACTAACCAATCTACTATGTGGGATCTTTTCGACTATCTTACTAAAGTCCATATAGACAACACCTACCACTCTACTTCAATCAATCCTCTCTGTCACTTCTTCAAAAAAAACTCAAATAAGTTACTGAGACACAATTTCCCATGCACAAAGCTACAGTGACTATCCCTAATCTGTCCTTGGCTTATCAAATACATGTATATCCTATCCCTCAGAATCCCCTCCAACAACTTATCCACCACTGATATCAAACTCACCAGTTTATAGTTTCTTGTTTTTCATTATCACCTATCTTAAATAATGGTGCCACATTAGCCACCCTCCAATCTTCCAACACCTCACCCATGGCTATTAATGATACAAATATCATTCAAGCTATGGAACAGACTTGATGGGACAAATTATCTATTCCTACCTACACATCCTATGGTCAATCAGAGTTTCTGTCTGTTGGCTGTAAATGACTTTGAGATGTGCAATCATCACGAAAATTGCTATTAAATGCATGTATTTCTTTCATCTCAAATTTGGAACATCATATTCATGACTAGTTATATCTTTAATGGACAGATAGTTGCCTCATCTACTTTTAGTTGTTCTTTGAGTCAGTGCCCCTATCTACTAAGGTAAGGAGGAAGAAAGATCCTTTATCATTAAAGAATTTATGAACAATGAGATTTGTTGTTTTTATTGCTCCAATTCTCTCACCTGCCGTTACTGGTGTGATTGACTGGAGTTAATGTTTCAGGATTTGGATGATATGGGAAGGATAGAAAGGGGGAGCAAGAGAGGGGGTGTGCTGTTTTTGATCAGGAATAATAATCCCTATACTTAGAAAGGATATTCTTGGGAATACATCCAGGAAAGTTGTTTGGGTGGAACTGAGAAAGATGAAAGCAATGATCACCGTATTGGGATTGTACTATTAACCCCCAAATAGTCAGAGGGAAATTGAGAAACAAATTTGTAAGGAGATCTCCGTTATCTGTAAGAATAATAGAGTGGTTACGGTAGGGGATTTTAACTTTCCAAACACAGACTGGGACTGCCATAGTGCAAAGGGCTTGAATCGAGAGGAATTTGTTAAGTGTGCACAAGAACATTTTCTGATTCAATATGTGGATGTACCTACTAGAGAAGGCGCAAAACCTGACCTACTCTTGGTAAATAAGGCAGGGCAGGTGACTGAGGTGCCAGTGGGGGAGCACTTTGGGGGCAGCGACCATAATTGTATTCGTTTTAAAATAGTAATGGAAAGGATAGACTGAATCGAAAAGTTGAAGTTCTAAATTGGAGAAAGGCCAATTTTGACTGTATTAGGTAAGAACTTTCAAAAGTTGATTGGGGCAGATGTTTGGAGGTAAAGGGGTGGCTGGAAAATGGTAAGCTTTCAAAATGAGATAACGAGAGTCAAAGACAATATGTTCCTATTCGGGTGAAGGGCAAGGCCAGTAGCTGTAGGGAATGCCAGATGACTAGAGAAATTGAGGTATTGGTCAAGAGAAAGAAGGAAGCATATGTCAAGTATAGACAGCAGAGATCAAGTGAATCCTTAGCATAATATAAAGGCAGTAGGAGGTCAAAAAGGGGACATGAGATAGCTTTGGCAAATAGGTTAAGGAGAATCCAAAGGATTCTACAAATACATTAAGGACAAAAGGTTAAATAGGATAGAATAAGGCCAAATAAAGATCAGCAATGTCTCCTATGTGCAGAACCGCAGAAGATGGAGGAGATAATAACTGAGTAGTTTGCATCAGTGTTTACTGTGGAGAAAGACAGAAGATATAAAATGTAGGGAAATAAATAGCAACAGTTTGAAAGATGTCCACAGTACAGAGAAGGTGGTGTTGGATGTCTTAAAATGCATAAAGGTAGATAAATCACCAGGACTGATCAGATGCACTCTAGAATTCTGTGGGAAGCTAGGGAAGTGATTGCTGGGCCCCTTGCTGAAATATTTGTATCATCAATAGGTGAGGTGCCAGAAGACTGGAGGTTGGCTAACGTGGTGCCACTATTTAAGAAAGGTGGTAAGGAAAATCCAGGAAACTATAAACCAGTGAGCCTGACATCGGTGATAGGCAAGTTGTTGGAGGGAATCCTGAGGGACAGGAATTCACATGTATTTGGAAAGGCATTCCAAATTCCCTGAAAAGGGGTAGTCAACATGGCTTTGTGCATGGGAAATCATATCTCACAACTTGATTGAGCTGTTTGAAGAAGTAACAAAGAGGATTGAGGGCAGAGTGGTGGGTATAGTCTATATGGACTTCAGTCAGTCTTTCAACAAAGTTCCCTATGGGAAACTGGTTAGCAAGGTTCAATCACATGGAATATATGGAGAACTAGCCATGTGGATATAGAAATGGCTCGAAGGTAGAAGACAGAACGATGGTGGAGGGTGGTATTTCAGACTGGAGGCCTGTGACCAGTAATGAGCCAAAAGGATCGGTGCTGGATCCTCTGCTTTCCGTCATCTATATAAATGATTCGGATGTGAACTTTGGAGGTATGGTTAGTAAGTTTTCAGATGACACCAAAATTGGAGGTGTAGTGGACAGCAAAGAAGGTTATCTCAGAGTTCAATGGGATCTTGATCAGATGGGTCAATGGACCAAGGAGTGGTGGATGGTGTTTAATTTAGATAAATGTGAGGTGCTGCATTTTGGAAAGGAAAATCAGACCAGGACGTGCTTAAGTGAGGAAGGTTTTTTTGGTATGCTTGCCTTTACTGATCAGTGCATTGAGTGTAGGAGTTGGGAGGTCATGTTGTGGCTGTACAGGACATTGGTTAGGCCACTTTTGGAATACTGCGTGCAGTTCTGGTCTCCCTACGGCAGGAAAAATGCTGTGAAACTTGAAGGGTTTCAGAAAAGATTTACAAGAATGTTGCCAGGGTTGGAGGGTTTGAGCTACAGGGAGAGGTTGCATAGGCTGGGGTTATTTTCACTGGAGGTTCAGAGGTTGAGGGATGACTTTGTAGAGGTTTATAAAGCCAGGAGGTGCACAGATAGGGAAAATAGACAAGGTCTTTTCCCTGGGGTAGAGGAGTCCAAAACTAGAAGGCATAAGTTTAGGGTAAGAGGGGAAAGGTTTAAAAAGAACCAAAAGGGGCCTTAAGGGTGCCTTTTCCACACAGAGGGTGGTGCATGGATGGAATGAGCTGCCAGAGGAAGTGGTGGACACTGGCACAATTACAATATTTGAAAGGCATCCGGATGAGTATGTGAATAGGAAGGGTTTAGAGGCTTATGGGCCAAGTGCTGGCAAATGAGACTAGATTAATTTAGGATATCTGGTCAGCATGGATAGGTTGGACTGAAAGATCTGTTTCTATGCAGCACATCTATATGACTCTATGACTCTATTACACTATCATGTTGGGATTTGGTATAAAAATACGCAAAAGAATTTAGTAAATGTTCGGAGAAGGAAAATGGGAAGGATGAATTAATCAAGTAAAAGCTGAAATGTTCAAATCACAACAGCAGGTTCTCAATGAAATATTAAGTCTGCAGTATGGTAGGGATACACAGCTTCACAGGCCTGTGACGCATTCCCATTTGACCACATTTGTATGGCATGAATGCTCACAATATTAAAACAATCTGAAATTTAGTCCTACCTTCAAAATTCTGTCAGAAGTGCACAGGAACTTTGTTCACCTTTCTGTAAGGATGGTGTGTCCCAGTCAGCTTTATCCAGTTATGTACTGAGCACAGTGACCGTCTTTGTTGAAATCTGCAACACAAGGCAATGGAACAGGAGAATGACAACTTGGGTGGAGAGAGTCTGAACCAGCAAACGAGTCTGATGTGGTGGTTTTGCATGTTGAGGTGGAAAAATGGAGGCATAAAAGTGAGCTCCAAGGGAGCACATAAGGTGGTTGACCTTTGAGAAGAACCTTGTGCCTTGGGAAGGGAGGGTGTGTGAGGGTTAACTAAGTATGAATTAACAAAATGAGAGACATGAGAGCATGTCTCAGTGCTTTTTTTTAGATTAGATTAATTACAGAGTGGAAACAGGCCCTTCGGCCCAACAAGTCCACACTGCCCCGCCGAAGCCACCCATACCCCTACATTTACCCCTTACCTAACACTACGGGCAATTTAGCAAGGCCAATTCACCTGACCTGCACATCTTTGGACTGTTGGAGGAAACCGAAGCACCCGGAGGAAACCCACACAGACACGGGGAGAACGTGCAAACTCCACACAGTCAGTCGCCTGAGGCGGGAATTGAACCCGGGTCTCTGGCGCTGTGAGGCAGCAGTGCTAACCACTGTGCCACCGTGCCGCCCACCGTGCTGTTGAGATGTGAGTTCTGTACAGCAAACTCAGGGCACTGGCTGGCAAAGAGAATATTCACAGTCACAGGAATAGTTAGCTATGTGGACAGGCAAGTCCTGTCTGAGGTAGGGATATTTAAAGGTCATGTAAAGCATATCACTAGATCTAATGGAAACTCTAAGAAAGATGCAAAAGGGTCTAGAAACAGAGGAGAAATCTTGAAGGGGATGGGGTAGGCTCAATGGGGAGAAACAACATATCCAGTCCACAATGACAAGGTCCAGGGTGATGAAAGGACCTTCAAACTTAGAGAGGGAAGTTATACAATTATTTTAAGGTTAAGAATGATGTGGGGCAAACTCAGAAGTGATGAGGCAAGGTGGAGGACCATAAGCTGAAAAGCAAAAGTCAACTGCATATTGCAGATAGCCATTTTCTGAATTTCATTTTCTGCTAGCATTGCTGATTCAAATGAAAGGAGGTCATTGTGAGGGTCAGTGAAGTTTTTGGGTGCAGACAATTGGAAGATTAGGAAATCTAACTGCTCATATGCTATTGAGATGAAACTGATAGCCACACAGATTTCCATTGCCTTTACAGGTTCAGAGGGGTACCACTGTTTGCACAACAGTGCTTCATGGATATTCTGTTATTCCGTACACTACTGCACAACATGGCAATGAGAAACAACAAACAGTTACAAAAGGGAGGAACAACAATGCTCAAACAACGATTACTGGGATGAGCTTCAGGAAA
The DNA here is from genome assembly GCF_037043375.1 of Chiloscyllium plagiosum. Lineage (NCBI taxonomy): Eukaryota > Metazoa > Chordata > Chondrichthyes > Orectolobiformes > Hemiscylliidae > Chiloscyllium > Chiloscyllium plagiosum. The sequence continues at coordinate 68,888,774 of NW_028270140.1, forward strand.
AGACATGGGCTTCTAATGGATGTGAGGCCCATAAAGAAACATCCCAGGAGATATTCTTAGAGATATTCTTCTGCACATGGAATTTGCTGAAGAACCTACATGACGAATGTCCATTGCTGGGACAGGTTTAGAAGTCTAGCAATCACTACCAGTTTCCCCCAGAGGGCAACCCCTTGAGCTGCATCCTCCTCTCGCACTTCTCCTCCAGCTAGCTGCATAATGGTACGTCCCTTGCTCTCTGTGGAGAAGGTACACCTGGGAGAAAGTTCAAGATGCCTTGTCCCCTTACAGGAAATTTACGGTGAAGTGTGGTTGAATTCATCTATGTCTTTGCTTTGACATCATGAATTATACTCATGTGGGGGTTGTGGGGAGGTGGTGCAGTAACAGGGGTATGTTTAGATTAGATTAGATTACTTACAGTGTGGAAACAGGCCCTTTGGCCCAACAAGTCCATACCGACCCGCCGAAGCGCAACCCACCCATACCCTTACATTTACCCCTTATTACCTAACACTACGGGCAATTTAGCATGGCCAATTCACCTGACCTGCACATCTTTGGACTGTGGGAGGAAACCGGAGCACCCGGAGGAAACCCATGCAGACACGGGGAGAATGTGCAAACTCCACACAGTCAGTCGCCTGAGTCGGGAATTGAACCCGGGTCTCTGGCGCTGTGAGACAGCAGTGCTAACCACTGTGCCACCATGCCTCAGTGTCTCAGATCAATATTTAAATAAGGACTGGGAGGATTGGGGATACATTTGAGAGAGGTTGAAAATGAATTGATGAAACTGCAGAATGAACAGAGATGGACTGGAATCTGTGACCTCGAAACAGTACCTCATTAATTTGTCCAGGTTCCTATTGTATATCTTGCCCAACCCTGCTGAACCTGACTTAATGGCAGGATTCTCTATGGAATCCTGTCCCTATAGCATGCACACTGCCAGATCTTTATGTCTTAATATGCATTGTATGCATTTTACTTCAGAACATGAAAACAAATGTAGTGTCATCTCCTGGTTCTACTGTTGAGAACAATGATTAAACTCCTCCCAGTGTGGTAGGGCAGGGGCAGGAACTTTTCTTAATAACATCAGATGGGAGCCTCAAAAGGAAAAATCCCTTGGGTTAAGTAATGATTATCTTTCAGTAATCAACATAATTGATCTATGTTTGGACACAATAGAGTATGCAGTCACAAGAAACAAACATTATCTAAAACAAAACACATTTTACCCTGCAGGCAATATAAAACATGGCCTAGTAATTTATAAATCCATTTGCAATACAGGATTTGCCAATTGGCAAGCAGTGTCCAGAGCCTTTTGCATATATTTACTCCTGACTACATGCTACTGTTGCTAAGAGCTCACAAGTTTATCAAGTTTCATACAAAAACAGAAAACACTGGAACTTCTCAACTGGGTACAGTTACAACATTTAAAAGAGTTTTGGATAAGTACATGAATAAGAACTGTTTGGAGAGATGTGGGCCAACCAAAGGCAGGTGGGATAAGTTTAGTTTGGGGTTATGTTTGCTGTAGACTAGTTGGACCAATGGGTTTGTTTCGATGCTGTACAACTCTATGCTTAGGCAGAATCTGTGGCAAGAACAGAAGAAACATTCTGAAATAGACCTTTCACAATTCTGTGATAGAATACACACTGGAAGACATCTTATCCATATTTATATTGTGCTTTGTTGACAGTTTCCAGCCTTTGCTATTTCTGGCTTCAGATTACCAACATCCGCAATATCTTGCTTTCTTTTATTAGTATTTTTCTAACCCTTTTATCCAGTATGTAAAGTTTAAAAAGCTCTGAGCATAAGTATGGCAAAATTAAAACTTTGATCTGACTGAACATATGCCATTTCCAGTTTCTGATCATCCAACAAATGTTTTGGCCTTTCAATTCCATGTGACAGCTATTAAATTGTGCCTGGAATTGGACAGCTCATTTGGTATGAAACACAGTTCTTTCCCACCTGTTGGCATCTATGTCAGTGAACGTTTACTGCTAATCGCAAACACATGTCAAATACAAGACCACAAACTTCAGTTAATCTACATTTTTATGTAACTAATTCAAAACAATAGTTACTCAGATGGAGGTTACATTCAGGCATTTTCTTAAAGATTAATGGTTTCTATTGTTGAATTGTTAGTATTATAGAAATCCTGTAGTAAATTGGGCATTGAATGTAGCATTACTATTTCAGCTACTTTAGCCCAGGTAATGTTCAGCAGGTATCTTCTGAGCAGGGGTCCTGGAGTGGTATGGTAAAAACCAAGAGTGAATTTTGGCTTGAAATTTGTGATTATAATTTAATTGAAGAAACTAATTTTTACTTCCAGGCTTCATGTTTTCAAGCTTCACAGCTGGCGAAACATACCTGCCTGACATGATCCCAGCTGCACTTAAAAGGACAATGTCTGAACATAAATTGTATGTGTTCAGTACACTGCCGGAAGTGTGAGTGCAGCACACTTTTTTAATAATGTATTTCCTGCAAATATATGCAGATGGGAAGATCAAAGCCATATTTTTCTCTGTTCTTCTTGCCTAGAAGTAATGGTTGAATGTAACTGAGAGAGCTTGAATGACCTAACCAGGAACAGGAAAACTCAGGAAATTTGCTGATTTAATGTGATCCCGTGGTTTAAACAAACACCTATTTATGCTGATTTGGTAATGTTCTCCATAAAATCACCACTCACACCCAGTCAACTTTCAGCAGCAGCCATTTTCACCTTCAACGCATTTAATAACCACTTCATTTATCACCAACCTTTGATTTTCAACCCAACCCTCATACAAAAGGATTCTTCTGTTTTATAATCATTCTCTCTCCAAAATCATCACATGCATGAGGTGGGTACATGGCCTCCACTCATTCACAGGCCTGTTAATTTGCTCCTTTGTAGCTGAGAGGAGAAGGACCTGGAGATAAGTGACATACATGAGAAGACCAAGGATTCACAAATACCTAGTGTCATAATTACAAAAGTGTCTGGCAAAAATGTTGACTTCATTTCATTAATGATTGTGAAAACAATGTGTTGTAATTGTTGTGATAATGACTTTGAAACCATGAAAGCAAATCTCTTCCCTTGACTTCTAGGGTCTTTGTGTGTAAAGCCAGTATTGTAGGGCATGCATAATGACAATTCCTCAAAGGTTATTATTTCTTTTTCTTATACCATCCATGACATGCAGCCATGTGCCAGCTCAGCATTTCCATTGGTTCACTTTGATAATAAGTTGGGTTTTCAGCTGGTGATTCACTTCTCAGGAGTGAGTATGAGCAGTTGTAGCTGGAGACTCAGTGATAAGGACACAGTTGGCTCTAAGCTCTGTTCACCTGCAGACAGATACTGAACCACAGAGCTCATTGCTGAGTTAAAAAGTGCATCAGATACTGATTGTCAATTGTAAAAACCCACACATTTCACACCTGGTCTGGACAACACATGACTCAAGAACCACAAACCTGTGAGTGACTCTGAACTGTAAACTGAAATGGCACATCATGCCACTCAGGTGTACAAAACCACGATGAAAATTAGAGGAAGAAATGAAACCTAATGGACCACATGTATCACTAGGCACCAGAAGGGAAACAGCTAACATATTCCTGTCAACCTTGCAAAGTTCTCCTTATCAATATGTGAGGGGTTATGCCAAAATCGGGAGAGCTAATCAAGCTGCAATACTGGCATTTACTCAGCAATATAGAATGTTGTCCAGGTGCATCTCATCAACATAAAACAGGAGAAATTCAAGCCAACTAATTACCGCTCTATCAATTTAAGCTCATCAGAAGAGTGATAAAAGGGATCCTCCACAGTACTAACAAGTGGCACTTGCAAAAAGATAACTAGTTCACTAACACTCAGTTTGGGTTCTATCAGGCCTCCACAGCACATGGTAAAAGCCTAAATGAAAGAGCTGAACTTGAGGTGAGTCAATAGTGACTGGCCTTGACATTATGTGGCATGAAAGAGCCCTTGCAAAACTAGAGTCAATGGGAATTGCAGAAAAACTCTCTGTTGGAATCATGTCTGGTACAAAGGAAAATGCTTATGGTGGTTGAAGGTCAATCATCTCAGCTCCATATCATCAATGCAGAGATTCCTCAGGGTAGTACCTTGGGCTGAGCCATCTTTAAAAGTCACCAATTGGAGAGGGATGACTGTGGTCACTATACCTCAAGCAAGGTGACAGGAAGAGTCATGGTAATCTCAGCTGATATGGGAATTGAACCATATTGTTGGTGCCATTCTGTATCACTAACCAGCTACCTGAGATAACTGAGCTACTGATCGCACAACCATGTTGGTTGTTTTAGCAATAACTTTCCCTGCATCATCAGGATGAAGTGGGGCTGTTCATTGATGTTTGCACAATATTCAGCACCATTTGTGACACAAGTACTCAAGCAGTCTATGTTTATATGCAGCAAGACCTGGACAACATCCTTGTCTGATAAGAGGCAAGTAGCATGCACGCCACACAAGTGTCCAACAATACTCATCTCCCACAACAGAGAATCTAACCATGACATTCAAAGGCATTATCGGTGTTGAATCCCCACTATCAATATACTGGAAATTTTCATTTCCAGAAACTGCACTGTAAAAGCCATGGCTACAAGAGCAGGTAAGAGGCTAGTAATTCTCTGGTGAGTAATTCACCTCCTGGCTCCCCAAAGCCTTTCCACCATCGAAAGACATAAGTCAGGAGTATGTTGGAATATTTTATGCTTGTCAGGATGAGTCAACTCAAACAATATTAAAAAAGCTTGACATAACAGCCTACTTGATTGGCAACCCACTCACTACCTTCAACATTCTCTCCCTTCACCACCAACACATAGTGGTAGGCAGAGTATGCCATCTATAAGACGCACTGTAGTAACTCTGACAGCACTTTCCAAACATGTGACCTTGAACATCTAGGACAAGAGCAGCTGATGCATGGAAACATCACCACCTGAAAAATCCCCAAGTTATTTAATTTGCAAGTGTATTGCCATTCCTTCAATGTCGCTAAGTCAAAATCCTGGAACTCTCTTCCTAATCACACCGTGGGTACACTTTTACACGCACATGGGTATACTTATCTCCTGCTCTTTGGATGCTGCCTGACCTGCTGTGCTTTTCCAGCACCCACACTCTCGACTCTAATCTCCAGCATCTGCAGTGTTTACTTTCTCCCGGGTATAACTATACTCCAAGAATTGCAGCTGTTTAATAAGCAGCTCCCCAGTATCTTTGCAGGAGATTAATGATGGACAGTTAAAGCTAATCTAGCCAGTGATGGCCATCCCATGAATTTATATAAGAAATAAATGTGGCCCCTGACCATGGCCAGACAGGAGATACTTACCACTTTAAATAGGATATCAGATACTTCATCTATGCCTTTACAGAGAGTGACTTAACTCCACCAAGCTGGTCTGTCAAAGAACAGTGACATTGCTGTGGTCATGGTTTGGAGGATTGATTGTAAAAAGGACATGGAATTGTGAAGTCCAATAGGGCTCCACCCACGGCATGCATCAGAAGGCACAGCATATATGAGAGTGATCAAGAATGACTCAATTCATATATATATTAAGAATTAACATGTTGTTCAGTTTACTAATATATTGGAACTTGAAGGAGAAAATGAAGAGGTCAGTTCTCAGAATAAAACAATTCTTTAGTGCAAAAAAGCAATTTTACTGATGGAGATTAGCCCATTCTTCCATTAGCTTGTTGCCAGCTAAGCAAAAGATGAGTTACTGAACAAGAGTGGCATGTTTTGAATCCTACTCATCTGGAACATAAAAATTAGAAAAGCAGCAAAACATTTGTTGAGTACATTATGGCACTGAATAATTTTGTAGCTTTTGAACACTCATAGACTGTATATTAAGAGACAGATTTGTATGTGAATTAGTGGATGAAAGAACCTAAATGAAGTTACTGAACACACACAGTTTTACATTTGAGGTAATGTGTAAGATATCTCTTTTTGATGAACTTCACATCAAGGGTACTTTGGAACTCTATCCTATGCAAGTGACTAGCACGTCATTTGTCACAAGTAAAAGGTTTCCACCAAGCCTGGAGTAGGGAAAACCAGTCAGATAGATGCTGTTGATAGCGGTTTGGTGTTTGATATTGTTGGAATGGCAACGACATGCACTGGCATGGGAGTACAGAAAATAGTTTAATTGCCACAGAAAGGCGACTGTTGCTGAACAACAAGCAAAGCAGAAAAAAGAACCCGTTACAATGGTAAAAGAAAACAGCAATGTTACAAGCGTGGTGACGTTAATCTTGAAGTGAAATCGGAGTGCCTAAGACAAGAGGAGGTAAAGCTATTCAACATTTGCACCACTAGTAATCACTCACTCAAATGACAGGGTTAAACATCACACAACACCATATTATAGTCCAACAGGTTTAATTGGAAGCATTAGCTTTCAGAGCGCCGCTCCTTCAGCTAGTGCTTCCAATTAAACCTGTTGGACTATAACGTGGTGTTGTGTGATTTTTAACTTTGTACACCCCAGTCCAACACCAGCATCTCCAAATCAAATGACAGGGACATTTGTAAGTCAGCAAAGCATCAACATGTGCATTAGTATTGCTAAATAGTTCTCTAAATCGAGTACAGATACGAATGAGAGCAAATTCAGTGATATATCTCCAGATAAGAGCACAATCAGTTGAAACTTACCCAAGTGAAATGTTATCAATCAATGCACAAATGGAATACTTCAACGTAAGGCCATTTTTTGTCAAGTCGCTGACTGTGTAGCTCTAGTTTAATGAAGAATGTTAGACTAAATCGCATCAAAGAATTTCTGTAACAGTCTATGAGAACAGGGGACAAACAGATGTATATTCAAGTGATCAGAGATTATATGAGAACAGAATGGCTGCAGAATGCTACGAGAAATGAGAAATGATACCCACAATCAACTCCACATATATGAACGAGAAAAGTAAGCTTCCAGCACTTACTGCAAGTGTTACTTACACTGCTGAATGTTCAACCAGTGGGAGAAGTTTAGCTCCAAACAAATTGACACCAACAAGTGTGTACAAATTGAGACTTGGATGGCAATAAGTAGCTGTAGATCTCCTGCAAGCAAGTGAGAGAATCTGAAGTAGAGAGGGATGGAGAGAGAGAGATCAGAGGCAGCATTGGGCTAGTGCAGTATGATGAAATATGTTGGATTAAGTCTCTTCTCAAGGTTAACTGGAATAATCAGCAATGTTATTGGAGGAAGTGGCATGCACTCATGTCATCTGTGATTCTAGGAGAGCAAATTTGGGCAGAAACAAATGTAAGGAAGTGTTCCCATAATGATCAATAAAGTTAGACTGTTTTGCAACCAGCAGTCTTTGAGAATTATTGAAACTGGTCCAACACATCAAAATAATAATATATCAGCAACATAAATCAACAAACCAATATTAATGGGCAAAGACTGACATTGAAGCTAAAGTTAGATTGGATACATGTTTCCAAGTTGAGATTACAATGAAGCTTGATTAGTTATTGAATAGCTGGAGTATTATGTTCAAGGACAGCCAAAGAGACATAAATTGTCGAGAAAGCACATCTTCAACTCAGGCTCAATACAAAACAATCCCATTGCTGAACTAGGTCATTCCCTTATGCCATCAAAATTCTGGTTAAAGAGAGGCTGAAGAAGCCAGACAGAAAAGGTGTCTTGTTGAAAATTAACTATAGTGATTGACAACACCTATTGTAGTAATGCAAAAACCAAACAAAAGTGTCAGATTATGCAGTGTCATGACCTAACTCTGAAAACTATGCTAATACTCATTTCCAACTATTCTTTAAGTCATCCCAAAATGTATAAATGCATAAAGACCTTAAGATCACTAAAACCCAATTTGCCTGACTGACTGGTACCCAGGACAACAGCAAATCACAGCAGGTGTTTCAGGAACAATAAAATAAAAATCAATTTGTTGTGATATACAAGTAACTTTAATGAGAACAAAGAACACACTTATAATTTATTCACCTTAAATTTTACTCCTTCCAAAACTCCAAACACACATCGACTCGAACACAATTACGATAAACAAAAGGCAAACAGTTTAACAAATATGTCCAGTGATGGTTGGTGAGGTGAACTTAGGCATTTTTTTTTTGAATGGATAAGGCTTTTATGCATTTATACAATTTGAATGGATTCTTTCATTTAAAAACTCGGATTTTCTGTCTCTTTCCCCATACAGAGATCGGTGAATGAGAGGGGGGAGTGGGGGTGCGGGCAGAGAGAGAGATCACTTACTTCTCTCAATCAGAGAACTTTTGCCAGGTAGAATTCCTTAAATCAAAAGATTTTCAGTGCCATTCAGTCTTGAATCTGCCCTCGATTTGCTTCTAGGAATCATCATTGTGTTGAATAGCTCAATTGTCCAGGTATTCCAGTTACATTAATCCAATTTTTACTTCAGTTTTGTTTCTAAATCTGAAAAATTATGCATGTTCCTAGAGCAGAGACTCTAAAATCGCAATCAACCAGGTAGTGGATGATGAGTAGTTTCCATTAATGAACTTCAAAGGTTTGTATGGCATGTAATCAAATCCATTCATTATATTGGACTTATCCTCTGTCAATGCTTAACAAGGATCAAAAATCAATTAAAAAAATCAAAATAAACATATGCATGGGACTATACTTCTACACAAAGATTTTCTATAGTTCAACGATACCTCCAAAATTCATCAAAATGACAGCGGATAAGATTTTGTGCAGATGTGTGCAATTCTGGTCTCCTTCCTATAGGAAGGATGTTGTGAAACTTGGAAAGGTTCAGAAAAAAATTACAAGGATGTTACAGAGTTGGAAGGTTTGAGCTATAGGGAGGATAAGGTTGTCACAAAGCTAGCCCTTTTTTCTTCTAAAAGCTGTTTCTTGGCTCAAGGATACTGTGTCCTTGATTTTTTTCAGAGTGATATTAAATCTGGCCAGGCTCCAATCAGTCTGGTTTGGTACAGAGATAATAAAGATTTTGAGAGGCTTTTTTATATGTAAACAGATCAGACTTCAGGCCAAAGTGGTCATGTTTTAGAAGTGACCAGTATAAGGAAAGGGGAGTGGTCAACTCTCTAGCTGAGCAGTTTAGTTCAGTCTTAAATTGGTGAGGAGTTCAACAGTGAGCTGTGTGGAAACTCTCTCTCTCTCTCTCTTTCTGCCCTTCAACTTCAACCTGTAAGCATGTGTTCCATTTATACTGGGTTTTAAAGGGAGTTTGCTTATTGGGACTGTTGTGTATATTCGGAACAGCATACTTAAGTCCAGTTTGGATACACTGACTTCTGTAGGGGTTCTTTATTCTGTTCTTTGTGTTTCATTCTGTAATTTTGTGAATACATTTTTGTCTGGTTTAAAATCTAGTAGTCAACCTAGCTAACTTACTCCGGGTAATTTTCACTGTACACTTACCAAAACAAATTGCAAAGTTACAGTCTGGGCTGCCTGCTTAAGAATGGTTTGAGTGGTCTGGCCTAGTCCGTAACAGTTTGGGGATTATTTGTAGGATTTTATACAGTGAGTGGTAGGTGCTAGTGTCTTTATTTTGGGCGTAGGTTCGGTTGGGGTAGACAAAGCATGGAATAGGAATGGCTCTTTCAGTTGCCAAAAGTGTTCTGGAAGTGGACGTGGTGACATTGGGAAGTTTCGCAAAAAGTGAATAAAACCAAGTTGCAGGAATTAACAGAGAAGCTGGAATTGGAACTGTCAGCTTCTGTGAGGAAAGGAGAGATAATTATAGCAGGAACTCAGCATTTAAACTTGCTAGAGAAAACATCAGCATTTATAGAGATGGCAAGAATTCAATTACAAATGAAGCAGCTTGAGTAAGAGGCAAGAGCAGCAGAAATGAAACAGATTGAATCATGATTAAAAGCAGAAGAGACGGACAAAGAGAGAGCAGCAAAAGAGAGAGAGAAAGCAACAGAAGAGAGGGAAAAAGAGAGAACAGAGAAATAAAAAAAAGAGATTTTTTGAACTTCAAAAATTGACACTTAAAAAGGAAAGGCAGCTTAAAAGGCTGGAATTAAACGCTGAGGGTAGGCTTAGTGAGGAAGAGAGTGAGAATGAGCAAGGCCCTGGTAGTCAGAAGCCCAGTCAGAAACTGTTTAAGTATGTTCAAGCATTGCCTAAATTTGATGAGAAGGATGTGGAAGTCTTTTTCATCTAATTTGAAAAGGTGACAACACAAATGCAGTAGCAATGTGGGTTTTGTTGATCCAAACAAAACTTGCAGGTAGGACTAGTGAGGTATTTGCATCCTTATCAGAAGAGGTATCTGAGGAATGTGAGGAGGTGAAAAAACCATTTGAAGTACATATGAGCTTGTACCAGAAGCTTACAGACACCATTTCAGGAATCTAAGGAGGGACCCTGGTCAAACCTATATTGAGTTTGAAAGGATCAAACAGAGTAATTTTGATAGATGGATAAGAGCTTTAAAAATCGAGCAAACCTATGATGCCCTAAGAGAGGTAATTATTTTGGAGGAATTCAAAAATTCACTGCCTGAAGTAGTGCGGACTCATGTGGAAGAGCAGAGAGTTAAAATAGTAAGGTTATCAGCTGAAGTGGCTGATGATTATGAGCTGGTCCATAAAACTCAGTTTGGCTTCTAGAATTAATTTCAGTCCATGAGGGATAGATATTGGGGGAAAGAGAAATCTTCATGTGGAAAGGGAAAGGTAGATCGCAGTAAAGATCATAAGGATAACTTACCACAGGGTAAAAATGAAACCCTTGAGGGGGACAAAGAAGTTAAAAGGCTCCAGTGTTTTCATTGTAATAAAGTGGGCCACACAAAATCACAGTGTTGGTGGGCGAGGATAAAGCCAGCTGTAGGAAAACCAGACAAGCCTAGAAGTTTTTTTGGACTAGTAACAAAATACACAAGGGAAGTTAAACAACTGCCTCAGAGTGTAGAAGATGATCAGAGGTTGATTGAGGAGGAAGTGCCAGATCTGCTTAAAACATATACACGCAAGGGTAAAGCTTATTCACATAGGCAGGGAGCAGTAGGTAAGGAGATTACAATATTAAGGGACACAGGATCCTCTCAGTCTGTAATGCTGAAGGATGAGGAGATATGCAATGCTGAGGGACTATTGCCAGAAAAGGTACTGGTAACAGGAATTCATGGTGAGACAAAAAGTGCTCAATTATGTAAAGTGAGGCAAGAGAGTCCAGAGAAGGGTGGAGAATTGGAGTACTGGACAAACTCTCAGCTCCAGGAATACAATGTGTCCTTGCAGATAATATAACTGATTCACTGGTAGGCGTGCTGCCTACTCTAGTTGAAAGGCCAGTGGAGATGCAGCAACTGAAGACATGGAGAATGTTTATCCAGGAGTTTTCCCTGATTGTGTGATCACAAGATCGCAGAGACACAAGCTAAAGCAGGAGGGATCAAAAGGCACAAATAAGGAAGCTGACATATCTGATCAAAGGAAGTTTCTGATAAAGTGGAACAGAGAAGGAGCAAATAGGTAAACATGCAAATATCTTTAGCTCTGCTATGCTGATTGAATTACAGCAGAAAGATGAAAACTTAAAACAGTTATATCAAAAAACATTTGCAGAGAAAGAAAGTGAATGCATTCCTGTGTGTTATTACTTAACAAATGATGTCTTAATGAGGAAATGGAGACCATCACACATTCAAGCAAATGAGAAATAGGTGGAGATTCATCAAATTGTTGTGCCAGTAAGGTATAGAAAGGATGTGCTGCAAGTTGCACACGAACTACCACTTGCAGGTCATTTAGGGGTTGAGGAAAACACAGGCTAAAATACAAAGACATTTTTACTGGCCTGGACTCCACAAGGATGTAGTTGAATTTTGCCAGACATGTCATACGTGTCAGTGATGAAAGGCTTTTGCCTGAAATGTCGATTTGCCTGCTCCTCGAATACTGCCTGACCTGCTGTGCTTTTCCAGCACCACTCTAATCTAGACTCTGATTTCCAGCATCTGCAGTCCTCACTTTTACCCTGTCATACATGTCAGCTAATCGGAAAACCACAGGCAGTAATAAAACCTGCACCTTTAGTACCTATTCCAGCATTTCAGGAAACTTGCTCAAGAATCTTGATTGATTGCATAGGTCCCCTATCTCAAACAAAAAGTGGGAATAGTATTTATTAACAATAATGGATGTGTTGACTAGATTTGCAAAGGCAATCCCATTACGCAACATCACAGCTAAAAGGATGGTAGAAGAATTACTTAATTTTTTTACTAGATACAGACTACCAATAGAGATCCAGTCAGATCAAGGATCAAACTTCACATTCAAACTATTCAAGAAGATTATTGATAACTTGGGAATAAAGCAATTCAAATCTACTGCATACCATCCAGAATCGCAAGGAATGCTAGCAAGATGGCATCAAACATTAAAGACCATGCTGAGGGCTTATGGTCAGGATTATCCAGATGATTGGGATAAGGGAATTCCATTTGTACTTTTTGCAATCAGAGATGCACCGAATGAATCGACCAAATTCAGTCCATTTGAATTAATTTTTGGGCATGAAGTAAAAGGACCATTAAAATTTATTAAGGAGAAATTAATAAGTCAGAATTCAGAGACCACCCATTTGGACTTTGTGTCAAATTTTAGAGAGTAAATAGAGCTGGAGAATTGGCTAGACAGCATTTAGAATTATCACAGCATACAATGAAATAGGAAGCAGATGAGAAATCACAAATTCACAATTTTGCAATTGGGGATAAGGTATTGGTGTTACTTCCAGTGATAGGTGAGCCTTTAAAAGCAAGGTTTAGTGGATCTTATTAAATTGAGATGAAATTGAGTGAGGTGAACTACTTAATAAGGACTCCAGACAGGAAGAAATCTCACAGAGTGTGTCATGTGAAAATGCTGAAAAGGTATTTTGATAGGGAAGGAAAGCAAGAGGAGAAGGTATTAATGATTACAGCACAGAAGTAAGATCCAAGTTCAGAGGATTCTGATTTGGATATTCCTCAGATCAAATTGGACAATGAGGAAGTTGTCAAAAATTGGCATAAATTATTGTGTTACCTTCCATGACAAAACCAAAATGACCTGAAAGGGTTATTACTAAAACATAGGAAGAAATGCGGAAATAAACTGGGAAGTCCTAACCTAATTGTGGATAATGTAGTTATAGGAGATGCTGTTCCAATTAAGCAACCTCCTTATAGGCATAATCCTCTAAAGTTGGCACAGGTTCAGAAGGAGAGAGAGCGCATGCTCCAAGGTGGCAGAATCAAAGTGAGTTACAGTGACTGGAGCTCACCTATAGTCACAATGCCAAAGCCAGATGGTGCCCAATGGTTGTGTATGGACTATCACAAAGTCAACGCCCGTTACAAAGAAGGATGCATTTCCAATTCCACGGTTTGAGGACTGTGTCATAAAAGTGGGACAAGCAACTTACGTTTCTAAGTTGGACTTGCTCGGAGGCTTTTGGCAAGTACCTCTGTCAGAGAGAACAAAGGCAATTTCTGCTTTCGTAATGCCAAATGGACTATATCAGTCCAAAGTCAAGCCATTTGGTGTGAAAAATGCTCCAGCCACATTTCAGAGACTAACTAATAAGGTCACTGCCAGATTACCCAAATGTGTGGTGTACATTGATGACCTGGTGATTTTTAGTCACTCATGAAAGGAACATTTACAGCATTCATTGGACATGGTCGATCGACTTCAGAAGGCAGGCTTGGTGGTAAACCAAGCTAAAAGTGAATTTCCCAAAGCTCAAGTCACCTTCTTGGGCCATGTCATTGGATATGGACAAATGGTCCCATGAGATGCAAAAATGAAAGTAATTGGAGAATTTCCCACGCTGTCGACAAAAAAAAGCAGTACCACGGTTCCTTGAGTTGAGTGAATTTTACTGAAAGTTTGTGCTGAGCTTTAGCAGTGTGGCTGCTCCACTCACCAAATTGTTTAAAACGGGCAAGAAGTTTCAGTGGACAGCAGACTGTCAAAAGGCATTTGACAGCCTAAAAGCTGTGTTAACTACTGCCCCAATATTAACTGCACGGGATTACACGAAGCCTTTCAAAGTGACAATCGATGCCAGTGATGTATGTGTCGGTGCAGTACTCCTGCAGGAGGATGACGAGGGATAGAAAGACTCATCGGATACTTTTCCAGGAAGTTGGATATTTATCAACAGAAATATTCAATGGTGGAGAAAGCGACTTTAAGCTTGGTGTTGGCATTACAACATTTCAGTGTTTATGTTACCAGCAATGCATCTGAGACAATTGTATAAACTGATCACAACCTATTGATATCTGTGGAAAAATTTAAGGACAAAAATGCCAGCCTGTTTAGATGGAGCTTGTTGTCGCAGCCATTCAGTTTAACAATTGTGCTTGTGTCAGGTCATGAAAACATGATTGCTGATGCGTTATCAGGACTCGAGTGAGATATGGAGGTGTACCATGGCCTGATTTTGCATGTGGTTGTGCATGTTTGCATGTTTATACAGAGGAACCATGATTATCCGAACAAGATGGATGGGCATTATTTCGTTTGGATAATTGATGATTCGGTTAATTGATTTGGTTAATGCCTTTCCTCTGGAGCTCAGAATTTTCTGTTAAGTCCGCTGCTCGTTCAGAAGACTAGGCAGCAGTACATCGCATGAGAGCTCCCGCCCCCATCTGCTCTGCACCCCAACCCTGTCCAACACCACCTCCCGTCCGCCCCACCCCCCCCAAACCCATCCAACACCATCCCCCATCTGCCCCACTCCCCAAACCCATCCAACACTGCCCCCCATCTGCCCAACTCCCAAAACCCATCCAACACTGCACCCGCGTCTGGCCCTCTCCCCAAACCCATCCAACACCGCCCCTTCCCCCCAATCTACCAAATCCATCCAACACCACCCCTGCCCAACCCCAACTCCGTCCAACACCAATCCCCGCCCTCCCTCCAAACCCATCCAACACAGCCGGTGTCTGCCCCCACCCCACCACATCCCCACACCCCCCCGCCTCCTCTCCAGGGCAGCGAAACTGTACACCAACAACAACACTGCTACTGCTGCCTTTTGGTGAGGTGAGTCTCCAGAGAGCACACACATGCAGCCACAGCCACTGCCACACACACAACATTTTACTGCAACTTTTTGATAGGTTCCACCTTTGACTTGCACAGGACAATGTTGGAGAGATTATCTGAGGAAGGGGGATTTAGGGTACATGACTATGTAGAATGCCAGAACAAGTCTGTGGCGAGAGAGAGTGGGCGGGAGGTCAGTCATTTGGAATCCAGGACTGTTCTTGGCAGCATTTCAGTAGCTGAGTTCATTTTTAGTCACTGTAAACAAAAGATGTGATCAGTGTCGGAAACACGTCTTTGATGTGATGTTTCTATCGGGCCCTCAAGATCTCCTTCAGATAGTCCGATATTCAGATAATTGATATTCAGATAATCAAGGTTCCTCTGTAATTAGTATAGCATATATGTGTATTCAGACTACTAACTGAATTTTGAAGGGTTACAAATTAAGCCATCTTTTGGTATTGATGGTTCTTTTTTTTAAGGAGGGAGGTGTCGCAAAACTAGTCTCTTTTCTTTCTCTAAAAGCTGTTTCTTGGCTCAAGGATACTGTGTCCTTGGCTTTTTTTGCAGAGAGATAATAAACCTGGCTGAGATCCAATCAATCTGGTTTGGTACAGAGATGAAAAGGATTTTGAGAGGCCTTTTGTTTACATGTAAACAGATGAGGCTTCAGGCCAAAGTGGTCATGTTTTAGAAGTGACCTGTATAATGAAAGGGGAGTGGTCAGCTCTCTAGCTGAGCAGTTTAGTTCAATCTTGAACTGGTGAGGAGTTCAACAGTGAGCTGTGTGGAAACTCTCTCTCTCTCTTTCTGCCCTTCAACTTCAACCTGTAAGCATGTGTTCTATTTATACTGGGTTTTAAAGGGAGTTTGCTTATTGGGACTGTTGTGTATATTCAGAACAGCATACCTAAATCTAGTTTGGATACACTGAGTCCTGTAGGGGTTCTTTATTCTGTTCTTTGTGTTTCATTGTGTAATTTTGTGAATAAATTTTGTCTGGTTTAAAATCTAGTAGTCAACCTAGCTAACTTACTCTGGGTAATTTTCACTGTACACTTACCAAAACAAATTGCAAAGTTACAGTCTGGGCTGCCTGCTTAAGAATGTTTTGAATGGTCTGGCCTAGTCCATAATACAGTGTTAAGAGTTTGGATGGGGAGGAATTTGATAAGTGTGCACAAGCAAACTTTCTTATTCAAAATAGAATGTATCTGCAAATAAAAATCTGCAAATGTAAATGTGTATTTGTGCGCATGTGAGTGTCTGACTGTGAGTTTGTACATGTGAGTGTAAGTGCGCATGAGAGAGTGTGTGTTTACATGTGCGCATGCTATTTTGCTCAAAAAGCACACAATCTGTCGGCAGTCAATGCAGACAGTCAATCCATGTATTATTTTAGAAATTCCACTTTGGAAATAGAACCAGTCTGACTCAAGGTTGGGATACAGACAGACTCTAACCTCACATCTTTAATGCATTGTCTGAGGTGAGATGTCACCTTTTTTGTATAAGACCTTAAGTTATCTCGAGAATGTGACATAAAAGAAGTTCTCGGATTTACATATTAATGAACCGAAACCTGCAACTCACTCTAAAAGATGAAAGACTTCACAGCAGTCTTGGTTTGTTCAACACAGTGCATCAGTGTATGACACTGTGATCCTTCGCTATAAATTCTGTGTCTTATGATCCTGCTCCACAGCTACCTAATAGAGGAGCAGTGCTCCAAAAGCTAGAGCTTCCAAATAAACCTGTGGACTATAACCTGGTGTTGTGTGATTTTTAACTTTGTCCACCCCAGTCCAACAGCAGCTCCTCCACATCATTATTATTCTGAGCCAATCTCATAATTGCAACACCAGAGATTCCAGACTGCAACATTGAGTTCATCCATTACCTGACTAACCTCTACCCTGACAGCTTTGATGCTCTTGCCAATTTTAAAGGCAATACTGCAGCACATCTGAAAGATGATATCCAACTCAGCATCAACCCTCTTACTCAGCTCTGTATTTATATTCAACAAAACCTCAGTGTGGAACTGAATTCCATGGTGTGAAACAACATAATTCGTCATATTGATTGATGCCATTCTATTACTTGTGTTTTGAAGTAAGACTAAATATGAAGCTTAAATCCAAGGCAACTGAATATTGCATGAAGAAGATGGCCACACAAGATTCCTACCTGGAAGAGCTTAATTCCAAGTTCTCAGACGCTGAACATTTTTCCAAGCTCAATACCATGAATGGGCTTTGGTCCATACATCTTTCCCCAGAGTCACAGGAACTGACAACTTTTCAAACACCCTTTATTGGATAAAAGCAAATTACAGTGGATGCTGGAATCTGAAACCAAAAGAGCAATGCTGGAAAATCTCAGCAGGTCTGGCAGCATCAGTAAGGAGAGAAAAGAGCTGGCATTGTCAAAGGGTCAGTTAGACTCGAAACGTCAGCTCTTTTCTCTCCTTACAGATGCTGCCAGACCTGTTGAGATTTTCCAGCATTACCCTTCAGTGGATACTGTTTCCTCAGATTACCAGGTGAAAGCTGTCCACTGGGCTGGATGGCCATGGACAGGTAACTAGCTGAGCGTGGGGGGTTGTTTCGATTCCATTCAATGGCCACTCCTCTGTAAACTTCTCCACCTTCAGATTTATTTTACACATTGTGGAAATGTAGGCATAAGCCATTTATTACCCACCCCAATTATCTTTTTTGCCTTCTCAAACCCACTGACACAAAGCACACCTGTGACAAACCATCCAATTAATTGATTTCTGTGAATTTACATCTGAATTGACTGGAACTTACTTCCTGCCAATTTTCCTGGATGTTAGACAGTTACTGTCAATGCAACTCAATTATTGACTTTGACCTGAAAATCCAGAACTTTGGTTTAGCCCTCAAAGCTGTTTTCCGCTTCTGATTTATAAATCAGTATGCTTTATCATGGTGATTCATCAATTTAGTCACTCCGTAAAGAACTTTCAGAGAAATAACTGCCAGTATCCTAGAGAAAAGGTGCAAACCTACAGCTGAGCATGCTTTTTTATGATTCTGGAGAAATATGTGAACCATTAACATCATACATCAATTTGCTGAGTAATGCAAGAAAAATGTTAATAGGTAACTGACAAAGTATCTTTGTAATTTTAAGATACTAGCATATTTATTCAGGGAAGGATATACTCTCGGATGAAAATCCATTCCAGGGATGTGCAGGCGAACCATGATAAGTACAGGGTTAGGGGAAAGGGTTGGGGTGCTAGATCTGAATGGGGTGCTGTTAGGAGGGTCAGGACACATTCAATGGGCAAATTACCTCTTTCTGCATCGCAGGGATTCTCTGATTCTAAATGTATGATATAGAAGAGTTGTGTTGAATGGCTGTTTTCAGGTTCAAGGCAGTTACACAAACATTTCCCAAAAGCCAATGCTGGACTACTGCACTTTTTAATACATATTAATTACTTCAGTTTGGAGATACAGGGCATGTTTCTAAGATTTCAGAATGCGCAGAATTTCTTAGTGTAGTATACATTGAGGAGGGTAATAATAGACTTCAAGAAGACATAGACAAGCTGATGGATTAGGAAGACAAATGCAGCTTAAATTCAACACAAAGAATTATGAAATGAAGGTATATAAAATTAGTTGACACAACTTGAAGGTGCAAAATGGAAAGACCAGGGAATGCTTGTGTACCTGCCTTTAAAGGTGGATAAACAGCTGATCAATGCAGTTATTAAAACGTCTGGAATTGTGGGCTTTATTAGAACGTAGATACTATAGAGGAAGTCTAAAAGAAGTGCATGTCCTTTACCAACAAGGCAGAAGGAATCTGCATCATTGTCCTATCCCTCCTCCTTGTAGCAACTGGTTTTGCTCTGTCTGGCTTCTTGTAACCCCTTCCATTTCTTGTCTAGACTAAGGAGGACCCCAAACAAGATCCCAGCTTTATATTGTCTCATTTCATAATTCTTGAAGCGTAAGAGGATGAGGGGTGACCTTTTGGAGGTTTATAAAAGCATGGAGGGCATTGATAAGGTGAATAGCTAAGGTATTTCCCCAGGGTAGGGAATCCAAAACTAGGGGGCATAGGTTTAAGGTGAGAAGGGAAAGGTTTAAAAGGGACCTGAGGGACAACTTTTTCACGCAGAGTGTAATGCATACATGGGACGAGCTGCCAGAGGAAGTGTGGTAGAGGTGTGTATTTAAAAGACATTTGGAAAGGTTTAGAGGGATAGGGGCCAAATGCAGGCAAATGGGGCTAATTCAGTTTAGGAAACCTGGTTGGCATGTACGAGTTGGGCCGAAGAGTCTGTTTCCATGTTGTATGACTCTATGCTGAACCTATATGAAATACTAATTCAGCCTCAACTTAAGTACTGCATCCAATTCTGAGTAAGGAATAATATGAAGGCGTAGAAGAAAGATTTATTACAATAGTTGCAGGGACAGTAATTAAAAAGTTGAGAATAAGCTGAAGCTGAGGATTGAGTCTCTGTTTAGATAGAGAAGGCAAAGTAGAGATTTATTCACACAAAATTAAAACACAGAACTGCGGGTGCTGATGGTCTGAAACGGATACAGAAATTGCTGGAGAGACTCAGAAGGTCAGCCAGCACATGTGGAGAGAAAGCAGACTTAACCTTTCAAGGCCAATGACCCTTCTTCAGAACTGATAGTACCTTGGAAAAGATGGTCTTAATGCAGATGATGGAGGATAGAGACATGGGGGGTGCTGCAGGGGGAGGAGGGAGGATGAGGATGTGTGGAGAAATGAGCAGTAAGTTGGAAACAGAGTCCAGAGAGTGAGAAAGAAAGTTAGGTCGGCAGAGAGATAGTTGATAGGAAGCCAAGAATGAAGAAAAGGTGATATTGAGAACAAAGTAGGTGACAGTTGTGGGCTGTCCTGAAAGCAGCTCATGTCATGACAGGGAAAGTGTGTGGTCATTGGGATCTCTTTAACTTGGAGATAAAGGGCATGATTCTAAGATTTCATAATGCATAGAATTTATTAGTATAGTATACATTGAAGAGGGTAATAATAGACTTCAGGATGACAGAGACAAGCTGATGGATTAGGGAGACAAATGCAGAGTAAATTCAACATGAAGATTATGAAATGAGACAATATAAAACAGGGATCTTGTTTGGGGTCCTCCTTAGTCTAGATGAGAAATTGAAGGGGTTACAAGAAGCCAGACAGAGCAAAACCAGCTGCTACAAGAAGGAGGGAAAGGACAATGATGTAGATCCCTTCTGCCTTGTTGGTAAAGGACATGTTCGTTTAGACTTCCTCGACAGTATCTCCGTTCCTCTTCTTGAGAACCTGATAAGAGGAATTCTCCTATCCTGATTTCTGAGTCATTCTGAAGTGCACCCAACTCCAGCTCCTCAAAAACCACATAAGGGAGCTGGAGCTGGAGCTGGAGCTGGATGAACTTCGGATCATTCGGGAGGCAGAGGGGTTTATTGAGAGGAGTTGCATGGAGGTAATCACACCTCAGGTAAAAGAAGGTAGATGGGTTACCGTCAGGAAATGGAAAGGGGACCGGCAGGCAGTCCAGGGATCTCCTGTGCCTGTTCTCCTCAACAACAAATATAATGTTTTGGATACTGTTGGGGGTGCGACTTACCAGGGGTAAGCAATGGGGCACAGGTCTCTGGCACAGTGTCTGTTCCTGTTGCTCACAAGGTAAGGGGAGAGATGAGGAAAGAATTAGTACTTGGGGCTCCATAGTTAGGGGGACAGATAGGACGTTCTGTGGGAATGAGAGAGACTCACGGTTGGTGTGTTGCCTCCCAGACGCCAGGGTTCATGATGTCTCGGATCATGTTTTCAGGATCCTTGAGGGGGAGGGAGAGCAGCCCCAAGTCGTAATCCACAGATGCACCAACGACATAGGTAGGAAGAGAGATGAGGATTTAAAGCAGAAATTCAGGGAGCTAGGGTGGAAGCTTAAGGTAGAACAAAGAGTTGTTATCACTGGTTTGCTACACATGCCACGTGCTAGCAAAGTGAGGAATAGGGAGAGGGAGGAGTTGAACATGTGACTACAGGGATGGTGCAGGAGGGAAGGTTTTGGATTCCTAGATAATTGGGCTTTTTCTGGGGTAGATGCGATCTCTACAAACAGAATGATCTTCACCTGAACCAGATGGGTACCAATATCCTGGGGGGAATTTGCTAATGGTCTTTGGGTGGGTTTAATCTAATTTAGCAGGGGAATGGGCTCCAAAATTGTAGTTTGAGTATACGGGAGGATGAGAGTAGTGAAGTCAGAACTAAGATTTCAAGATTGCAAGAAGGTACTGGCAGACAAGGAGTTGTTTTGAAGTGTGTCTTGTTATGAAGATGTGGGTATACCTTTGTGAGAGTTAAAAGCAGCAGAACTACTGGACACAGCACCAAGTGTTCTCAAATAAGGCGGCAATGTAACACTGGGTTGAACAACTCGAGTAGTTCGTTACCTGGAGACAAAAACAAACTCGAATTTGGCTAATCAGTTTAAATTATTCCTCAGTAAAAATACCAATTTCCAATCAAGTTTGAACTGAGTATATTGACTATCTTAAAAGCCAATGACAATCCGATGCTTTGGGGGTATCAAACTGAGGAAAATTGAACAGTTGAGAGGAGAACTGACAGGCCCAACATGTACCAGACTACTTGAAAACACATCTCTCTCAAAAGTCCCTTTTCGATCAGTAACTTGTTACGCAGAAATTCCTAACAAGGAGAAAGGACGACACGGGAAGGTTTGGAGACATGAACCTATAGCTGCCTAGTTTTGAGATAAGAAATGTGATTTTGTAACTCTTAACTGGGAATGTAATCAGACTAGTATTATAGAAGTGAAGGTAAAAGATAGGTTAGAGAAAGAAATTGTAAATAGTGGTTAGTTATTTATTCTCTATTATATTTTAAGAAATAGAGGTGTTAATATTTACTTTAAATAGTTCTTGGCCACTCGATTTTTACAGATTACTGCACAGGATAAAACTTTTCTGTGTTGCTGGTTTTAAATTAAGCAGGAGGGTTTACCCCATGTTGTGGCACTTTGGAAGCTTGGGTCTGTGATTTAAACTGGTTTAGACAGATTTGAATAGATTTGGGGGTATGAAAAAACCCAGCAGATTTAAACACTTGCAGGTTAGTGTCCTAGATCTGTAAATAAAATGCAGGTGAGACAATTTGTTTAATTTTGGTGACTTGTGGTTGATTCAATTAAAAATGAGAGAAATGGCTCTTAAAATTGTAAAAGAGGTCCTGGGATTTGAAGAGGATTGTCAAATTTGCCAAGAAAGTTTAGAAGGAAAGAAAAAGGCCATACTTTTAGAAGTAACAAATAAGTTAGATTTGGAATTAACCAAGGACAGAAGTAAAGCTGAAATTGTAAAAGGCTTAGTCAAACACTTAGGTGTGTCAGAGAAACAAACAAGTGCAGGAGAGGTAGAAAAACTTAAATTACAATTGAGGAAAATGGAGTTATAAGATAAACAAAGAGAGAGGGAGAAAGAGAGAGGAAAAAGAGAGAGAAGGTTCTTGGCTGAGCGAAGAAAAGAGAGAGAAAAAAGGGGGAGAGAAAGTAGGAGAGAAGAGAGAGAAAGAAAGAGACAGAGAATTTGAACTTGAGAAGTTGTGACTTAGTCAGCAAGATCAAGTTAACAGGATGGAGACTAAAAGAGAAGGTAGTGATATATATAAATATGTCAAAACTCGGCCACATTTTGATGAGAAAGATGTTGAAGCCTTCTTTATTTCATTTGAAAAATTGGCTAGGCAGATGTAGTAGTCCGAGGATTTTTGGGTAATGCTAGTTCAGACTAAACTGGTAAGCAGAGCTAGTGAGGCATTTGTTGTACTGTTAGATGATGTGTCAAGAGATTATGAAGAGGTTAAGCAGGCTATTTTAAGTGCTGATGAATTGGTACCAGAATATCCAACTTAACAATATATTCTTTCTTGCACAGAAAATGAGGATATTGAAAAGTTTTTTCTTATGCGTGTCTGCAGGGAATACACTGGGCAGGCCCAGAAAAAGAGAGATAGGTCCTTCTCCACCCTTACACCCAAAATCCCCTCCATTATACCCGCCATAGAGCTTCAGTGCATTTGAAGCCTACCACAGGACCAGAGACAATGGGTAAGAGTGCCTGTACAGACCTTGCACTTAGGACATATTGAAGATACCTCTGGTTTAAATTTTGACAAACAATCCGAAGCCAAATGCACTCTGTGGAGAATCTTCAACTGTAAAGCATAGGTCCTATTGCAAATTGATATCTTTCCTGCATTTTCCCAAATGTCTTCCCATGCCTCTGAGAAGACCTCAATGCCTAGCTCTCTCTCCCACACCCTGCAGAGTCAATTGAACTCACCTGAGGGGGCAGCCCCCCAATTGATGATTTAAAGTACTGCCAGAAAGAATAGTCTTAGTACTGAGCACCCCCCCCCCCCATGTCGAATTTGTAGGGATCAGTCAAAAGTGTAATCTTTTTTGAATAAAATCCCTAACTTGAAAAAAGCAAAAAAGAGATCCCTATTAGATAGCTCATATCTCCGTACTAATTGATCAACAGACATCATTGTGTTTCCCTCAAATAAATCGCCCATGCAAGACACACCCCTCACTGCCCAATGTTTGATTTCTGAATCGATCATCCACGGTTGAAAACCCAAAATACTCACTAAAGGTGTAAAAGATGATCTTTTGCCAATATTACCTTTCCTCTGCCAAATTGCTCTCCATGCTTTAACAGGATTGATAACTATTGGGTTATGAGCTTTAAAATGTGTTGCTGGAAAAGCGCGGCAGGTCAGGCAGCATCCAAAGAACAGGAGAATCGACGTTTCGGGCATAAGCCCTTCTTCAGGAATGAGGAAAGTGTGTCCAGCAGGTTAAGATAAAAGGTAGGGAGGAGGGACTTGGGGGAGGGGTGTTGGAAATGCGATAGGTGGAAGGAGGTCAAGGTAAGGGTGATAGGCCGGAGTGGGGTGGGGGCGGAGAGGTCAGGAAGAAGATTGCAGGTTAGGAAGGCGGTACTGAGTTCAAGGGATTTGACTGAGACAAGGTGGGGGGAGGAGAAATGAGGAAATTGGAGAAATCTGAGTTCATCCCTTGTGGTTGGAGGGTTCCTAGGTGGAAGATGAGGCGCTCTTCCTCCAACCGTTGTGTTGGTATGGTCTGGCGATGGAGGAGTCCAAGGACCTGCATGTCCTTGGTGGAGTGGGAGGGGGAGTTGAAGTGTTGAGCCATGGGGTGGTTGGGTTGGTTGATCCGGGTGTCCCAGAGGTGTTCTCTGAAATGTTCCGCAAGTAGGCGGCCTGTCTCCCCAATGTAGAGGAGGCCACATCGGGTGCAGCGGATGCAATAAATGATGTGTGTGGAGTTGCAGGTGAATTTGTGGCGGATATGGAAGTATCCCTTGGGGCCTTGGAGGGAAGTAAGGGGGGAGGTGTGGGCGCAAGTTTTGCATTTGTTGCGGTTGCAGGGGAAGGTGCCGGGAGTGGAGGTTGGGTTGGTGGGGGGTGTGGACCAGACGAGGGAGTCACGGAGGGAGTGGTCTTTTCGGAACACTGATAGGGGAGGGGAGGGAAATACATCCCTGGTGCTGGGGTCCGTTTGGAGGTGGCGGAAATGACAGCGGATGATACGCTGTATATGGAGGTTGGTGGGGTGGTAGGTGAGGACCAGTGGGGTTCTGTCCTGGTGGCGGTTGGAGGGGCGGGGCTCAAGGGCGGAGGAGCAGGAAGTGGAGGAGATGCGGTGGAGGGCATTGTCGACCATGTCTGGGGGAAATTGCGGTCTTTGAAGAAGGAGGCCATCTGGGTTGTACGGTTTTGGAACTGGTCCTCCTGGGAGCAGATGTGGCGGAGACGAAGGAATTGGGAATATGGGATGGCATTTTTACAGGGGTCAGGGTGGGAGGAGGTGTAGTCTAGGTACCTGTGGGAGTCGGTCGGTTTATAGTAAATGTCCGTGTTGATTCGGTCGCCCGAGATAGAAATCGAAAGGTCTAGGAAGGGGAGGGAGGAGTCTGAGATGGTCCAGGTGAATTTAAAGTCGGGGTGGAAGGTGTTGGTAAAGTGGATGAACTGTTCAACCTCCTCGTGGGAGCACGAGGCAGCGCCGATACAGTCGATGTAGCGGAGGAAAAGGTGGGGGGTGGGGCCAGTGTAGCTGCGGAAGATGGACTGTTCCAGCTATCCTACAAAGAGGCAGGCATAGCTGGGGCCCATGTGGGTGCCCATGGCTACTCCTTTGGTTTGAAGGAAGTGGGAGGATTGGAAAGAGAAGTTGTTCAGGGTGAGGACCAGTTCAGTCAGTCGAAGGAGGGTAGAAGGGTACTGGTTGGTACGGCGGGAAAGGAAGAAGTGGAGGGCTTTGAGTCCTTTGTAATGGGGGATGGAGGTGTACAGGGACTGGTGTCCATGGTGAAGATAAGGCGTTGGGGACCGGGGAAGCGAAAATCATGGAGGAGGTGGAGGGCGTGGGTGGTGTCCCGAACGTAGGTGGGGAGTTCTTGGACTAAGGGGGACAGGACCGTGTCGAGGTACGCAGAGATGAGTTCGGTGGGGCAGGAGCAGGCTGAGACAATGGGTCGGCCGGGGCAGTCAGGTTTGTGGATTTTGGGCAGGAGGTAGAAACGGGCGGTGCGGGGTTGTGGGACTATGAGGTTGGAGGCGGTGGATGGGAGATCCCCTGAGGTGATGATTTCTGGTGGATATGGAAGTATCCCTTTGGGCCTATTGGGTTATGGCAATATTCCCTAACTGTCCTCATTTTGTCCAAAAACAGTAAACTGGTGAGGGACATTCTGTCTGGGAGGCTTCAATATCAAACTATATTGAAAGAGGATCCCCACAAACCCAATCACTCACAAAGGACAAAAGCAAGCTTAGTTGGTAATTTTAAATGTACAGAAGGGTCTCGCCCCTCCACCCCCAATCGGTGAGGCAGTTGCAGTTTAGCTAATTTAATGAGGGGCCACTTACGATGCCAAATAAAGGAGCTGAACCAGTCAGTCAGTCCCCTGAATGTTTGCTTATGGAAAATCAGAGGAAGCATCCGTATAGGGTACAAATGGTGGAGAATATTCGGGTTTGGTATGTTTTGGCACAGCCATTTGGGCGCCGGCATTTTGGCACAGCCATTTGGGCTCCAAACCTATTTGGCGACAGATGTTTTGGCGCTAAAAACATTTCTTTATTTGTAAATCTGACTCTATGGACGGCTTTAGTGTAACAAGATTTAATGTTTTTATTTTTCAATAAAGTAACAGTTTTTAAAGTTCTACCTTTGAATGATGATGAATCAATCAACGTTTTTTTCCTAGTGCCAAAACGTCCGTCGCCAAATGGGCTGGCGCCCAAATGGCCGTGCCAAAATGCCAGCACCCAATCGTCCCATTCCAAGAATATTCATCTTAATAAGCACGATTCGACCCAACCACGAGACCAGAAGTGCCTCCCATCTTTGAAGGTCTTGTTTGATTTTGTCAAATAGTTGAACAAAATTGGTTTTGAACAACCGATCCAGAACCGGAGTGGTGATTATGCCCAAATACACAAAACTCCCCTGTGACCACTTAAGTGGGAATCAATGTTCACCCTCAAGACCTAGCTCCTTTGTAAGACCACCCATAGGCATAGCCTCTGATTTCGCAAAACTAATCTCGTACCCTGAAAAGGCACGAAACACGCAGATGCATTGTATCAGGCGAGGCACTGAAACTGCTGGATTTGACAAAAAAATTAGGACATTGTCCACGTACAAGGAAATCTTAAGCAATTTTGACCCCACTTATAGGGCTTATATTTTAGGATCCCAACAAATGGCCTCCACCATTGGTTCAATCACCAATGTGAAAAGCAATGATGAAAGGGGACAGTCCTGCCAGCTGCCCTTAAAAATATTAAAAATTGCTTGGTCGTGATGACCACCATGAGAGGGCCACTATCGACAACCCTTACCCATCTTATAAAGACTTCACCCAAACCAAACCACTCCATAGTATAGAAAAGGTACAGCCACTCATCTTGGACAAATGCTTTCTCTGCATCTAGAGAAATCACCAATCCCTCTATTTACTGTTGTTGACATGCTTGAATTACATTAAGCAGCCTCCTACAATTATTGGAGGATCTGCGGCCTTCTGTGAAGCCCGTCTGATCCTCTTTAACAATAGAAGGTAACACAGCGAAAGCAAGCTCCTTCTTTGCTGTCTGCAAGAGCACGGAATTCAATGTAAACTGCAGTGTTGTAATCCTCTGTAACTTGACCAATGAGGGCCTGTCAAAGTAAGCCTCCTTGGCTGCCTTCAACCGTGCTTTGAGGAGACGTTGCTGCTCACCCTTCTGCCACTTCCTACTGGCAGAGTAGGAAATAACTAACCCTTTGGCATATGCTTTGGCAGTTTCCCAAAGGATGGATGGACTACTAACCAAGCCTGAGTTAATGTCTAGGAATGCCCAAAATTCAATAGAGAAATACTCCACAAACTTATTATCCTGGAGGATAAAGGGATCCATTCGCCAGTGGCTCAAACCCACTGTAACGTCCTTAAGAGGTACACAGGAGCATGATCGGAGATGGTAATATTACCAATTGTACAAGATGTCACCAAGTCCAGGGTTGCCACAGGGGTCAGAAAAACAAAAAAAAAAAAATCAATCCTGGTGTGATATTTGTGTAGATTGGAGAAAAATGTGAAATCCCTACCTGTCGGGTGGAGATACCTCCAGACGTCCATCAACCCTGGACTCCATACACAGATTTGTGCAGAGGGTATTGGTGGGGGGGGGGGGGTGGCCTTAGGGCAACCGGTCTACCGTGGGATCCATGAGACAGTTAAAATCTCCCCCTATAATGATATGCCGGGACTCAAGACTAATCAGTTTTGAGAATGCAACTACCAAAACTTTGAGGGGATGAGCTAGAAGGCAATAAATATTTAAAACATCATATTCTTGCCTGTTTTTCAGGGCTTTGAGAATTATAAACTTCCCGAGTGACTATAACACACTCTAGTAATTTAAATGGGAGATTCTTCCAAACCAATATAGGCACTCCCCTACTTCTGGTATTAAAAGATGAAAAGCCATTCTGCTGTAACTTCAAATGCTCCCTGTCATCCAAATGTGTCATCTGTAACAAAGCAATATCCACCTTCTACTTCTAACACTCAAGAGTACCTAATGGGTGAGTGACTCCCCTTAATATTCCAGCTACACCATTTAATCAAGTCATTAGCCATAACCTTCTACAGTAACATTTAAAATTCCAGACAGGAGGAACGCGAACCACAAATCACCTATCCTTAATGTCACATGATCCATCGAACATAAAAACTATATAAACTGAAACTATTACATTTAACAAACTGACAAAACTATTAAAAGCACCAAAAACTAAAAAAAACAAATCAACATATAAAGTGCCAACAGCACTGAATAGGGGAACTCACCCCCTGCACAAAGTGGGCAACTACCCATCCCAAACTACCCATAATTAGGCATCTAGCCATCCCACCCATTTCCCTTCTCCTAGCTAGAGCCGCACCACGAACACAAGCAGAAAAGTAAACACACCATAGAAGAGCATTATGAAAAAATAAAACATTTTTTTTTAAAAAGGGGGTGAATACCCCACCCATCCTTGGTATATCTTAACTTAGAAAATGAAAATACACATCTCAACCGCCACCAAACATAGTTTAAACCAAATTATCATCAATAGAAAAAAATAGAAAAAGAAAGTTTGTGCGAAGATTTGTAGCTCGGGTGCTCGTTGTTGTGGTTCTGTTCGCCGAGCTGGAAGTTTTTGTTGCAAACGTTTCGTCCCCTGGCTTGGGAGTCCTGCGAAGCGCTTCTTTGATGTTTCCTCCGGTGTTTATAGTGGTCTGTCCCTGCCGCTTCTGGTTGTCAGTTTCAGCTGTCCGCTGTAGTGGTTGGTATATTGGGTCCAGGTCGATGTGTTTGTTGATGGAGTTTGTGGATGAATGCCATGCCTCTAGGAATTCCCTGGCTGTTCTCTGTCTGGCTTGCCCTATGATAGTAGTGTTGTCCCAGTCGAATTCATGTTGCTTGTTGTCTGCGTGTGTGGCTACTAAGAATAGCTGGTCGTGTCGTTTCGTGGCTAGTTGAATTCGACTGGGACAACACTACTATCATAGGGCAAGCCAGACAGAGAACAGCCAGGGAATTCCTAGAGGCATGGCATTCATCCACAAACTCCATCAACAAACACATCGACCTGGACCCAATGTACCAACCACTACAGCGGACAGCTGAAACTGACAACCGGAAGCAGCAGGGACAGAGCACTATAAACACCGGAGGAAACATCAAAGAAGCGCTTCGCAGGAGGCTCCCAAGCACTGATGATTTCGCCTAGCCAGGGGACGAAATGTTTGCAACAAAACCTTCCAGCTTGGCGAACAGAACCACAACAGAAAAAGAAAGCTCCAATCAGACTTCTTCTATTTCTTTTACAAAACAACAAAGACATACCCAAACAACACTACCATCTGTACATATTTAATTGTTCAGATTAGGTTTATCTGCAGCATGATAGAAATTGGAACCAGCTTCTCTTCTATTTATTTCCCCAACATCTCGCAAGATTTCGCGAGCTTGTTCACCAGGGCCTGGAAGGTAACCGAGTCTGAGGGTCCTGCAGACAGGGCCATGGGCCTGGCCTCGGACACTCCTCCTCCTTTTGTCGGCATCTCTGGATGGCTGGGAACACAGGTAAGTTAACTTTTCAAAGTTTCTTGGGATTCCACAATCTTTCTGGAGTCCCAGGATATCGCGATGGTCGAGGTTGGGTGGGGGTGAAGATTCTGCAAAGCAATCCTACTAGATTGCTGTCATCTTGGATCCCCAAACATCGTAATTTTGAACGATGGGTGCGTGCTTTGAAAATAGATAGGATATTTGAGACTCTACACGAGATTATTCTGCTGGAGGAGTGTAAAAACTCACTTCCAGAGATGGTAAAAATTCACGTGGAGGAACAGAAAATTCAGGAAGTGAGAAAGGCAGCAGATGAGTACATACTGGTGCATAAAACAAGTTTCTGGCCAGACTTACATCCTGTGAGGGAAAGAAATTGGGAGAAGGGGAGATCCTAGACTACGAAATCAAAAGTAGAGAGCACTGGTAAGATTTTACCACAGGATAAAAAAGAAGCCCGAGACGGTGGAAACGAGGTGAAAGGCATTTCCACTATGGTAAAGTGGGACACGTGAAGACACAGTGCTGGTCATTAAAGAAAGGCACTGTGGGAAAAGATGTGGTAAAAGAAGCTAAGCCAGTTGTATTAATGAAGGTAGTCAAGGTGATCCCAAGAGGAGGCAAGGAGCTACAGGAGAGTGCACAGCCTAGGCAGGGTCTGAGTATGGAGTTAGAGTCATAGAGTCATAGAGATGTACAGCATGGAAACAGACCCTTCGGTCCAACCTGTCCATGCTGACCAGATATCCCAACCCAATCTAGTCCCACCTGCCAGCACACGGCCCATATCCCTCCAAACCCTTCCTATTCATATACCCACCCAAACGCCTCTTAAATGTTGCAATTGTACCAGCCTCCACCACATCCTCTGGCAGCCCATTCCATACACGTACCACCCACTGCGTGAAAAAGTTGCCCCTTAGGTCTCTTTTATATCTTTCCCCTCACACCCTAAACCTATGCCCTCTAGTTCTGGACTCCCCAACCCCAGGGAAAAGACTTTGTCTATTTATCCTATCCATGCCCCTCATAATTTTGTAAACCTCTATAAGGTCACCCCTCAGCCTCCAACGCTTCAGGGAAAACAGCCCCAGTCTGTTCAGCCTCTCCCTGTAGCTCAGATCCTCCAACCGTGGCAACATCCTTGTAAATCCTTTCTGAACACTTCCAAGTTTCACAACATCTTCCCGATAGGAAGGAGACCAGAACTGCATGCAATATTCCAACAGTGGCCTAGCCAATGTCCTGTACAGCCGCAACATGACCTCCCAACTCCTGTACTCAATACTCTGACCAATAAAGGAAAGCATACCAAACACCTTCTTCACTATCCTATCTACCTGTGACTCCACTTTCAAGGAGCTATGAACCTGCACTCCAAGGTATCTTTGTTCAGCAACACTCCCTAGGACCTTACCATTAAGTGTATAAGTCCTGCTAAGATTTGCTTTCCCAAATGCAGCACCTCACATTTATCGGAATTAAACTCTATCTACCACTTCTCAGCCCATTGGCCCATCTGGTCAAGATCCTATTGTAATCTGAGGTAACCCTCTTCGCTGTCCACTACACCTCCAATTTTGGTGTCATCTGCAAACTTACTAACTATACCATTTATGCTCGCATCCAAATCATTTATATAAATGACAAAAAGTAGAGGACCCAGCACTGATCCTTGTGGCACTCCACTGGTCACAGGCCTCCAGTCTGAAAAACAACCCTCCACCACTACCCTCTGTCTTCTACCTTTGAGCCAGTTCTGTATCCAAATGGCTAGTTCTCCCTGTATTCCATGAGATCTAACCTTGCTACTCAGTCTCCCATGGGGAACCTTGTCAAACACCTTACTGAAGTCCATATTGATCACATCTACCGCTCTGCCCTCATCAATCTTCTTTGTTACTCCTTCAAAAAACTCAATCAAGTTTGTGAGACATGATTTCCCACGCACAAAGCCATGTTGACTATCCCGAATCAGTACTTGCCTTTCCAAATACATGTACATCCTGTCTCTCAGGATTCCCTCCAACAACTTGCCCACCACTGAGGTCAGGCTCACTGGTCTATAGTTCCCTAGCTTGTCTTTACTGCCCTTCTTAAACAGTGGCATTACGTTTGCCAACCTCCAGTCTTCTGGCACCTCACCTGTGACTATTGATGATACAAATATCTCAGCAGGAGGCCCAGCAATCACTTCTCTAGCTTCCCACGGAATTCTCGGGTACACCTGATCAGGTCCTCGGGATTTATCCACCTTTAACCATTTCAAGACATCCAGCACTTCCTCCTCTGTAATCTGGACATTTTGCAAGATGTCACCATCTATTTCCCTACAGTCTATATCTTCCATATCCTTTTCCACAGTAAATACTGATGCAAAATATTCATTTAGTATCTCCCCCATTTTCTGTGGCTCCACACAAAGGCCGCCTTGCTGATCTTTGAAGGGCCCTATTCACTTCCTAGTTACCCTTTTGACCTTAATATGTTTGTAAAAACCCTTTGGATTCTCCTTAATTCTATCTGCCAACGTTATCTCATGTCCCCATTTTGCCCTCCTGATTTCCCTCTCAAGTATACTCGTACTTTCTTTATACTCTTCTAAGGATTCACTCGATCTATCCTGCCTATACCTGACACATGCTTCCTTTTTCTTAACCAAGCCTCAATTTCTTTAGTCATCCAGCATTTCCTATACCTACCAACCTTCCCTTTCACCCTAACAGAAATATACTTTCTCTGGATTCTCGTTATTTCATTCCTGAAGGCTTCCCATTTTCCAGCCATCTCTTTACCTGTGAACATCTGCCTCCAATCAGCTTTCAAAAGTTCTTGCCTAATACCGTCAAAATTGGCCTTTCTCCAATTTAGAACTTCAACTTTTAGATCTGGTCCATCCTTTTCCTTCACTATTTTAAAACGAATAGAATTATGGTCGCTGCCCCCAAAGTGCTCCTCCACTGACACCACAGTCACCTGCCCTCCCTTATTTCCCAAGAGTAGGTCAAGTTTTGCACCTTCTCTAGTAGGTACATCCACATACTGAATCAGAAAATTATCTTGTACACACTTAAGAAATTCCTCTCCATCTAACCTTTAACACTGTGGCAGTCCCAGTCGATGTTTGTAAAGTTAAAATCCCCGACCATAACTACCCTAATATTCTTACAGATAGCTGAGATCTCCTTACAAGTTTGTTTCTCAATTTCCCTCTGACTATTGGGAGATCTATAGTACCTGATCTCTATGAAGAATTCACCTCTGTGGGTAAAGTTTACTCAGAAAGAACAGGGGTGAAGGACAAGAAGTTATAATTTTGAGAGAGACAGGATCTTACCAGATGCTGATTGTAAGGGATGAGCGAATATGCACTCTTTCTGATCTGTTACCCGAGTGTGTGGTAATTTGGGAACAGATGGACAGAAATTTAGTGTTCCCCCATGTAAGATCAGGTTGGAGTGCCAATTTAAGACTGAGGAAGTTACTGTGGGAGTGATTAACAAAGGGTCAGTTGCAGGAATTCAGTTTGTTCTTGGGAATGATTTGACAAGATCCAAGGTGAGAGTAACACCCCTTGTTGTGGAGAAGCCCAAGCAAAACCAGGAAACTGAGGAGTTAAAACAGAACTATCCTGGTATTTTCCCAGATTGTCCGGTAACCAGATCCCACTATCATAAGTCACAGCACGAAGCAAAAACTAAAGAGAAAGATGAAGTAGTTGAGGTTCATTTAGTGGATACTCTGTTTGACGTAATGATGCAGAAAAAACCTGAACAGGCAGATCAGACAGAAGTGTTTAGTCCTGAAAGGCTAAGGGCCTTGCAACAGCAAGCCAAGCCAAGACAATAAAAGATATATATATGGATGCGTGCTCTGAAAAGGAGGCAGAGAACATTCCAGAGGATTATTATCTGAAAGATAGAAAGATAGACTGGATAGACTGCACAAGGATGTGGTTAACTTTTGCCGTACGTTGAATAGAATTGAATTGAAGTTATTGTCACATGTACTGAGTTACAGTGATAAGCTTTGTCTTGCGAGCAATTCAGGCAGATCACATAGTTAAGTAGCATAGATAAATAAGTAATAGGTAAACAGCTGCAAAAACAAAAGCACAGGTACAGGCAAATGTTAAGAATTTGAGAGTCTATTCATTATTCTAACAGCAGTAGGGTAGAAACTGTTTTGAAACTGGCTGGTGTGTGTGTGTGTTCAGGCACCTGTACTTTTTCCCCGATGGTAAAGGTTGTAGAAAAACATTGCCAGGGTGGGATGGATCTTTGAGAATGCTGGCAACCTTTCCTTGACAGCGGACCTGGTAGATGGATTCTATAGATGGGAGGTTGGCCTTTGTGATTGTTTGAGCCGAGTTCACCACTCTCTGTAACCGTCTCCAATCATACCAGGTAGTGATACATCCAGACAGAATGCTCTCGGGCGTGCATCTATAAAACTTGGCAAGGGTATTCGCCGTCATGTCAAATTTCCTCAGCTGCCTGAGGGAGAATAGACATTGTTGGGCCTTTACAACCAGTGCGTCCACATAAAGAGTCTAAGAAAGCCTGTTGTGGATGACCATTCCCAGGAGCTTGACACTCTCCACACATTCCACCTCTGTGCTGTTAGTGTGTAGGGGGTGCAGGAGTAACATACGGCCGAAAGTTTGTCACCATCTGAGATTCAACCAACTTGTAAATGGCATTAGTTGGTATTTGGCGAAGCAGTCATGGGTATACAGTGAGTACGTATCTCTCGGGGGGCTCCAGTGTTGAGTGTTAGTGAGGATGAAATATTGTCCCCAGTCATCACTGATTGTAGCCTGTGGATCAGGAAACTGAGGATCCAGTTGCAGAGAGTGGAGCTTAGTCTGAGATCACTAAGCTTAGTAATCAGTCTTGAGGGGATAATACTGTTGAAGACTGAACTGTAGGCAATGAGTAGGATTCTTACCTAGCTGTTCTTCATGTCAAGATGTTCTGGGGAGGAGTGCAGGGCAAGTGATATGGCATCAGACATGGATTTGTTTGTCCAATAGGCAAATTGGAGTGGGTCAAGAATAATGGGGAGGCTGGAGTTGAATGCCAAATGGTAGATAAGCCACAGGCAGTAATAAAACCAGCACTTTTGGTGTCAATTCCCACATTTGAAGAACTTTTCACGGAGGTTATAATTGATTGTGTACATTGCCTCCTGAGAACTAAAAGTGGGAACCAGTTCTCGTTAACCATAATAGATGTGCCTACCAGATTTGCAGATGCAATTCCATTACGGAGTATCAAGACAAAAAAGGTGGTAGGAGAGTTAGTAACTTCCTTCACATGGTATGGGTTACCCAAAGAGATTCAGTCGGACAAGGATCAAATTTTACTGCTAGGCTATTTGAGGTGATTATGGATAGCTTAGGTATACAGCACTTTAAATCCAGTGCACATCGACCTGAATCCCAGGGAGTTTTAGAAAAGGTGGCATCAGACTTTGAAGACCATGTTGAGAGCATACTGTCAGGATTACCCGAATGATTGGGATAAAGGCATCCCATTTTTATTGTTTACCTTTAGAGATGCCCCAAGCAAATCTACTCCGTTCACTCCCTTCGAGTTAATATTCATGGTCATGAAGTGAGAGGCCCTTTGAAATTAAAGAAAAATTGACAGGACCAAAGTTGGAGTCCTCACACTAAGATTATGTATCAGAGGTGAGAGAGAGACTAAATCAAGTCAGCAAGTTAGCTAAACAGCACCTAAAGAGGGCACAGTGTAGAATGAAGCAGGTAACAGATAAAAGCTCTGAGACTCGAACATTTTCCAAAGGGATAAAGTGTTAGTACTGTTACCAGTGATCCCTTCAAAGCCAGGTTTAGTTGTCCCTATCAAACTTGAGTCAGGTGAACTATTTAGTAAAGGTGCCAGATAGAAAAAAAAAGGTATTGAGTATGTCATGTGAACATGCTGAAACTGTATTAGACTAGAAAGGAAGAACTGGAGAAACAGGTGTGAGTTACTGCCCTGCGGAGTGAGGAGTCAAATCCAAACAATATGGATTCTGTGGTGTCTCAAAATGGATTTAAAAATGAAGAAGTCCTTGAGGAGTGTAATAGCTATCTGTCTCAGGAGCATAGAACGGACTTGAAAGGTTTGTTACTGCAGTATGAGGACATATGCAAGAATCAGATGGGGAGGACTAGTGCTATTGTACATGAGGTAGATGTAGGGAATACTGCTCCAATAAACAACACCCCTATCTGCTTAATCCTTTCAAAGCCAGACAGGTCCAGATTGAGGTGGAGGTCATGCTTAATGAGGACATCACTGAACCAAGCCAGAGTGAGTGTAGATTGTTGATCGTCTTAGTTCCCAAACCAGAAGGGACTCAACGATTCTGCGTGGATTATTGGAAGGTCAACGCCATTGCAAAATTGGACTCATATCCAATTCCAAGATTGGAGAACAGTATCGAGAAAGTCAGACAAGCCAGTTACATCACTAAGTTGGACTTAGTGCGTGGTTGCTGGCAGGTACCTTTATCAGAGACGGCAAAAGAAATTTCTGCGTTTGTAACCCCAAATGGGCTTCATCAGTTTAAGGTGATGCCCTTTGGAATGAAGAATATGCCTGCCACATTCCAGAGACTCATGAACAGAGTTGTGGTTGGGTTAACAAACTGTGTAGTCTATTTGGACAATGTAGTGATCTTTAATAAGTCCTGGAAAGATCATATGGTATAATTGGCAGAGCTGTTTGAACACTGAGAAGCAAAACTGGTGATAAATTTAAATAAAATGAAATTCACAAAAGCAGAGATGACACTTTTGGGACATAACATTGGCCATGGAAGGTTGACCCCACGGAACGCAACGACAAAGGCCATTGAGGAATTTCCACGACCAACCTTGAAGAAAGAAGCACTTGGATTCTTAGGACTCAGCAGATTCTATCAGAAGCTAGATTAGAGTGGTGCTGGAAACACATAGGTCAGGCAGCATCCGAGGAGCAAGAAAATCGACGTTTCATCAAGAATGAGCCTCAGGAATGATTCTATGGAAGATTGTTCTAAACTTCAGCAGTGTTCTAAACTTCACCGTTAACTGATTTGCTGAAGACCACAATTTCAGTCGACAGAACCATACCAGGAGGCATTCGACCGTTTGAAATCAATACTAACCACCAAACCCGTTTTAACTTCTCAAAACCTTTTAAAGTCGCCATCCATGTTAGTGACATTGGAGTTGGAGCTGTACTCCTCCAGAAACATGAGGATGGGATTAAACTGCCGGTTGATTATTTTTCGAAGAAGATCAACATCGACCACAAGAAATACTCCACAATCAAAAAGGAACTATTGAGTTTGGTACTGGCCTTACAGCTTTTTAATGTATATGTTACAAACAATGTGTTGGAGACAATTGTGTACACTGACCACAGTCTGCTTACATTCTTAGAATGCTTTAAAACTAAGAATATGACATTATTTCGTTGGAGTCTTATGTTACAGACTTTTAATTTTAAAATCATACATGTTGCAGGTCAGAAGTATGTAATCACAGTTGCTTTATCGCAGATTTAACTGATAGAGTTTAGATGAGATTTGTCTTTATTTAATGCGTTATGTCCATATATAGGTATATGGGAAGTTAAGGTAAAAACAATGATTGCAGATGCTGGAAACCAGATTCTGGATCAATGGTGCTGGAAGAGCACAGCAATTCAGGCAGCATCCCAGCTGCTCGTTGGATGCTGCAAGAATTGCTGTGCTCTTCCAGCACCATTGATCCAGAATATGGGAAGTTAAGGTGAACTTATATGAAAGTTATCGGTATGTTAGTGAAATTTGTTTAAAAGAAAAAAAAGCCAACTTTTCATTACAATGGTGCATTTTTTCTTAAGTGGGGGGGGGGGGGGGGGGAGAAGATGTTATGAAGATGTGGGTGTACTTCTCGGAGAATTAAAAGCAGCAGAACTACCGGACCCAGCACCAACTGTTCTCAACAAGGTAACACTGGGTTCAACAACTCGAGTAGTTTGTTGCCTGGAGACAAAAACAAATTCGAATTGGGCAAATCAGTTTAAATTATACCCCGATTAAAAAAAACAACTTCCATTCAAATTTGAATTGAGTATATTGACAATCTTAAAAGCCGATGACAATCCAATGCTTTGAGGGTATAAAACCAAAGGAAAATTGAACAGTTGAGAATTGCCAAGCCTAATGTGTACTAGACTGCTTGAAAAAACATCTCTCTTAAACATCCCTTTTCGATCAGTAAACTGTGACACAGAAATTCCTAACAAGGAGAAAAGAAGGCACAGGATGATCCAAAGACAAGAATCTACAGCTGCATGGTTTTGAGATAAGAAACGTGGTTTTATTCATCTTAATTAGGAGAGTATCAGACTAATATTATAGAAGGGAAGGTAAAAGATAAGTTAGAGAAAGAATTGTAAATAGTGGTTAGTTAATTATTCTCTATTATACTTTAAAAAATAAAGTTATTAATTTTTACTTTAAATAGTTCTTGGCCACTCGATTTTTACAGATTACTGCACGGGATACATCGTTTCTGTGTTGCTGGTTTTAAATTAAGCAGAAGGGTTTACCCCATGTCGTAACAGTCTAATTCAATGCCAGGAGCATCCAGAATAAGGTGGGTGAACTTGCAGCATGGGTTGGTACCTGGGACTTCAATGTTGTGGCCATTTCAGAGACATGGGAAGAGACAGGAATGGTTATTACAGGTTCTGGGATTTAGATGCTTCAGTAAGAACAGAGAAAATGGTAAAAGAGGGGGAGGTGTGGCATTGTTATTCAAGATCAGTATTATTGCTGCAGAAAGGACATTTGAGGACTCCTCCAATGAGGTAGTATGGGCTGAGATTAGAAACAGGAAAGGAGAGGTTACCCTGTCTGGACTCCAAATAATTCCAGACATGTAAAGGATAGAATAGCAAAGATGATCCTTGATAGTAGTTGTTCTGGGGGACTTTAACTTTCCAAATGTTGACTGGGAATACTATAGTTCAAGTTCTTTAGATGGGTCAGTTTTTGTCCAGTGTGTGTAGAAGGGTCTCCTGACTCATTATGTAAACAGGCCAACAAGGAGCGAGGCCACATTTGATTTGGTACTGAGTAATGAATTGGGCCAGGTGTTAGATTTGAAGGTAGGTGATCACTGTAGTGATAGTGACCACAATTCAATTATGTTTACTTTAGTGATGGAAAGGGATAGGTTATATACTGCAGGGCAAGACTTATAGCCGGGGGGAGTTGAAGGAAATGATGATGCAATTAGGCAAGATTTAGGATACATAGGATGGCTGAGGAAACTGCAGGGGATGGGCACAATTGAAATGTGGAGCTAATTCGAGGACCAGCTACTGTGAGTTCTTGATAAGTATGTACCTGTCAGGCAGGGAAGAAGTTGTCGAGTATGGGAGCCATGGTTTACTAAGGAAGTTGAATCTCTTTTCAAATGGAAGAAGCCTGATGTTAGGATGAGATGTGATGGCTCAGGTAGGGCATGTGAGAGTTACAGGTTAGCCTGGCAAGACCTAAAGAGAACTAAGAAGAGCCAGGAGTGGGCATGAGAAGTCATTGGTGGATAGGATCAAGGAAAACCCTAAGGCTTTCTATAGGTATATCAGGGCCAATCAAGCATAGTAGTGGGAAGTTGTGCATGGAGTCAGAGGAGATAGAGGAAGTGCCAAATGAATACTTTTCATCAGTATTCACGCTAGAAAAAGGCAATGTGGTCGAGGAGAATACGGGAGATACAGGCTACTAGACCAGATGGGATTGAGGTGCATAAGGAGGTGTTAGCAATTTTGGAAAGTGTAAAAATAGATAAGTCCCCTGGGTCGGATGGGATGTATCCTAGGATTCTCTGGGAAGCCGGGGAGGAGATTGCCAAGCATTTAGCTTTGATCTTTATGTCATCATTGTCTACAGGAATAGTGCCAGTAGACTAGAGGATAGCAAATGTTGTTCCCTTGTTCAAGAAGAGGAGTAAAGTAAATCCTGGAAATTATAGACCTATGAGCATTAGTTCAGTTGTGGGTAAAGTGTTGGAAACGGTTATAAGAGATAGGATTTATAATCATCTAGAGAAGAATAAGTTGATTAGGAATAGTCAACATGGTTTTGTGAAGGGTAGATTGTGCCTCTCAAACCTTATTGAATTCTTTGAGA
Organism: Chiloscyllium plagiosum; assembly: GCF_037043375.1. Lineage (NCBI taxonomy): Eukaryota > Metazoa > Chordata > Chondrichthyes > Orectolobiformes > Hemiscylliidae > Chiloscyllium > Chiloscyllium plagiosum. The sequence continues at coordinate 68,928,856 of NW_028270140.1, forward strand.
AGGTGACCAAACAGGTGGATGAGGGTAAAGCAGTTGATGGATTTCAGTAAGGCATTTGAAAAGGTTCCCCATGGTAGACTATTGCACAAAATACGGAGACATGGAATTGAGGGTGATTTAATGGTTTGGATCAGAAATCAGGGTGGTGGTTGATGAGAAATATTCATCCTGGAATTCAGTTACCAGTGGTTTACCACAGCGATCTCTTTTGGGTCCACTGTTGTTTGCAATTTATATAAATGACCTGGATGAGGGCATAGAAGGATGGGTTAGTAAATATGCAGATGACACTAAGGTCGGTAGAAAAGCGCAGGTCAGGCAGCTGCCTGACCTGCTGTGCTTTTCTAGCGCCACTCTAATCTTGACTCTAATCTCCAGCATCTGCAATCCTTACTTTCGACTAAGGTCGGTAGAGTTGTGGATAGTGACAAAAAATGGTGTAGGTTACAGAGACGCATAGATAAGCTGCTGAGCTGGGCTGAGAGTTGGAAAATGGAAGTTAATGCGGACAAGTGTGAAGTGATTCACTTTGGAAGGAGTAACTGGAACGCAGGGTACTGGGCTAATGGTAAGATTCTTGGTGGTGTAGATGAGCAGAGAGATCTTGGTGTCCAGGTACATAGATCCTTGAAAGTTGCCATCCAAGTTGACAGGGTTGTTAAGAAGGCATACAGTGTGATAGCTTTAATTGATAGAGGGATTGCGTTTCGGAACCATGACATCATACTGCAGCTATACAAAACTCTGGTGTGGCCACATTTGGAGTATTGTGTACAGTTCTGGTCAGTGCATTACAGGAAGCATGTGGAAGCTTTGGAAAGGGTTCAGAGAATATTTACTAGGATGTTCTCTCGTCTGGAGAGAAGGTCTTATGAGGAAAGGCTAAGGGACTTGAGGCTGTTTTTGTTAGAGAAGGTTGAGGGGCGACTTAATTGAGACATATAAGATAATCAGAGGGTTAGATAGGTTGGACAGTGAGAGCCTTTTTCCTCAGATGAAAATGGTTAGCATGAGGGGACATAGCTTTAAATTGAGGGGATATAGGACAGGTGTCAGAGGTATTTTCTTTACTCAGAGCAGTAGGGGAATGGAACGCACTGCCTGCAACTTAGTAGACTCGCCAAATTTAAGGGCATTTAAATGGTCATATGGACACAATAGGCATGTGGACGAGAATGGAATAAAGTAGGATAGATGGGCTTCAGATTGGTTCTGCAGGTTGGCACAACATTGAGGGCTGAAAGGCATGTACTGCTCTGAAATGTTCTATGGTCTATGAAATATTCTGCAGTGGGTCAGCCAATGCACCCTAAACTCTCAGTGGAAATGGATGAGTAGAGTCCATATCTCTCCTCTATGAAAATTGCCAAACCTGAAAGTACCTGTATTAGCATCTCTAGGCAAGTTTAAATCATGGGAATCAGCCATTCAGCCAAAAATGACTTGTTAAATCTAGACTTTTAAACCATGCACTTCATTATTTCCTGTTTTGACCATTTCAACAAAATAACCCCAGAATACATTCTTTCAGCACCGTTATCTAAATTGAAAAGTAAACATAATGTTTCATCAGTGACTCATATGAAAGAGTTTAAAAATTTACTGGAAGCAATTTGAATAATACAGCTGCATGCTGAGAAACTGCAAAGTCAACATTACTTCAGATGAATCATAACTCCAATGCGATGTCCTTGCTTTAAGTCTTTGCATCTTGTTAATTTTGAGTGTTCCCTTGCTTCAGTTATAACTATGATTGTTTGGCTGGAGTCCATTTTCTCGATATTAGCAGAATGAACCTGAACATCAGAATATTCAAACTGTAAGACTCTAGATTTGACAGTGAAATCATTGTATCTTCTTTTTACTACTGAGTCATCCCTGGGGAATTATTCAATACTGACCTGTTTCAGTCTGTTTGCAACAAATGCACAAATCACTATAGCCTAATAAAGCCATTAAATAGCAAGCCAAAAAAGGTTCCTTTCTAGAGGGATAGAATTGAAAAGCAGCAAAGTTATCTTCAACTGAGAGAGAACCTTGAGCACTTTGAGTCTCCATATTATAAATATATAATATACCTGAGGATGCAAAATAAGTTATTAGAATGACACCACAATGGAGAATTTATATCTACAAGGAGGGCAACAAGATATAGATGAGAGAGGCATAGGAGGTGCATGTGATTCAGTTAGCCCTTCCCACTGCAGCCATACAGGCAAATAAAGCTCCACATTCAAAATATGCTGTAGCCAATCACCTTTGCCCTAAGCCCCAAATGCCTTGGTTGCAGATACTTGCTGCTTCTGCAATACATAAAATGATCACATATGCTTTGTCAGCCTTTGGGGTCCTTTGCACTGCCAGTGAGCTACCAGCAATAAATGGAAACTTGCAGAAACCAAACAAGATACTTCTGACAAAACTCATCAGACATCAGAACAGAAGCATTAACTATCAAATTACCCATGAGCAAGTACATCAAATGTGTTTTCTTAATTCTTTCATGAGTTGTCCTAAGCTTATCTTTCACTGCCACCTGTGGTAGAAACAGGCTGCTGATTTTGCTGCATGTGGAAAGGGAGGGTTTTGATGAACTTCCTGTGTCTGCTAGATTGCTCCATTATGCTCAGGGGCTCCTGCACTGCCTTCTCTTTTTGTGAGGGCTGGATGCACTGATGTCACTGGTGGACAGACAGAGGAGCCACTGCTCACATCTGAGAAGAGCTCTGATTTCTTCCCTCTTGTAAGGCACATTTGTATTTTCTATTGCCCAGGTCCAGGTGCTTTGTCACCCTCTTGCCTTACGAGGGCTTTATGGAGCTCACGGACAAGACAATGGTATGCAGCTGGGCACATACATCTTCATCTACTGAGTGATAGGCTGGATGGAGCTCTCCAGGTGTGTACTAATTGACAAGACTTTACACGCAGATGAAAGGGAGGTTGCAGTGCTTGTGGCCTGGATACATTCCTCCACTGTACTGGCCAGAGAGTGTATAACCTCCACCACATCTTCAAGCATGCTTTGTTGAACTTCCAGCATCTGCCATCTTACTGACAACTCCAGAGGTAAGTCATCATTATGGAGCTCATCATGAGCCTTGATACCCATGCTCTTGCGTGTCAGTGCCCTCAGCTCTGATAGTGTCCAAGAGTGGCCTGGTGTTTGCACTAGATTTTGACTCATCTTGAATCTACTCATGTCCATATAACCATATTCATGAAAACATCTGCACTATTGAAGAGTGCAAAGGGAATGGCCTAATGGTGCACACTGCCAGACATCTCCTCCTTCTCTGAGGTGGACAGGTGTATGCAGAAGATGGTACATCTCTGATCCTGTTGCTGACCTTGAAGAGAAAATAGAATGACCAGAGAACTCACCTCGCTTGTTGATAGTGCACAAAGTTGACTATTGTTCACAGAAATGATAGCTTATCAAAGAACATAGGATCTCATATTTAGATTTTCCTGTGTGTTGGTTATGAAGGTAATCTCTAGTGCTGAACCGTGCATGATAGACAGTAGCCAACATGATGCCCTTCCCACTCTAACCTGTTCTTCCATGATGTTAGACTGTGACAATTGGGACCTAGAGACTGGTTCAGACCTTTGCCTTATTTTGAGATCCATGACTCCAATGAGGACATGGAAGAGCAATATTAAAAGGTCACAAGATCAGATAAAATGAATATTCATACATAGTCTTAACCCCTATCCCCAAACCTTTCATGCCTTTCAGTGTTGCCATTTGAGGACTAATCACTAGCACAACCCTTTTTGCTGGGCTAACTGCTGCACTGTTTGAGGATCCAATAATCACAACTTTCAACTTCACCAGTATCTCCCACTCTGACCTCCACCCCCACATCCCCCTGTGACTGCTGGACTGACCAACTTCTCCCGATTCCAACTACTGTACTGTTGAGTTAATCAGAGGCAAAACTTCACCTCGGATCCAAAGATTAAATAATCTCATGTGGTGCATGCCATTAGATAGCCAACAGAAAGAAATAGGAGGCACAAGTTTCTTAATTGCTGCTTTGTTACTCTTGCAGGTAGAACTTAGCGTTTCCCAATTCATGAACATTCATGTTATGAAAATGTAAACCTATCTGCCACTAACTTCATCTATGAACCCAAAATTGGGAAAATGGGATCTTTACACATGAATTATGTTCCCTCTGTCTGGCACATTCCCTCAAACAACAGGGGTCCTGGCACTGATTTCTGTCAAACACAATTGGTTATAAATCTCCAGTCAGAAAAATACACTTTGATCATTACTTTCTGTTTTCTATGACCAAGCAGCCAGTTCTGTATCCATCTTACCAGCTCACTGTGGATCCTTCTGTATCAGCATGCCATGAGGGACCTTGTTAAAGATCTTTCTAAAGTCCATGTAGATAACATCCACCACCCTGCCCTCATCTATCAATCATCTTTGTCACATACTCGAAAAACTCTATCAAATGTTTGAGACACCACCTCCCCCAACAAATCCATGCTACCTATTTTAATAAATACATACTTTTCCAAATGCTAGTAAATCCTGTCCCTAAGAATCTTCTCCAATAATTTCCCTATCACTCATGTAAGGCTTGCCAGCCTATAATTTCCCTGATTATCCCTCTTGCCCTTCTTAAACAAACAAAGAAAGAAATTGGCTGTTCTCCAGTCCTCTGGGACCTCTCCTGTGACTAAAGAGGACACAAAGCTTTTGTATAAGACCCCAACAATTTCATCCCTTGCCTCCCTCAGTATTTTGGGATAGATCCCATCAAGTCCTGTCCACCTAAATGCTTTTTCAAACACCCAATATCCTCCTTTTTTTATATTGACATGTCCTAGAATATCAACATATCCCGCTTTGGCTCTACCATCCATTATGTCCTTCTCCTTTCTGAATACAGCTGCAAAGTATTCATGCATGGGGAGGCAATGGCATTGTGGTATTATCACGCGACTATTAATCCAGTAACTCAGCTTATGTTCAGGGGGCCCGGGTGCGAATCCTACCACAGCAGATGTTGGAATTTGAATTCAATAACAAAGAAAAAAATCTAGATTTAAGAATTCAACGATGACCATGAAACTTGTCAATTATCGAAAAAATTCATCTGGTTCACTAATGCTCTTCAGGGAATAAAATTTGTCATCCTCACCCAGCCTACTACAGACCCACTACAATGTGGTTGACACTCAATTGCTGTCTGAAATGGCCCTGTAAGTCATTCAGTTGTATCAATCATTATGAAGTCTCAAAGAAGTGAAACCGGACAGTTCATCTAGCAGTGACCTAGGTACTGGAAAAAACAATGGTAGAAACAACGCTGCAAAGTCCTCCTTACTAACATCTGGGGGCTAGTGCCAAAACTGGGAGAGTGGTCTCACAGACAAGCCAAACAACATATAAAGATATACACGGAATCATATCTTACAGACAATGTCCCAGCCACCACCATCACTATCCCTGGATATGTTCTGTCCCACCAGCAGGACAGACCCAGCAGTGGTGGAGGCACAGTGGTATACAGTCAGGAGGCAGTTGTTCTAGGAGACCTCAACATTGTTGCAGACCCTTTGAAGTCTCATGGCTTCAGGTTAAACAAGGGCAAGGAAACCTTCTGCTGATTACCACATACTAAACTCCCTTGGCTGATGAATCAGCATTCTTCCATGTTGAATAATACTTGGAGGAAGCACTAAAAGGTGGCAAGACACAAAATGTACTCTGGATATCCACCACCACAAGTGACTTGACAACAGCACTACTAATGGAATTGGTCAGGCCCTAGACGACATCGCTGCTAGACTGGGTCTGCAGCAGGTGATGAGGGAACTATTAAGAACCAATAAGAAACAAACAAACTTGATCTCATTCTTACCAATCTGCCAGCTGTAGATGCAACTGTCCATGACAGTATTGGTAAGAGCGACCACCACGTAGTCCTTGTGGAGACGAATGTTGAGAACACCCTCCATTGTGTAGGTGGCACTACCAACATGCAAAATGGGGCAGACTTTGAATAGATCTAACAACTCAAGACAGGACATCCATGCGGTGCTGCAGGAAATCAACAGCAGCAGAATTGTACTCCAGCACAACCTGTAACCTCATGGCCTGTCAAATCCCCTGACTCAACCATTAACATTAAGTTAAGGTATTGACCCTGGTTTAATGGGGGTTGCAGGAGTAATACCAGAAGCAGCACCAGACATATCTAAAGATGAGGTGTCAATTTGGTGAATCTATCAATTAGGACTACTTGTGTGCCAAACAGCACATGCTAAGTGATCTCACAATAAATAGATCAGATCTAAGCTCTGCAGACCTGCCACTTCCAGTTAGGAATGGTGGTGGACAATTAAACAACTCACTAGAGGAGGATGCTTGACAAATATCCCCATCCTCAATGATAGAAGTGTCCAATTCATCAAAGCAAAAGATAAAGCTGAAGCATTCACAGCAATCTTCAACCAGAAGTTTGATTCACTCTATGTGATATTAAGAAACATTTGAAGACACTAGATTCTGCAAAGGCCATGAGCCCTGACAAAATTCTCACAATAGTACTGAAGACCAGTGCTCCAGAACTTGCTGTTCCCCAGCCAAGCTCTTCCAGTACAGTTACAACACTGGCATCTACCCAATAAATGTGGAAAATTGCCCAGATATGTCCTATATGCAAAATGGAGGAAAAGTCCAACCTGACTAATTACTGCCCCATCAATCTACGCTTGATCAACAGTAGTGATGGAAGGTGTCATCAACAGTGCTTTTAACAGCACCTGCTCAGCAATAACTTGCTCAGTGACACTCAGTTTGGGTTCCACTCGGGGCCACTCAGCTCCTAACCTGATTGTAGCCTTGGTTCAAATGTGGACAAAGAGCTGAATTCCAGAGGTGAGGTGAAAGTGACAGCCCTTGACATCAAGGTTGCATTCAACCGAATGTGGCATCCGAGCAAAACTGGCATCAGTGGGTATCTGCGGCAAACCTTTCAGTGGTTAGAGTCATACCTGTCACAAAGGAAGGTGGTCATGGTTGTCAGAGGTTAATCAGCTCAGCTCCAGGACATCTCTGTGGGAGTTCTTCTAGGTAGTGTCCTAGGCCCAACCATCTCTAGCTGCTTGATCAATGATTTTCCCTCTATCACAAGGCCAGAAGTGGGGATGTTTGCTGATGATTGCACAGTGTTCAGTACCATTTGCAACTCCTTAGAAATTGAAGTAATCCATATTCAAATGCATCAAGAACTGGACAATATCCAGGCATGGGCTCACAAAAAAAACAAGTAACATTAGTGTTACACTAAGACCAGACTATGACTATCACCAATAAGAAAGAATCTAATGACTGACCCTTGACTTTCAATGGTGTTATCATACTGAATCCTTCATGATCAACATCCTTGAGGTTATCAATGAAGAGAAACTGAACTAGACCCATTACATAAACACAGTAGCTACAAGAGCAGGTCAGAGGCTAAGAATACTGCAGTGAGTAACTCACTTCCTGATGCCTCACAGCCTGTCCAAGATGCACGACATAAAATCAAAGAACCACAGACAGCACCTTCCAAATCCATGACCACTTCCATCTAGACGGAAAAGGGCAGCAAATACCCGAGAACATTGCCACCTGCAAGTTTCCCTGCAAGCCATTCACCATCTTGACTTGGAAATATATCATTGTTTTTTCACTGTTGTTCGGTCAAAATATTGGATTTCTTCTTGAACGGCATTGTAGGTCAACCACAGCAGGTAGACTGCAGTGGTTCAAATAGACAGCTCACCACCACCTTCTCAAGGGCAGCTAGGGACAGGTAATAAATGGTAGTCAGCCAGCAACAGCCACACCCCACAAATGAATTAGACAAAAACCTCACCCACGTCTTCTAGTTCCATTCTTTTGTCCTTGACTGAACCTATCTTTTCCCTGGCAATCTCCTTGTTCCATATATACATATAAAAGACTTTGGAATATTCCTTAATTCTGCTTGCTACCGACATGTCATGGTTCCTTTTAGCCCTCCTAACTTAATGTTTAAATTTTTTCCTGATTTCTTTATTTTCTTTGAGGGTTCTGTTTGTCTTCAGTGTCCCAAACCTTATATATGCATCCTTTATCTTTATAACTAACCCCCCAATTTTATTTTGTCATTTAAAATCTTTTTGTCCTTATCCTTCATTTTCTCAGGAAAATGCTCGTCCTGAACTTGAATCAATTGGCATTTAAGGGATTCCCATATGACAGACGTGGATTTAACCTGAAACAGCTGCCTCCAATTGACATTACCCAGTTTCTGCCCACTCTTATGCTTATCAGAAGTAACTTAAAATGTATAGAATTATGTTCACAGTTCCCGAAATGCTGCCCCACTGAAACTTTGATCACCTGGCTCGGCTCATTACTTAATATCAGGTCAAGGACGTCCTCTTCTTGGTTGGACTATTTACATGTTGCTTCAAGAAACCCTCTAGACACAAATTCCTCCTGATCGAAGCCCTGGCACTGAGGGAAGCCCAGTCAATGCCCAGAAGTCAAAATCACCCACCACAGCATTTTTGCATAATTTGTCCACATATCTATTCCTCTATCTTCTGCTGATTGTTGAGAGGCCAGTAGCACAATCCCATCAATGTGTTTCCACCCTTCATACTGCTGAGCTCTCCCCATATGATCTTGTTGGATGAGCGTTCCAAAGTATCCGCAGTCAGTATGTCTGTGATATTCTCCCTTATCAGTAACATGGCCAGCCTGTGACTTTCCAGTAATTTGTGTTTTTGTTTCTGATTTCCAGCATCTGCAGTTCTTTGGATTTTCTTTTTGAGGATTATCAGATCGCTATGATCTCAAAGAATGGCAGAGCAGACTCAATGGGCAGAATGGCTACCTTGGCTCTACATCTCATGTACTTATGGTTGATGCCATCTTTCTCTATCATATTGATGACGGGTGAAAAGGAGGAGTGAGGATGAGTTTGATACCATCTGACTCATAAAAGTTTGGAAGGAAATTGAGTTCATCATCTGAGACAAGCGCCTTGAGCAATCTGCGACATATTGGCCGTAACTCATCAATTCTCCATTTGGTGTTGATTTTTAACCCATATACTTTACATTGATTCATGTTGAATGATTTTGGATGACTGGAAAAGGAAAATGACAAGTTTTCCTAAGAGTTCACTAAGCTTATTTTACTTGACCATGACCATAACCAGAACTGAAAAGACAATTTTGAGAGTTTGTTTCTATGGTTACATTAAATAGGACTGAAAAATGTGTTGCTGGAAAAGCGCAGGTCAGGCAGCATCCAAGGAGCAGGAGAATCGACGTTTCAGGCATAAGCCCTTCTTCAGGAATGGGGAGGGTGTGCCAAGCAGGCTAAGATAAAAGGTAGGGAGGAGGGACTTGGGGGAGGGTCGTTGGGAATGCGATAGGTGGAAGGAGGTTAAGGTGAAGGTGATAGGCCGGAGAGGGGTTGGGGGCGGAGAAGTCGGGAAGAAGATTGCAGGTCAAGAAGGCGGTGCTGAGTCCGAGGATTGGGACTGAGATAAGGTGGGGGGAAGGGATATGAGAAAGCTGGAGAAATCTACATTCATCCCTTGTGGTTGGAGGGTTCCTAGGCAGAAGATGAGGCACTCTTCCTTCAGGCGTCGTGTTGCCATGGTCTGGCGAAGGAGGAGGCCAAGGACCTGCATGTCCATGGCAGAGTGGGAGTGGGAGTTAGTGTTCAGCCACGGGGCGGTTGGGTTGGTTGGTGCGGGTGTCCCAGAGGTGTTCCCTGAAACGTTCTGCAAGTAGGCGGCCTGTCTCCCCAACATAGAGGAGGCCACATCGGGTGCAGCGGATGCAGTAAATGATGTATGTGGAGGTGCAGGTGAATTTGTGACGGATATTGAAGTGTCCCTTGGGGCCTTGGAGGGAAGTAAGGGGGGAGGTGTGGGCGCAAGTTCTGCATTTCTTGCAGTTGCAGGGGAAGGTGCCGGGAGTGGAGGTTGGGAGGAGATGTGGTGGAGAGCATCATCAACCACATCTGAGGGGAAATTGCGGTCTTTGAAGAAGGAGGCCATCTGGGATATTCGGTATTGGAATTGGTCCTCCTGGGGGCAGATGCGGCGGAAGCGAAGGAATTGGGAATATGGGATGGCGTTTTTACAGGGGGCAGGATGGGAGGAGGTGTAATCTAGGTAGCTGTGGGAGTCAGTCGGTTTATAGTGAATGTCTGCCATCCCATATTCCCAATTCCTTCTGTAAAATGGATTTACAGAATCTTACATGGATTATCTGGGCTGACATGACACCAATTGTTAAAGTTCACTTGAGAATCTAACTTTTAAATGTTCTGCGATTTACATATGAAAGAACTGAAACCAACATGTTCATTCTAAATGATGAGAGATTTAACAAATAATACAGGTCGTTTTCAATATATAATTTCAGTTACATCACACTGTAAACTTTTGCTATAAATTCTGTGTCTTATGATCCTATACTCCACAACCACCTGATTAAGGAGCAGGGCTCCGAAAGCTAGTGTTTCAAAATAAACCTGTTGGACTGTAACCTGGTATTGTGTGATTTTTAACTTTGTACACCCTAGTCCAACACTGGCATCTCCAAATCATTCTGTAATCCCACTTGATGTTGCCTTGAGCACGTGACAACTCATTGCAATGATTGTAGAATGGTTTCAGTTCCTTGTTTTCGCATTAGTTCTATTTATTCAATTCTTATTTGTAGACTCAGTTCAGAACTGGGTCTTTCTGAAATTCAGTTACGATTTCAGTTACTGTGAGTGGAATTTTCTCATCTTGTATCCTTGTTGTGAAAATTACACCTTCACAGCCTTCTTCTGAGTCCTCAGACAGCACATTAAACAATGCATAACTCCATAGTTTGAAACATCACACACTCACTTCAGATCACCATTTGAACCACAATAACTTAACTTCTCTTATATGCTTCAGAAATATCTTCTTGAGTTTTGGACCATTCCCATTTACTCATCATTCGTCAATAACTCGTGTAGAGGATCTAATGCTGTTGTGGGGTTGGCCAAAAATCACGAGTAGCATTGGACCATACACGGAAATTAAGCTGAGGTCAGATACAGTTTTGGTCTTTGGTCTCTGTTTTATCTTTCTATGATTAAAACCTTTTTTCATTACTCTGCACATGAAGGTAACCACAACTGCACAAAAGCAAATTTCTACTTTTTAGTTTAAAATTGTGAGCATTGAGCCATTTAACACTTCACTCAGAACGTGAGGCTTTTCTGCCACTGTTCCATTTCTGATCAATGGATCATACTGATTGTCCAAGTCATAGAGATGTACAACATGGAAACATACCCTTCAGTCCAACTCGTCCATGCCTACCAGATATCCTCAATAAATCTAATCCCATTTGTCAGCACTGAGCCCATACCCCTTTAAACCCATTTTATTCATATACCCATCAGATGTCTTTTAAATGTTGGAATTACACCAGCATCTACCACTTTCTCTGGCAGCTCATTCCATACATGCACCATGCTTCGTGTGAAAAGGTTGCCCCTTATGTCCCTTTTAAATATTTCTCCTCTCACCCGAAACCTATGACTTCTAGTTCTGGACACACCCCAAAAAAAAAAAAGACCTAACCTATTTACCCTTTTACAGACTAGGCCAGACCATTCAAGACATTCTTAAGCAGGCAGCCCAGACTGTAACTTTGCAATTTGTTTTGGTAAGTGTACAGTGAAAATTATCCGGAGTAAGTTAGCTAGATTGACTACTAGATTTTAAACCAGACAAAAATGTATTCACAAAATTACAGAATGAAACACAAAGAACAGAATAAAGAACCCCTACAGAAGTCAGTGTATCCAAACTGGACTTAAGTATGCTGTTCCGAATATATACAACAGTCCCAATAAGCAAACTCCCTTTAAAACCCAGTATAAATGGAACACATGCTTACAGGTTGAAGTTGAAGGGCAGAAAGAGAGAGAGAGAGAGTTTCCACACAGCTCACTGTTGAACTCCTCACCAATTTAAGACTGAACTAAACTGCTCAGCTAAGAGAGCTGACCACTCCCCTTTCCTTATACTGGTCACTTCTAAAACATGACCACTTTGGCCTGAAGCCTCATCTGTTTACATATAAACAGAAGGCCTCTCAAAATCCTTTTCATCGCTGTACCAAACCAGACTGATTGGAACCTGGCACAGTTTAGTACTCATCTGAAAAAAATCAAAGACAGAGTATTCTTGAGCCAAGGAACAGCTTTTAGTAAAAGAAAAGGGACTAGCTTTGTGATAACTGTAGCCATCTCAGTCTATGTTTGGGAAGTTAAAATCCTCTATCATTACAACCCTATTATTTTTACATTTATCTGAGATCTCCTTACATATTTTCTACTCAACTTCCCACTGACTATTGGGGGGTGGGGGCTCTAGTACAATCACAGTATGGTGATCATCCATGTCTTGTGTCTCCATTCCAACCATCTAACTTCACTGATGTTTTCCCAGGACAAGTACAACTGTAATGTGATTCTTAATCAAAAACACTATTCCCCCTCCTCTCTTGCCACCCCACCCCCTTTATTTCTATCTGTCCTATAGCATCTATACCCTGGTTCATTAAGCTCCCCTTCCCTGAGCCACATTTCGGTAATAGCTAAGATATTGAAGTCCCATGTTCCTAACCATGCGCTAAGTTCACCTGCTTTATTTGTCAGGCCTCTTGCACTGAAATAAATGTAGTATAACAGTCTTACTTGGTTCTCTGTTGTACTCTTGCCTGCCATGACAATTTAATTTGCTCCTTTTATCTACTGCACCAGCCTCAGACTTATTTCTTTTCTCACTCTCTCTTTGGGTCCCCCTTCCCCTTTTACTGGTTTAAAGCCTCCCAAGTAGCATTAGCAAATTTCCCTGCCAGGATATTTGTCTCCTTCCAATTCAGGTGCAACTCATCCTTCTTATAAAGATCACTTCTACCTCAAGAGATTCCAGTGATCTGAAAATGTGAATCTTTGCCCCTTACACCAGCTCCTTAGCAATGCATTCATCTGCCCTAACCTGCTGTACTCTCATTAGCAGATGGCACTGTGAGTAATCCAGATATTACTATCCTCGAGGGCACATTTTAACTTCCTGCCTAATTTCCTACATTCTCTCTGCAGACCTAGAGTCTTTCTCTGTTTATGCCGTTGGTGCCAACATGTACAATGACCTTCTACTGTTCACTCTCTCCTTTCAGAATGTTTTGCACCCTGAGACATCCTTGATCCTGGCAACAGGGAGGCAACACACTATTCTGATATCTTCTGACAGCGTCAGCAACCTCTGTCTGCACCCCTGACTAGAGAGGCCCCTATCAGAATCGATAGCTTGGAACCTGATATACCTTTCTTGAGAGTAGAACCAGTCAGTCAGAGTACCAGAAACCTGGCTGTCATTGATATATTCCCCTGACAGGCCATCACCCCAACATTTTCCAAAACATTCTATTTGTTTGAGATGGGGATAGTTACAGGAGACTCCTGGATTCTAGCTTTCCTAGTGGTAACCCATCTACCTGCCTATATCTGTGGTTTTCCTACTTTCCTGAAACTGCCATCCATCATAACCCCCCAGGTCCTATAAATTCCTCATTTCCTCTAACTGCCACTTCAACTATTCCATATGAACCCGTAAGATTCACAACCAAACACTTCCAGAAACCTTGAAATTCTCCCTGATCTTCCACCTCCACAGGAAGAGCTCCTGATAACGTTTCATGCATTTTTGATTTTTTTAAATTGAGAATCTGTCCACTTTTGCCTTAAAAATATTCAAATACATTATTTTCACTGACTTTTGAGGAAGGGAACCAGAGTCAAAGCTGAGAGAAACATATTGTCTCCTTCTATCTTGATGGATGTCCCCTTATTTTTAAGCATTGACCCCTGGAGATTCCCCCACAATAGGGAATCACATCCACAATGCCAAGACTGCTCAAGATCTAATGTTTCAATTAAATTAACTCAATCTTCAAACCTCCAGTGAATACAAGTCTAACCTCTCCAACTTTTCCTCATAAGACAACCTGCCCATTTCAGGTATTATATAAGTCAACCTTCTCTGATCTGTTTCTAAATATGCACATCCTTCCTTAAATAAGGAGATCAATACTGTAAACAATATTCACCAGTGCCCTGTGTAACAGAAACATAACCTCTCTACTTCAGCATTCAATTCCCTTTGCACTAAACAATAACACTATTAGCTTTCCTAATTATTTGCTGTACCTCTGCTATTCTTTTGTAAATCATGCACATAACCTCCAGTATCTCAGAGGTCTGCAATCTGTCACCAGTATTGGATCATATAATCAGAGAACCCCTACTGTGTGGAAATAGGCTATTCAGACAATTGAGTTTACACTGACCCACCAAAGAGCAATTCACCCAGACCCACCCCACTACCTTATCCCTGTAACCTTGCATTTCGTGCGGCTAATCCACCTAGCCTGCACATCCCTAGACACTGAGTAATTTAACATGAATAATTCACCTAACCTGCACATCTTTGGACTACTATGGTGTATAAACAGTGATAATTGATGTTGAAAGCGACATTATGTCAAACTTTTAAACTCCAAAATAATATCTTACATGAAATTAGTTTTTCTTTCTTTTCTTAATATTCTTTTGAATTGCTGTACCTGATAACTTAAATAGAAGGGAAGAAAGCTTCACATGGCCATTTAGCAGATCACTGAAGTGCAAAAAAATGTTTTCATTATTGGCTGCGACCTTGGTAGAACTAGGCAGTCAGGGTACACTGGGACACAGATGATAAGTTGGGAGAAGTATTGACCAAAGTCCCTGTTATTGTCCCCTTTCTCCATCTTCTCTCTCGTTGCCCATGTTCTGTTGCAGCCAATAATGAAAACTTTTCTGCACTTCAGTGATGTGCTAAATGGCAATATGAAGCTTTCCTTCCTTCTAGTTAAGTTGTCAGATTGAGTTTGCGGGTGACCAATAAGGCCAACATGTACATTTGGTTGCCTGCCACATTTGTTCCTCCATGTAGGTGGCTACTGTTTCCATTGATGTAAACCTTATGGCACTCAGTGGAATGGACCAATCTAATCTCTCTCCAACTTTGAGCATTCGTAATAATTATTGATCTCAAAAGTGGTGTACATGAGATGCGGGGAAATCATAATAAGGAAGTTTTTAACTGAATGTGGAATACCATTTATCTTTCCTGCACAGATAAGGTCACCAAACTTACTGCAGCACTATGTCCATGTGCAAGTGCTCACATTCCTGCTGCTCATTTCCTCAATCATCTCAAGCCATATCTGTTTAGTTCCTAAGAGTTTATTTTTCAGTTCTCTGGCATCACAACTTCTCTATTTCCCTTACGTAAGAATATAGGAACACAAGCAGGTTATTCAGCCTGTTAGCACTGCTTCACCATTCAATATGATCAGGGTAAATTAAACATTACAATGGCTTTTACCCACACCATTGCCCTAAACATCTATTCCATTGATAAATCAAAAATGCATCAACCTCTACTTTAAATATATTCAAATATGTCTTAAATGTAATTGAGCTTCAGTAGCCCTCTTGGATATGATTTCCAAAGACTCAGCATCCTCTGAGTATAAGAAATGGTATATCCCTTATTCTAAAATATGCCCTATGGTTCCAGCCTCCCCAGACAGAGGAACATTTTACCTGCATGTACCCTATCTGTCCCTTTAAGTACTTTATAAACTTCTATGAAACCACCTTTCATTCTTCAAACCTTTAGCTAAATGGGCCCAGTTTGCTCAATCTTTCTTCACAGAATAATCTCACTATCCTAGGAAGAGCCTGATGCAGTCTTGTTGCACTCCCTCTGTGACAAGAATTTTTCTTATCTTCTGTTAAAATTAATTTGTGGTAAAAGCTAATAGAAATTTAAAATGTACTGGAACATAAGATAGGCACATGATATGGTGAAGCACACATAAGCCCGCGCACATTGGGATACAAAAGGATTTAGTGCAAACATGTGATTGAGTGGATCTTCCCAGGGATACATGATGGCTTCTCACTCACAGAGTGTCATCGAAGGAGGCTGTTGTTGCAAAGATTTCACTGTTTGCTGTTCCTGGAGTTTATTTATACTCACATTGCTCACACTCAGAACTCAACACTTCATCGTGATATGTTTGACGAAAGCTTCAGAACTGACACATCCATTCAAGTGTTTGTGACCTGCCATTCGCTGCTCCATCTCACTGTCTGACACTTTCTGACCCAGTGTCGGCAGCATGTGACAAAACTCAACTCCCATGACGGTGCTATTTCGTTCCTTGTCAAAGACTTTCAGACCTTCGACAAAGTCCTCAATATGCCTTGGTTCTTGTTCTTGGTGATATGCTGCAGTATGGGGAGGGAAGTCTCAAAGTCCAGCATCTTTAGGTTGATCTTTTCCAGTTTCAGTCTGTCAAGCATCTTCATGACTTCAGCATTAGTAGGTTTCTGTCCTAAGGCATGACATCCCTGCACTGTGCAAAGGTAATTTCCATTTCATAGGAAGGAGTCCCTCAGAATGTCCAAAAGTCCCAATAATATATTTTCTGAGATAAGGAGACCAAAACTACACAAAGTATTCCAGGTGCAGTCTAACCATGCTCTTTTCTAATTGTAGCAAGATTTCACTGTAATCCCATCTTCTTGCGATAAAGACTAACATTCTATTGGCCTTCCTTATAGCTTAGCTGCACCTGCGCCTTCAAAGACTTATTAACAAGAACACCCAGGTCCCTTTGCACATCTGCATTTTCCAACTGGACAAATAATCTGTGCATCTATTCTTTCTACCAAAGTGGATAATCTCAACTTCTTCCACATTTTCTTCCATATTCTTGCTCACTAATTCCAGTTGAAGTTTTCCTGAAAAAAATGTTTCACATCTCCTTGACAACACATATTTCTGCTTAGCTTTGCATCTACATTTGGTCCCCATATCTGAATAATTGATTTATATTGTGAACAACTGTGAATTCAATACTGTTCTTGTGGTTACCCACTGGTCTCAGCCTGCCAAAGTGAGAATGATCTTTTTATTTTTCCTGTCTGATTCCAGTCTGTTAGCCAATTCTTAATCCATGCCAGTACATTACCTCCTTTCCCATCTGCGTTAATTTTGCTAACCCACCTTATGTGAAACATAAAAACGTAGAAGATAAGGGCAGGAGGAGGTCATTCGACCCTTCCAGCCTGCTCCACCTTTCATCACAATCATGGCTGATCATTCAACTCAATAGCCTAGTCCTACTTTCTCCCATAATCTTTTGGGAGATTATCCATTTGCCCCAAGTGATATATGTCGCTGCCTCTTGAATACATTCAATGTTTTGGCATCAATTACTTTGTGATAATGAATTCCACAGGCTCACTCTTTGAGTGAAGAAACATCTCGTCATCTCCATCCTAAATGGTCCAGTCCAAGTCCTTAGACTGTGACCCCTGTTTCTGGACACACCCACCATCAGGAACATCCTCTCTGCATCTACCCTGTCTAGTCCTATTAACATTTTATAAATCTCTATGAGATTCTCTCCCTCACTTATTTGAACTCGAGTGAAAACAATCCCAACCTAGTCAAACTCTCCACATACATCAGTCCCGCCATCCTGGAATCAGCCTGGTAAACCTTCGCTGCATTCCCTCACGAGCAAGAGCATCCTTCCTCAAAAAAGGAGACCACAACTGCGCACAGTAATCTAGTGTGGCTTCACCAAAGCCCTATATAACTGCAACAACACATCATTGCTCCTATACTCAAAACCTCTCGCAATGAAGGCCAACATACCATTTGCCTTCTTTACCGCCTGCTGCACCTGCACAGTTACCTTCAGCAACTGGTGCACAAGGACACCCAGGTCCTGTTGCACACTCCCCTCTCCCTTCTTGTTTTTGCTTCCAAAATGAATAACTTCACATTTTTCCAGATTATACTGCATCTGCCATTGATTTGCCCACTCACCCAACCTGTCCAGAATCTGCTGAAGGATCTCTGCATCCTTGTCACAGTTCACCCTCCCACCCAACTTGGTATCATCTGCAAACTTTGAGATGTTACATTTTGTTCCCTCATCCAATTCATTAACATATATTGTGAATAGCTAGGGTGCCAGCATTGTTCCCTGTGGCACCCCATGAGTTACTGCCTGTCAGTTTGAAAAGAACCCATTAATTCCTACTCTTTGTTTCCTCTCTGTTGATCAGTTTTCTAGCTGGCTCAATATATTCCCCCCAATCCTATGTGCTTTAATCTTGCCGAATAATCTCTTATGACGGACTTTGTCAAATGCTTTCAAAAAATCCAAACATACCACATTGACTGGCTCCCTCTTGTCAACTCTACTAGTTACATTTTCATAGAATTCCAATAGATTTGTCAAGCGTGAGTTCCCCTTCATAAATCCATGCTGACTCTGTCTGATCCTGCCACTGCTTTCTAAATGCTCAGCGAGAAAGTCCTTGATAGTGGATTCAAGAATTTATCAAAAGCCAAATGAGCGAGAGCCATCAACTCCCATTTATCAATTTTGTTAGTAATATCCTCAAAATATTTCAAGGTTGTGACACAAGATTTTCTATTCACAAAGGAGAAAGTGAGGACTGCAGATGCTGGAGATCAGAGCTGAAAATGTGTTGCTGGAAAAGCGCAGCAGGTCAGGCAGCATCCAAGGAGTAGGAGAATCGACGTTTCGGGCATGAGCCCGAGCCTGAAGAAGGGCTCATGCCCGAAACATCGATTCTCCTACTCCTTGGATGCTGCCTGACCTGCTGCGCTTTTCCAGCAACACATTTTCAGCTCTTTCTATTCACAAACCCATGCTGACTATGTCCAGTCAGATAACTTCTATTCAAGTGTCCATTTATCATGTTCCTTATAGGATTCTAACATCTTTCTGACCTCAGATGTAAGGTCAATTGATCTGTTGTTTTGCTTGGCACTTTTTAAAAATAGTGAGGTTAGGTTTAGACAAGCTTCAAATCTGCAGGAATCATTCCAAGCTCTATGGAAGTTGAGAAGATGATGACCAATCACTTACCAATATAGCCAACTCAGTCAACACTAGGAATATAGTCAATAGCAAAATCTACATGGATGAAACAGCTTTTTTCCTTGACAATCCATCAGCCTAGTCATTGCTGTACAAGCTGTGAGAAAGACTGCTGAAACTTACTGGCACACTGTCAAGTCTCCATCAAAATCTACTCTGGAAACTCTTGAGTAATGTGTTACTTTATCTTATTGGACACATTACAGAAGTCAGCTTGGGCTGACAAGTGGCAAATGTTATTCATACCATACAAGTGCCGGGCAATGAACATTTCCAATAAGAGGGATTCTAACCATTTCTCCCTAACATTCAATGGTATTACCTTTACCAAATCTCTTACTATCAATGTTCTGGGTGTGAGCATTGACCAGAAACTGAACTGGACTCTCAATATAAATATTGTGGATTCAAGACAGGTCAAAGGCTAGGAATTCTGCATCAAGTAACTCACCTCTTGAATCCCCAAAGACTGTCCCCCATCCATAAGTTAGGAATGTGATGGAATACTCTCTATTGCCTGGATGAATGTGGATGCAACATCATTCAAAAAGCTTGACACTATCAAGGACAAAGCAGCCCTCTTGATGGGCACCATATCCACAAACATGTATGCCTTTCACCACCAATGCTCAGCAGCAGTGTGTACTAGCTACAAGAAGCTCTACAGGAATTCGCCCAGCCTCCTTAGACAGCACCTTCCAAATCCATGATTATTAATATCTCAAAAGGAAAATGCCCCACATGTGCAGGTGAACTCCACCATATGCAAGTTCCCCTCTAAGCCACACACTGTCCTGAGCTGGAAATATATTGTCATTCCTTCAGTGTCACCTATTCTAAGTTCTGGAATTCCTTCCTTAATTGTATTGTGATACTGACAGCACATTGACTGCAGCAGTTCAAGGCAGCAGCACACTAGCATTGTCTCAAGGACAAATAGCGATGGGCAATAAATACCAGTCCAGCCAGTGCTGTCCAAAGCCCATGAATAAATATTAAAAATTCAAGTGAGGCTCTATAACTTAGTAATAAATATGGTGACCAAAAATGATTACACGTTTTGCAGCTATTTCTTAACCAAAAACTATACCACACAATATTCCAACTGAACCATAAATGCCTTATGAATAATTAAACCTTTAAATACGGCCCTGTCTCTCGTTGGCTCCTTGATGTCTTCACCATAAATGAATATGAATTGGTCCCAGATCTCTACTATGTTCTTCCATGTAGGTTAAGATCTGTATTCCAAAGCTGCCGTTCTATTCTGCAAGTTTCAATTTTTATGTAAATACATGGGTAGAATTCAAAATACTTGCTGCGATCTATTTAATTTTAGTAGTTCTGCAACATATTTTTTCAAATGAAAGTATTCTATAGTCCTCTAATAATATAATCATAAATAATTAAAATAAATGTAGCATGAGAATCATTACATGAAAGCAGTGATATTTCATCAGTGAATGCAGAACCCTAACCATTCCTGTATCTCCTGTGTCAAAGGTATGTCATGTATTTTTAATATCGGTTGTGAACCATTTAGTTGCGGTTGTTGTGTAACTATTTAGCAAAACAAAGCTGTAAAAATTGGGAAACCTCCATTTTGGGTTAATGTACGACTTGTGAAGTGTTTTAATATTCTGTGAGCTCAGGTCATTTTCTCTGCAAAATCAATTGTTTGCTTTGCCATTGAGTCTGCTTATTGTCATGCAACTTTATTACTTAATCTATTTAATTGATGTCATTAACTTGCAGTTTAGCTGCCATCAAATAAACTGTCTATTTGCTTTATGCTTGCATTACGATGGAATGGAGCCAGTTTTATTGTTGCTTGGGTCAGAGTACAAAAAGTAATTAATACATATAGACAACACCTATTTTTTCCTGGACAGCTCATTACATAGTTTTATCCACTTGTTTTCACCTGTCATTTTAATTCATTCAGGCATTCTTCATTTTTAGACATACTTTTTAATATTATTTTAATTTCAGCTCAGACTTCTTTGCTTTTCTTTCTACTTTGAGAACGACTTGGGCACAGAGACATTTTCACAGCAGCGAAGTAGCATGGATAAGCAAAGGATGTGATAGTTATTGAATCGGTGACTTGATGGCTAAAATTACTATGTGGTATGATCCTGATCCATGCACAAGAGAAAGCTGTGTTGTTTGTTTCTTGGCCTGTGTTTAAGCAGCTGATCTCATCTAGACTGAAGCTAGTGGTGCAACAATTGTCCTAATGCTATTGGCTGAATGAAGGAATCATCAGCCAAATTGCTCGTGTTCAACTCCTAGCTCAGTTCAGAGCCCCACTGGAACTGCTGAAATGTCACAGCAAAAATCAATTTGAACATATCCAAAAGTTTATTAAATATTATACGATCAAAGGTTGATTTGCAATCCAGAATACTGGAAATATTCTGCAACACCTGAAAAGTAATTCAACAATATTACCATCCAATTGTTTTTCTCTCATAGCCTTGAAAATGTGTTGCTGGAAAGGCGCAGCAGATCAGGCAGCATCCAAGGAGCAGGAGAATCGATGTTTCAGGCATAAGCCCTTCTTCAGGAATGATTCCTGAATGTCGATTCTCCTGCTCCTTGGATGCTGCCTGACCTACTGCGCCTTTCCAGCAACACATTTTCAGCTCTGATCTCCAGCATCTGCAGTCCTCACTTTCTCCTTTCTCATAGCCTTCCCTATATCAACCAACACTTAAACCAAGTCAGAGTCGTGGAGATGTACAGCATGGAAACAGACTCTTCGGACCAACCCATCCATGCTGACCAGATATCCCAACCCAATCTAGTCCCATCTGCCAGCATCTGGCCCATATCTGTCCAAACCCTTCCTATTCATATAACCATCAAAATGCCTCTTCAATGTTGCAATTGTACCAGCCTCCACCACTTCCTCTGGCAGCTCATTACATACACGTACCACCCTCTGCGTGAAAAAGTTGCCCCTTAGGTCTCTTTTATATCTTTCTCCTCTCAACCTAAACCTATGCCCTCTAGTTCTGGACACCCCGTCCACAGGGAAAAGACTATCTATTTAGCCTATCCATGCCCCTCAATTTTATAAACCTCTATAAGGTCACCCCTCAGCCTCCGATGCTCCAGGGAAAACAGGCCCTCCTTATAGCTCAAATCCTCCAACTCTGGCAATATCCTTGTAAATCTTTTCTGAACCCTTTCAAGTTTCACAACATCTTTCCGATAGGAAGGAGACCAGAATTGCACGCAATATTCCAACAGTATTGAAGTGATACAACTTCATATTCAATTTTGCATTACAAACATAAAAAGATGGAACATAGGAGCAAGAGTAGACCATTCAGCCTTTTGATCATTATGATCATGTCTTATCATCCAACTCAATAGCCCGTTCCTGATTGCGTGCCAACACCTCCCACCGTATCCTTTGATACCTTTAGCCCAAGTGCTATATCCAACTCTTTCTTAAAATCTGAAGCATCTCATCCTCTTCACTGTTCATCCTCCCATCCAACTTTGTGACTTCTGCAAATCTGGAGATAACACTTTTAGTTCCCTCATCCAAATCATTAAAAATATTGTGAATAGCTGGAGTTAACACTGATCTCTAAGGTACCTCCACAAGTCACTTACTGCTATTCAGAAAAGGACCAGTTTATTCTTACTTTTGTTTCCCATCTGCCAACCAATTTCCTATCTATCTGAATACCTCCAACCCTGTGTGCTTTAATTTTTACACACTAGCTTTGATGTGGGACTTTGTCAAAAGCCTTCTGAAAGCCCAAATAAACCATACCCACTGACCTCACTGTAGTTGATAGTTAAATTCTGAAAAAAATTTCAGTAGATTTTTCAAGCTTGATTTCTCTTTCATAACTCCAGCTGGCTCTGCCCAGTCTTGGCATTATTTTCCAAATGGTTAGCTATTAAAATGGATTCTATCATTTCCTTACTAATGATATCAGACTGACTAGTCTATAATTCCTGGCTTTCTTTCTGTCTCCCTTCTTAAATAGAGGGGTTACATTAGCTAACCTCCAATCTGTAGAATCCAGGATCTGTAGAATCATGGAAGGTGACCACCAATGTATCCATTATTTCTGGACTCACTTCCTGAAGTACTCTAGGATATTGATTATCAGACCCTGTGGATTTGTTGGCCTTCAATCTCATCAATGTCCCTAACATCTTTTCCCTTTAGGGTGTAGATTTGCTCGCTGAGCTGTAGGTTTGATATCCAGACGTTTCATTACCTGGCTAGGTAACATCTTCAGTGGTGACTTCCAAGTGAAGCTTCACATACCTATAGCAAATTTTACAGTCATTTTGTTTTATATTTCCCGCAAGCTTACTCTACTTCTCATTTTCCACCTGTAAATCAGTCCCTTTATCCATCTTTTGTTAAATTCTAAAATGCTCCCACTCCTCAGGCCCATTTCTTTTCTGGCCAATTTGTATGCCACTTCCTTGGATCTAATACTGTCTCTAATTTCCCTTGTAAGCCATTGTTTGGCCACCTTTCCCATTTTACTTTTGTTCCAGACAAGAATGAAAAATGTTTACAGTTCACTCATGTGCTTATTGAATGGTTGCTAGTACCCTTTCACCATCATCCTCTTAAGTAATAACCCCTAATTTATCATAATCATTGTGTCTCATACAATCGTAGTCTCCCCTATTTAGATTCAGGACCCTAGTAACAGAATGCACTATGTCAGTCTCCATTTTGATGAGGAGTCCTACAATATTATAGTTGCTTATTCCCAAGGGGTCTCTCTCAGTAGATTGCCATTAAACAATACAAGGATTATGAGATCAGGTGCTATTTCAATGAATGATCACATTTCTAGATTAATTTCACTAAAACAAATTTAAAATTATGAGAGGATTACTTTGTTGAGAGGATAGAGACAGAGATTAAATATGTATTAACTGAACCATAGAATGCAGCAAACACAGCAACAAATAAAAACAGAAGGTGATGGAAAACTTTTAGCAGGTTAGGTAGCATTACGCAGAGACAGAAGTGGGGGTGGAGCCTTATAAGGGGTTATCTGACATGGGCTATGGTGAGATTTATGGCAGAATTAGAGGAGGAGTCGAGAGAGGCCCATCTTGACTTTGGAAGCATCTCACTACATCGTTTATACTTTTGACAAGCGTTATATTGAGTATCTGGTTAGGCAACAGCAAGTTTCTAATTAAGGGGGATTATTGTTTGTCAAACACCTTGTTAACAGTCCAACTTGCCTCAATAATATCCAGCTTCCTATCTTATCAACTGCAACAAACAAGTTAGACATCAATAAAATCCAACATGGCATGAGAGTGGAGTGCATTATTTCTCCCTCTAATTCTATTTTGATTTAATCCCTGCCCTCCCCTTCACTGTTTGATCACACAGCATTGCCCTTTGATGTGAAGGGCAGTGCTTGTCACTGGCCATTTGGGTGTTTCCTTTCTTCCTGGTGGTGGAAACTGAATAAAGATTTGTGCTCCTTGTGTCTTTCACTGTGTCTCACACCTGCACACACACACACACAACATGGGTGCTGGGGACAAATAAGCACTACCACAGTTCGGCGGTAGTGTGGGGGTTAAGAGAGAAAAAAAAACAAACAGGAGTGTCATCTTCTTCACTCAGAGCTGCCTCTGAGGGAGCTGGAACCAGTGTGTGAAGGGAAGGACTCTGCTCTTTAAGGAGAAGAGGAGACTGATTTTTATTGGTTTCTTTTTTGAAAAAGGGAAAAAAAATAAAATTCAACATGGCAGGGAGTGGAGTGTTTTATTTCCCCCCAACTCTATTTTGATTTAATCCCCTTCACTTTTTTTGATCACACAGTATTGCCCTTTGATGTGAAGGGCACTGCTTGTCACTGGCCACTTGGATGTTTCTTTTCTTCCTGATGGTGGAAATTGAATACAGATGTGTACACCTTGTGTCTTTTACTGTGTCACAGGTGCTGGGGAAAATATAAGCACTACCGTTGTTAAAAAAAATTAAATCCAACATTGAAATTAAAGTGATTGCCTGATTGTTTCAGCTCACCATTTGCTCTGAAGGACTTCCATGTTGCATGGGACAAAACAGCATCTGAGAGCTTATCTGGACAGGCTGTGTGGGGACCATTGGAGGTACTGTGCCTATGGGATTTACAGGAATTACAACCAGGAATGAGATTTGGATGTTTCGGAGCTTACCAACACAAAAAGGCAGAGACTGGCCACTGGCTAAGGAGCACTCACCAACACCAAATCAAGAGTGTGCAATGGGGCTGAAAATGGTTTTGCCCCCACTCAGATTAGATTGGGTAAGTGTTTACAACTTGTGAGGAAGGAGGCTGCAGGCCCCATCAATGTGAAGGATTTTAAAGGGACAGAACATTATGCACAGACCATATAATGGACAGGACACAAATCTGTGGGATCCCTAATCCATGGCCATCTTCATGCAATATCCAGCTCTTTGCAGCATACTTCCTTGCCACTTCCTTCTATTGCTTCCAGATGCAGGGTCTGATCACAGACATCAATCCATGGTGACCAGGAGGGTTAGGCTTATGTTGGAACTGCCTCATTTGGGGCTGCACAGACAGACACACAACCAGCTGAAAGCTCAAAACAGAGCCATTTATTCAAAAAGTGCCAAGTAATGTACAGTGTATTGTCACCCAGGCTAAGAAAGTACTCTCAAAACGTTTTCTTCTTCCTCTCCTTCCTATTGTTTCTTAGCGTATTCCCTTGTTCAACAGATAAGGCTGTAGTAATTGTGATGAGGTCAGCCAAGTGGATATCACAGAGTCTAAATTGCTTGAATTTCACATTGGCCCCAAGGTCCCGTACTTCCCGTGGGAGCCTGTGCCCCACAACCGAGCTGCCCCCGGAACTGTAGTTTTGTCCCCTTCAGGGACGTATCTCGGCAGGGCCCTGTATCGACTGCTGCTGCACACCATCCACCTCTTCTCCCTCATTCACCGCCCAGACACGCTTTGGTGCACCCATTTGCCACTGGGTGGTGGGGATCCCCAGTAGAGTGCTCTTTGCGCGGGAGTCCTCCCCCTTTCTCTCGGGGATCTGGGGTGGAGGGTGCTGCACGCAGCGGTCCCCTGCAACCGCAGATTGCTGTGGTTCACGGATTCCCAGTCCAACTGCTTGTTCTGTGGGGTTGTGGAGTCCATGGACCATATATATCTGCATTAGCACTCCCTTTATAGTTTTCTAGAGAACCTTCTCCTCTGGTTTTGGTTGCACTTCAGTCTCACGGTCCTGATCTTTGGGTTCCCCGTGCGGAAGGAGGGCTGTAGGTCTGAGGACCTCCTCGTGGGTCTGCTGCTGAGCCTGGCCAAACTGGCCATAAACAGGTCCAGGCAGTGGGCCGTGGAGAGGGTCATTAGGGCCGACTGCCTGCCCCTAATCGCAGGTATATCAGAGCCCGGGTGTCCCTGGAGAGGGAGCACGTGGTGTCCACCAACTACCTCGAGCTGTTCAGGGAGAGGTGGGCACCGCAGGGAGTGGAGTGGTTTATTATCCCCCTCCAACTCTCGATTTAATCCCTGCCCTCCCCTTCACATTTTTGATCATACAGCATTGCCCTTTGATGTGAAGGGAACTGCTGTCACTTGCCACTTGGGCGTTTCTTTTCTTCCTGGTGGTGGAAACTGAATAAAGATTCATGCACCTTGTGTCTTTCACTGTGTCTCACACCTGCACACACACAACATGGGTGCTGGGGAAAAAATAAAGCACTAGAAAAAAAAAGAAAATAAAAATGAACAGGAGTGTCAGGGGTTCTGTTCACTCAGCTGGAATCTGTGTGGAGTGACGGACTTTGCTCATTAAAGGAGAAGAGGAGAAAAGAGAAGAGAAGTTTTTTGTTGGTGTCTTTGCATTGAGGAAGAAGAGGTTATTTTGAAGTATTTTGTTTCTTCTTTATTGTGTGTGTTTGTTTTCTGGCTTTTCTCTTTCCTTTTTGCTTATTTGAAACTGTGCTCAGCTGCACAGGCATCTTATACTATTGCTGCTGCTACAGTTTGGGCCTGCTCCCACTACAGGAGCCTGGACCTTGCCTGCGCTGTCACTGCTGTCTGGACCTACCTACACCTGGGGCCTGCTCTGACCACTGCTGCCTGGGCCCCACCTACATTCAGGCCTACTCCACTGCTGTTGACTTGACTCCACTTGCACCTGGGACTGCTGCTGCTGCCTGGGCCCCACCTATACCCAGACCTACCTCCACCTTTGTTGACTGGGCTCCGCTGGTACCTGGACTGTTGCTGCTGCCCAGGCTCCACCTGCACCCAGGCCCATCTCCATTGCTACTGACTGAGCCCTGTCTGTACCTGGGACTGCTGCTGTTACCTGGGCCACAGCCACACCCAGGCCTTCCTGTGCTGCTGCGACCTGGTTCCCACCTGCACCTAGACTGCTGCAGTTTGCTGCCTGGGCCTCACCTACACCTGGAACTGTTATTGCCTGGGCCTAACTCCTCTGCTGTCACCAGGGCCCAACAGCACCCATGACAGCCTGTATTGCTGCCCCGGCCTCCCAGTCTCAAGATCACCATCGCCTGAGGCCCACAGAGGAAGAATGCCCGGGGTAGCCAACAGCACATATGGCGAATCCAAAAACAGCAAGTCCAAGCCACACCTATGCCAGGGTAGCCGCTGCCCTAGGCTCGGCTGCTTCAGCCCCGGCTGCAATCCCGACCCCCTCAGGCACCTCACTAAACGCCTGGGGGTTGAGGCCTACCCCCACCTGAACATGAGCATTGGGGCATGCAGCAAGGCTATGGCTAGTATGATCAGCCCGCTAACCATCATCACTGCTGCCCGAATTTGTGGGAAGGTTTTTTTTTTCTAGAGACCGAGCAGGCAGTCCACCTGGCCGTGGAGAGGGGGCTGACCGTGGGCGGGTCACATCTAACAGTCAACCTATTGGAGGTCACAGCCAAGAGGGTCGTGATCTCTAACATACCAGCCTTCATTCCCAGTGAGTTCCTTCTTCCCCCATCTCAACACCTCAGAAAATCCGGTCAGGTGTCCAACCGCTCCTGTTCGATATAAAGGACCCCTCCTTCAAGCACTCCTTCTGTCGCCAGGTGTTCATAAGCTTGGAGGTCACTGAGGGCTCTTTCACTCTCCTCCACTAAGGTGCAGCCTATCGCGTCTTCTGGACAGCAGTCGGTGTGCTGTGCCAATTGTGCCATGAGGTGGGACACATACAGTAGAACTGCCCCACCCAGAAGGCTGCCCAGCCCCCACCGGCAGCTGAGAGTGGCACCGCCGCAACCACTCCCCCTCTCCCCCGAAGACAACACAACAAGCCCAGCCAGTGGGAACTGAGCCAGGTGTTTCTAGTGCCTTGGCCTCTGGCAGCGATGGGGGGGGTAAGCGTCCAGCCGGATGGAAGGCGCAAAAGATATAATGCGCCAATCCATCATCTCCCTCAAAATCAGACCCTCTATTTGCCCCACCCTGGCACAAAAATGCCCCTGTGGCTGTGCCAGCATCACCCCAGCATGGGAACCCTGACCTTCAACCCCCACGAATCCGTACCTGGTCCCTGCCCTGCTGCACCTCTTGACCCCACGCCCAACCCCCACCCTGTTATGGAAACCACTGGGGCGTCATTGCCTGGTCCTGGCCCAAAGGTTCCTGAGCCCAGGCCTTGCCCTACTCACCCAGCCTCTGGAACCCACTACTGACCTTCATCCTGCAGCAGCTGTGTCTCTGGTCCATAGGTGGGAAACTGGGCCCCTGCCCACTATCACCTGATAAACAAGGGGCAGGATAGGAAGTGACACATCTGGCTCTCCTGACCCTTGCCTTCCCCCAGCCAATCGTATTCTGTGAAAAGCTGGGGGGAGGAGCCTCAGGCCCCATGATCATCGGGGGGGGGCAGGCGTTCCCCAAAGGCACTGCTGCCTCAGGGAAGAGGCGCTGCCCCAGGAGGTGGAGGACTTCCTTGCAGCTCGCCCACAGTGTCACCCCTCACAAGGGGGTGCACCCGCAGCACCTCCCACCTTTCCTGCACTGTGGTCTGACCCACCTGGAGTCCCAGGGGTTACAGCAGAATCCCCTGGTACCACCAGCCCCTGGGGACATGCCCATACACCATACAGGCCACAGTGGAGGCCACAACAATGAAAGATTTAATACTGCTGGGTCGTCGAGTGGTGGAGGGGAGGAAGGTGTTATCCTCACTCCTCCCTCCCAGACTGTTTTTCCAGGGCCTTGGCCCTGGGGGAGGACCTTTTCCCTGAGGGGCCGGGCGTCCCAGTGTTGGGAGAGGAGCGGTGCCCCAAGCCTTTGCCGCCCGATGACCCGACCTCGGGGCATTCTGGGAAAGGGTGCACTGAGGAAGTTTCTGCCGGTGACCCTGGCAGTGGGGTCGCTGAGGGTTTGAGGTCAGTTGGCGGTGCCGGACCAATCCTCACTCACGGTGGGGGAGGGGCTGGTAGCCGTGGGTTCGGGTTCAAGTTCGGTGGTGCGTAACTGGGGATGATGCGGAATCTGTTTCTAGCAAGGTGAGTCCCAGGTACATCCCCACCAAGCTCCCCCTCATCCCCCTCGAGGAACTCTAGGAATTTGTAGAAGGAACCCATATTCACTGAGATAGAGCCCAACTGGCACTTGACCGCTGGAGGTCCTTTGAACGAGTGTACTGGTCAGCCCACGCTAATCACCAGGCTCCTGGGCTCGACACTAACGAACGAAAGTGGGTCAGAAACTTCCTGGGTGCCCTCTTGGTAAGGGTGAGGGACTTCTGTGCCCCTCCCTCATTCTCCCAGTAAATGTATATAGTTTTAACCGTACTGGTGGTGGTTGCACAATACTGCACAAGACAACCATAGCCAGCCTCAACATCAACAGCAGCAGGGAGTCACAGCACAGATTCCAGACCTTCTCGGTCCTTCGGGATGGGAAGTATGCAGTGTGCTTCCTGCAAGAAACTCACACCACCCCGGGAGATGAAGCCACCTAGCTCCTGGAGTGGCCGGGGTGGGGGGTCTACATGAGTCACCTCACCCGCAGATCGGGCGGGGTGGCTATCTTGTTGGCCCTGCATTTTCAGCTGGAGATCTTGGGGGTCAGGGAGCCTGTGCCAGGCCATTTGCTTCACCTGATGGTTCGGCTGGGGGGCGCGGTACTTCACTTAGTGAACGTCTAGCTCCCCTGGCTGGGCCGAGGCAAGCGAGCTTCTTTGGAGAACTGTCCGCTTGTCTCGCCTCCATCGACTAGAGCCAGTGCTTCGTCCTCGGGAGATTTTAACTGCAAGTACAGGGACCACGGCGGTGCCCGCACGGGTTGGGCATCATGGAGGAGGTTAGAGCATTTGGTTAAGTCCTTCGACCTGGTGGATGTCTGATGGAATCTCCATCCCAACTCCATCGCCTTCACCTTCATGAGGCCTGGGGTCGGAGCATCCAGAATCAACCGCCTGTACGTTTTGTGGGCGTACGCATCCTGCTTTCTGGTGGCCTCCACGCGGCAGGTGTCGTGCACGGACCATCACCTGGTGTGGGCGGAATTCCCTCCATTAGGCGCCCGGCTCGGCTCCACGTACTGGCACTGTAACAACCTGCTGCTGGAGGATGAACAGTTCCGCAACTTATTTCATCGGTTCTGGGCTGGCTGAAGAAGGAAGCGGGGAAGCTGCCCCTCCCCTGAGGCTGTGGTGGGACGTGGGCGAGGATCACATCCGCGTTTTCTGTCAGGAGTACACGAGGGGATCAACAAAGAGGCAGAAATCCAGGATCGGGGAGTTGGAGAGGGAGATGCTTGACCTGGAGTCACGCCTCGGTCAGCCCGACGCAGACCCGGCCCTGCGCGGGGCGTACGAAGAGAAGAAGGCCGCGCTCCGGGGCCTGCAGCTCGTCGGGGCTCGGGGCGCGTACGTGAGGTCGTGGATCCAGCTCCTCCAGGACCTGGACCACGGCTCCCCCTTCTTCTACTCGCTGGAAAAAAGGCGTGGCACCCGTCAGCAGCTCCTTGTGCTGCTGGTCACGACGGGTCCCTTTGCCTCAGATCTGGAGGGTATCAGGGACCATGTTCGATCCTATTTTATGGCTCTGTTCTCTCCGATCCGTCCAGCGAGGATGCTCACAGAGTTCTGTGGGAGGACCTGCCGCAGCTTGTTCCGGAGGACACCGGAAGGCTCGACACTCCCGTCACCTTAGAGGAGCTGACCGGCGCCCTCAACCGGCTCTCGAGGGGCAAGTCCCCGGGGCTGGACTTGCTGACTGTGGAGTTCTTCAAGCGTTCTCGGACGTCCTGGGGAGCGACTACGCACAGGACCTGGAGGAGTGTCTAAATGCAGGAGAGCTGCCCCTTTCTTGGCGCAGTGCGGTCATCGTCCTTCGTTCCTTGAAGAACTGGCATCCGGTCTCCCTCAGCACAGATTACAAAATCTTCGCCAGGGTGTTGTCTTCTCGCCTGGCCTCCGTGCTGGCCCACGTGATTCACCGGGACCAGTCCTACACGGTCCCGGGCCGGAGGATACATGACAATGTCCACCTGGTCCGGGACCTGATCCATTTCTGTCGACGGGCTGGTCTGCCGAGGGCCTTCCAGTCTCTCAACCAGGAGAAGGCGTTCGACAGGGTCGATCACGAGTACCTGCTTGGGACTCTGCGGGCATTCGGGTTCGGGTCCAGTTCGTCGTCCGGATCCGAGTTTTGTACGCGGCTGCAGAGTGTCTGGTTAACATTAACGGGTCCCTGACGGCGGCCCTTCGCTTCGGGAGAGGAGTGTGTCAAGGCTGCCCCCTGTCCGGCCAGCTGTATTCCCTGTGCATGGAGCCTTTCCTGCGCCTCTTGCGGAGGAGGTTGTTGGGGCTGGTTCTGCGCGGCGCAGGCACGGGGGTGGTCCTCTCGGCCTACACCGATGACGTGCTTCTCACTTTCACTGATCTGGCTGACCCGGAGGATGCGCGAGTGCCAGGCCGTGTACTCGGCAGCGTCTTCCGCCAGAACCAAATGTTCCGGACTACTGGTCGGTCCGTGGCGGGTGGACTCTCTGCCGGAGGAGTTACAGGGGTTCAGCTAGAGTACCACCCATCTCTTCTACCTGGGGGTCTACCTCAGCCCAGCTGAGGAATCCTGGCCGGCCAACTGGCAGGAGCTGGAGGCCAAAGTCTCGGCTCGCCTAGGCCGCTGGACAGGACTGCTCCGAGTGCTATCTTACAGGAGTCGAGTGCTGGTCATAAACCAGCTGGTGGCCGCCATGCTGTGGTACCGGCTGGTCACTTTGGTCCCTCCTCCTGGCTTTGTCGCTGACATCCAGAGAACGTTGGTTCACTCTTTCTGGGACAAAAGGATGCACTTGGTCACTGCGCAGTTTCTGAGTCTCCCTATTGAGGAGGGCGGTCAGTCGCTGGTGTGCGTCCGCACCCAGGTAATGACTTTCCGCCTTCAGACGTTGCAGCGATACCTTTACGTGGAGCCTCCTCCAAGGTGGTGCGCCCAGTGGAGGGCTCTCTGTGCAGGAGTCCTCCCGCTTTCTCTTGGGGATCTGGGGTGGAGGGTGCTGCATGCGGCCATCCCCTGCAACTGCGGTGGTTCACGGACTCCCAGCTCAACTGCTTGTTCTGTGGAATCTGTGGACTATGTATATATGGGGAGTGGGCGCTTGCACTGCTTTTTTGTTTTCTAAAAAACCTTCTTCTCTGTTTTTGGCTGCACTTCACTCCCACACTCCCGATCTTTGGGCACCCAGTAGAGTGGGGAGGGCAGGTCTGAGGATCTCCTCGTGGGTCTGCTCCTAGGCTGGCCAAACTGGAAGGGGGTTATTGGGGCCGATTGCCTGCCCCTCTTCCACGGTTATGTCAGAGCCCAGGTGTCTCTGGAGAGGGAGCACGCAGTGTCAACCAACACCCTTGAGCTGTTCAGGGAGAGATGAACACCGCAGGGAGTGGAGTGTTTTATTTCCCAGTCCAATTCTATTTTGATTTACTCCCTGCCCTCCCCTTCACTGCTTGATCACACAGCATTGCCCTTTGATGTGAAGGGCACTGCTTGTCACTGGCCACTCGGGTGTTTCGTTTCTTCCTGGTGGTGGAAAGATTTGTACACCTTGTGTCTTTCACTGTGTCTCACACCTGCACACACACAATGTGGGTGCTGGGGAAAAATAAGCACTACCACAGTTAGGCGGTAGTGTGGAGGTAAAAAGCAATAATAAAAAAGAAAAGAGTGCTGTCTTTAAGGGAGCTGGATCAGTGTGTGAAGGACTCTTTTTTTTTCAGAGGAGGGGACTGACTCTGAGCTAGCTGGCCCAGAGGGAAGGAGAAGAAGAAGAGAATTATCTGAATGAGAGACATTTTTGTTTTCTGTTTTTTTTGGTCATTCGTTTTTGTGTTTGTTTTTGAGTTTCTCTTTTGATTTACTGCTGCTGCTGCTCCAGCTGCAGCCTGGGCCTTGCCCACAGCTGAACACTTACTGGTGCCTGGAGCCTGCCTCAACTGCTGCTGCTGCTGCCTGAGGCCTGCCTCCATTGCTGCTGCCGGGGCCTCACCCAGATTAACAGACTGTTGCTGCTGCCTGGGGCCCACTCCCACTGCAGGCCCCACCAGGACCTGCCTCTGCTGTTGCTGCTTGAGACCTGCCTGCACCCACTGCTGCCTGGGACTTGCCTAGGGCCCTCCTGCACAAAAAAAACCCACTGCTGCCTGAGGCCAGTCTCCACTGCTGCTGCTGCCACTGCCTAAGGCCCCACCTGGACTCAAGACCGCAGCTGCTTCCTGGGGTTGCCTCCACCATTGCCTATCGGGACCGTTCAATACCAGAGACTGTTGCTGCTGTCGCCTGAGGCCATCCAGAAGAACATCCAGCAGTACAGCATGGCGAGCTCCAAGACTGCAGGCCCCAGCCACACCTATGCTGAGGTAGCTGCTGCCTTAGGCTTGGCTGCTCCTGCCCCAGCTGCAACCCTGACTCCCTTCAGGCACCTGACTAAACGCTTAGGGGTTAAGGCCTATCCCCACCCCAACATGACTATTGAGGCCTGCAGTAAGGCCATGGCTCATGTGGTCAGCCCACTGGCCATTGTCGCTGCAGTCAGAAAGTACAGGAAGGCCATATTCTTCCTGAAGACTGAGCAGGCGGTCCACCTGGCTGTGCAGAAGGGGCTCATTGTGGGCGGGTCTTTCCTCCCAGTCGACCCACTGGAGGTCACAGCCCAGGGGGTTGTGATTTCCAATGTCCCGCCCTTCATTCCCAGTAAGCTCCTTCTCCCCCACCTTCAAACTCTGAGGGAGATCCGGTCAGGGGTTTAACCCCTCCTGCTCTGTCTGAAGGACCCTGCCCTCTGCCACATGTACTCCCTTCTGTCACCAGGTGTTTAATTGCTTGGCCCGGGGGGGGCGGGGGGAGGTCACTGAGGGCTCTTTCACCCTCCTCCACAAGGGCGCAACCTACTGCGTCTTCTTGACAGCAGATGGCATGTGGTGTCACCTGTGCCGTAAGGTGAAGCACATATGGAAGAACTGCCCCACCCAGAAGGCTGCCCAGCCTGCATTGACAGCTGAGAGTGGCGCCTCTGCACCCACTCCCCCTCCCCCAAAGACGACACCACAAGACCCGCCAGCGGGAGCTAAACCAGAGGCTTCCAGTGCCTCGCCTCTGGCAGGGAGGGGGATGAGCGTCCAGCCGGACAGAAGGGGCAAAAGAAGACCCAACGCACCAAGCCCGTCCCCTTGGAGATAACCTATCACCTCCCCCAAAATTGGACCCTCAACCTGCCACATCCTGGCATGGCAAAGCCCCTGCGGCCGTGCCAGCGGGGAATCCATTGCTGACCTTCATCCTGCAGCAGCCGTGTCTCTGGTCCCTGGGCAGGAGACCGGGCCACTGCCCCACCCACCATCACCTGATCATCCAGAGGCACTGCCCCAGAAGAGGGAGGACTTCCCCACAGCACGCTGACAGCGCTACCCCTCACAAAGGGGTGTGCCTGCAGCACCTCCTGACTTTCCGCACTGCAGCCTGACCCACCTGGAGTCCCGGGGTCACCATACTACCAGCCCCCGGGGACGAGCCCATACACCATGCAGGCCACGGTGCAGGTCACATCAGTGATAAATTTAATACTGCTGGGTCGTCGAGCAGTGGAGGGGAGGAAGGTGTTATCTTGACTCCTCCCTCCCAGACTGTTTTTCCGGGGCCTTGGGCCTGGGGGGAGGACTTTTTCCCCAAGGAGCCGGGCGTCCTGGTGTTGGGAGAGGAGCGGCACCCCGAGCCTCTTCCGACTGATGACACGACCTCGGGGCATTCTGGGAAGGGGTGCACTGAGGAAGTTACCGCCAGTGACCCTGGGGGTGGGGTTGCTGGGGGGTTTGAGGCCAGTTGGCGGTGCCGGACCAATCATCACTCTCACTGTGGGGGAGGGGACGGTAGCCGAGGGTGACTACCCAGAGGAGGGTTCGGGTTTTGTGATGGGTAACTGGGGATGACGTGGAGTCTGTTTCCAGCGAGGTATTTGAGTTCCAGGTGCCCCCCCACTAAGCTCCCCCTCATCCCCCTCGAGGAACTCTAGGAATTTATAGAGGAAACTCGCAGTCACCGGGACAGAACATAACTGGCACTTGACCACTGGAGGTCCTTTGAACGAGTGTACTGGTCAGCCCACGCTAATCGCCAGGCTCCTGGGCTCGACGCTAACGAGTGAAAATGAGTCAGAAACTTCCTGGTGCCCTCTTGGTAAGGGTGAGGGACTTCTGTGCCCCTCCCTCATCCTCCCAGTAAATGTATATAGTTTTAACCGTACTGGTGGTGGTTGCACAACAATGCACAAGACAACCATAGCCAACCTCAACATCAACAGCAGCAGGGAGTCACAGCACAGATTCCAGACCTTCTCGGTCCTTCAGGATGGGAAGTATGCAGTGTGCTTCCTGCAAGAAACCCACACCACCCTGGGAAATGAAGCCACCTAGCTCCTGGAGTGGCCGGGGTGGGGGGTCTACATGAGTCACCTCACCCGCAGATCGGGCGGGGTGGCTATCTTGTTGGCCCCACATTTTCAGCTGGAGATCTTGGGTGTCAGGGAACCTGTCCCAGGCCGGTTGCTTCACCTGACGGTTCGGCTGGGGGGCGCGGTACTTCACTTGGTGAACGTCTACGCTCCCCTGGCCGGGCCGAGGCAAGCGAGCTTCTACGGAGAAGTGTCCACTCGTCTCACCTTCATCGATGAGAGCCAGTGCGTTGTCCTTGGGGGAGATTTTAACTGTATTCTCAAGGACAAGGACCACGGCGGTGCCCCGTCTGGTTGGGCATCGGGGAGGAGGTTAGGGGACTTGGTCGAGTCCTTTGACCTGGTGGACATCTGGCAGAATCTCCATCCCTGTGCCCCA
The DNA here is from genome assembly GCF_037043375.1 of Chiloscyllium plagiosum. NCBI lineage: Eukaryota > Metazoa > Chordata > Chondrichthyes > Orectolobiformes > Hemiscylliidae > Chiloscyllium > Chiloscyllium plagiosum. The sequence goes on from NW_028270140.1 coordinate 68,965,321, forward strand.
CAACTTGAGCCACCGCCAGAATTTAGTTTTGACCCTTTTAAGGAAGTATCATGGCGGGCCCTGTATCGACTGCTGCTGCACACCGTCCACCCCTTCTCCCATATCCACCACCGAGACACACCATGGCGTACCCATTCATCACTGGGCAGTGGAGATCTCAAGTGGTGGGCTCTCTACGCGGGAGTCCTCCCACTTTCTCTCGGGGATCTGGGGTGGAGGGTGCTGCACACAGTGGTCCCCTGTGACCGCAGATTGCGGTGGTTCACGGACTCCCAACCCAACTGCTTGTTCTGTGGCGCTGTGGAGTCCGTGGACCATGTATATATTGGGTGTGGGCGCTTGCACTCCCTTTTTGATTTAAAACCTTATTTGTTTCTGGTTGCACTTCAGTCCCACGCTCCTGATCTTTGGGCACCTGTTACGGAGAGGGGAGGGTAGGTCTGAAGACCTCCTCGTGGGTCTGCTCCTGGGCCTGGCCAAACTGGCCATAAACAGGTCCAGGCAGCGGGCCGTGGAGGGGATCGTTAGGGCTGACTGCCTGCCCCTCTTCCGCGGTTACGTTAGAGCCCAGGTGTCTCTGGAGAAGGAGCACGTGGTGTCCACCAACACCCTTGAGCTGTTCAGGGAGTGGAGTGCATTATCTCCCCCTTCAACTCTATTTTGATTTAATCCCTGCCCTCCCCTTCACTGTTTGATCATGCAGCATTGCCCTTTGATGTGAAGGGAACTGCTTGTCAGTGACCACTTGGATGTTTCCTTTCTTCTTGGTGTTGGAAATTGAATAAAGATTTGTACACCTTGTATCTTTCACTGTGTCTCACACCTGCACACACACACAACATAATAAAAAAAAAGAGAAAAAAACAAAAAAAATAAACAGGAGTATCAGGGGTTCTGTTCAGTCTCAGAGCTGGCTCTGAGGGAGTTGGATCAGTGCCAAGGACTCTCCACGCGTGAATAAAGGGTGACTTGGTGATGGAATACCAGCTTCTGTGGAATTATTTCAGGGGTGGAAGGTTCCTGCTTGGCAGTGGAGCCTTTTGCCCCTGATGGTTTAGCTGGATGACAATGGGGCTGCTTGTGGTCTGGAGGGGCCAGACATACCCAGGATCTTCTTGCCAGTGGCAAGTAAACCCACTCATTGTGTATTTCCAAAGGTTAGATGTTGGCAGTGGAGGGTCCAGCTATCACTGGAGTGTCCTGAATTGAAACATCTGAGGGGCCTGTGAATGGTTTCTCCTCTAGTAAGATGCCTCCTGGAACTGCCCTGTCTCCTAATAAAGAACAGTCACCTGGACTTGGGATCAAGAATCGCAGCCCCCATTGCCATCGTGCCTTCAGTCCTGAGAAGCAATGGCTGGGGCAATGGAGTGTGGGTGTATGTGCCTCTCCACCAGACCCTGAGGGTTCTGGGCTTGACTCCCCATGGCAGCCACTAACCTGCCCATGGAGGCAGCCAGACAGTCCCATTAATCACTGCAATGCCACAGCATCTGGGCAATGAGACCATTGCATCTCGCATACCTCTCCTGTTCTTCTCTTTGCATGTGAACAAAGTCCCTGATTGCCAACACCAGCGGGTCCTCTACTCCCTGGGCTGAGCAGGTTCCTGATCTCAGGCAGTCCTCTGAGTGCCAGTGGCCTAACCGCATTGTAGTTGTACCTACATCCAATAGACTGAAGCTGCTGATAAAGCCTCTGCCTTCTCAAGGGCAACTAGGGATGATAAATGCTGGCCCAACCAGCAATTCCCATATCCCAGGAATGAATGACAAAACCATGCAGAGGGAAAGAGAAAGTATTCTTATCATCACTATCTCGAGAGATCCTTACTATCAAATGACTGACATTCCTATTGGTATTGTCATCCAATAGATAAACATAACTACTGAGCAACCACATCATCTCCTTTGGATACAATAGAGATGATTCATGTTTGTGGTTGTGACTTTAGCTATTTAATTTGAACCCAGTCTACAAATTCACATCATGATTCCCTTTCACACACCCGTGTGTATGCTTTTTTATACCTTGTTATTTCCCAATTTCAGCTGTTTTCACTCTGACAATCTTATTAACTCAACAGATGCTGGAGATCAGAGTCGAAAAGTGTGGTGCTGGAAAAGCACAGCAGGTCAGGCAGCATCCAAGGAGCAGGTCTCTTCATCTGGAATGAGGGGGTGGCCCAAGGGGTCTGAGCGATAAATGGGAGGGGGGATGGGGCTGGGGGAAGGCAGCTGGGAACACAAGAGGTAGGTGAAGGTGGGATGTGATGGTGATAGGTCAGAGAGGAGAGTGGAGCGGATAGGTGGGAAGGAAGATGGATGGGTAGCACAGTTCAAGAGGGCGGAGCCAAGTTGGAAGATTGGATCTGGCATAAGATGGGGAGAGGGGAACTTATGAAACTGATGAAATCCACATTGATCCTGTGTGGTTGGAACTCCCCCTCCCACTCCACCAAGGACATGCAAGTCCTGGGTCTCCTGCACCGCCAAACTCTAGTCACCCAATGCTTGGAGGAAGAACACCACATCTTCTGCCTTGGGACTCTCCAAACACACAGGATCAATATCGATTTCACCAGTTTCCTCATTTCCCCTCCCCGACCTTGTCCCAGATCGAACCCTGCAACTCGGCACCACTCTCTTGAACTGTCCTACCTGTCCATCTTCCTTTCCACCCTCCTCTCTGACCTATCACCGTCACCCCCCACCTTCATCTATCTAATGCATTCCCAGCTACTTTCCCCCAGACACACGCCCTTCCCATTTATCTCTCAGCCTCCTTGGGCCACCCCCTCTTTCCTGCTAAAGAACTCATGCTCAAAATGTCAACTCTCCCCCTCCTCAGATGCTGCCTGACTGGCTGTGCTTTGCCAGCACGATACTTTTCGACCCCATTCTTACTAATTGCCAGATTAAGAATGACCAGAGGCTTATGAACATAACAGCCCACCGTAAGTTCAACTAGTGTCTTCACATGCTAACCTAGATCTCTCCTCGCTGAAACTTTGTAACATTTTGAGCAATTGTCAGGCATTTTCCACCTTCTTTCTGAAACCTTTGGTTACAGTGGGGACATTGGTGTGCAGTCACTAAACACGCATGTTGTCATTCATTAACAGGTGCAATATTGATCATTTTTCTCTTTCAATCCAACATACATCTTCTATTGACTCTTAAATACAGATGGAGTCACAAACGTTTTATTTATCACATAGATCCCATTTGAAATATTGTTTACTGTGGTGTATCAGCAGATGTTTCTACAATAAAAAGGAAGTCTCTAACATAGCTTTACACTTTTCACACTATAATAGTTTATCTTCTTAGCATGATTTTGGTACTCATGGGCAAACTCTTATCCACAAGGTTTGCAGTCCTTAAATCACATAGTGCTTTACATTATATGATATTATACACGTGTCACACCTAATTCTCAAGAAGAGACTGTGACATCTCTCGAACTGGTGAATTCTTTATCAATAACAGGAAGATGTTTGTGAAATGGTTTCATTTTAAGCACGAATTGCATTTTTTGTTGAAGCTGAATAAATATTGCGATGGCATGACCACAGGCACAAAACTACAGACAGAGAAATCAGGCCGGAAGGAAAATTGGCCAAACTAAATTAAACTGCAGCCAGCAGCTATTGGCTACAAAGAATAACGGAAACCAAGGTACAAAGATTGAAGGGGTTTCACCAGCCTGAAGGTTGATGATTGGAGAAATGTCAGTCAGACATCTTAACTTGCTGAGTATGTGCACTTTGCAGTTTCCTGACATGACAACAGTGTACTGCTTTGGCTCAACCCCACTGGATGATTTGAACCCAGGTCCTGACCCCATTGGCCAAAGTTCCCAGAACAATCTAGAAAGTCAGGGGCAAAAGGGAATAAGAACACACACCTGGACACCACCCCCTCAGGGAAGACGCTGTGAAGACTTAGTGAAGACTCAACCTGGTCCAGCAGAGGAGCTCCAACAACCTGGAGAGAGACAGAGTCAAGATCTCCCCAGAGCTGTGAGATTCACACTGACATTTCTACAGGTCCATAGTGCAGACTGCGGTTTCTTTGCCTGTTCAGTGCAGGAATCTGAGCAGATATTGGTTTTTACATTTCTCAGTCAGCTCGGCCACAGCTTGACGGTGCGGGCTGTGCCTCCTAGTATCTTTCTGTCGCACTGCATCTGTTCCACATTCCCCTGTTTCCTCTGCTCCTGCTCTGCTGCTTTGACTGTGACTTTCTCCAGTTCCTGCTTCATTTCCTCCAGCTCCTTACTCAGCTTCCTCTTCTCCTATTCTCTACCTCTCAGCTGCTCCATACAACTGGCTATCACACTGACCGCAACCCCTCAGGACGGCCAGAGCAATCATCCAGTTACTTAAACAACCCCTTTTTCTTGGTGAGGCAATTAGTGGAAGTAGCAAAAAAGATCCCCTTATTTGAGGCCACAGCTGACTCCGATATGATTTTCGACAGCACCCACCAACCAAGTGTTCTCCACAGACTCAAGGATGTCGCGCAGGTAAAATGAATGTTCATGTGCCTGAGCGCCATGGTCCATCCTGCCTTACTCACCCTCAGAATGTGGGAGGGGGGCAGCTGCAGGCCATGAACACAGCAGTCCCAGCCGCTGTAGAGACAATAGGGGAGACCCCATGCACACAGCAAAAGGGAGAGCACCCAACTGCATTTACCAATTGCCTGTGGCAGGGAGTGGAGTGCATTATTTCCCCCTCCAACTCTATTTTGATTTAATCCCTACCCTCCCCTTCATTATTTTTTTGATCACGCAGCATAGCCCTTTGATGTGAAGGGCACCGCTTGTCACTGGCTACTTGAGTGTTTCCTTTCTTCCTGGTGGTGGAAATTGAATAGAGATTTGTACACCTTGTGTCTCTCACTGTGTCTCACACCTGCAAAAAAAAGAAAAAAACAACAAGTGTCTGTGGATACAGTTCACAGGAGTTTTCCTGATGAAGGGCTCCTGCCTGAAACGTTGATTTTCCTGCTCCTCGGATGCTGCTTGATCTGCTGTGCTTTTCCAGCACTGCTCTAATCTTGACTCTAAACTCCAGCATCAGCAGTACCCACTTCCACCTAGGAGTTTTCGGTAACCTAGATCAGACTGCACTGACCCCACCAAACAGGGCAAGATGGACCTGAACAACTGTCTCACATGGCTCTGCGGCAGTGAGGAAAGGCTGTGAAAATGTTAATTCTACAAACAACCCTCTTGTAGTGCAACAGTTGAGAAGAGAATGGTCCAGACGTGAGAGAAAGACATTCATGAATCAGACCACCCTAAATCAGGGAAAGGAAAAATGCATCCAGTAAAAGCCCCTAGCCCTGGTCCCATGTGGGGAATGAAGGGGGACAACTGAAACAAGGGAATTTTTATTGGAGCCATTCACCGCAGTGAGAGATAGGGATCAGCAGCAGGAAGATACAAGGCAGCAGTCACCTCTGCAAGTGAAATGCTACAATTGTGGGGACTGCAGGGGACCCAGCCTGTTTGAGCTGCCACAGAACCCACACTCAAGACCCCAGTGCACAACACTGGAAGGACCGGAGAGAAAAGCATCAAATAATTTGGTCTGGGAGATCACACTGCAAAATCTAATGGAGGAAATCCCACCATCTTACATATTCCCCGCCCCCAACCCCCACACACCAGTTGGACACACTCCCAGAGAGCTGTGCCTCTCCTCAGTGTGTATGTGACGTCAGGTGGGACACTGTGGGACAGCCCCTGGTGGACAGCGAGGTGGAAGGCTGTCCCATTCAATTTCTATGGGACACAGGGGATCCACAACAACACTTAGTACATCCCAAGATTTTAATAACACATGGCGCATTCATTCTGAGCAAATTCACTGGACATCTACAGAAGGGGTGGAGACAAAACTGATAGAATTTAAATTGGGAGACATAGTCTGCCAGCACTCTGTACTGTTGGTTAATCTCCATATGGACACCAGGCACAGCTGAGGCATGGGTCGTATGGCGAAGTGTAATTTACATTTAATGGTAAAGCCGTAGGGAGTGTTGCTGAACAAAGAGACCTTGGAGTGCAGGTTCATAGCTCCTTGAAAGTGGAGTCACAGGTAGATAGGATAGTGAAGAAGGTGTTTGGTATGTTTTCCTTTACTGGTCAGAGTATTGAGTACAGGAGTTGGGAGGTCATGTTGTGGCTGTACAGGACATTGGTTAGACCACTGTTAGAATATTGTGTGCAATTCTGGTCTCCTTCCTATCAGAAAGATGTTGTGAAACTTGAAAGGGTTCAGAAAAGATTTACAATGATGTTGCCAGGGTTGGAGGATTTGAGCTATGGGGAGAGGTTGAATAGACTAGGGCTGTTTTCCCTGGAGTGTTGGAGGCTGAGAGGTGACCTTATAGAGGTTTATACAATCATGAGGGGCATGGATAGGATAAATAGGCAAAGTCTTTTTCCTGGGGTGGGGGAGTCTAGAACTAGAGGGTTAGGTTTAGGGTGAGAGGAGAAAGATATAAAAGAGACCTACGGGGCAACTTTTTCACTCAGAGGGTGGTACGTGTATGGAATGAGCTGCCAGAAAAAGTGATGGAGGCTGGTACAATTGCAACATTTAAAAGGCATCTGGATGGATATATGAATAGGAAGGGTTTGGAGGGATCTGGGTCGGGTGCTGGCAGGTGGGACTAGATTGGTTTGGGATATCTGGTCAGCATGGACGAGTTGGACCGAAGGGTCTGTTTCCATGCTGTACACCTCTATGACTCTATGGCCAATTGTTGTATTTGGCAAATGCCCGAGCTCAATGAGGCCTCAGTGGAGATTGTGACAGACACATACGCACAGACACACACAGACACATATACACAGACACACATAGACACACACACAGACACATACACATAGACACACACAGACACATACAAACACATGCACACAGACACACACAGACACTACATACAGACACACACAGACACATACAGACATGCACAGACATATACAGGCACACACAGACACACACACAGACACATACAGGCACACACAGACACATACAGACACACACAGATACATACAAACATGTACACACAGACACACACAGACACATACACACACACAGACACATACGCACAGACACATACACACAAACACATACAGACACTCACAGACACATACACACACACAGACACATACACACAGACATAGACATATGCACAGACACACACACAGACACATACACACAGACACATACACACACATACACACACAGACACACAGATACATATATACAGACTCACACAGACACATACACACAGACACATATGCACAGACACATACACACAGACACATACACACACACAGATACATACGCAGAGACACATAGAAACACAGACACATACACACAGACACACACAGACATATACACACACACAGACACATACAGACACACAGAGACACATACGCACAGACACATACGCACAGACACATACAGATACATACAGACACATACAGACACACAGACACATACATACAGACACATACACACAGACACATACAGACACACACAGACACAACAGACATACACAAATACATACAGATACATACACACAGAGAATGTGTTCCATGGGGGATTTGTGGATTAGATTCGAGTGTGGAGCTGGAAAAGCACAGCAGGTCAGACAGCATCCGAGGGATAGGAGAATCAATGTTTCATCATTCCTGATGAAGTGCTTATGCCCAAACAATGATTTTCCTGCTCCTCGGATGCTGCCTGGCCTGCTGTACTTTTCCAGCACCAAATTCTTGATTCTGATCTCCAGCATCTGCAGTCCTCACTTTCTCTGAATTGTGAATTAGACTCAGCAGCACAGGCAATTCTCATAGAGCACAGGAGAGCGTTCGCTAGTCACAGACATGACTGCAGTTGTATCGAGGGTGAGGCAGTGAACCCAAAGCCACTTTCCCCAAACAGGCATGGTCATTAGCAAGGAATCCTATACCCTGTAGCATCAATCAATAGCTTGCCAATATGGCCAGTTAAGCAAGTAGATGGTTCTCAGTGGCTCACTATTGATTATAGGGAGCTAAATAAAACCACCCCAACCATAGCACCAACAGTAGTGAACTAGCCTCGAAACCATGATGAGGCAGGACGTATTGGCAAAGTATTTCACCATCCTAGAGATTAGCAACAGATTTTTGTCCATTTCCCTCCATTGACACTGCCAATATAAATTCACTTTCACATTTCAGGGCCAGCAAGACACAGGGACCTGTTGGCCCCAGGGGTTTCACAATTCCCCATCAATATTTTATCAGAGGCTGGCTAAAGGGTTAAGAGGTTTCCCAACTGGACTGCATGGTACAGTACGTAGACAGTCTCCTCCTGCAGTCAGAGACAAAGGACCAAACATTGGACACTAGTAAATGAACTGCTCACCTTCTTCATCACCCCAGGACTAAAGAAAGGGACAAATCATGAGGTCCCTTGGGAACTGTGATAGCTTATAGGAAACATGAAATAGAAGGGAAGCACATCGAGGTCATAAACCATTTCCCTTCCCCAGTGACATGAGCTCATTATGTTTTCTTTAGTGAGATGCTGTCAGAACCAAATTTGGTCATTCTAAATTGACCCACCGCTGAAGAAATCAGAAAAGGAAACAGATTTTTTTGGGGAAAACTAGGCAGGTCTGACAGCATCTGTGGAAAGGAAGCAGGATTAATGTTTCAGGTCCAGTCACCCTTCTTCAGAGTGGGAGAAATCGGACCTGGCAGAGAATAGGCCAAACTAAACGAAGCAGCAACTAAAACGTTACACCAGTGCTGGGCAAAAGAGATGTGGAGAGTGTGTAGCAGTAGCAGCCCATACAGGAAACACCTCCATGCCATTCTAAAGGGCACGTGGAGGATTTCCCTGAGACGGTTCAGATTGTGGGGTGCCAAGTCCTGGGAGAGACTCCGTTGAGCAGGGCCAATGTCGGACTGGGATCAGTTTATCTAAGAAGCCCAGTAGGCGTGAGCCACCTTGATTCCACTGGGGCCAAGTACCTCATCCATCAGGCTCGGAACGGCTTGGACCAACGCCCTCTCAGCCAGCTGCACTCCCTTCTCCACCATCCAACATGTCTGGTCAGCCCAGGAGCCCTAGCTCTCCACTCTGTTAGCCAGCGGGAGCTTCATTGATGGAGCAACCTGTTCCTGAGCAGCGGCTCCCTTACAATAACCACCATTCCTGCAGGGAGAGCGCTCCATCGGGAGACGTCCGTGGTCCAGACTGGGATCACATCCAAGTAAAAGACAAGCAATTTGTGGAAGAAGATCCAAGGGCAGGACGATTCCATGAAGAAGAACTGCAGGCCGTAATTGAGGCCACACACCTGATGGAAGAAATACGTCACCAGGGTGCACCATCTTGGAGAAGGCGCAATAACAACATACCGCAGCAGGGTCTGAAGGTGAAAAGTTGCTACCAATAGTGCCTGACGCTGTGCTGAAGAGTAGGGTGCCATCAAGGACCCATTAACCTTCACTAGAAGATGGTGGTGTACAGAAGTTTGATGAGGGCAACAAAGTGCAGCCTGAACCTGAAAGCTGGCAAAGTCCTGAGCAGACATTCTTGATCAAGGAAGAGAAAGGTGCTCAACAAACCAGCCCATTGGGAATAATGGATCACCTCCTGGACCAGTTGGATGGCATTGTGAATGCTTCGGTCTGGGACTACATAGGAGTGGTCTGGTGAATCATGTGGTCCAACATAGCGCCATGTTGAGAAGAAATCGTCCTGGCAAAGAGCTGTAGTCCAAGCTGGTGAGGGAGACCAGGTGCAAGATCTTAAAAAAAACAGGAGATACCCCTCTTGGACAACAGGATAATGACATTCCCCCAGGACCTGCTGCCCCCTGGCCCCACCCTCCCAGGATATCCTAGACTGCTTTGATGAATTCCAGCCCTGGGCACTTACACCTGGACAGCCAGTTGGTCAACTCCTCTGGGCTGAGAGGGCCAGCTAGTTTCCTCACTGGATGAATCTGGAGAGATGACCGTGGAATACAGCTGCCTTCCCTGGCTCGGATACCCTCTGGATTCAATGGATCCATCGTTAGCAAGAAGCACAAGTAGCTGCTGGCAGACCCTGCGTCTTTTTTCCAGCAGACAAAAGAAGGGGAAGCCACGGTCCAGTTCCTGGAGGAACCGGATCTGCAATCTCAGGTCCATGCCCCAAGATCCAGCAAGATCCTGATGGCACAATAGCTCAGTGGTTAGCACTGTTGCCTCACAGTGCCAGGGACCTGGGTTCAATCCCAGCCTTCAGCAATTGTCTGTGTGGAGTTTGCACATTCTCCCCGGGTCTGCGTGGGTTTCCCCCGGGTGCTACGGTTTCCTCCCTCATGGGAGATGTGCAGGTTAGGTGAATTGGCCATGTGAAATTTGCCCATAGAGTTCAGGGATGTGTAGGTTAGGTGCATTAGTCAGGGGTAATGTAGAGTAATAGGGCAGGGGAATGGGTCTGGGTGGGTTACTCTTCGGTGGATCGGTGTAGACTTGTTGGGCCATACTGTAGGGATTTTATGATTCTATGAAGATCCAGGTCTCAGAGCAAGGCCTCCTTCCCTTTGTACATTTCCTGCAGGGCCAGGTCCTCATCAGGCTGACCACGTTGTGACTCCAGAACGTAGCTTTCTCAAATGCCTCGATCCTGGATTTTTGCCTCCCTAGAAGAAGCAAATAGATCTTAAATTTTAGAATCCATCATTTCTAGAATGTGAGCAAGATCTCCTAATGGAAAAAGAAATGATGGACAAATTGGAGATTTAAACCAACTTCCAACATGTTAATCCAACGTGTTAGATCTGCTTGTTGCGAGATGTTATATTTGGTTTGAACTGCTGTACATCTGTCTGATTTATCTCAAAGCAATATTCTAAAACCAAACAGTGCATTTGCATGATTTAAAACATCTTAGAGCTTCACAGACGTTATCGCACCCATATATCTCTGTTAGCCCACAGGTGTCTCCAGAACACTGCATACTGTCTCTCCAGCTCCACCTACAGGCTTACCAATCAAGCATACTGCACTAAAGACACCAACACACTCAAATAAAGATCAGTTACCATTAAAGCTTTACACTCATTGAATGTGCTTAATTCATTAGCCGAACACATGCATTTTCACTCACTCAGATCCCTCGCTGGTAGATTTGTTGGGGGTGGGAGTGCAGTTCTGAGGCAGGGCATGAGGGAAGGCTAGACTGCCATTAGTGACCACTCAAGGACACTTCCACCAGAACACAGTTTTGAGACTGGTAGGTGGAAAGCCAAGTAATTCTCTCAGCTTGGGCCTCAGATGGAAAGGAAGAGTTGTCACCTATTCAAAGTCAATGTAGACAAGCAGATGCTGGAAGAACACAGCAAGCCAGGCAGCATAACGAGGTGGAGAAGTCAACATTTCGTGTGTAACCCTTTTTCAGGACCTCCTGAAGAAGAGGAAAGGGTGAGGGCAGAAATGCAGGAGATGGATCAGACATGGCTGAAGACCCTGTCCACCACAGTTGGGGGAAAGAAGGAAATGTCACAGTTGAGGAGAAAGAAGGAAATGTCCAAGGAAGCATGGTGGAAGATGGCATCATCAAAACAGATGTGACAGAAATGGAAAACTGAGAGAATGGAATACTTGCAGGAAGTAGGATGTGAGGGAATTGCAGTTGAGGTAATAGTGAGAGTCAGTGGGCTTGAAAATTGGGAGTAGGCCTTACCCTGTCAAAAGCAAAAGCCTGCTCTCTAGTCACCCCATGTATCAACAAGGGCCATTTTCAAGGAACATGTAGCCTTGAGCATGATAGTATATTCCATCTGTGTGGCACCTAGCTCTAACTGATATTGGTTACCTTCTCTAGCCCTGTAGCACAGCCTTACAATGCTGGAATAAACAACATGGATAATGGTTTGTTCCCTGTCTCCTTAAGATTCAGATACTAAGTCTGACGAAGGCTTCTGCATGGCTTCATAGAGACCAATCTCTCCTCACCAGTGTCACTGAGTGTGAGCTGCCCTGCAGCTCAGTAGCTATGCTTTACATGACCTGGCTGAGATGTCAGTGTTATGAGTGGTTAGAGCTTGTTTACCTCAATGCTGCAATGAGTGTTTCATTTCAATAGAGAATTGTTTGCTGAGTGCTTGTGCAATTGATTTTTTTTTCATTTCTGTTTTGATTCAGTTTTGAGTATTTGAGATATTTAGGAACATATTACAGAGAGTGGTGAATTCGACCCGGACAATCACAAAGGTCACCCTCCCATCCATAGAATCCATCAATGAGGCTTGCTGTCAAGGAAAGGCTGCCAGCATTCTCCATCCCACCCTGGCAATGTTCTACAACCTCTACCATCGGGGAGAAGGCACAGAAGCCTGAACACTCGCACCAACCTGTTTTGTAACAGTTTCTACCCTACTGTTGTTCAAATACTGAACGGGCTTACAAACTCTTAACATTTGCCTGTACCTGTGTTTTTGTCTTTGCCGCTGTTTACCTATTATTTACTTATCTATGCTATTTAACTCTGTGATCTGCCTGTATTGCTCACAAGACAAAGCTTTTCACTGTGCCTAGGTACAGGTGACAATAAATTCAATTCAATTCAATGTGCAAGCAGATCTCTGGCCTCTCTAATTCCTGCAGTGCATGCTCATGAAACAATAGTTTTTAACTGGCCCGACAAAGCATTCTAGTCTGTATGCAATTTTACTTTGCTTCACCTGAAAGCTCGCCCATTAATCTGCACTCTAGCCCCCATAACTGTACACAGTGTTTTTCCTTTCCTGCACTTGTCCATCTAGTCCATTCCCAATTTCTATTGACCTTCCTGATCTTCCCCGAATGCACACTCATTCATGCCTCATGTCCAATCTTCTCTTTTCACCATCCCTTATTCAGTTTATCTCTTTTTTATTGACACCACCAGCTTCATTACTATTCTGTTTCCCATTCTAAATATGCAGCTCTTTTGACTCTTCCTCGTCATTCATCAAACTAAGTGTGCAAATCCAGTGTAATTGGTAACTAAACATGCCAGATTTTTTTTTGCCCTTTCCAAATATTCTTGAGTCCTGATTGGTTTTAAGGTTGTTGGACCCTAGAAATGTATTGTTGAAAGTCTCCAGAAATTAAACGTGAGGTCACTGGCATTGGTTAGAAGCCTTGGGGTACTTTGTTCCTTAAATTTCTCACAGCAGCAGTATTAATAGAATCCCTACAATGTAGAAAGAGGCCATTTGACCCACCGAGTCTCTACCAATCCTCTGATCATCCCACCCAGACCCACAACACCTCCAACCCTATCCTTGTAACCCTGCATTAAACATGGTTAATCCACCTAGCCTGTACAACCTGGACAATATGGAGCAATTTACCATGGCCAATCCACCTAACCTGTGGGAGGAAACTTGAGCACCCAGCCGAAACCTATGCAGCCATGGGGAGAATGTGCAAACTCCACACAGCCAGTCACCAAGGATGGAATCAAACTAGGTTCCTGCTGCTGTGAGGCAGCAGAGCTAACCACTGAGCCACCATGTAGGAACATTGGTTAGACTGCACCTGGAGCACTGTATGCAATCCTGGTACTTTGACCTCAGACTTTGGCGGCTTTAAAAATGGACAAATCCAGAGTCAGGAACAACTGTATCACAAGATGTTGTGGAATATGAGGGCAAGAAATTACACGGGACCTAACCCAAATTTTTCAAACATCTCTGGCCACGTGTGAGAAGCCAGAGAAGTGAAGGAGACAGCTAATATAGTTCCCTTTTATACAAATGATGGTAGAGAGAGACAGAGAGGGGGAGGAACTAGGAACACAGTTGAAGTATTGTGTGCAGTTCTGAAGGATGTGGAGGCTTTGGAGAAGGTGCAAAAGAGGTTTACCAAGATGTTACCTTGATCGGAATGTATTAGCTATAAGGAGAGGTTGGACAAACTCGGATTGTTTTGCGAGAGTGTTGGACGCTAAAGAGTGACCTGATAGAAGTATATAAAATTGAGAGGCGTGGATAGTTGGAATCATTTTCTCAGGGTGGAGATGTCAAATACTAAGGAGCGTAGGTTTCAGGTAAGGGGAAAGGTTTAAGGAAAATGTGCGAGGAAAATGTTTTACATGGAAGGGGACAGGTGCCTGGAACACACTGCCACATGAGGTTGATAGCAAGGTTTAAGAGGCATCCAGAGAAACATGAACATGTAGGAATAGACAGATACAGACCATGTGCAAGCAGATGGGATTATACAGAATGGCATCATTGTCAGCAAAGATATTGTGGGCTGAAGGGCTTGTTCCTGTGCTGTACTGTTCTATGTTTCAGTGAGTCTAATACTTAGTTGAGGCAATTACTGGAGAAAACAGTGAAGGAGAGAATGGATCTCCACTTGGAGATGCAAGGTTTGATAAGGGATAGTTAGCTTAATTTTGTCACAAGGTCATGTCTAACAAATCTGGTGGAATTTATCAAGGAGGTGACCAAGTCTTTGGATGAGGGAAGGGCAGTTGATGTATTTTAATGGATTACAGTAAGACACTTTGATAATCTCCCATATGGGAAACTGATAAGAAGGTAAAAGCTCATTGGATCATGAGTAGTTTAGAAAGTTAGAATGACTAGGGTAGGAATAGGTCCAGTCAAGGATAGTAGTGGGAAGTTGCGTGTGGAGGCTGAAGAGATTGGGGAGACACTGAATGAATACTTTTCGTCAGTATTCACTCAGGAACAGGACATTGTTGTCGATGTGAGTACCGAGTCACAATTAAGTAGAATGGATGGCTTTGAGGTATGTAGAGGTGTTGGAAATCCTGGAAAGGGTGAAAATAGATAAGTCCCCTGGGCCTGATGGCATTTATCCTAGGATTCTCTGGGAAGCAAGGGAGGAGATTGCAGAGCCATTGGCCTTGATTTTTATGTCCTCGTTGTCTACAGGAGTAGTGCCAGAAGATTGGAGGCTAGCAAATGTGGTTCCCTTGTTTAAGAAGGGGAGTAGGGATAACCCTAGTAACTATAGGCCGGTGAGTCTCTCTTCTGTTGTGGGTAAAATCTTAGAGAGAATTGTAAGGGATAGGATTTATGAACATCTGGATAGGAATAATGTGATCAAGGATAGTCAGCATGGTTTTGTGAAGGGCAGGTCGTGCCTCACAAACCTTATTGAATTCTTTGAGAAGGTAAGGAGGTGGACGAGGGGAAAGCAGTAGATGTGGTGTATATGGATTTTAGTAAGGCGTTTGATAAGGTTCCCCATGGTAGACTACTGCAAAAAATACGGAGGTATGGCATTGAGGGTGAGTTGGAGGTTTGGATTAGGAGTTGGCTGGCTGGAAGAAGACAGAGGGTAGTAGTTGATGGTAAAGGTTCATCTTGGAGTGCTGTCACTAGCGGTGTTCCGCAAGGATCTGTTTTGGGACCATTGCTGTTTGTCATTTTTATAAATGACCTGGAGGAGGGGTTAGAAGGTTGGGTGAGCCAGTTTGCGGATGATACGAAAGTCGGAGGAGTGGTAGACAGTGAGGAAGGATGTGGCAGGTTACAGCGGGATATTGATAAGCTGCAGAACTGGGCAGAAAGGTGGCAAATGGAATTCAATGTAGCTAAGTGTGAGGTGATTCATTTTGGTAAGAGTAATAAAAAGATGGGGTACTGGGCTAAAGGTCGGATACTTGGTAGTGTGGATGAGCAGAAAGATCTTGGTGTCCATGTACACAAATCTTTGAAAGTTGCCACCCAGGTAAATAGTGCGGTGAAGAAGGCATATGGCGTACTGGCTTTTATTGGTAGAGGAACTGAGTTCCGGAGTACTGAGGTAATGTTGCAGTTGTATAAGACTCTGGTGCGGCCGCATCTGGAGTATTGTGTGCAGTTTTGGTCCCCATACTATAGGAAGGATGTGGAGGCACTGGAACGGGTGCAGAGGAGGTTTACCAGGATGTTGCCTGGTATGGTAGGAAGATCGTATGAGGAAAGGCTGAGGCACTTAGGGCTGTTTTCATTGGAGAAAAGAAGGTTTAGGGGTGACTTGATAGAGGTGTACAAGATGATTAGGGGTTTAGATAGGGTCGACAGTGAGAATCTTTTTCCACGTATGGAGTCAGCTATTACAAGGGGGCATAGCTTTAAATTAAGGGGGGGTAGGTATAGGACAGATGTTAGGGGTAGATTCTTTACTCAGCGAGTCGTGAGTTCATGGAATGCCCTGCCAGTAGCAGTGGTGGACTCTCCTTCATTATGGGCATTTAAACGTGCATTGGATAGGCATATGGAGGATAGTGGGCTAGTGTAGTTTAGGTGGGCTTGGATCGGCGCAACATCGAGGGCCAAAGGGCCTGTACTGCGCTGTGTTCTTCTATGTTCTTCTATGTTTAGCAAGGTAGGACAGGCTCAATGGGCTGAATGGCCTAATCCTGCTCCTATATTCCTTATATTCCAATATCTCCAACCAAATTATTAGCGGTAGGAGACAGAAGCTGATGGTAGAAGGTTGTTTGTATGACTGGAGCCTGATGTGCAGTGGTGTACCACAGGGATCAGTACTGGGTCCCTTATTACGTGTGATATTCATAAATGATGTAGGTAAGAATGTGTGTGTGGGGGGATGGGGGTGGGGGTGGACGGGGAGGATGATAAGTACATTTGTAGGAAGAACATATGGTAGGCATAGAGGGGAGGGCAAACAGGATAGCACCAGAGGCATGGTTGGATTGTGGAAAGGGTAGTCACCACCACAGTGGCCTCCACATGGGGAGCTTAGAGGAGCAGGGAAGGCATCACTAAGGAGTAATACCAGGGCTTGGAGGCAAGGACAATAGTTGGAGAAGTTCAATGTGCTGGGTCTGCACATTGGGGGAAATGGGTGGAAACAGGATGCTGGGGAAGAGGGGGACATGGAGGCTCTGTGGGGGGTAGCCAGTGACCAGAAAAAATGCATTACTGACAGTATCCACCTCAACCGGCATTCCCTACCATCACTTGCTATTTACTAAACAGGAACTGCAAATGGAAAATGGCTGGACCAGTGTCCAGGGTGGGTGGAGTTAGTGTCAGTTTGATGGATGAACATATGGGATCAGCATCTGCTGGATGCCAGGACATTAAATGGGTAAACACATAATGCATATGTTTGCAAGCACAGGCCACAATGCAGTTACAATCATTCCCTTGTCTATTTATATACAGCAGAGTGAAGGGCTTAAGTGTCAAATGCTGGTCAATAGTGACTTTACCTATGCTACTGGCTCTTGCCAACTGAACATCAGCATGGAAGTTAGATGTTAGAAGTAATGACATAAAGAGGCAAACATTAACCAAATATTCTCCATAAACTTTGACACTTGCAAAGGTGTGAATCACAACCATCTCCTACCTGCACCACTTATCGTCATCCCACCCACCTTTCCCCCAACCTCACCCCACCCCTATATTTAATTTGCAGCCCCCTTCCCCTCCCCAAAGGTTCCGACCTGAAACATCAATTCTTCCTCTCCTCTTCTGCTGCTTGACTTGCCGCAATTATTCCAGCTCAACTCTCTATCCAATCTGACACTCCAGCATCTGCAGTTCTCGCCATCTCCAGGGAGATGGAGATAAGCACTTCATCTGCCACATGAATTCATTGTATCACTGAATGCAAGGAAAAGCTGTGATAGATGTGAATCTGGGATAAATGATTGAGACATAACCCTCAACATCAGGGTTTGTGCATCTCACTGTATGGAGAAGAGGGTGCAGCTCTCATCCTCTGGGCATGCAACCACTTACTGTTCTGAGACCTAAAAACCTGTTTCACTCCTTGTGTTCCCAACATGTGTCATAGTTGGAAAGAATCATGCACCCAGCCTCTGGTGGGATGTTGGTGGCTGCCTTCTTAAGAAAGGTGATGTAAATACAGGAAGACCAAGGCTGATAGCATATCCACAAACAGCATCAGCCCACCACACAGTCTGAGGGGCACTAAGTTGCAGCGCTCTTCATGATATGTGGAGTCCAGTATTCATTTCCCTTGTTCACTTTTGCTGACTGTTAATAAAAGCTCATGTTTGGAATTATCCAATTGCCTGAGTGTGATGTTCCCCAATTGGACATTGACAGACAGTGTGTCTATTCTGAGCACTGGGATGATGTGGCAGGGATCATTCCCTCTGGGACACCCTAGTCTCCTCCACTCCACAGCACTTTCCTATGCAGTTGCAGAAGGGGCAATACCTGCCTATTTATTTCCTCTCTCCTCACTATCCAAGGTCCCTGACATACCTTCCAGGTGAAGCAATGACTTACCTGCACTTCACTCAATCTAACCTGCTGTATTCGCTGCTCGCAATGTGATCTGCTCTACTTTGGGGAGACAAAGGACAAGTGGGCGACTGCTTTGCTGAACACCTATGCTTATTCGCAAAATGACCCTGAGCTTCCAGTTGCCTGCCATTTCTACACTATGATCCCTGACCAACATCTCTGTCTCAGACTTGCTGCAATGCCCCAGCAAAGCTCAATGTAAACTGGAAGAATGGTACTTCATCTTCCACTTCCAGACACTGTCGCCTTCAGGACTCAATATCAAGTTCAAACATTTTCGGGCTTGAAGCACCTTCTCCCACATCGTTACTCTAACCCACACAAACCAGGCCTTGTTATCACATGGTCTGCTGTTACACACAACCCATTGTCAGTCATTAATGCTTCCCCATTAGCAGTTATTCATTCTTCAAGATTGACCTCTACCCATTCCTTTGTCTGCCCAACTCTGTTTCTCTCTCTTTCTTTCTCTCTGTCTGTCTGTCTTCATCTCCACCTATCATTTATTCCTTCCTCCTATGCCCATCCTATCTTTAACATAGATACAAACATTTTCCTAGTTAGTATCAGGTTTAAAGAAGGATTACTTGACCCGAAACGATAACTCTGATTTCTCTCCACAGATGCTACCAGACCTGTTGAGTTTTTCGAGCAATTTCTGTTTTTGCTTGTTGCTCTATCAAAGAAATATGGACTCGAGTACAGTTGAAGTAGCTTTCTTGGATTTGTGCAGTGCAGTTTCCCAACTTCTGAATCAGGAGGTCCAGCTTGAAATCCCACCTGCTCCAGAGGAATGTTGTAACATCTGTATACAGGCTGATTTTAAAACTATTGTGGTTGAGTTTTAGAACTGAACAAGGTCAAGTTCTGAATTGAGAGGGGGGAATGACTGTTCAACCAAACCTGGGTTTCCTTGTGCAACAGTAAGTACACAGCTCCAGCTGGAAATAAAGAAGGCAAATTATTTGTTGAACTTCATAGCAAGAGGATGTGACTGCACGAAAAATGATGTCTTGCTGCAATTATATATATAGTGTATTGGTGAAGCCACACCTTGAATATTGTATATAGTTCTGGTTGCCTTGTCTGAGGAAGGATTCTTTATTTTTATTCACTCGTGGGATGTGGATGTTACTGGCTGGCCTCATTTATTTCCCATCCCTAGTTGCCCTTCAGAAGGTGGTGCTGAGCTCCCATCTTGAACCACTGCAGTCCATGTGCTGTAGGTTGACCCACAATGCCATGAGGAAGGGAATTGCAGGGTTTTGTCCCAGCAATAGTGAAGGAATGGCAATATATTTCCAAGACAGGATGATGAGTGGCTTTGAGGGGAACTTGCAGTTGGTGGTGTTCCCATGTATCTGCTCTCCTTGTCCTTCTAGACTGAAGTGGACATGAGTTGGAAGGTGCTGTCTGAGGAGTTTTGGTGAATTTCTGCAGTGCATCTTGTAGATAGTACACACTGCTGCTACTAAGCATCAGTGGTGGAGGGAGTGGACTTGGTGCCAATTAAGTGGGTTGCTTTGTCCTGAATGGTATAAAGCTTCTTGATTCTTATTGAAACTGCACCCATCCAGGTATCTGGCACATAGGAACATCAGTCATCTCAGTTCCAGGACATCTCTACAGGAATTCCTCAGTAAATATTATAAGGTAAAGTCACAATATGCCCAGTGGATCATAAAGGCTGCCCCCTCATTAGAGAGAGATGACTGGTGGTGATTTAACCTGAGGGTTACTACAGGTTCTTCGGTGAAGGGAGAGGTGCAGAAGAGGAATGCTTCATGGTAACCTCAGCAGGATGTGGAAATTGTATCCATGCTGTCGGTGCCATTCTGTATTGAGACCAGCTGTCAAGCCAACTGAGCCAATCGATCCTGAATTCCTCAGCTCACCACCATCTTCTCAAGGGCAACTGGGGCAATAAATGCTGGCCAACTGGCAATGCCCACCGTGAATTTAGGTAAATAAGTGGGATTAGTTCAAATCAGTCCTGACTTGTGCCTTGTAGATGGTGGATTGTCTATTAGGAGTTAGGAGGTGAGTTACTCATTGCAATATTCCTACATTTGACCTTCTCTTGTAGGCACTGTATTTACATGGCAAATCTAGTTGAGTTTCTGCTCAATGGTAAGCCCCAGGATGTTGATCATGAGGACTCGGTCATGGCAAAACCATTCAATGACAAAGGGATGGTAATTAGATTGTTTGTTTCTTTGTGGTGATGGTCATTGCCTGGCATTTTTGTAGTGCGAATGTTACTTGCCACTTGTTAGTCCAAGCCTGGATATTATCCCAGTCTTGTTACATTTAAACGCAGGCTGCTTTAGGAGGAGATGCAAATGGTACTGAACATTATGCAATCATCAGCAAACATCCCAACTTCTGAGCTTATGATGGAGGGAAGGTAATTGGAGCAGCTAAAGGTGTTTGAGCCATGGACACTACCCTGAGGAACTGATGCAGGTATGTCCTGAAGCTGAGATGACTGACCTCCACCAACCATAACCATCTTTATGTGCTCAGTATAACTCGAACCAAGTGGTGTGCTTACTCCCTGATTCCAGTTTTGCTAGGGCTCCTTGATACTACATTCAGTCAAATGTGGCTATGATGTCAAGGTCTGTCACAATCAAATCACCTCTGGAATTCAGCTCTTTTGTCCATATTCAAACCAAGGCTGTAATGAGGTCAGGAGCTGAGTGGACCTGGCAGAATCCAAACAGGGCATCACTGAGCACATGCTGCTTGATAGCACTGTTGATGACACCTTCCATCACTTTATTGATGAATAAGAGTAAACCGATGGGCCGGGTTAGATTTGTCCTGCTTTTTATAGGACATACCTTCGCAATTTTCTACATTTTTGGTAGGTGCCAATGATGTTACTGAACTGGAACAGTTTGGCTAGGGGAACAGCAAGTTCTAGTGCACAAGTCTTCAGTACTTTTACTGGAATATCTTCATAGGCTTTGCAGTATCTAGTGACTCCAACTGTTTCTTCATGTGGAGTGAATCGAATTGGTTGAAGACTGGTATCTTTGATGCTGGGGACCAGTGGATGAGGCTGATATGGCAAATCCACTCAGCACTTCTGGCTGAAAATTGCTACAAATATTTCAGCCTTTCCTTTTGTGTGTTGGACTCTTCCATTGAGGATGGGGATATTTCTGGAACCTCCTCCTCTAATGAGTTATTTAATTGTCCACCACTGTTAATGACTGGATGTGGCAGGACGGCAGAGCTTAGATCTGACCTGTTGGTTATATAATTGCTAAGCTCTGTTTATGACTTACTGCTTATGCTGTTTGGCCTGCAAGTAGTCCTGTTTGGTAGTTGCACCAGGTTTACACCTCATTTTTAGGTATGTCTGGTACTGCTCCTGGCATGCCTTCCTGCACTCTCCATTGAACACAGGATGCTCTTGCTATAGTGGGAATGCAGCGAAGGTTTAACAAATTGATTCTTCAGATGGCAGCACTGACATATGAGATTGAGTCAGTTCAGAATGTATTTTCTAATGTTTAAAAGAATAAGGGCGATCCCATAGAACCCTATAAAATTCTAGAAGGGATGAGACAGGTTAGATGTAGGAAGGATGTTCCTTGAAGCCCAGAACCAGGAGTCATAGTTTAAGGACAAGAGATAATGATGAGATGAGATGAGATGAGGAGGAATTTCTTCATCCACAAAGTGGTGAGCCTATGAAATTCACTACTACAAAGTGACTGAGGCCAAAACATTGTGTTTTAAAGAAAAAGGTATGTATTGCTCCTGTGGCTAAAGGGATCAAGAGACATGGGGAAGGGCTAGATGAGGGTATTGAGCTCTATGATCAGCCATGATCATATTGAATGGTACAGCAGGATCAAGGGGTTGAATGGCCTACTCCTGCTCCTATCTTCAATGTTTCTACTGTGTTCCCATTTCCTATATCTCCAACAATGCTTACCGGTAGGAGACAGAACATGGTGGGAGAAGGTTGAATCTTCTGAATGGAGGTCAATGTACACTGACATGCCACAGCGATCATTGTCACTGGGTCCCTATAGTTTGTCATGTATATGTAACAATATAGTAAATAATGTGGAGGAGGATGATAAGTCTGTGATGACATGAGATTGGCAGGGTGAGAAAGTGTGGACAGTGAGAAAGATTTTCTTGGAGTACAGGAGGATGTAGGCAAATTGGGTGTTTCGGTGGCAAATGGCATTTAACTCTGAAAATTGTGCACTTTGGAAGAAGTAACAAGGTACAGGAGTACTCAGGGAATGGCAGGACACTAGAAAGCTCATGGGAACAGAGGGGACTTGGGGTGTTTGTCCATATATCCCTGGATAGGACTGCTTCTTAATGTAGTTAAGAAGGCATACAAAAATGCTTATCTTTATCAGTTGTTGCATAGATTATAAGAGTAAAGTTATGTTAGATCTGTAGAGAATGTTGGTAAGGGCACAACTTGAGTACTATATGCAGTTCTACTCATCAGACTATTGGAAGAATGTGATTGCACTGGAGGGGTTGCAGAGGCAAGTCACCCCAGGATGTTTCCATGGCACAAAGCACTTCAGCTATGAAGAGAAGCTGGATAAACTCTGATTGTTTTCTTTGGATCAGAGAAGGTTGAAAGGGGACATAATTGAGAGGCGCGGGGAGGGTGGATAGAAAGTTTTGTTCCTGTTTGTTGAAGAGGTGATCACAAGGGGACATAATTTTAAGGTGAAGGGCAGGAGGTTTAAAGGGGATTTTAGGAAAGGTTTTTTTTCACAGACAGTGATGGGAATCTGGAGTGCATTGCCTGGCAAGGTAGTTGAGGCGGAGAGCCTCACAATCTTTTAAAAAACACTTGAAAAAGCACTTGAAATGCCATAGTATTCAGGGCTATGGATGAAGTGTTTGAAAGGGGGGCTAGTGTAGTTTTAGAGTAGTTTTCAGTGCAGACTTAAAGGGCCGAATGGCTTCCTCTTCATTGTACAATCCCATATTTCTATGACTTAAAAAACCTAATTGAATTTTTGAACTAGCTGTCAAAAAGGTCTACTGATTTTTGACATTCTTAAGCTGAATGAGAAGGAAGCTACTACGGAGAAGTCTGCTTTAGCCAGCAAATAACAAAGGAAACAGGAACAAGAGAAGACCATTCAGGTCATTAGGCCTGCCCCTCAATTCAACAAGATCATGGCTGATCTGTTTCAGGCTGGGCTGCTTCTAATACCAATATCTTCCCTCAGGTATGGGGCCCAGTACTGTTCACAGTATTTCAACGATGGTCTGAGCAGTGTCTTGTATAGTTTTAGCAAGACCTCCTCTTTTTATACTCCATTCCTTTTGAAATAAAGGCCAACATTCCATTTTTTCCCCTATTACTTGTTGAACTTATATCTAGCTTTTTGAAAGTTCCCAAATTCCTCTATGCTGTAATTTTCTGCAATCATTCTCACTTAAATAAAAATTTAGCTCCTCTCTTCCTGCCAAAGTGCATAACCTCACATTTTCTCACATTATATTCCATTTACTATTGCCTTGTGATCAATATGTTTGTTTTTCTCATAAATCTCTGTATCTTGTCTCATTGTAGCATGGGGTTTATGAATTTAAAATCAATGGAAATTTGTCATGATTAAATTTAACTAGAAATCAGAATAAAAATGCACTTGTGAGGAAGTTTTAAACTGTTGTAGTGTTACCTCATGGTCTGATGGTAGCGGTGTTGAGCTATTTAAATTGCTGTTCTTTCAAATCCATCTCATTGTCAAGCACCTTGAGAACCTCTGTAATTGCAATGCATCAGACCAATTTTCCAGCTGGCTGCATTGGCAGCAAAACTTTGAGATCGGAACCTCTTCCTGCCTTATCCTCTGCCTAGGTTCTGGCTAATCTGCAAGTTTAAGATTATTTGAAAAGTTTTATTGAACTACCCCTCCTTGTGTAAGCATTCTGTGGTCTTTACTGACTTCCTTTAATCTGAGTCTGCCCAGTGAAATTTACTGCATCAAGAAATGGGCTGTAGGACATTTATCTGCTCCTGCAATCCTATTGTAAACTAGGATGTTAGAAATGAACACCGTGACTAGCACCTAGGATAACTGTAGTGCAAATAATATTTTGCCTCTTTACAACATATGATCTTTAGTTGGGCAGACGGTTTACACAGGCTCTAAAAGAAGCCTTTCTTACTGTTGATAAAGTTAGTATTTGCTGCACTAAATAGAATCTGTCTGATGAATTGATTATCCTATCTTAAGGGTTGTACAATTTATATTCTGCATCGTCTAACCTCTTCAATATACAGAATGGTACAGGTTAAAGAAATAGAAGATTACAGTTTAATTCTGTGCTCAAACAGATTCTGAAGAGGTTTAGGTGAGCTTCAAAGTCAAGAGACTGGGTTAGGGTAAGAGGGTTTTTAACTTGCCAGGGTGAGCACGTATCTGTGTGGGCAGTAATTAAAAGAGTACCATTGTTGCTGTACTGAAATCCCAGTATAAACTTACCAGATTCAGCATTTAACATGAGTGCTCTCATTGCTACTTTGGATACCACTGCACGGCACACATGTTTAATAATTGAATTGGTTAAAAATCAGATTAATAAAATTTTAACTGTTTATACCACTTGTAATTCTGATTGCAGGGGATTTTTATTCAATTTTCTAGAACTTGCCAGATAAAACAAACCAAGAGGATAGCTTGAGACTTAGTAATTGACAAGTAAGAAAGTCTTGAAATATTGTGAAATGACAGCTGTTTTTGTTAACTTTAGTAAAAAGCTTGATCTACTTGTAATTATTTTTAATCAACCTGTTTGGACATATTGTAATATGTCCAGAGCAGCTGAGACTTGAAGCCACTGCAGAATAGGCTCTCAGTGCTCTAGAGGGATTTTGAGGGGTTCAGAGGTCATTTTGACCACATACCTGGGAGTCAGAAAGGTGCACTATTCAGCTGCTTACAACCGCTCTGTGCAGAGTTTGAAAGCACAATGAAAAAAACAATGGGACGTCATAGAAAAATCTGAGCAGTCATGGGTTCATAATCAACTGCTATAGGGACTGTTGCAAATTGTTGTAATTTAAAAAGCGTATTATTTTTAAATAAGTAACTGTACTTGGGATTTAAATGAAAGAAACACCCATGTTAAGGGGAAGTTAGGACCAACATTATAAAGTAATATGTTTCATTTCATTCATTGTTATCACATGCAAGGAGATAGTGAAAAGTGTTTTGCGTGCTATCCAAATCCAAAATAGACTAAATTTACAGTAGGGAAATAATATCAAAATATGGCAGTTCAACTTGATCAAATGCAATATATGGGAAGAAATGGACCAGAGCAGTGCCTAGATGACTACATGTGCAAGTGGTGCCAGCTTCAGAAACTTGAGCTTTGGGTTTCAAAGCTGGAGTCACTGTGGCACACCTTCAAGGCTAAGTTGCATGGACAGCATGTTCAGAGAGGTGGTCACATTGCAGTTCAGGAGCCTGGAGGCAGAAAGGAATTTGCTGTGGTTGTACTTGTGGCTTCAGGATGATTTGTTGTCTCCATGGTGCCAGGGTCAGGGATGTCACACAGCGGCTAAAGTACATTTTTTTGTTTGAGTGGGAGGGGTTCACATGGTACCAATGATACAGATAGGAAGGGGGATGTTTAGATTAGATTAGATTAGATTACTTACAGTGTGGAAACAGGCCCTTCGGCCCAACAAGTCCACACCGCCCCACCGAAGCGCAACCCACCCATACCCCTACATTTACCCCTTACCTAATACTACGGGCAATTTAGCATGGCCAATTCACCTGACCTGCACATCTTTGGACTGTGGGAGGAAACCGGAGCACCCGGAGGAAACCCACGGAAACCCATGTGATCCTGCAATCAGAATTTAGGGAGGTTGGTAGAAACTTAGCAAGTAGGAACTCAAAGGTAGTGATCTCTGACTTACTACTAGTGGCAACTGCAAGTAAGTACAGAAAAAGCAGGGTAAAGCCGATTAATGCACAGTTGGAAAGATGATGCGAGATCAAGAAATTTTAGATTCTTGGGATGCTGGGATTGGCTCTGGGTGAGATGGCACCTGTATAAGCTGGACAGGTCACAGCTGGCACTAAAATCCTTGTGGAGCATTTTGCTGATGTTGTTGGAAGGCTTTAAACTGACATGACAGGGCTGTGGGGACTAAAAGAGAATATGAGAAAGGAATACCAGGTTGTAAAAAATACTACAAGAGTGAGCATGAACATAGAGAATTGAAAGTTAATAGATGGTGTTGGAGTAAAGGAGAAAGTAATGGAGACTAGGTCAGGTTACAGTGCATTTATGTGAAAGGCAAGAGAGTAAATAAGATTGTGAAGCTATAGGCTCAGATCACCTTGTGGAAATATGATCTTGAGGCAGTAGCAGAGTCTTGGCTCAAGAAAGGGAAGGATTGCATCTTAAATATTTCTGGCAACAAAGTGTTGAAAAAGATATGAAAGAAAGGAGGAGGCTG
Organism: Chiloscyllium plagiosum; assembly: GCF_037043375.1. Classification (NCBI taxonomy): domain Eukaryota; kingdom Metazoa; phylum Chordata; class Chondrichthyes; order Orectolobiformes; family Hemiscylliidae; genus Chiloscyllium; species Chiloscyllium plagiosum. The sequence goes on from NW_028270140.1 coordinate 68,992,141, forward strand.
GTGGTATTAGTTAAGGAGAATAGTCCAGTGCTGAAGAAAGAGAATTTAAGGACAGAATAAATCTGCGTAGAATGAAGAAGCAAAAAGGGTGCAATTACATGGCTCAGCTTCGTCTATAGACCACCAACGGATAGGAAGAACGTAGAGGAGAAATTTGAAGGGAAATCTCAGAGACATATCAACATGTCAACATGGTTATAATTAGGGATTTTGACTACCCAAATGTACACTGGAACAGTGGTAACTGTAAAAGGTGGAGAGGAGCAAATATTTGGATTATACTCGGGAATTTGTTTCTGCAACAGTATTTGTCTAGTCCAAATTAAAAGGATGCGCTGTAGGACTGGTGCTTGGTGCGTTATATACATCAAGTGTTAGTGGGAGGACATTTAGGCGACATTGGTTGTTGTGTTGTAAGGATTAAGATGATAGTAGAAAAGTAGAATAAGCAATACAGAGTAAAATAAGGAGAGCCAATTTCAATGGGGCAAGAATGGAGTTGGGCAATTTAGACTGAAACAAAACATTGACAGGAAAAGCAGTAACTGAATAGTAAGCTGCCTTCCAAGAGGAGATGATTCAGGCACAATTTGATTAATGTCCTCTAAAGGGAAAAGAAGAACAAACAAATTCTGAACTCCTTGGATGAAAAAGCAGATAAAAATTAAAGAAAAATGGTTTGCTTATGATTGGTGTCAGATAGAAAATACAATAGAGAATAAAAGATAGACAGAAGATCAGAAGGGAGCTGAGAAAACGCTTTAGAGAAGCAAAGGGGGATTATAAGATACTGCATGGGCTGGAGAGTTTCAATTGTAGGGAGAGATTGGACAGACTGGGATTGTTTTCATTAGAGCAAAGGAGATTGAGAGGGGATATGATATAGGTCTCTATAACTGGTGGCCAACATAAAGAGGAATCCTAAAGTTTTCCACAAAGAGATCAATAGTAAATGGATGGTAAAAGGAGGCATATAGCCAATTACAGACCAAAAAAGGATTTACATATGGAGGCACGAGACATGACTGAAATTTAAAATGAAGACTTTGCATTTGCCTTGACCAAGGAGGTAGACACATTGCAGGTTATGGTGACAGAGGAGAAGCTCTGTCACTGGTGGTGTTCAAAATTGATAAGGAGGAAACGTGGGATAGGCTATTGATGCTTAAAGTTGGCAAAATACCAGGACTGGGGGAGATGCATCTGAGAATACTGCACAAAATAGGCATGGAAATTACAGGGACACTGACTATCATTCACATCCTTATTCAAAAAAGGTTGTAAGTTAATGCCAGTAATTACAGACCATTGAATTAAACAGTGGAGTAGCATCTGTTGTTCTGGATAGAATTAGTCATCACATGGAAAATAGTGCAACGCCATTTAGGAAAGGCCATCATGGATTTCTAAAGGGAAGGTTGTTTGACTAACTTGGAGTTTTTTTAACAGCAAGGGTCAATAAGGATCATGTTGTTGACGTTGTTTACATGGACTTTCAAAAGGTATTTGGTATAGTGCCACACATCAGACATCTGAGAAAAGTTGTACCCCATGGGAAAAAAAGGAGAATAGCAACATGGGCAAAAAATTGGTTGATTTGAGGGAAACAAAGAGTAATGGTCAAATGCATATTTTTGGGACTGGAAGAAGGTTTGCAGTGGATCTTGGCGTGCAAGGAGCAATTTAAAAGTTTGCAGATGATACAAAATTGGAAATACTATAAGTTGGAAAAGTGGCAGAAGAAATTTAATGTGGAGAAATTTGAAGTTGTACGTTTTAGTGGAAAGAACATGGACAGTCAAGAGGGTCCTGGTTGTATATATGCACAAATCACTGAAGGTGGCAGGATAGGTAGAGCAGTTAATAAAGCACACAGTATCCTGGACTTCATTAGTAGGAACATATCGTACATACAAGATCAAGAGATGATGCTCAAGTTATACAAGATACTAATTAGGCCTCAGCTGGAACACTGTATACAATTCTGGACACCATATTATAGAAAAGATTTGAATGGATTGGATAGAATTCTGAAGAGATTTACAGAAATATTTACAGAAATTAGACAGACCAAGACTATTCTTTTTGGAGGGAAGAAGGCTAAGAGGAAAATTATTGAGAAGTTAAGATAGATAGAAGGAAACATAGTTAATGTGATTCACACACAAATCCATTGTGATGTACAGGTCTGGAATGCGCAGCTTGGAAGTGTGGTGTAGGCAGAGTCAATGGAGGCATTCTACTGGGCATTAGATGATTTTTTAATAGGTACAATGTGCAAAGGTATGGCAAAAATGGAATGGTACTAAGTCATAAAGCTCATTGGAGCATAATGCTCATTCCAAGTTTCCTACCCCTGCCCCTTGGCAATGGATTTGACAGAGAACCAGCCTGTGACTAGAAGCCCTGTCCAAAGGAAGACTGCGAATTGTATATATTGTAGCCCCAATACAATCATTTTGAACCGAGTGATTATGAGGAGCCAAATCCTCCAGAGAAATGGCCGATCCCAGCATTAAGCGGGGTCAGAAAGGAAGAAGAGGCAGGAAAGAAATGGATGTCACATCTTCATCAAGGTAGGGCTACCAGGAGGTGCCTGAGAGCCAGTGCTGCAGGGGGCAGATGGCCTCAGATAACTGTGACTTCCTTTCCAAAGACCATATATCTGCTGTACTAGTTCTTGTGTGCTGCCCATAACCATCAAACTTACAGTAGATTGTAATGATTCACTTTTGGCTCCTTTCCAGAATCAGCTGCAGATCATAGTGGCACCTCAAAACAACCCACTGTATCTGCTAAATGACTGATGCTATTTTTGCCAGCGTTGGATTGCACAAACCATCTGATGGATGTATCCTCTCAGGCAGAGTAGGCAGCAGATTCACAGCCAATTCTGGGTTTCTCAGGTTTTTTTGTTTATTCACTTGTGGGATAGGGGTGTTGCTGGCTGGTCAGTATTTATTGCCTGTCTCTAGTTGCTGTAGAGGTGGTGGTGTTGAGCTGCCCTCTTGAACTGCTGCAGTCCATGTGCTGTAGGTGGACCTACAATGCTGTTGGGAAGGGAATTCCAGGGTTTCACCCCAGTTACAGTGAAGGAATACCGAAACATTTCCAAGTCAGGACAATGACTAACTTGGAGGTGAACTTACAGATGGTGGTTTTCCCATGTATCTGTACCCTTGATTTTCAAGATGGAAGTGATCATCTAAATTGTTGTCTAAGGTACTTTGAATTTCTGCAGTGCATTTGTAGATAGCACACAATGCTGCTGTTGAGTGTTGTTGGTGGAGTGATTCAAATTGGTTGAAGAACTGGCATCTATGATGCTGGGGACCACAGGAGGAGGCCAACGTGGATCAGCCTTGGCATGTCTTGCTGAAGATTGCTGCAAGTGCTACTTCCTTATCTTTTGTAATGATGCGTGGGGCTCCTCCATCTGTGGGATCATGTTCAACACCAACCAAAATTGGTGAGTGTCAAAAATAGCCTCTTTATTCAGCAACTGCAGTAACACAGTTCAAGACGGCAAGAGAATCCCAGAATAGTTTACAGTAGCCTCTTTATAAGGGTTGGTAACGATTCACCACAGTAGATTCGTCGCCGATAATTAGCCACTGCCATTTCTCCACCAGTGTTCCTCAGGTGGGGTCATTGACCTCTGGAGACCATTCGCCACCGGAAATATATATATGGACTGATTGTTTTCCCTCCCACCTGTTCTTTATCTCTTTCACCGTATTCAAGAACAATTTTTTGTATTCTATCGCCTGCGTCTCCTATCATTCCTCTTCGAATTATTTTTTTCATGCTGCTTGTCGTCGGTAAAGATGCTCGGACTGACTGAGGGACATCAGCTCCACATTCATTAATAAGAACACAATAAGAATGTTCACATCACCAAAACTTAATACTTGAATCACTCTTGGACAGTTTATCAAAAACATATATAAAACCAACGTGGTAAAACTTCTTATTTCCACGTTCACTAATAATTTCTGTTTCCATTTTGAAGACTTGAGGGTAAATGGAAAAAAAATACAAGCTTAAAAAAACTCTCCTGTAACGAAAATAAGTTGTTACTGAAACAATGCAAACACTACCTTAACCAATATAACGACAATTTTATATAGTTTAGAAATGCTTGTTCTCTAACATTTTAAACTTATTTGTGGTGGCTAAGCGTCCTCGGTGGTCAAAGGGCAGTGGCTAATGTCGGCGGCGAATCTGCTGTGGCAAATGGTCCCATCCCGCTTTATACACAGTTTATATATATATATGTGTGTGTTAAAATTCCATCATTATAGTGGTACATTGCTTCATCTGTTATACACAAAGGTTTGGGTGACTTCTGTCCTGGGGAAACAGGAGACGGTTTAAACATTTGTTAAATGCTGGCTGTTGCTTCTGATGGGATTAGAATGTCTGTCCAGTCTGAGCTTGCATAATTACGAGGTGTTAGTCCTTTTGTCTTTTAAGTTTGCAATGTTAGTAAAACATAGGCCTATATACTCTAAATACATTAGAAATTATACATGTACTTATTAAAAGAATAAAGGGTATTAAACTGATTACCGCAGCTGGATTGTGAGATTTGTTTACCATTTGCCGGTGTGAGTTTCATTCATTCATGTCGTTTCATGAAAGCGCTGTTTTGACAGTAAAGGGATAGCGGCCCTGTTGAATGAATTTGACAAGTACATACTAGTTGGGGAAACTTTTTGATGTTCTGCCACCTAGTCAGATCCTGAGAGACGCTGATTAATTTTATAATCTTTCCAAAGTTTTGGATGGATTGTGGAGACACTATGATGGTGAGGGTATTGTTTCTGAGTAGGTTAGTAGTCTTTATTGAGAGGTAGCTTTTGATGCAAATAGATCTGATAAGGGTTAAAGGTGTGAAGGAGCAGGAATGGGTTTGGAAGTAATGTTTTATCTATTGTGCAACTGTAAAATGCGCTACAAAAACAGGTTTTATGAATGAATGAAAACACATTATCATAAACAATGTTACTAAAGGGTTATGAATGAATTCATGGAAATGCAGTAATAATGAATATAACAAGCTAAAGAGTGAGTTGGTAAAGATACTTATAACACAATGTCTCACAGTCCCTCCTTTTGACCTTGCGACGAGAATCACTCAATTCTTATCCTATCTCAAACATACTACTTGGGTCTTTCAGATATTGGAGGGGCTTGGGAAGACATGGCTCACAGTTGGGGATAGTACATATTTTTACCAGTTTGTTGGCAACTGCGCTTTACAAAAAAGAAAACATGCACAGTTAGAATAACAATAATAAACACCATGGTGGTCAGTCAGTCTCTGTTCCTGCTGTATTGAGGACCAGAGACTGACTGATCACCATGGGATGTCCGTTTGATGTGGAAGGCGTGAATTCAGGCCTTCTTTCCTCAGACTTTGACAGCCAACTGGGTGATCGACAGCACGTGGCATGGTCCTTCCCATTTCACGCCTCAGGGTTCCTTGTGGATCTTTTGCACAAGAATTCACTCACCTGGTACAATGTTGTGACCTCCCTCTGGTGGGTCCTTTCAGGCAGCCAATACCTGTGAGGAAGCAGACCTTACAGCATTGGTTAGTAGCTGACAGTAGGATAGGGCATCAGTCATAACATGACAGTTGTCCCTCTGTAAACGTATTGTCCTGGGTAGGGACATTGGCCTGCCTGTCACTATTTCGAAGGGACTCAGACCTGTTGTTTTCTTGGTGGAGGTCCTGACACAAAACTATTGGTAAAGTCTGGGACAAGGCTTCTCCTCCTGGGGGCATTTAGCTAGTCACTGTTTCAGGATGTGGTTCATTCTTTCCACCTACTCAAATGTTTGTAGATGTTGGGTATTGGAAGATTGGAGGTTGGCAAATGTGATGCCATGGTTTAAGATGGGTGGTAAGGACAAGCCAGGGAATTATAGACCAGTGAGCCTGACCTCGGTAGTGGGCAAGTTGTTGGAGGGAATCCTGAGGGACAGGATGTGCATGTATTTGGAAAGGTAAGGACTGATTAGGGATCGTCAACATGGCGTTGTGCGTGGGAAATCATGTCTCACAAACTTGATTGAGTTTTTTGAAGAATTAACAAAGAGGATTGATGAGGGCAGAGTGGTAGATGTGATCTATATGGACTTCAGTAAGGCTTTCGACAAGGTTCCCCATGGGAGACTGGTTAGCAAGGTTAGATCTCATGGAATACAGGGAGAACTAGCCATTTGTATAAAGAACTGACTCAAAGGTAGAAGACAGAGGGTGGTGGTGGAGGATTGTTTTTTAGACTGGAGGCCTGTGACCAGTGGAGTGCCACAAGGATTGGTGCAGGGTCCTCTACTTCTTGTCATTTACATAAATGATTTGGATGCGAGCGTAAGACTAAGTTAGTAAGTTTGCAGATGACACCAAAATTGGAGGTGTAGTGAACAGCGAAGAAGGTTACCTCAGATTACAACAGGATCTTGATCAGATGTGCCAATGGGCTGAGAAGTGGCAGATGGAATTTAATTCAGATAAATTCGAGGTGCTGCATTTTGGGAAAGCAAAGCAGAGCAGGACATATACACTTAATGGTAAGGTCCTAGGGAGTGTTGCTGAACAAAGAGACCTTGGAGTGCAGGTTCATAGCTCCTTGAAAGTGGAGTCGCAGGTAGATAGGATAGTGAAGAAGGCGTTTGGTATGCTTTCTTTTATTGGTCAGAGGATTGAATACAGGAGTTGGGAGGTCATGTTGCAGTTGTACAGGACATTGGTTAGACCACTGTTGGAATATTGTGTGCAATTCTGGTCTCCTTCCTATCGGAAAGATGTTGTAAGACTTGAAAGGGTTCAGAAAAGATTTACAAGGATGTTGCCAGGGTTGGAGGATTTGAGCTGTAGGGACAGGCTGTACAGGCTGGGGCTGTTTTCCCTGGAGCGTTGGAGGCTGAGGGGTGACGTTATAGAGGTTTACAAAATGATGAAGGGCATGGATAGGGTAAGTAAGCAAAGTCTTTTCCCTAGGGTCAGGGAGTCCAGAACTAGAGGGCATAGGTTTAGGGTGAGAGGGGAAAGATATAAAAGAGACCTAAAGGGCACCTTTTTCATACAGAGGGTGGTACGGGTATGGAATGAGCTGCCAGAGGAAGTGGTGGGGGCCTGTACAATTGCAACATTTAAGAGCATTTGGATGGGTATATGAATAGGAAGGGTTTGGACGAATATGGGCCGGGTGCTGGCATGTGGGACTAGATTGGGTTGCGATATCTGGTCGGCATGGACAAGTTGGACCGAAGGGTCTGTTTCCATGCTGTACATCTCTATGACTATGTTAGGAACAGTGAAAGTTCCAGTCAGTCCTTTAAAGGCGTGGGCAACTCCAAAAGCATAGCAGGAGTGTGTGTAAAAGGTGGCAGACTGATCTTTTGCTGTTTGCAGGCTTCAGTCAGAGCCTGTAATTTCACTTGCTGTGCCAATGGTCCAGAGGGTAGGCTTTCTGATGTCATGACAGTGTGAAGTGTTGTGCCAGCCCATCCAGCTTTCGTGTAATCTGAAGTTAATATCCATTTCCCACTTGCCTTTCGCTTGGGCCACACCGGGCTGTTATAAGTGCTACGGGTTTTTATCAAAGTCCCTTTTTCCTCTAACTTCTGAACTGCCGGGAGGATTCTTACAGTAGACGTCGGGCTGATGGGGTACCACCTAGTGCAAGGGGGAGGTGTTCCTGTAAGAGTTGCAGGTTCCATTTTCAGTAACCCGCAATCATCCTTGTTTTTAACCCAGATGGGGTGATCTTTTAATTCTTCCATTTGTAGGGTTCCGATGGACCACATTATCTATCCATTGAAATGTAAAAATGAATTCAGTTGGGTGAGAATATCCATTGCAAGGAGCAGCTGGGCTACAGGCCCTACCCATATAAAGGTTGCTAACTCATGGGGGCTGAATTCAATGTGTATGGGTTTGGTCCTTTTAATTTAAATCCTATCAGCTCCAGCTCCATAAGCCGTCCTCACTGTGTAGTCTAGAGGAAGTTTGGTCTCATAACTCTGGGGTAGGCATATCGATTCTGCTCCTGTGTCCAAAAGGTACTCAAATGTCCAGGTTGCCCTCATGGTCACATACAATCTGTCTGCCCTCTGCTGGATGGTTAGTTTTTTAAACAGTTCTGGGAGATGAGCCTTATTCCCAGCTTCCGGGTCTCCTCTTCCTCATTGTTTATTGGGCAACTTCTCCCTTTTCTCCTTTGCCAACACATCCTGGGCCAGTGGCCTTCCTTCCCACAGAAGTGACACTTCCCTGGGCATCTTTCTGGAGTTACTGGGGTTCTGTCCCATCTATCCTGCCTGAAGGGCTTGCAGTTTGGCCCCATGTCATGGTTGAGGTGGTGGGCTCAGTCCACTTGTCAGTCCCCCTCTGGTTCCACTCCGGGTTTGGTGAGCTTCAATATTTTAATTGGCTCAGGTTTAAGTCCGACCACAAAAACAGATTTCAGAGGGCCATAATCACAACCTTCAAAATCCCTGTCTTCTTGTACATTTAGGACTCCTGCATATTCTTTCCAGGTCGTTCTAAATCTTTACTCATATTCCGGGACTTCTGTGGGTTTTGACAGCAAGTTGTGACTTTTGTTCAATTGGTCTTATGTGGACTATACCCCTGTGACCACTGTTTTATCGCTGTCCAGCCAGCTTGCAGCTCCTGCTCATACTCTCCAAGAGCACCTTTGACTGCCTCATGGAGAAGTTGTCCTTCTCCTTTAGTTACAATCACACTCAAAATCTGCACCCTGTCCGAGGGATGGAGCATATATATTCCCCTTAACTGGTCTAGGCTTTCCCATGCCTTCATTGGCCCCTCCTTTGGGTGAGGTATTTCTTTAGACCACCTGTTTTCAGGGATCACAGGTCCATCACGGTGTACAGTGAAGTCTGTTTTTACTGGAACATCCACCTCAGTGCCGTCCTCTAATCTTTGCCTAATCACTTTCTCTATTTTCACTTTTTTGGTTTTAAGGGGTCGCAAAAGTGGTGCTGGGCATCTCCAGTCCTCATTGCGTTCACTGCTAGAGGACCCATCTCTTGATATAACCTAGGAAGAAATGCTCCAGCAGTTACAGAACTACCCTGAGGTACAATTCTCGTTAGGGAAGACCTCAATCAAAATCGGGCAGAAGTACAATACACCCCAAGGTAGCTTTTGATGTAAAAAGGTCTGATAAGGGTTGAAGGTGTGAGGGAGCAGTAATGGGTTTGGAAGTAATGTTTTAATTTAGTCTATCTTGTGATAGTAAAATGCTCTACAAAAATGCAGTATGTGAATGAATGAAAACACATTATAGTAAACAATGGGTTAGTAAAGGATTAGATTAGATTAGATTACTTACAGTGTGGAAACAGGCCCTTCGGCCCAACAAGTCCACACCGCCCCGCCAAAGCGCAACCCACCCATACCCTTACATTTATCCCTTACCTAACACTACGGGCAATTTAGCATGGCCAATTCACCTGACCTGCACATCTTTGGACTGTGGGAGGAAACCGGAGCACCCGGAGGAAACCCACGCAGACACGGGGAGAATGTGCAAACTCCACACAGTCAGTTGCCTGAGGCGGGAATTGAACCCAGGTCTCTGGCGCTGTGAGGCAGCAGTGCTAACCACTGTGCCACCGTGCCGCCCGTTATGAATGGGTTATGAATGAATGAATGAGAATGTGGTATTAATGAATATAGTTAAAAATCACACAATACCAGGTTATAGTCCAATAGGTTTATTTGGAAACATTAGTTTTCGGAGCGCTGCTCCTTGATTAGGTGGTTGCTATGAAGGAGCTGTACTCCGAAAGCTAGTGCTTCCAAATAAACCTGTTGGACTATAACCTGGTGTTGTGTGAATTTTAACTTTGTCCACTCCTGTCCAACACCGGCACCTCCACATTAATGAATATAGTGAGCTAGTGAGTGAGTTAGTAAAGATACTGATAACATAATATCTCATACATCACTGAGGACGGGAATATTTGTGGAACATTCCCCTCCAGATTATTGTTTATCCAACACCATGCATGACTGGACGTGGCAGAACTACAGAGCTTAGATCTGACCCATTGGTTGTGGAATCACTTCGTTCTGTCTATTAATTGCTGCTTATCTTGCTTGGCACACAAATAGTATTGTTTTGTAACTTAACCAGGTTGACACCTCAATATCATGTCTGCCTGATACTGCTCCTGGTACGTTCTCCTTCAGTATTCATTGAACCAGGAGTGATGCTCTGGCTTCATGGTAATGGTTGAGTAGGGGTATGGTAGGCCAAGAGGTTGCAGATTGTGTTGGAGTACAATTCTGCTGCTGTTGATAGCCAATAGTACTTCATTGATTTCCAGAGTTGAATTGCCAGATTTGGTCAAATGGTGCTGGATGAGTCTACAACTATGACTTTATCACCATGCTATATCCGGCAGTGCGACACAACATATAATCATCTGCACTCTCCAAGGACTTTATGGTGGTCACTCTTACTGATAATGCCATGGACAGATGCATCTGCAGCTGGCAAATTGGTAAGGGTGAGGTCAAATATATTTTTCCCTCTTGCTTCTCTCACCACCTGCTGCAGTCTAACAGCTTTGTCCTTTAAGACCTGCTCAACTCTATCACTTGTGGTGGTGCTGAATTACTCTTGGGGTGGACCCTGAAAACCCCACCACAATATATTTTGTGCCCTTGCCACCTGTGCTTCCTCCAAGTGTTGTTCAACGTGGAGTACTGATTCATCAGCTGATGGAGGTCAGTACATGATGATCAACAGGAGATTTCCTTTCCCATGTTTAACCTGATGCCATGAAACTTAATGAGTTCTGGAGTACATGTTGAGAACTCCCAGGGCAACTCTAGTGTAACAGTATATCACTGTATCATAACCTCTGCTAGGCCAGTCCTGCCAGTAGGACATGACATATCTAGGAAAGGTGATAGTGGTGTCTAGGGATTACCTGTAAGTCATATTCACAGAATCATACCTATGTCAGGCTGTTGCTTGACTCATCTGTGAGACAGCTCTCCCAGTTTTGGCACTAATCCCCAAATGTTAGTGAGGAGGACTTGGCAGGGTTGACAGGGTTTCTGTCATTGTCTTTTCCAGTGCTTAGGTCATTGCCAGCTGGTGTATTCGGTTTCATTTCGTTAACACAATTAACTGGTTCGCTAGGCTATTTCAACCAGCAGTATGGTTGATTCTCATGTTGGCCAGATCAGGTAAGTATTGCAGATATCTTTCTCTAAAGACCATTAGTGAAACAGATGGGTTTTTCTGACAATTGACAATGGTTTCATGGTCAGTAGATTCCAGGTATTTTTATTGCCATGGGAGGGATTCAAAACCATGCCTCAGAACATTAGTTGAGTTTCTGAATTAATCGTCTAGCAATAATAACACTATGCCATTACCTTTCCTGTGCCAGGGATTAATGATTGACAACATGTAGCTATCAAGACACCCAGTGATTGTCCAATCAGATTCACCAGCAGGAACAGCTGCATAACATATGGACAGCTTCTTCCAGGTGTGTGTTCACGTTCCTTGAATTTATTACAACTCCCTTGTCCTTCCTCAGTCTATGCTGCCTCAAATCATCCCTCCACTCCCAAAGTGAAATGAGGTTGTACCAAGCAGGGATAGCCCTTAAAAAGCAATTTTTCTTATTTCCAGCAGCTCTAAACAGAAGCATAGACACATCTGCTCACTAGGACCTTCTTTGAGTAGGCCATTGGAGTATGAAAGACGCAATTGCAGTGTCTGGAATCATTGGAGGTGTTCTCCAACATGCTGCAGTAAGTGTCTTAGTTATTGTGTTGGTTTTCTCTGTTCTCCACAGCACTGGCTTGAATATGTGTGAATCTTGGGTACAGTGAGTCCCTGGAAGACTACAGTCCATCAGAGGAAGAGGAAAAGTAGGAGATGAAGAATGTGGAGGGAAATTAAACTGACCAGTGAGGACACTTAGCTGCAAGGCAAACTGGTTGGGCTTAGCTCAGGATGTGAAGGACTAGTGAAAACGCCATTAACTTCAGAAATCTCCTGATTTTGGAACTTTCCCACTGAGTCTTTTAACCCAGGTCATAAGACGAGCAGGTGTAAAAGCAGTAGGCTATTCAGCCCATAGAGTCTTCTCTGTATTTCAATGATGTCGTGACTGATGCAATAATCCTCAACTCCACTTTCCTGCCTTTTTGCTATACCTTTAAGTTTATTACTGATCAAAAATACCTATCTCAGCCTTGATTATACTTAACAACCCAGGCTGAACAGCTCTCTGTGGTAAAGAATGCTACAGATTCACTACCCTCCTATTCTGTCTTAAATGTGTAACCCCTCATTCTGAGATTCCGCCCTCTGGTTTTAGGCTTTCTCTGTCAAGTCCCTAAGAATCTTGTATTTTTCAGCGTTACCTATCATTTTTCCAAATTCCGAGTATAGGCTCAATTTACACAACCTATTCAAACTCCCCCCATAAGACAGCTCCTCTATCTCTGGAACGCCCCACATACGTTCGAGACACCACCCACGCCCTCCACCTCCTCCAAGACTTCCATTTCCCCGGCCCCCAATGCCTCATCTTCACCATGGATATCCAATCCCTCTACACCTCCATCCGCCATGACCAGGGCCTCCAAGCCCCCGTTTTTTCCTCTCCAGACGTCCCCAACAGTACCCTTCCACCGACACTCTCATTCGTTTGGCCGAACTGGTCCTCACCCTTAACAATTTCTCCTTTGAATCCTCCCACTTCCTCCAGACCAAAGGGGTAGCCATGGGCACACATATGGGCCCCAGCTATGCCTGTCTCTTTGTCAGCTACGTAGAGCAGTTGATCTTCCATAATTACACCGGACCACTCCCCACCTCTTCCTCCGCTACATTGATGACTGCATTGGCGCCACCTCGTGCTCCCGCAAGGAGGTTGAGCAATTCATCAACTTCACCAACACATTGCACCCTGACCTTAAATTTACCTGGACCATCTCTGACACCTCCCTCCCCTTCCTGAACCTCTCCATCTCCATTAATGACGACCGACTTGACACTGACATTTTTTACAAACCCACCGACTCTCAAAACCACCTGGATTACACCTCTTCCCGCCCTACCTCTTGCAAAAATGCCATCCCGTATTTCCAATTCCTCCGCCTCCGCCGAATCTGCTCCCAGGAGGACCAGTTCCACCACAGAGCACACCAGATGGCCTCCTTCTTTAGAGACCACAATTTCCCTTCCCATGTGGTTAAAGATGCTCTCCAACACATCTCGTCTACATCCCGCACCTCCGCCCTCAGACCCCACCCCTCTAACCGTAACAAGGACAGAATGCCCCTGGTGCTCACCTTCCACCCTACCAACCTTCGCACAAACCAAATCATCCGCTGATATTTCCGCCACCTTCAAACATACCCCACCACCAGGGATATATTTCCCTCCCTACCCCTTTCCACCTTCCGCAAAGACCGTTCCCTCCGTGACTACCTGGTCAGGTCCACGCCCCCCTACAACCCACCCTCCCATTCTGGCACTTTCCCATGCCACCGCAGGAACTGTAAAACCTCCGCCCACAACTCCTCCCTCACCTCTATCCAAGGCCCTAAAGAAGCCTTCCACACCCATCAAAGTTTTACTTGCACATCCACTAATATCATTTATTGTATCCGTTGCTCCCGATGCGGTCTCCTCTACATTGGGGAGACTGGGCGCCTCCTAGCAGAGCACTTTAGGGAACATCTCCAGGACATCCGCACCAATCAACCACACCGCTCCGTGGCCCAACATTTCAACTCCCCCTCCCACTCTGCTGAGGACATGGAGGTCCTGGGCCTCCTTCACCGCCGCTCCCTCACCACCAGACTCCTGGAGGAAGAACGCCTCATCTTCCGCCTCGGAACACTTCAACCCCAGGGCATCAATGTGGACTTCAACAGTTTCCTCATTTCCCCTTCCCCCACCTCACCCTAGTTCTAAACTTCCAGCTTAGCACTGTCCCCATGACTTGTCCGGACTTGTCCTACCTGCCTATCTCCTTTTCCACCTATCCACTCCACCCTCTCCTCCCTGACCTATCACCTTCATCCCCTCCCCCACTCACCCATTGTACTCTATGCTACTTTCTCCCCACCCCCACCCTCCTCTAGCTTATCTCTCCACGCTCCAGGCTCACTGCCTTTATTCCTGATAAAGGGCTTTTCCCGAAACATCAATTTCAAAGCTCCTTGGATGCTGCCTGAACTGCTGTGCTCTTCCAGCACCACTAATCCAGAATCCTCTATCTCTGGTGTCAGCCTAGTGAACCTTCTCTGGGCTACCTCCAGTGCCTCTATATCTTTCCCTTGGCAAGGGGCCCAAAACTAAGATCAAGACGATCTGGTCAGGTACTTCAACTGCATCCATTGCTTCCAACAGCACACTGATTCGAACCTCCTCAAAAGATCCTCACTGCCCTAGCCTTGAAGCCATAACCTTCTTGGCTAAAATAAGGAACAAGAGGGAAGTTGGTTTATGTGCGAATTAATGGGAACCAGTAAAAAGGAACTAGGTCTCTTGGACAAGTTGAGGTCAGAAAGAGCAGCAGCAGAGATGAGAAATGAGAAACAGAAGTATTTTAGTTGTCGTCTGACTAGTGCCTTGTACAGTTTTAACAAAACCTCTCTACTTGTGTACTCGATTCCCTTTAAAATAAAGACGTGTTCCATTTGCCCTCCTTAGCATTTTGTGCTTCATGCGCAAGGACTCTCGATTCCTCTGTTCTATAGCTTCCTGCAGTCTTTCTCCATTTAACTAACATTCAACTCCTTTTTTTTCTGACAGGTGCATCGTCTCACATTTTCCTACATATTTCATCTGCCAAGTTCCTGCTCATTCTCTTAACCTGTGTACCCCTCTACAGACTTTGTGTCAGCCTTCCCGTGTATTTTCATATCATCCTCAAACTGGCTCTCCCAATTTTGACACTAGCCCTAGATGTTGAGAAGAAACACAAAGTAGGGTGCATCTTTTATTGCTTCCGGTGCCTTAGTCAATGTTAGGGAACAAGCTATCTTGGATTCATGTCTGCTGCCAAATAAATGCCTGTTTCACTTAGGTATAGAATCTAGTATTACTATTCAGGGACAGAAATTGCAGGTTCCAGTGCTGCTTCTGACCTGACCCCCTGCCCCCTGAGAATGTTATTGGGCCTTGATGTAGACCCTTGATCTGGGCTCAGCTGTTATTGCTTTCTCAGTCTTTCTTCTGTCCCACTGTATAGCTGAGCCTGCCATGGATTTCCTGTTATACCCACCAGAGAAGCCATCATAGTTGCCATTTCAGTACAAATATTGTTGGAGAATGACATGCACTGGCTGTCCTCAACTACTTGGCAGCCATCCATTTCTTCTCTGCTTGCACATCCTTGAGCTGTGGGTGATCTATCCAGAGCAAAATATCCATGAAACTTTGAGTCTTGCAGATACACTGCTCTGACTTCAGCTCTGAAATCTAGACTCAAGCTGTAATGGTAATATATCCTGTACATGAGACTGTCCATGAGAAGTGTACTGGAGTTCCCAAATGAAATAGGATGTGTATGCTGCAGCTCCAAGATACACTGGCATTACTCTAATTATTAGACTATTCACTGACTTGACAGAAATAAAACTAACACAAATAAATAAATTCACTCTACTCATCAATTAGCTGCTTTATTTAATTTAAAGTGAGTTAACTTAAACGTTTAACTTTGAAATATCTCAGCTTTCAGTGTTACTAGATTTGATTAACTGAACACTGACTTTAATTAAATGATAAATTATTAAACTAGCTTGAGATTTTAAACTAATTAATTAAGCTAGTCCATACTCCCCCACAGGCAGAATTTAATGGTCACAGAAGGGACCCATCTACCAGCTGGAGGAATGGTGGCTACTCTCCTGAGGCCTTTTTTCCAGAGTCATTGGAATTCTCAGCTTCTGAGAGGAATTTTCCACAGGAATTACAGTGTAGAGCAGATACCTGCTCAAAGAGTTTCAGATTAATCAGATGCCACAGCTCTCTAGTACCAGCAATACCACCAGAAGCAACAGCCACAGCTATAATGCAATCTTGGTTACCTCCAGGATTGACAATGGAGCTCAAGGAAAAGGCAAGAGGAGTAAACTCAGCAACACCAGATTTGGAGACCATGGTGTGGGATAGTAGGTGCAGGTGTGGGTTTGATTTGAAGGTCAGAAGGGAGGTTCCAGCCAGTTCCTTCCATTCCCTCAGGCCAGAGCCCCTACTGGGTGATCCTCAGGCACCAGATCTGCCAGGTTATTTCTGGTCTGTCACAAATTGCTGGTTAAATACTGGTGGTAGAAGTAATATATGTGAATTTCCTCTTTCAGGAGCTAGGAATCCCCATGTATAAATTTTCTTAGTAGGCACTTATGGAATCTTCAAATGGCAATGGTCTCTTTGAGGCTTCCTGCCCCATTCAAAATCAGAGGAAGGGTGAATGACATTGAGATCTCTTACCCTTACCTTCCCACTCTCTTGTGCTATTCCTGTACTGAATCTCTTCATATCACTCTCCTTACACATCATCCCACTCTGGAAAGAGACTATTCCACCATGTACTTAGAAACAGATATTTTCAAATTCCCAATTGCCAAGACATTAGCCCTCAATCTGTAATAATATTTCTGCAGCTACTGATTTGCAACATCATCCCCACCTTTGATGTCCTAATCCTCAACTGAATCATTACCCTGATAATTTGTCCAGATGAGGTCATTTTCTCTGCCTTTAATTTAAACTGCAGGCTTGAAAGGTTTATTCGTCTGTCATCACCTAAGGATGGGCCACATGAAGCAATTCGGATCCAACTTTTTTTCTGATAAAACTACACGACATTCCAAAGTTAACCCCAAGCTTCTTTATTCCTACATAAACTGTCATCTTAAATTCTCCTCTACCTCTTTCAACTTGGAATTCCTTGTCACTTTACTTCTGTTTTTAATTTCTCTCCAACCTCTGCTGCTGCTCTTTCTGTGCTTATCTTGTCCATGAGACCCAGCTCCCTTCTACCTGTTTCTACTAAATCGCTGTTAACCAACTTCCCTCCTGTTCACTATTTTAGCCAAGAAGGTTTTGGCTTCAAGGCCAAGGTAGTAAGGATCTTTTGAGGAGGTTTGAGCCATGGGCTAGTGGAAGCAATGGATGCAACAAAGGTACTTTATCAGACGGTCTTGATCGTAATGACAAGCAAGTCTATAAACTCATTTTTATAGGTGAGTTGGAAGAAATGGGAAGGATTTAAGACATACAGTTCTGAGAAGATTAGGTATTGATTTGAGAGTGACAAAAGATTCAAAGGTTTTGGAGACGGCAAAGTAGATTAGAGATGTAGCAAGGATTGTTGGTGGAAGAGAGAGTGATGTTTTTATTCATGTTCCAAACTCCATCTTCTAGCTAATGACTCTATTATTTTCCCAAGTCCAAGCATAAATCAGGTCTGTCCACAACCTTGGAGTTATATTTGATCCTGAGATCAGCTTTATGGCATCACAAAAACTTCCCATTTCCGACCTCATCTCATCTGCGTTCATCAATCTTTTCATGCTTTTGGTACCTCTAAACTATTCCAATGCATGAGTGCCTGGTCTTTTCATATTCCATCCACTTAACCTGAGCACATCCACAACTCTTACTAAATCACGTCGGTATAACTGTTGGATTGTTTCTGGTATTAGCAACAGCGTAATTTTAAAACTTCTCAACCTTGTTTTCAAAACCGTCCATGGCTGCCTCCAGCCCCATAAACTTCCAAGATATCTATGTTTATCTAACTCTTATGTACATCAGTTTTTTTTTAATTGCTTCACTGTTGGTACTATTCCTTCAACTGCCTAGGCCCCAAGATCTGGAATTTCCTCTCTTTTCTTGTTTTTAAGACGCTCCTTGAAACTGTTTACTTAATGTTTTGGTTATCTCACCTAATATCTCATGGTCTGGTGGCATATTTTGCTCCTGTGAAGGATCTTGAGATGTTTTGTTATATTTATTGGTCTGTTTGTTTGATTAGTCTGGATCATGTTGACATAAGTAGGGAAGATGTGTTGGGTAGGCTAGAGGTTATTAAATTGGACGGATCCCCAGGATCGGATGGGATCTATCCCAGGTTGCTGAGGGAGGCAAGAGAGGAAATAGCTAGGGCCCTGACAGATATTTTTGTGGCATCCTTAAACACAAGTGAGGTGCCAAAGGACTGGAAGGTTGCTCATGTTGTCCCCCTGTACAAGAAGGGATATCCTGGGTAACTGCATACCATTGAGCCTTCATCAGCGGTGGGAAAGTTGCTGGAGAAGGTGATGAGGGATAGGATCTATTTATATTTAGAAGAGAATGGGCTTATCAGTGATAGGTAATATGGTTTTGTGCGGGGTAGATCGTGCCTTACCAACTTAATAGAGTTCTTTGAGGAAGTGATGAGGTTGATAGATGAAGGGAGGGCTGTTGATGTCATATACATAGACTTCAGTAAGGTGTTAGATAAGGTTTCCCCATGGTAAACTAATGGAGAAAGTGAAGTCACATGGTGTGCAGGGTATTCTAGCTAGGTGGATAAAGAACTGGTTGAGCAACAGGAGGCAGAGAGTAGTAGTTGAAGGGAGTTTCTCAAAATGGAGAAAGGTGACCAGTGGTGTTCCACAGGGGTCAGTTTTGGGGGCACTGTTGGTATGATCAGCAAGTTTGCAGATGACACGAAAATTGGTGGAGTAACAGAAAGCATAAGGGACTGTCAAAAATTACAGGAGGATATGGATAGACTGGAGAGTTGGGCAGAAAAGTAGCAGGTGGAGTTCAATCCAGACAAATATGAGGTGATGCATTTATGCAAGTCTAATTCTGGAGTGAATTATACAATGAACGGAAGTGCCTTGGGAAAAGTTGATGGGCAGAGAGATCTGGGAGTGCAGGTCCATTGTACCCTGAAGGTTGCTGCACAGGTGGATAGAGTGGTCAAGAAAGCATATGGTATGCTTGCCTTCATTGGATGGGGTATTGAGTATAAGAGCTGGCAAGTCATGTTTAAATTGTACAAGACATTAGTTCGGCCGTGTTTAGAATACTGTATATAGTTCTGGTCACTACATTACCAAAAGGATGTGAATGCTTTAGAGAGGGGTGCAGAGAAGGTTTACGAGGATGTTGCCTGGCATGGAAGATGCTAGTTATGAAGAGAGGTTGAGTAGGTTAGGTTTGTTTTCATTAGAAAAAAGGAGATTGAGGGGGGAAACCTGTTTGAGGTTTACAAAATCATGAAGGGTAGAAACAGGGTGGATAAAGATAAGCTTTTTCCCAGGGTGAAGGATTCAATAACGAGAGGTCACACTCTCTAGGTGAGAGGTGAAAAGTCTAAGGGGGATACACGCGGCAAGTACTTTACACAGAGGGTGATGGGTGTCTGGAATGCATTACCAGCAGAGGTGGTAGAGACAGGCACGGTAGATTCATTTAAGATGCGTCTGGACAGATGCATGAGTGGGTGGGGGGGGCAGAGAGATACACATGCTTAAGAATTGGCCAAAAGATTTAGACAGTATATTTGGATCGGCTCAGGCTTGGAGGGCCGAAGGCCCTGTTCCTGGGCTATAAATTTTCTTTTCTTATTGCTGTACAACTATAGCATTCAGTTATTAAGGGACATATGTATGGAGCATTTGTGAATGGTTGATTTTTAGATGAGAGAAAAGTATACAGTGGTGATGTTGAGGTTGGTATGCAGATCTCTTTATGATTGACATGGACATGGGTATACAGGACAAGATTTCAAAGTTTGCAAATGATCTGAAACCCAGAAAAGTAATAAAAAGAGAATATTAATAAACTTAAGACAGGTAAAATGTACATATACAGAGTAAATTAAGTTTAACATAGTGTGAAGTGATATACTTTTGTTGGAAGAGTGAGATAATTAAGTATTGGAGTTATATCTAGCCCAAGGGAAGATGGTAGTGTTTTTTGGAGGTTAATCATTTTGGCCCAAGGACATCATTGCAGCAGGTTCACAGGCTCATGACCTTGCCCCATCAATCTTCAACTGTTTCAATGATGACCTACCTTCCATAACAATGACAGAAGTGGGGATGTTTGCTAATGATTGCACAGTTTTCAGTAGCATTTATAACTCCTCATACTGAAGCAGTCTGTGTTCAACCACAGCAGGATCTTCATAACACTGAGGCTTCATTTGATAACTAGCATTCATACTCCACTCTTGCCAGGCAATCACTATTGCAAACAAGAGAGAATATGACTAACAACCTTTAAATATTGTCATCCTTGGTATTACCATTGACCAGAAACTGCTATGGCTAAAAGATCCGTTAAGAAGCTAGGAATTCTATGGCAAGTAATTCATTATCTATCTCTTCATCATTCTCTCCCTTCATCACTAACATATAGTGCTAAGTGTGTACCATTTACAAGATATAGTACCGTAGACCTCTTTTACAGTCCCTTCCAAACACTTGATCCCTACCACTTAGAAGGGCAAGGGCAGCAGATTCAAGAGACCATCACCACCTGGTTCCCCTCCAAGCTAAACACCATCCTTATTTGGAACTATTTCACCATTCTTTTGCTATCACTGCATCATGATCCAGAACACCCTCACTAACAGCTCTGTGGGAGTACCGTACAGCAGTTTGCCACCACTTTCCCAAGGGCAGTTTCGAATGGATAATAAATGGTGACCTAGCCAGTTACACCCACATTCCATGACCAAAATTTTAAAACATCATGGAAGCAAAGAATATTAGAGAAAGGAAGCTAAACTCTAGTTTAGCATTTAGTAAGCTTGAACTGGAGTATTATGTTGAACTCTGAACTTTAGGCAGTTGCCAAAGGACTACAGAGGGTGCAGAAGAGGTACACTGGAATGGTAGCACGTCTGACAGATTATTCTAATAAAAGATCACCAATTTGAAACATTAACTCTGTTCCTCTCTTCACAGAAATGCTTGTTTACAATTAGTTTCTATAATCTGAATAAACTGCAAGGAAATATGGCGGAGGCAAATTCAACAGTTCCTTTTCAAAGGGAATTGTAATATACTAAAAGGGAAATAATTTCGAGGGCAGGTTTGAAAGAATGAAAACAGAACTAGTTGGGTAGCTCTGCAAATTGTCAAAATAAGTATGACATGTGCTCTAATGTTCTGTGATTCCCCATACAGTCGCATTATGCAATTCAAGGCTTAATGAATCTGAATTCTGCAACTGACTAGCAAGCGAGTTGTTTAGTTTATATATTGTTTGTTCTAAATTGAATACTATGCTGTGCAATGACAATAGACTAAAGTTAAAGAAACGAGTAGATGCATTTAATGGGAAGCAGTTCCATTAAGTCACAAATGACATTCCTCAATACATATCATTCCCATCTTTTAAATAACAAACATAATAAATTTCCAACATTCAATGGTCATAAAATTTGAAAATACATTTTCAAAGTTAAAAAGACTTATTAGTCAATGTATATTGTAACATAGATTTTGTGAATTCTCACCAGTGACAAGGTAATTTGCATACTTGGGTGCTCACAGGGTTGTGTGACACCCATGATCTTCCAATATGCAGCTACAATTAGCTGAATACCTCACCATGGGGGAGGACATTAAAAATTTAAATAAATGTATATTTATGATAGGGGGAATCAAAATACACCATCTTGGGATCAACAGAAATAAACTTTAGAAGGGTTTGTATATTTGATTGCTGTACCTCTGACAATAGGGTGTAATTTTCTGGTCCATTCCTTCACAGAATGCACAGTTCCTTGGACACGAAAGTCAATAATAAGTGAGGATGGAGTATCTGCCTTGGAATGTAAATCAAGTGCTTAGTGTGAGAAATATACCAGATGATGAAGTGATAGTACCCCAGCATCTCATTTTTTCTTGCTCACTGAGGAACAAAGTATATATTTCCCCAACAGTAGACACAACTGATTCACAATGTTTACTCACATCCACAGGCAGCCTGGAGAATTTTTGGAGTTATGAGGTGCAATAGTACAGCCTAACATTCCAAGGGCCATGATTTTGGCTTATAATTCATCCAGGATTAACCTATAAAAGTATACTGGGCACATCTCAGTTGCCTATATGCTCATTCTGCTAGAAAATCCAGCTTCTAGTTGCTAGGTTCAGGTGCAGAAGTGTCATGGCCCTGCTAAATACAGGAATAATGGCTATTTTAGGAGTATCATATTTACTTTAAAATTTTATTTTCAAAGGCTCCCAAGTGAGTGATGTATTTGTCTTGTAATTATTTTTGTCTCTTGGCCCACTGCATCCAAACTTTGAGGTTCAGGAAATGGGAGTTCCCAATCCAGGTTTTTCTCATCCTCATGTTAATGTTCAGGACAAATTGAGTTTTAGGAACTTAGGCTCCATCAAGGGAATCAGCATATTCCCTGACATTGCAGACACATTCAGCCCTATTCACTGGAATTTTAGCAGGTTTTATTTCATTTATGATACACTTTGTTCATTCTTCTAGTTATGTAACACTCTCTTCTTAAGTACTCAGATATTTGCTCATAATCTATTGACACAGTACCTCTGATGCTGAAGAAGCATTTTGGTTAAAGTGTGTGGCGTTAATGGGTTATGTACTTTGTGTGATTTGTGTTAGAAACCCTCAAATGGATTTTGAAATTATATTGCCAAATTTTGGAAGAGATATCAATACAGAAATATAGGGTTGAGTATTCAATTTCACTATTTTACTGGATCCAATAAAAAGCAACCTGTACATGGAGATGAGGAGTTGGCTGACTAGGAAGCTGTGGCTTTCCTCAAAGGTTCTCACATTGTGACAATTTTGTAGTTGTATCTGACATTGTATTGAAAAATGCTTTAACATGTGTAAACAGTAGCCATTGTTTTACAATGCATTTTGGGATGCCAACTTGTTGGCAGAAAGCAGATTCTGAGCCCACACTTCAGCAATTTTACCAGAGATGGGTGTCTATGGGCCTGCATTCATTTAAAGAAGGTAGACTAGCTTCTGATTTTGTTGACCCATTCAGAGACACAAGTTGTGAGAAATCAGCATTGCCACTGGGAAGTAGCTACTGCTGATGTGTGCAGGATACTTTGAGCGTACAGCAAATAAGTTTGAAAGCAAAAAGCAAATTTTATCAGGTTGAGCATTAAAGGAAATCTCTCTGGGTGTTAGTTGTGGCATCAGGGACACGCACTTTGTTTGCTTGTACCTCTGCTTCAAATGGCTGTTCTATCCATTTGGTATTCCAATTTCAACTTGAAAGAAGCACTATATCTCATTAGAAACAATGGGAAAATGTTCATGTGGAGATGTCTGTAATATGATTAATGTATTTTAAAAGATGGATAACATCACTGTTACTTTCAACAAGGCATATGAATTGTGAATGTGTTTCTAAAGCATTAGACTTGTGGGGTCTATGTTTCTCAAGTGTGTAGTGGAGAAATGAGTAGTGGAGTGAGTGGATTAGACATACTATGTACAGTAAACTAATCAATACAATAAAGCTGCAAATTAAGACATTACAGTTTTCCAATTATTTTTCTTATTTTAGAAAGAGATCTGATCACAGTTAAATGTAGGAGAATTCATCATTTCGCAGCAACCCACAAGTGATGAGTTTGTGTACTGTCCTCCCACGTTGACATCCGTGGAACTAATGACAATAGTGCTAAAGAGTAAAGGTAAAAGAATAATGCAGAGTAAAATAATGACCTTATTATATCAACATTAAATAATATTCCATTGAAAAGAGTTCATTTTCAAAACAAAAGAATGCTGAGCCAATATACTTCAAATATTGGAAACTGTTAGTCACACTTATTGATATTTTGTACAAAGTATTCTCAAATCAGGATATATATGTGAACTAAATGGCCCTGAATTTCTGTGATAGAAAGCCTAACTCTTGCTTTGCCAGTGGATAGGCCAAAGTCCACTGTTTCTCAACAGTGCAAACAGCTAATTTTAGCCATTTTGTAATGTTTTCAGAGAACTGCTGACTGTCTCTAGGACAACCTCTGTGGAAATCATGTTCTAGAATTCAAAAATCCCCAACTGCATGAGGGACATTTCAGAGAACTTGTTTCTGCCTTTACATATAATGCATGGCTAATTATTTGGTGGTTTTGTGGCAAAAAACGTGAGTGCTGCATGGAGATCTCTGTCCTGAAACAACTTAAGTGCAGCACATCAAGTGTCTAGATTCATGAAATGATTAAAGTAAATCTGGTTCATAACAGTAGATTTGTACACCAGAGTCATCAACATATCATACTTGTTTTGCACCATATCACTTCAGAGAAATTTACGTTGTACAATGTTGGAGAAATTCTGGTGTAACATGTGAATAAGGAATTTGTCAACTTCAAACCTATCCGTTCAGATGTGCACCTGAGTCACTTCCTAACCTCGACACTATATAAACTTCAGTTCTTCCGAGATTAGCTACTTTTCCTATCCCATTCACCTATTATACTTCTCTTTGCTAACCTTTAGTGGTTCCTGGCTCCCAGCTCCCTAACATCTCAAACATAAAATTCCTACTTTGTTGTTTAACTATTTTCATGGCTTCATACACCCTGGTTTTCATCTCCCCCAACTTGACAATGTTCCTACCAATCCATCTCATCTGCATTCCACGTCTCAACCTCCATCTTAAATCTTGCCACCAAATTCTTCTTTCCTTTGATACTGGACGTTGGTGACCAAGCTTTTATCTATATAAGCCCCTTGTTTTTCCATTCCTTCCCATTCCTCCGTTAAGACTCCAGTTAACACCCAACTCTTTATTAAGCTGTTGAACAGTAGCTTATTCAAAGTTCTCTTATGAACAGCTCATTTGATACACTGCATGGTCTAAAAGATTGTCTATGTTTCTTAAAGTCACACACTGGCAAGCCCAGGTTAGGAAATTGGACAGTGAACTTGGAGGTAGCTAAAATGCATCTCAAATAAAGTCGCACTGACAGACACCTTCTCTATATGTTTTTTGAGAGATGTCTCTTGATTAAATTTAAAATATAAGCCATAACTATTAGTTTAACCTGGAGCAGTGTTTTGTAGAGGAATAAGACGGTGTTATTTTCTTGGTCTGTTGATTCTGATGGAGCAAAAATGGCCATTAGTAGAGTGATATGCGCTTCTTGTCAGATGTGGGAGTTTAAGAAGAGTTTATGGGTTACTGTGGATTATATCTGCAATAATTGCTGTTGGTTGTGAATCCTATCAGATTGAATGGATCAGTTGAAGAGACAGTTAGAGGCAATGAGGAATTTGAAACAGCAACGGTCTGTGATGGATGGCAGTTATAGGAAGGGGGAAAAGTCGCAGATACAGTCACATAGATGGGTTAACTCTAGGAAAGGTAAGGGTGTTTCTGTGCGGTCTGACTCTGTAACTTTTCTTAAAACCATTTTCTTGCCTCCCCCATAACCATCCACTTTTTCCTTCTTTAAAGTCAAATGAACTCAGCCTTGAATATATTCAATGACCCACTAGCTGCAGGAAGACATCGCCGCATCTGAACATTAGTGCAGGAGTCTTCTGTGGGAATCCTCATTTCAAACAAGTATGCTGTTTTGGAAAATAAAGGGGGTGATCGATTCACAGGGGAATGTAGCACGAACAGCCAAGTTTCTGGTATTGAGACTGGCTCTAATGCAATGAGGGGTAGGTCGGGTTCCAAGAGATCAATTGTGTTAGGGGACTCTCCAGTCCGAGGTACAGACAGACGTTTCTGTGGCCAGCAGCAAAAAATCAGAATGGTGTATTGCTTCCCTGGTGCCAGGATCAAGAATGTCTCAGAGAGAGTGCAGAATGTTCTCAAAGGGGAGAAGGGCCAGTAAGAGGTCATTGGAACCAAAGACATAGGAAGGGAAAAGATTGAGATTCTGAAGGGAGATTACACAGAGTTAGGAAGGAATTTAAAAAGGAGGTCCTAGAGAGTAATAATATCTGGATTACTCCCAGTGCTATGCTAGTGAGGGCAGGAATAGGAGGATAGAGCAGATGAATGCACGGCTGAGGAGCTGGTGTATGGGAGAAGGATTCACATTTTTGGATCATTGGAACCTCTTTTGGGGTAGAAGTGACCTGAACAGGAAGGACGGATTGCACCTAAATTGGAGGGGTACTAATATACTGCAGGGAGATTTGCTAGAACTGCTTAGGAGGATTTTAACTAGTAGGTGGGGAGGGGGGGGCTCAAGGAGATAATGAGGAAAGGGATCAATCTGACACTGGTACAGTTGACAACAGAAGCGACTCAAACAGTCAGGGCAGGCAGGGTCAAGGTCGGACTAATGAATTAAACTGCATTTATTTTGATGCAAGGGGCCTAATAGGGAAGACAGATGAACTCAGGGCATGGTTAGGAACATGGGACTGGGATATCATAACAATTACAGAAACATGGTTCAGGGATGGGCAGGACTGGCAGCTTATTGTTCCAGGATACAAATGCTACAGGAAGGATAGAAAGGGAGGCAAGACAGGAGGGGGAGTGGCATTTTTGAAAAGGGATAGCATTACAGCTGTACTGAGGGAGGATATTCCCGGAAATATCTCCAGAGAAGTTAGTTGAGTGGAACTGAAAAATAAGAAAGGGATGATCACCTTATTGGGATTGTATTATAGACTCCCTAATAGTCAGAAGGAAATTGAGAAACAAATTTGTAAGGAGATCTCCGTTCTCTGTAAGGTGGTTAAGGCAGGGGATTTTAACTTTCCAAACATAGACTGGGACTGCCATAGTGTTAAGGGTTTAGATGGAGAGGAATTTGTTAAGTGCGTACAAGAAAATTTTCTGATTCAGTATGCGGATGTACCTACGAGAGAAGGTGCAAAACTTGACCTCCTCTTGGGAAATAAGGCAGGGCAGGTGACTGAGGTGTCAGTGGGGGAGCATTTTGGGGCTAGCGACCATAATTCTATTAGATTTAAAATAGTGATGGAAAAGGTCAGACCAGATCTAAAAGTTGAAGTTCTAAATTGGAGAAAGGCCAATTTTGACGGTATTAGGCAAGAACTTTCAAAAGCTGATTGGGGGCAGATGTTTGCAGGTAAAGGGACAGCTAGAAAATGGGAAACCTTCAGAAATGAGATCATGAAAATCCAGAGAAAGTATATTCCTGTTAGGGTGAAAGGAAAGGCTGGTAGGTGTAGAGAATGCTAGATGACGAAAGAAATTGAGGGTTTGGTTAAAAAGAAGGAAGCATATGTCAGGTATAGAGACAGGATAGATCGAGTGAATCCTTAGAAGAGTATAAAGGCAGTAGGAGCATACTTAAGTGGGAAATCTGGAGGGCAAAAAGGGGACGTGAGATAGCTTTGGTAAACAGAATTAAGGAGAATCCAAAGGGTCTTTACAAATACATTAAGGACAAAAGGGTAACTAGGGAGAGAATAGGGCCCCTGAAAGACCAGCAAGGCGGCCTTTGTGTTGTGCCGCAGAAAATGGGGGAGATACTAATGAGTATTTTGAATCAGTATTTACTGTGGAAAAGGACATGGAAGATATAGAATGTAGGGAAATAGAAGGTGTCATCTTGAAAAATGTCCAGATTACAGAGGAGCAAGTGCTGGATGTCTCGAAACTCATAAAGTTAAATCCCCAGGATCTAACTAGGTGTACCCTAGAACTCTGTGGGAAGCTAGAGAAGTGTTTGGTGGGCCTCTTGCTGAGATATCTTGTCATCGATAAACACAGGTGAGGTGCCAGAAGACTGCAGGTTGGCTAACGTGAAGCCACTGTTTAAGAAGGGTGGTAAGGACAAGCCAGGGAACTATAGACCAGTGAGTGTGACGTCGGTGGTGGGCAAGTTGTTGGAGGGAATCCTGAGGGACAGGATGTACATGTATTTGGAAAGGCAAGGACTGATTCGGGATAGTCAACATGGCTTTGTGCATGGGAAATCATGTCTCACAAACTTGATTGAGTTTTTTGAAGATGTAACAAAGAAGATTGATGAGGATTGAGCGGTAGATGCGATCTATATGGACTTCAGTAAGGCGTTCAACAAGGTTCCCCATTAGAGACAGGTGAGCAAGGTTAGATCTCATGGAATACAGGGAGAACTAGCCATTTGGATACAAAACTGGCTCAAAGGTAGAAGACAGAGGGTGGTGGTGGAGGGTTGTTTTTCAGACTGGAGGTCTGTGACTAGTGGAGTGCCATAAGGATCGGTAATGGGTCCTCTACATTTCGTCATTTATATAAATGATTTGGATGCGAGCATAAGAGGTATAGTAAGTTTGTAGATGACACCAAAATTGGAGGTGTAGTGGACAGCGAAGAAGGTTACCTCAAATTACAACAGGATCTTGAATAGATGGGCCAATGGGCTGAGAAGTGGCAGATGGAGTTTAATACAGATAAATGCGAGGTGCTGCATTTTGGGAAAGCAAATCTTAGCAGGACTTATACACTTAATGGTAAGGTCCTAGGGAGTGTTGCTGAACAAAGAGACCTTGGAGTGCAGGTTCATAGCTCCTTGAAAGTGGAGTCGCAGGTAGATAGGATAGTGAAGAAGGCGTTTGGTATGCTTTCCTTTATTGGTCAGAGTATTGAGTACAGGAGTTGGGAGGTCATGTTGCGGCTGTTCAGGACATTGGTTGGACCACATTTGGAATATTACGTGCAATTCTGGTCTCCTTCCTATCGGAAAGATGTCGTGAAACTTGAAAGGGTTCAGGAAAGATGTTGTGAAACTTGAAAGGGTTCAGAAAAGATTTACAAGGATGTTGCCAGGGTTTGAG
Organism: Chiloscyllium plagiosum; assembly: GCF_037043375.1. Taxonomy (NCBI): domain Eukaryota; kingdom Metazoa; phylum Chordata; class Chondrichthyes; order Orectolobiformes; family Hemiscylliidae; genus Chiloscyllium; species Chiloscyllium plagiosum. Next base: position 69,020,967 of record NW_028270140.1, read on the forward strand.
GATTTGAGCTATAAAGAGGGGCTGAACAGGCTGGGGCTGTTTTCCCTGGAGCATCAGAGGCTGAGGGATGACCTTACAGAGGTTTACAAAATTATGAGGGGTATGGATAGGATAAATAGACAAAGTCTTTTCCCTGGGGAGTCCAGAACTAGAGAATATAGGTTTAGGGTGAGAGGGGAAAGATATAAAAGAGACCTCAGGGACAACATTTTCATGCAGAGGGATGTGCATGTGTACAATGGGCTGCCAAAGGAAATGGTGGAGACTAGTACAATTGCAACATTTAAAAGATGTTTGGATGGGTATGTGATTCGGAAGGGTTTCGAAGGATAATGGCCAGGTGATGGCAGGTGGGACTAGATTGGGTTGGGATATCTGGTCGGCATGGACAGGTTGGACCGAAGGGTCTGTTTCCGTGCTGTACATTTCTATGACTCTATAACAATCCAGGCTTGGGGCCCACTTATGTTTACTGACATGTACAGATTAATTTAGTCCAGCTTCTCTCTAGATTTCTATTAAAATCTTCTTTAAGTATTAATGTTACCTCTTAACCTTTATAATAATCCCAGCTTTATCAATCTCTTCCACATAACTGAAATGCCACTGCCCTCATTATCCAAATAAGCCTCCTCTATTCCTGCTCGAAGGCCTTGATGTTGTTTTTCTGATGTGATACCCAAAATTGCACACAGTTCTCAAGCTGAGATCTAAATGATTTGAAAATATTTAACACAAATTCTTTTTTTGTATTCAGAAGCCTTGTGTATGAAGAGAGTATCACATATGCTTTCTGTTAACTACCTTAATTATTCGTCCTGCCACTTTCAATGATCTTTGAGCATGCACCACCAGGCCCGCATTCTAGAGGCGCCTTCCAAAAACAGGGTGAATGTTCCAAATCCAGCTATTCAAAACTGAAATTGTCCTAAAAACCTTCACGTTGGGTGCTGATCCCAGAAAAAAGTTAAGTGCCAGAATAGAGAGCTATTTTTGGGAATGATCCCTGCAAGAGTGCGCACATACCGTACCTACGTCTATTGCAGTAGTTTAAATCTGCCTCTCACCCTTGGCTTTCCTATTCAACAGGATGAGGATATCCTCATTTCAAGTGTGTTTAACCTCAGCCTACAAAACAATGATCTGGATTACGAGCCACAGTCTCGATAATTGTTCTCCTTTGTTCTCTTCTCACTAGTGCACATGATGGTGTATTTGAATTAATTATATTCCAGAAGAACTGAAATTGATTTTACTGAGGTCCAAATTAATGAAGTTGCACTGCAAACTCAAAAGTCCATGATTCAAGGAACAGGCACAGCGTAGGTCTATTTTCAATTCATTATTACTTCATTTCTTGCAATCATTGCCAATCGGATTCTTCAACCTTGTTTCCATCTGCACAGAAGCAAACATTTGCATCCCACTTAATGAAACTTGATTCCTTCTAACTCAGAGATCATGAGATTGACTTACAATAATAGAAAAACGTTGCTCGAGGAAAAAAAAAATCCTATTTGAAAGGGTTTAAGCAAAAGAAAATGGTAAAAATTTTATAATTGTGGTATATGAACAAAGCTGTCTGTTCCGCCAGATACATTCTAGTTGCTTTCAGGGCAGAGGATCAGAAATATTCTCTGTCCCTGTACAATTTGTATGAAAACAAAGCTTGGTAATCCAAAATATAATAAAATCTGAAAGCTAGACCAAGATTGATTCTGTGACTGAAATAATTCCAGAGGCCAGTATCCCGTCACCAAATCAGCCTTTACTTACATGTGCATAATACTTAACACTGGTCCTGCTTCCTCAGAGCCTGCTGTCACTTTTGTTTAAATCTGTCAGCCAGGCTCCCAGATTGGGGTTGTTAATCTGCTCTAATCATGGAACTCATATTCTAGGAGGTCCACCTGGCTGACCTTGTACAATCACTACATCCCTCCCCTTCTAAGTCTGGCGACATAGGCCTCCTCTTTCTCTTGTCGCTTCTCCTAGGGCATTTTTGCACTCAGTCTGCTTCCACTGACTCAGCCTTGAATATGGGTGGTGTGTACAGGACCACAGCCCGCCTCTTTCACCTAGAGCATCTCAGAAGAAATTCATCCTTTTCTTAAGGCAGTAAATGCATTGAAGCTGTGACATCTGCCCTGTTCATCTCTGACTCCAAGGTTTCTTCACTAGAAGGAGGGAGAGAACTCACAACTTGCGAGAGGCTGAGTATGTTTTGCTCCTGCCCTTTTTGCGAGTTTGCAGCTTTTATGTCGTCTACGTATTTATTCAGGACTGCCTCACACCTACCTGAACTTTGTTCGGAGGGGTAACCTCTTCCCACCCTATCTCTTGCAAAAATGCCATCCCGTATTCCCAATTCCTCCGCCTCTGCCGTATCTGCTCCCAGGAGGAGCGGTTCCACCATAGAACACACCAGATGGCCTCCTTCTTTAGAGACCGCAATTTCCCTTCCCACGTGGTTAAAGATGCCCTCCAACGCATCTCGTCTACATCCCGCACCTCCGCCCTCAGACCCCACCCCTCCAACCGTAACAAGGACAGAACGCCCCTGGTGCTCACCTTCCACCCTACAAACCTCCGCATAAACCAAATCATCCGCCGACATTTCCGCCACCTCCAAAAAGACTCCACCACCAGGGATATATTTCCCTCCCCACCCCTTTCCGCCTTCCGCAAAGACCATTCCCTCCGTGACTACCTGGTCCACGCCCCCCTACGACCCACCCTCCCATTCTGGCACTTTCCCCTGCCACCGCAGGAACTGTAAAACCTGTGCCCACAACTCCTCCCTTACCTCTATCCAAGGCCCTAAAGGAGCCTTCCACATCCATCAAAGTTTTACCTGCACATCCACTAATATCATTTATTGTATCCGTTGCTCCCGATGCGGTCTCCTCTACATTGGGGAGACTGGGCGCCTCCTAGCAGAGCGCTTTAGGGAACATCTCCGAGACACCCGCACCAATCAACCAAACCGCCCCGTGGCCCAACATTTCAACTCCCCCTCCCACTCTGCCGAGGGCATGGAGGTCCTGGGCCTCCTTCACCGCCGCTCCTTCACCACCAGACGCCTGAAGGAAGAACGCCTCATCTTCCGCCTCAGAACACTTCAACCCCAAGGCATCAATGTGGACTTCAACAGCTTCCTCATTTCCCCTTCCCCCACCTCATCCTAGTTTCAAACTTCCAGCTCCGCACTGTCCCCTTGACCTGTCCGGACTTGTCCGACCTGCCTAGCTCCTTTTCCACCTATCCACTCCACCCGCTCCTCCCTGACCTATCACCTTCATCTCCTCCGCCACTCACCTATTGTACTCTATACTACTTTCTCCCCACCCCCACCCTCCTTTAGCTTATCTCTCCATGCTTCAGGATCTCTGCCTTTATTCCTGATGAAGGGCTTTTGCCCGAAACGTCGATTTTGCTGCTATAGGGAGAGGTTGAATAGGCTAGGGCTGTTTTCCCTGGAGCGTCGGTGGCTGAGGGGTGATTTTATAGAGGTTTATAAAATCATGAGGGGCATGATCAGGTAAATAGACAAGGTCTTTTCCCTGGGGTGGGGGAGTCCAGAACTAGAGGGCATAGGTTTAGGGTGAGAGGGGAAAGATATAAAAGAGACCTAAGGGGCAACATTTTCATGCAGATGGAGGTGCATGTGTAGAATGGGCTGCCAAAGGAAGTGGTGGGGTCTAGTATAATTGCAACATTTAAAAGTTATCTGGTTGGGTATATGAATAGAAAGGGTTTGGAGGGATGTGGACTGGGTACTGGCAGGTTGGACTAAATTGTGTTGGGAATTCTGTTCAGCACGGATGAGTTGGACTGAAGGGTCTGTTTCCGTGCTGTACATCTCTATGACTCTAATACAAGGAAAGATCTAAGCTCCAGTACAGACGTGGGAGTGATGGTACCTTTGATCGCCCTCACTTTATCTTCCAATAGGGGTAACCCGGTCTTGTCAACCCTGCAGCCTAAATATGTCTTGGAACACACATTTTTTCCTTTTAAGACATATTTCCACCTTGCAGAAACATTGAAGGACTATATTCAAGTTCTTTAAATGCTTTAAATTCCTTGTTTTTAACATGTCATCCAGATAAATGGCATCCTGGGGTAGATCTTGTAAAAGGTTCTCGATTGTCCGCTAAAAAATGGCACCGGCTGATGATATCCCAAATGATACAAATCCTTATGGGTATTAATTGTAGCAAACTTCTGGGAATCCTCACCTAACTGCAATTGCAGGTCCACATCATTCATGCCCAGCTTCATGAAAGATAGCCCTTCTGCCAGTTCTAAGTCCACAATGCGAGGTATTGGATTATCCAGCCATGAGAACAAGTTTACCGTTTGTTTAAAATCCCCACAAAGGTGAACTGACCTGTCAGGCTTCACAAGCAGTATGACTGGTGCTGCTATTCCACAAACTGGATTAGTTAGATGATTTGTTAGCTTTCCAGCCTCCTGATTTCTGATTCTACTTCTGCACATAAGGCAAATGGCAGCAGGTTGGTCTTGCAGAATTGTGGAATTGCTTCCTAGTCAACATGCAAGGTCAGCTTGCCTCCTCTGATAGTCCCTAGTCCTTCTTGAAAAACGTTCAGGTTTTATTAAAACTTCATTCAGGCAGACATTTTCTAACTGAAGAATCTTGAGCAAATCTCCATGCATCTTCCTCAACTAATTTCACCCCATCTGGCTTGGGCTTGAGCCTTTTACTATAATCAGTGATAACTGAACTAGCTGCTTCTCATATGACAAAGGAACATTAATATATATAGGTTCCCCTGTATAGGTTCTCAGTCCTACTGAGGTGTTACACAAACTTAAGGGTTGGGGTCCACAGTGAAGCTTGTTAAAGACTGTTTCTACAATCACTGATATAGCTGCGCCAGTAGTAACCTCCATTTGAACCAGATAATCAGTTAACCAGACATTTATTTTGACTGGTTCTGATTTGGATGTCGCTAAGCAATTTAACTATTTCCACCTCGATTAGGGTGGGCTTTCCAGCATGTGTGCACTTCTGGACACCAGCCTATAGTTCTCTTATTCAATTCACACCTCTTTTGCTCTCTCGAGTCCACCTACCAGCAACTAAATGGCTTCCTAGCCCGGATCCTGAAGAAAATGTTAACTGTCTGGCCAAGACTTGGTTTTGTTTTGGGGTTTTGGATAAAGGGAAAAGCTCGCCCTAGAGTTGTCTAGAACAAGGGAACATAGTTTCAGGATATAAGGTAGACCACTTACAACTGAGATAAAGAGAAATTCCTTTACTCAAAGAATGGTGACCTTGTGGAATTCTCTACTACATAAAGTGGGGGGGGGCCAACAACATTTCACAGATAGATTTCTAGATCATAAAGGCTTCAAGATATATGGAGTAGGAGTATAGCATTGAGATAAAGGATCAGCCATGCTCATACCGAATGGTCCAGAGTTCCTTGTTCCTATATTTGTAAAAGGCGGTCTGCTACTTTTTCTAGCTTAGGCGATGTATATTACTGTTAATTTAATTAGTTTAAAAGCATAGCAAGATATGCCACTATCTACCATAGTATGAAACCTTTAATTAATGTCCGACCCAGGGTCTGTTTCCATGCTGTACATCTCTATGACTCTATGTTACTATTTAAATGAGTGTCCTAAACAGCACTTTATTCAATCAGGAATAAAATAAAAGCAATTTATTTTTTATTGAAATTACTTATTTTTCTGGCTGTCATATAGAAATTAGGCTTTTTTTTTACATTACAATAATGACAATACCTCAAACATTTTCATTGGCTTTTTAAGTGTTTGCCTTCTTAAATACTCCAGATCAATGCACGATTTTCTTTAAGCTTTGGCTCAAAATTAAAGTTCTTATAAAGGGTTCTACTTAAAGCAAAATACTGAATGACTTGTTGACTACTTGAATAATTTTCATTCAATCTGCATTTTTATTTATTTTTCCAACTTTCTCTTTCCCAGCCATTTAAACATTATAGGTATTGTTCCCTCTCGGAGTAATCTCAAACTCAATTGAAAGGTCACACAGGAAACATGCTCAAATTTATTCATAATGTCTTGGAATGTCACGCTGACAGAGAAGCAGTGATACTCCTATTAGATCTATTCACAATAGGTCTTTTCCAAGATAAAATATTCATACTGTATCTGTTATCTGACTTTCAAAATATTATTTTTTTTCCCAAATGTGATTTAACCTTTCTTGTTAACTGTACAACTAGCTTTGCCTTAACATACAGAATTCTTAAGGAAGGGTTAGGAATTCAGCATCATTAAACTGATAGGTAGCTTACATACTTGTGGAAAAGATTCATGCAGCAATCAATGAGAAGCGAACTCTTCACTGGCAAGCTTGAAGTATTAAAAGAATTCTTCAGAAACGTAGGACAAACAGTTAAAGCATCTGTGGGAGATGTATACAATATTCCTGTAATTTAAAAAAAATCCTGAATATTGTTGAAGCCTCACTTCTTATATTCAATATCAATACATTAATGTAAAGGAGGGTGAAAATTAGCCTGCATGCATTGTTTCCAATGTTGGGGTGCAGGACAGATACACTTGCAAATATAGCAATGCATTGAATCCTTTATATGTTACTAGTAAATTTGTTCAGCCAATTTTTTTAACATTTGAAACACACTCCATGGATGTCCTTCTGAGGGGTCAAACCACTGTTTAAGAATCCTTTGAAAAATTCTTTTGAAGAACTAATTGGTAAACATCATTGCAGTAGGTAAATTGGGATGGGTCAAAATAAATGAGCATGACATACCATGCTAGCAGATTTCCATGTATGAATATCCATACACATCAACAACAGTATGAAATTTGTTTCTGATGAGTAGTACATGTGGTAGGCCTTGCTTTACTACTGATATTTCACTAGCGTAATAGCCTAGGAAGTGGTTTCCACCAACAGCCATGTTTACATTAAATTGAATTATAAAAGACTATTAGACATGTAGCCAGACAATTATCAAAGTTAAATGCACAAATCATCGGCCTTTTAATGAAGCAGCTGGCATCAGTGCACCATTTGTCAGGGACCAGATAACAGGGCATAACCAATTTCCACTTTAGTAGCATAAAAAATCACAATGTATAACAGACTTGCAGAACATAATCCCCATAACTATAAATGTCAGAATCCTGTGTTTAATCTCTAAATAATTTTAAAATTTGGACATTACTTTTTCACATTTTGCCTTTCATAAAAGACTGACACAAAGCCCTTATGGCTGTAAATTTTCAATTATTGGCACAAAACTAGCAGAATTTGTGTAAAATGGAACTCATTTTCTAGATCAATTAACTAATAAACACATTTACAATGTATTTGTTCAAGGATAATAAACCACTGTCTTTTTTTAATGAAACTTTATTAATGTTGAACAACAAACACTAAAAATAAATGTACACCGTAAGCAGCAAGTTTGTTATTGGAAACAACATTAGCTACAGAGGAAAAACTGTTAAGATTGGAAATTCTTTACTCAGAATTTAGTACACTGTCAAACAGAACAAAATGTTGTGAGCTTTCAAGATGCTCAGCTCTGCCTACCAGATTAAGATCAAAAGCTTACATTAGGAACAATTAAGGCAATGACCAGTTAAAAAGGAAGAAAAAAAGGCTGACAAAAATAAATGTGGAATAGGATGAAAATGCATCAAAACTCAAAGACATCATTACAGTCCCAAAAAATAGCTCATAGATTTCACACACAACAACTACATTTATCCATGTAATCAATTCAACATGGGCACTGAAAAGTTGAGTGCACCAACTGTTCACAATCCCAGTTTCTGAATAATGAGGCTTGAACCACCTCTTATTTTAAGCCTAAGGTCTGTTTTATATCAAGCCAGCAAACCAAGAGTAACAGATGAGTTGCAATGGAAGATTACTGTTGCATCACAGTGGTTCTCAGGTAAGTAAAGAAATTTGGTAAGGAGAGATAAAGTGAGAGGTAGGAAGAGACCAGTTTGAGAACTTGCAGCATGATCATGGGAAATAGAAATCAGTGGAGAAAAGGAATTGCATGCCTGATTCATGTTCCATCTACTTCACTAGTTTCCTAATTTCCCCTCTCCTGCACCTCATCCCAATTCTAACCTGCCAACACGGCACTGCCCTCTTGAACTTCCTACCTGTCCATCTTACTTCCCAACTATCTGCTTCACCCTCTTCTCTGACCTATTACTATCATCCCAACCTGCATCTGCCTATCACCTTCCCAGCTATCTTCCCCCCTCATCATTTTTGGCTATCTAGTATCTTGCTGAGCTACATAATTGTGCTCTCCGGCTTTACCTAGCAGCAAAATATGAGTAGCCCATGAAAGGAAAGATGCAGAAAGGATGTACAGATTGGAGACTCTGCTCAAAGCATTGCCACTCTTCCCATATTTTTCTCATCCTGCTCAGTAATGCCCCAACACTACTTCCTATCAAATGCCTGCACAGACCAAGATGTGGTGGTCTTTGACTAGGCCCTTGTGAGTTCTAAAGCACAGAGAAGAACAAACAAGAATATTAAACATTCAGAACATGAGAGCAAATAACCTTTTTTGCAGTTTTGCTAAAGCCACATGATTTGCATGACATAGTCACAATAAAATGTAGGTAATAGACTGTAGTTGCACAAGGTTACTGATGGGTGATTAGCACTTAGATTGCTACACTTCAGTTTAATGTGTTTCAAAGCTCCATTGTCCCAACCTTTTTATTTTTATCTGCGATCTGCTCCACAGGTCTTTGTCATGAAAAGAATGGTTACATAAGTGTGAAAGACTAGAAATGATTAAGATTGAGAGGGATGAATTGTTGCTTGTTGAATTGTTTCAAGGAATTGCATGGGGGATGGATAAGTGAGATGGAGACATTTCAGTGGGTTCAGAATTGGTGCACCAGATGGTTGCACTGTCTCACATTAATTCAAATTTACTAGAATCAGCTTGTCCAGGGCAACACTCAACTAGGTATGAAGCTATTTATTGTGTAATTTGCAAGGCTACCATTTGTTGCCCATTCCTTGTACTGATTGGTTTCCCAGACTACTGCAGATGGTAGTTAAGAATCAACCAAATTGCTGTGGGCCTGGAGTCAGATGTTGAACTTACTCAGCAAGAACAATAGATTTCCACCTTTTAAAGGCCATAAATGAAACAGATTGGTTTTACAATGCCAGAGGGTTTTGTTCATTACTGAATTCCAATTCTGCCATGGTGAGATTTGCACTCATGTCCTCAATGTGGGCCTCCAAATCATTAGTCCAGTGATAGTCCAGTTTCAGCCGCGGGAGTCAAGACAGCGTGAGCCTAGGGGCAGCCGGGAAGGTAAATTTGAATATAAAACACTTACCTCGTGAATTGGCGGAGCAAAGGCTGAACAGGAGGGGAAGCAGACACGGGGACTGCTGGGTAAGTGAACTAATATATTCGGGCAGTGGCTAAACCTGAAATACTACATGAGTAGTGTCTCCCACCTGTCATCCTCTAACCAAAACAAAAGACTCTGTGTTAAGGTTTGGTAAGGTAAGGATTTCTTTCTCTTTTGGCAACTGAGAGCAGAGGGGATAGGAGTTGCATGCTCCTCTTGCAGGAATTGGAAGGTAAGGGTCACCACTAGTGTCCTTGCTGACTTCACCCGCAAGAAGTGCAGCCAACTCCAGCTCCAGCTCCTCACAGACTGGGTTAGGGAACTTGAGCTGGAACTGAATGAACTTCGGATCATTTGGGACGCTGAGGGGGTGATAGAGAGGAGTTATAGGGAGGTCGTCACACTTAAGTTACAGGATAAAGGTAGCATTAGGAGAGGGAAAAAGAATAGGCAAACAGTGCAGGGATCTCCTGTGGCCATTCCCCTCAATAATAAGTATACCACTTTCGATAGCGTTGGGGGGGGGACCTACCAGGGGAAAGCCACAGTGGCCAGGTCTCTGGCAATGAGCCAGGCTCTGTGATCAGAACAGAAGGGAGGACAGTGATAGGAGATTCAATCGTGAGAGGAACAGACAGGAGATTCTGTGGGCATGATTGAGGATCCCAGATGGCATGGTGCCTCCTGGGTGCCAGGGCCAGGGATGTCTCAGATCGAGTCTAAGGATTCTTACGAGAGAGAGTTGGCAGACAGAAGTCATGGCACACATCGGTACCAATAACATAGCAAGGAAAAGGGATGAGGACCTGAAAAGTGAATATAGGGAGTTAGGTTGGAAGCTAAAAAGCAGGACGAGCAGAGTAGTAATCTCAGGATTGCTACCAGTGCAACGGGCTAATGAGGTTCGGAACAGAGAGTGAGTGCAGCTGAACACGTGGCTGCAGAATTGGTGTAAGAGAGAGAGCTTCAGAAATGTGGATCCTTGGAATACCTTCTGAGGAAGGTGGGACCTGTACAAGGAGGACGGGTTGCACCTGAACTGAAGGGGTACCAAAATCCTGGACGGGAGCTTTGCAAGAGCTCTTTGGGAGTGTTTAAACTAGTTTGGCAAGGGGTTCGGAATCAGAGCTACAAATCAGAGGATGGGCTAGCTGGTGAACAGGTAGATACAGCACGCAGAGAGTCTGTGAGGAAAGATAGACAGATGATAGAGCATAATTGCAGTCATTGTGATGGGTTGAAGTCTGTCTATTTTAACACCAGAAATGTCAGAAATAAGGGTGATGAACTTGGATGAGCATGGATAAATACTTGGAACTATGATGTTGTGGCCATTAAGGAGACTTGAATATCACTGGGGCAGGAATGGTTGTTGGATGTTCCGGCGTTTAGATGTTTCAAAAGGAAGGTGGGGGAAGAGGAGGTTAAAAAAAAGATGGGAGAGTGGCATTGCTAATAAGGGATACTGCAGAAACGGAGGTTGTCAAGGAGGGTTTGTCTACTAAGTCAGTGTGGGTAGAAGTCGGAAACAGGAAAGAAGCAGTCACTTTATTGGGAGTTTTCTATAGATCCGCCAAAATCAACAGAGACACTGAGGAGCAGATTGGGAGGCAGATTTTGGAAAGGTGCAATAGTGCTGTTGTCATGGGTGACTTCAACTATTGGAACCTCCTTAGTTCAAGTAGTTTGGAAGGAGCAGATATTGTCAGGTGTGTCCAGGAAGGATTCCTGACTCAATACATAGATAGGCCAACTAGAGGGGATGCCATTTGGATTTGGTGCTTGGCAACAAACTAAGTCGGGTGTCAGATCTCTTGGTGGAAGAGCATTTTGGTGATAGTGGTCACAACTCCCTGACCTTTACTATAGTCATGGAGAGGGATAGAAGAAGACAGTATGGAAAAATATTTAATTGGGGGAGGGGGATTTACAATGCTATTAGGCAAGAACTGTGGACCATAAATTGGGAACAGATGTTCTCAGGGAAATGCACAACAGAAATGTGGAGGTTGTTTAGGAAGCACTTGTTGGATAGGTTTGTCCCACTGAGGCAAGGAAGGGATGGTAGGGGGAAAGAACTTTGGATGACAAGAGACGTGAAACATCTAGTCAAGAGGAAGAAGGAAACTTACTTAAGGATGAGGAAGCAAGGATCAGACAGGGCTCTCAAGGGTTACAAGGTAGCCAGGAAGGAACTAAAGAATGGACTAAGGAGCACTAGAAGGAGGCATGAAAAAGCCTTGGGAGGGGTAGGATTAAGGAAAACCCCAAGGCATTCTACACTTATATGAAGAACATGAGGATGGCCAGAGTGAAGGTGGGGCCATTCAGAGATACTGGACGGAATTTGTGCCTGGAGTTGGAAGAGATAAGGGAAGTCCTTAATGAATACTTTGCTTCAGTATTCACTAATCAGAGCAATCTTGTCATTTGTGAAGACTGTGTGAAACAGGTTATATGCTCGAACAGTTGAAATTAAGGAGGAAGATGTGCTGAAAATTTTGAAAAACATGAGGACAGATAAATCCCCTAGGCCAGACGGGCTATACCCAAGGTTTCTATGAGAAGTGAGGGAAGAGATTGTGGCACCTTTGGTGATGATCTTTGCATTGGAGAGTGGCTAATGTTATTCCCTTGTTCAAGAAAGGGAATTATAACCCTGGGAATTATAGACCAGTCAGTCCTACATTGATGGTGGAAAATTATTGAAAAGGATTCTAAGAGATTTATGATTACTTGGAAAAGCATAGTTTGATGAGAGATAGTCAGCATTGCTTTATGAGGGGCAGGTTATGCCTCACAAGACTTACTGAACTTTTTGAGGATGTGACAAAACCATTTGATGAAGGTAGAGCAGTGGATGTGGTGTATTTGGATTTCAGCAAGGTGTTTGATAAGGTTCCCCAAGGTAGACTTATTCAGAAAGTAAGGAGGCATGGGATACTGGGAAAGTTAGGCAAAAGTGAGGACTGCAGATGCTGGAAATCAGATTTTAGATTAGAGTGGTGCTGGAAAAGCACAGCAGGTCAGGCAGCATCCACGGCGCAGGAAAATCAACGTTTCGGGCAAAAGCCCTTCATCAGTAAGGGCTTTTGCCCGAAACATCGATTTTCCTGCTCCTTGGATGCTGCCTGACCTGCTGTGCTTTTCCAGCATCACACTATACTGGGAAAATTGGCTGTCTGAATACAGAATTAGCTGGCCCATAGAAAACAGAAGGTGGTAGTAGAGGGTGACTTCTTACTCTGAATTTGTGCCTTCTTTAGTCCTAGACTCTCCCACAAGAGGAAATAACAAGCAATAAGAATCTTCTATGTTTCAATAAGGTCACAGTTCATTTTTCTAAACTTGAATCTGTACAGGCTCTTTGTTCATAAGACAGTTCTTCCATACCCAGGATCAGCCTAGTAAACCTTCTCGGGACTACCTCCACAATAATAGAATATTTTTCCTCAGTTAAAGGGCCAAAAACTGGTCACAGTATTCCAACTGTGACCTGACTAGTGCCTTGCAGTTTTAGAAAAACCTCCCTACTCCATTCCCTTTGAAATAAAGGCCAACACTCCATTTACCTTTGCTATTACTCAATGAACTGAAATGCTGGCATTTTTGTGATGCGTGCACAAAAAGCCCCAACTCCCTCTGTTCTGTAGCTTTCTACACTATTAACTGTCTGTATATAATATTCTTCTGGGCAATATGCATAATTTCACATTCTCCCAAATATATTCCATCTGCCAAGTTTTTTTAAACTCATTTAACTTATTTATTTCCCTCTCCAGATTTTTAGTATCAGCTTCGCCACATGCCTCCCTGAGTAATTTTCTACCATCCGCAAATCTGGTCACTGTACATGCATGTTCCTTATCCATGTCATTAAAAGTCATACCAGAACGTAATCGCTCTCTAATGACAGAACAGCCTTTAGAGGTAATAGCTGTTTAAACTGAGGGCCACCATACCTCAGGTAAGGGAAGAGGTTGAAAAGGGAAGTCATTCATGATTACCTCAATGGATGGCATCACGCTGCATTGGAAACTAGCTGTTCAGCCAACTGAACTAACCAATCCTCAACACACTAACTGAAGTTATCAAGAAGGATTCTCTTTCTTGACCTCTCCCCTCACCAGAGGCATGGTTACCCTTAGGTTAAACCACCACCAGTTGTCCCTCTCTAATGAGAGAGCAACTCTATAATCTGGTGGGACTGTGGCAAACTTACCTTTACATATTGTAAATAGTTGTGGTGCGAGCTGTGATCTCTGTGATGCTCCACTAGCTATAATTTGCCATCCTGAATATTCTGCCCTTATCCCAACTCTGTTTTTTGTTTGTTAGCCAATCCTCTATTCATGCTAATATTTCATATCCAACACCATGGCCTCTTATCTTATTAAATAGTGTAATATGTGATAGCATTTCAAAAGCCTCCTGAAAATCCAAACATATTACATCCGCTGCTTCCATTTTATCTATCCTGCTTACTATCTCCTCAAAAAATTCTAGTAAAGTTGATAGGTGTTTGTCATTTATCATACTGACTCTGCTTGCTTATGTTATGTATTTTCAAATGCTCTATTACATTCTTTATAGTAGACTCTAATATTTTCCCAAAAGCAGTCATTAAACTAATTGGCCGTTTTTATCCCCTTAACTTTTTAAATAAAGCATTATATTGGCATTTTTCAATCCTCTGGAACTTTTTATAGATTCTGAGGATACTGAAAGAAAACTACCAGTGCATCTACTGCATTTGCAGCTAGCTTTTAATATGCTAAGACACATCCCATCAGGTCCAGGAGACTTAATGGTCTTTAACCAATTAGATTCTTGTACTTATTTTTCTAGTGATAGTGCTCATATTTGTTTCCTCTCCTCCTTTTGTCCCTTGATTACTGAATAATTTTGGAATGCCTTTAGTGTCAGCTAACAGTTGAATTGTGCAGAATAAAGCCGAAAACCTCCAAGGTATGGATTTTACTTTGAGACTGCTATTCCTACTTGGATTTAGAAGAAAATTCAGCATGATGCAGAATCGCCAATGCTTTGCAAGATTGCTAGATTCTCCAAAGTGCAAATGATCATAGATTGTACCCATGGAGTTATTACAACAATATTCAACAGCCAACCAACTTTATCAACAGAAATGGCTTCCATTCAATCAATGCCCAACTTGCTATGGGCATTGACCGAGGATTACATAAGTGTTTGTCCTCTCTTCTGAAAGCAATCATGATTCCTACATGCTCAGGTATTCCAGATGCCAGGGATGTTCTATACACCTGAATCTTTGGATGGTCTTAGGCTGAGTCTGACGATGAAGAGAGTGAGCTGTGCCAGGCAGCTGTGGAAGCAATGCAGTGGAGGCTTTGGATGCCATATAAGTACTGAAGTCTTTTACTATGTGAAAATTTATCTTGTAGTATTTAGATCACTCAATTATAATATCTTTATTATACTCCCTTCTTTTTGGTTTTCCCATATATCACCCGGGACAGCTGAGGATGTGCCAATGGTGTTATATCAGCTGTCACTGAGTCAAAATCTAAACCAGGACACCACACACGTGAAATAGAAATGAAGCTAGAGTAGCAAGACCACACAATAAGCATTTACAATATAATACAATACATGGGATCTCCAATATCAGGGTTCTTGGCAGAGGCAGAATTGCAGAGACTCAAACAAATGGCTCTGCCAAGCATCCAATCCAAACTTTGGGTCCACTACGTGGATGACACCTTTGTCATCACTAAACAAAACAAATTAGAGGAAACCTTCAAGACCATGAATAATATCCTTACTGGCATAAAAATTCACAAAACAGGAGGAAAACAACAATAAACTGCTAGTCCTAGATGTCACAGTAGAGTGAATAGTCAATGGAGAACTTCAAACCAGCGTCTACAGGAAAACAACACATACAGACCAAATACTGAACTACAGAAGCAATCTCCCAACACCCAGAAACGAAGCTGTAATAGAACATTATTTCAACGAGCCATTGCACACTGAAGCACAGAAGAACCTCGAAGAGCAAAGGAAAATCACCTATACAGCATATTCAAAATGAACACAGTCCACCAATTCTCAGCAACAACCCCAAACAAGCAAACAAAACGCACCTAGAAATCCTAGCCACTCTCCCCTACACCAAATACATCTCAGAAATAACTGCCAGACTACTCAGACCTCTTAGCATCATGGTAGCCCACAATCATTGTTTTTACCTTTTTAGCCCACAAACCCGCCAACACTAAAACAGCAACTTACAAGACCCTATACAGTCGACAAGCAAAATGAACGTCATTTACAAAATACCTTGCAAGAACTGTCACAAACACTACATTGGACAAACAGGCAGAAAACTAGCCAACAGAATACATGAACATCAACTAGCCACAAAAAGACATGATTCACTATCACTAGTATCCTTACATACAGGTGAAGAAGGACACCACTTTGACGAGTACAAGCCAAACAGAGACACACACAAGAATTCTGAGAAGCATGGCATTCCAACTGAAACTCTATCAACAAACACATCGACTTGACCCCATCTACCATCCGCTAAATAACATCACCAACACAGGAAATGACATCACCAATCCAAGGAAACCTTAACACGTAAATAGAAAGTGGGACATAACACCAGCCCTCCAATGGAAACTCACTGATGATGTTACCTAGTATGGTGATTAAACATCTGAAAACGAACCTTCCAGCTCCACGAGCAAACTTACATCCATAATACAACACAATATAAACAAAATATTAGTAAACAGAAAAAAACTTTCACCTTTGTGAACCTAAGTGTAATTACTGTTTTCTTAAAAGTCTATGGGTGACATTTCATGTTTCTGACCTTACTGCCTGCTGTCCTGAGGCAGGTTGCTGTTCTGCCTGTTCCTTTGTTTGGAATAACTGTTGTCACCTGTTCACTAGAGTTTGTAAAGGCCCTTGTGTTGGAAGGGTCTCATGTTCAATGCAGAAGTCCTGTCTGTTGCTGTGATCTTTTGAAAAATTGGTGTCCAGCACAGTGTGAGAGAAACACATTATCTGTGTATGATAGCTGATCTGGTGACTGCTGTGCTCTTGTCAGCTTATGGCTTCCTTTCCACCAAATCACAAGTATCCACCAAGATGTATGTATCCGCACTTATGCTGAATACTATTCAAGAATGTGAGGCTGTACCCTCTGAAGGTTCCTTCTCAGTGGTGTAACTTTGATCCAGCAGGTCTGGCAGCTGCAGTTGCTAAGATTTCAACTTTGATAGAAGATGGTTTATAAAGGGCACCATCTCCATGTGAAATAACTTCACTGACCCTGATTTCCTAGAAATACACACTATTGGCATTGTAAAATAATAATTGGTGATTAAATTTCAGATTCTTAAAAACTGAAGCACACAATACTCCTCAAATGTTGCAAGCCACCAAAACCACATGCACCATTATCCCCCCCTTACCTATTTTACTCCCATCACTCTTCACTGTAATTTTTTTAAGAGAGAGCTTTCGTCTTTTAGAATCTTCTGTTGAGTTCCAGAATGTGCACACGAATTTCCCAAGTAGAATTAGAAGTCAGAATGCTGGAGTAAAATAGCAGCCAATTCTCACTTTGCAAACTTAAAGAATGAACTAGCCTGTCACCTGGTATATGTTTAAGAACACCCGGGATAAATGTAGCAGTTGGCAAGTTACTGTCAGCTTCCCAACACGCCAGTATTTTCAAGTGCTCTCCACACAGAAATTCACCCACCTGGCCAGGTTGAAATCATAACCCTGTGTGTGTCATTCATTTCCAACAATGCCCGTTAATATAATAAAATGACATTCTATGAAAAGAATTTTCTTTGTTTTATTTTCCATCCAAAAGATATTTCATTTTTGATATAATAAAAATAATATTGCTGCTAATTGAAGATTAAGTGTTGCACAAGATATTCTTGAATAATGTCTTTTTAACCTGGACATCTGAATGAGAATTCTGCATAGAATTAAAGATAACTTTACATTCGAGCAAATTATCACAATCATGCTGCTACAACAACCCAATTAATTTGATCTCAGCAGAGGGAATTGCCTGGTCAGGTTGGTGTGAACTCCATTCTTGGGGAGTTGGTTAGCAGGGGAGAAGTGTTAGCCAGTGTTGATTAAAAGCTGACATTGGAGTCACGTGTTTAACAAAACTACAGACAATAAATTTTAAGTCAGGAAGTAAGTAAGGACCAAAGAAGAAATATAAGTAGACCATTGCACACCTCGGTCCTGTATCACATTCAATACAATCTTGGTTGATCATTCCCCTTAAACTGCACATTCCTGCCTACTCTCCATATTCCTTAATTTTTTGAGAGAACAAAAATGTATGAATCTCAGTCTTATATTCTCAATGACAAAGCATTGAAAACCCTCTACAGTACAAAATTCTAAAAAGTCATAACCCTTCAGATTAAAAGTATTTCCTCATTCCAGTCCTAGATTTTAATTACTTAGCAAATGAAAATCCCCAGAACAAAGTGATAACACCCTCACATGGTGAGTTTAAGGTATTTAATCTGCCATTTAATCTGTACAACAGAAACCTCAATAAAGTGCAACATTGTTTGTGTCTCTCCATAAGTGCACAAGGAATTTGTACTGAGGCACCCAACTGTGGAAGTTGACTGTTCAGGCACCTGGCACCTCCTGAAGGTGTTTAAAAAAAGATCACTCTTACCATGATGTTCAAAACATTTAATTCAACAGATGGTGTTTGTTACAAGGAACTTACTTTGTGACTTCCTGTGTTTCTCACTCCTTAATCCAAACGATGTCAGCTGGTAAAACTTTCTTAAGAAGATTGTTCTACATTGGATATCAAGATGGGGAAGACAGGATATGGGTTTGTTGAATACAACATCTTAGAATGGTAAATTATGAGCAGCACAAATGGTATTAACCAGTTTTTGGAATTTCTTTGTTCATTTGCAGGTGTTTCTGAGGACAGGAAGTGATAGAAGGGGTGTTGAGTGGAAGATTCCGGTAATGATGTGCACTATTGCATTCAATTGTGGGTCCATAAGATAGCCTTTGCTTTTTTGTTGACCTCTGTCACATAGATGCACAATATTCAGCTGTGATAAGATGAGTGCTAATGTACACAGAGAATTCTAGCAGCAACATCCCACATCAATTCAATAAGTCTGCTTTATTGATTTTTTTTTCCATTTTGATCTTTCCTGATCCTTTTTTTAGAAGAATAAAATCCTACCTCCTTGCCATACCTGCAGGCTACCATTTTTGAGTTCCCTGTGAACCACTCTTTAAATATTTCATAGTCATAGAGCTGTACAGTGTTAAAACAGGGTAAGCTCTCCTGTTTAATTTAAAACCAGCAACACAAAAAAGATTTATCTTGTGCAGTAATCTGTGAAATTTAACAGGCCAAGAATTATTTAAAGTAAAAATTAACAACTTTATTTCGTAAAGTATATAAGAGAATAATTAACTAACAAGTATTTACAACTTTGTCCTCTAACCTATCATTTACCTTCCGCTTCCACAATACTAGTCCACTAAAGCTCCCAATTAAGATTTACAAAACAAAACTTCTTATCTCAAAACCAGGCAGCCTTCGTTTCCTATGAAATTCGGCTTCTTTCCTTCTTCTCAGGGATTTCTGCTTGACAGGTTATTGCTCTATAACGGTTATTCCTGATGAAGCCCAAAACCCTGATTTCGCTGCGCCTTGGATGCTGACTGAACTGCTGTGCTCTTCCAGCACCACTAATCCAGAATCTTGTTTCCAGCATCCGCAGTCATTGTTCTTACCAGAGCTATTTTTCAGGCACGAGCTGAAAATGTGTTGCTGGAAAAGCGCAGCAGGTCAGGCAGCATCCAGGGAACAGGAGAATCGACGTTTCGGGCATAAGCCCTTCTTCAGGAATAAGGAAAGTTTGTCCAGCAGGCTAAGATAAAAGGTAGGGGGACTTGGGGGAGGGGTGTCGGAAATGTGATAGGTGGAAAGCGGTCAAGGTGAGGGTGATAGGTCAGACTGGGGTGGGGGCGGAGAGGTCAGAAAGAAGATTGCAGGTTAGAAAGACGGTGCTGAATTCGATGGATTTGACTGAGACAAGGTGGGGGGAGGGGAAATGAGGAAACTGGTGAAATCCGAGTTCATCCCTTGTGGTTGGAGGGTTCCTAGGCGGAAGATGAGGCGCTCTTCCTCCAACCGTCATGTTGTTGTGGTCTGGCGATGGAGGAGTCCAAAGACCTGCATATCCTTGGTGGAGTGGGAGGGGGAGTTAAAGTGTTGAGCCACAGGGTGGTTGGGTTGGTTGGTCCGGGTGTCCCAGAGGTGTTCCTGATCCCCAGCATCTGCTCTGATCCCCAGCATCTGCAGACCTCACTTTCTCCTATTTTTCAGGCAGTCTATTTACATGCTGGTAGCTGGACAATTGTCCTCTCAACTGTTCAATTTTCCCCGGTCTTATACTCCCAAAGCTTTTAAGATTGTCAAAATATTTAATTCAAACTTGATTGGAATTCGGTATTTTCGGGATATAATTTAAACTGATTGGCCTAATTTGAATCTATTTTGTCATTTCCAGGCAACTAGCTAATTTAGCTTTCAACCAAGTAGGACATCGTTACCTTACTGAGAACACTTGGTGCTGTCAGGGAGCTCTACCAGCTTTTAACTCTCTTATAGGTACAGTACACCCACATCTTCATAACAACCCCCCCTTTAAGAAAAAAATGAACCATCATAATGAAAAGATGGCTTCATTGTTTTTTTCTCTACTTTTAAACACATTACCCAATAAAGACAAATCTCATCTAAACTCTATTAGTTAAATCTGCGATAACGCATCTATGATTACATTCTTCCAACCCGCAAAATATGTGATTTTTAAGTTAAAAGTCTGTAACATAAGACTCCAATGAAATAGTCTTATATTCTTGTCTTTAAAGCTTTCTAAGAATGTAAGCGGATAATGATCTGTGTACACAACTGTCTCTGACCCATTGTTTGTGACATAAACATTAAAATGTTGTAAGGCAAGTACCAAACTCAATAGTTCTTTTTCAATTGTGGAGTATTTCCCCTGGTGGATGTTGATCTTCTTTGAAAAGTAACCAACTGGCAGTTCAATCCCATCCTCATCTTCCTGTAGGAGTATAGCTCCAACTCCGATGTCACTAGCATCGATGGTGACTTTAAAGTGGTTTGAAAAGTTTGGTGTAGCTAAATCTGGTTTGATGGTTAATATGGCTTTCAAATGGTCGAATGCCTCTTGGCATTGTTCTAGCCACTGAAACTTTGTGTTCTTCAGCAAATCAGTTTACGGTGCCACTATGCTGCTGAAGTTTGGAACAAACTTCTGATAGAATCTGCTGAGTCCTAAGAATTGAAGCACCTCTTTCTTCGAGGTTGGTTATGGAAATTCCTCGATGACCTTTGTCTTTGTGTTCCGTGGGGTCAACATTCCATGACCAATGTTATGTCCCAAGAATGTCACCTCTGCTTTCACGAATTCAGTTTTATTTAAATTTATCACCAGTTTTGCTTCTCGTAGTCATTCAAAGAGCTCTGCCAACTATACCATGTGATCTTTTCAGGACTTATTGAAGATCACTACATCGTCCAAATAGACTGCACAGTTTATTAACCCAGCCACAACTCTGTTCATGAGGCTTTGGAATATGGCGGGTGCGTTCTTCATTCCAAAGGGTATCACTTTAAACTGATATAGCCTATTTGGGATTACAAACGCAGAAATTTCTTTCACTGTCCCTGATAAAGATGCCTGCCAGTAAACACACAATAAGTCCAACTTGGTGATGTAACTGGCTTGTCCGACTTTCTCGATACAGTCCTCTAATCTTGGAATTGGATATGAGTCAGACTTTGCAACGGCGTTGACCTTCCGATAATCCAGGCAGAATCACTGAGTCCCATCTGGTTTGGAAACTAAGACGATCGGCGAACCCCACTTTCTCTGGCTTGGTTCGATGATGTCCTCGTCGAGTATGGATTCCACCTCCATCTGAACCTGTCTGGCTTTAAAAGGATTAAGCTGATGGGGTGTTGTTTATTGGAGCAGTATTCCCTATGTCTACTTTATGTACAATAGCATTAGTCCTCCCCATCTGATTCTGACATATGTCCGTATACTGCAGTAACAAATCTTTCAACTGTGTTCTATGCTCCTGAGACAGATAGCTCATGAACCTATCCTAATAAAGACAAATCTCATCAAAACTCTATCAGTTAAATCTGCGATAACGCATCTGTAATTACATTCTTCTGACCCTCAACATGCATGATTTTTAAATTAAAAGTCTGTATCATAAGACTCCAATGAAATCGTGTCATATTCTTGTCTTTAAAGCATTCTAAGGTAAGTGGATTGTGATCAATGTACACAACTGTCTCCAACGTTGTGTATATGTAATGTGTATGTTCGTGACATACACATTAAAATGCTGTAAGGACAGTACCAAACAGTCCTCAAGGACTTCTTCATTTTTTAATCTATTCTGAGGCATCTCAAAATCCACATCATCTGGATTTGATTCCTCACTCTGCAGGGCAATAATTAACATCTGTTTCTCCAGTTCTTCCTCTCTAGTATAATATAGTTTCAACATATTCACATAACATACTTGATACCATTTTTTTTCCATCTGGCATCTTTATTAAATAGTTCACCTGACTCAACTTTTTTTCAATTTGATAGGGACCACTAAACTTAGCTTTGAAGGAATCCCATGGTAACAGTACTAACACACACGTCATCTGTTCGGAAAAACATCTGAGTCTCAGAGCTTTTATCTGCCACCTGCTTCATTCTACACTATGCCCTCTTTAGGTGCTGTTTAACTATGTCGCTGACTCAATTTAGTCTCTCCCTCACCATCGATACATATTCGAAGTGTGAGTTCTGCGACTTTGGTCCTGTCAATTTCTCTTTAATTAATCTCAAAGGGCCTCTCACTTCATGACCAAATATTAACTCAAAGAGACTAAACTGAGTCGATTTGTTTGGGGCATCTCTAACAGCAATAATACTAATGGAATACCTTTATCTCAATTATTCGGGTAATCCTGACAGTACGCTCTCAACAAGGTCTTTAAGATCTGATGCCACCTTTGTAAAGCTCCCTGGGATTCAGGATGATACACAATGGATGTAAAATGCTGTATACCTAAGCTATCCATAACCTCCTTAAACAGCCTGGCATTGAAATTTGACCA
This sequence comes from Chiloscyllium plagiosum, assembly GCF_037043375.1. Taxonomy (NCBI): domain Eukaryota; kingdom Metazoa; phylum Chordata; class Chondrichthyes; order Orectolobiformes; family Hemiscylliidae; genus Chiloscyllium; species Chiloscyllium plagiosum. The sequence goes on from NW_028270140.1 coordinate 69,043,618, forward strand.
TTGGTCCGACTGAATCTCTCTGGGTAGACCATACTATGTGAAGAAAGCTACTAACTCCTCTACCATCTTTTTTGCCTGGATACTCCACGTTGGAATTGCCTCTGAAAATCTGGTAGACACATTCATTATGGTTAACAAGTACTGGTTCCCCTTTTAGTTCTCGGGAGGGGACCTACATAATCAATTATAACCCGGGTGAAAGGTTTTTCAAATGTGGGAATTGGCAACAAAGCTTCTGGCTTTATTACCGCCTGTGGCTTACCTACCATTTGGCACGTATTACATGTACGGCAAAAGTTAACCACATGCTTGTGCATTCCAGGTCAATAAAAATGTTATTGTGCCTTAGCCGGAGTCCTTCGTACCCCTAGGTGACACAATCTGGTGCACTTCGCCCCATTTCTCCTCTGCACTAACCTGCTGTGGTCTCCATTTCCATCTTAGGATTCTATCTTTCAAATAATAACACTCAGAAATATTCACTGCCTCCTTTTCGGAGTACACATCCACATATATATCTTTTATAGTCTTGTCTTTCTGTTGCAAGTCCATTAGCCTTTCAGGACTAAACACTTCTGTCTGACCCTCTGTCTGTTCAGGCTTTTCCTGCATCATTACGTCAAACAGGGTATTCGCTAACTGAACCTCAACTGCTTCATCCTTCTCTTTGGTTTTTGCTTCGTGCTGTTACTTATGATAGTAGGATCTTGTTACCACACAGTCTGGGAAAATACCAGGATATTTGTTTTAACTCCTCAGTTTCTTGGTCTTCCTTGGGCTTCTCCACAACATGAGTGTCACTCCCACCTCGAATCCTACCAAATCATTCCCAAGAACAAACTGAATTCCTGGCACTGACACTCTGTCAATCACTCCCACTGTAACTTCCCCAGTCTTAAGTTGGCACTCCAACCTGATCGTACATAGGGGAATGCTAAATTTCTGTCCAACTATCCCACAAATAACCACACTCTCAGGTAACAGATCAAAAAGAGTGCATATTTGCTTGTCCCTTACTATCAGCCACTGGTTAGATCCTATATCTCTCAAAATTATAACTTCTTTTCCTTCTCCCCTGTTCTTTTTGAGTAAACTTTGCCCACAGAGGTGAATTCTTTATAGAGATCAGGTACTAACTCCATACTCAGACCCTGCCTAGGCTGTGCACTCTCCTGCAGCTCCTCGGCTCTTCTTGGGATCACCTTTACTACCTTCACTGATGCCACAGGCTTAGCTTCTTTTACCACATCATTTCCCATAGTGCCTTTCTTTAGTGACCAGCTCTTTGACTTTACGTGTCCCACTTTCTGGCAGTGAAAACACCTTTTCCCAGTGCTCTTCAACTGTAATTTTCTGTATCCCACTCCATTACAGTGAAAATACCTGAGGCCTTTCACCTTCTGTCCATCCTCTTGGGTTTCTTTTTTAGCCTTTGGTAAATTCTTACCAGTGCTCGCAACTCTTTGTTTCGCAGTGTAGGATCTCCCCTTCTTCCAACTTCCATCCCTCACAGGACGAAAGTTTGGCCAGAAGCTTGTCTTATGGACCAACATGTACCTATCTGCTAATTCTGCTGCCCTTCTCACTTCCTGAACTTTCTGTTCCTTCACGTGAATTCTTACCATCTCTGGAAGTGAGTTTTTTAAACTCCTCCAGCAGAATAATCTCTCTCTTAGAGCCTCAAAGGTCGTTTTTTTTAACTTACAGGGGCAGCACAGTGGCTCGGTGGTTAGCACTGCTGCCTCATAGCACCAGGGTCCCAGGTTCGACTCCAGCGTCAGGTGACTGTCTGTGTGAAGTTTGCACATTCTCCATGTGTCTGCGTGGGTTTTCTCTGGGTGCTCTGGTTTCCTCCCACAGTCCAAAGATGTGCAGGTCAGGGGAATTGGCCATGTTAAATTGCCCATAGTGTTAGGTGCATTAGTCTGAGGGAAATGGGTGGGTTACTCTTCAGAGGGTCAGTGTGGACTGGTTGGCCCGAAGGGCCTGTTTCCACGCTGTAGGGATCTATTTTCAAAGCACGCACTCATTGATCAAAATGACTATGTTTAATTATTTCAAACTCAACATAAGTCTGACCTCGTTCCTTCTTTGTGTTTCTGAACCATTGTCTATATGCTTCTGGTACCAATTCATAAGCACTTAAAATAGCCTGTTTAACCTCTTCATAATCTCTTGACATATCTTCTCACATCTTTCTCATCAAAACGTGGCAGAGTTTTGACATATTTATATATATATCACTACCTTCTCTTTTAATCTCCATCCTGTTAACTTGCCTTTGCTAAGTCACAACTTCTCAAGTTCAAATTCTCTCTCTCTTTCTCGCTCCTTTTCTTCTTTACTGCACTTGTTTGTTTCTCTGTTACACCTAAGCATTGGGTAATTCCCTTACAATTTCAGCTTTCTTTTTGTCCTTGGTTAAACTCAAATCTAACTTCTTTGCTAATTCTAAAAGTATGGCCATTTTCTTTCCTTCTAAACTTCCTTTGTAAATTTGAGAATCATCTTCAAATCCCAGAAACTCTTCAGCAATTTTAAGAGCCATTTCTCTTGCTTTTAATTAAATCAACTATACATCACCGAAATTAAATAAATTGTCTTCACTTATGTTTTATTTGAAGATCTAGGGCGCTAATCTACAAGTGTTTAAATCTATTCAAATCTGTCTAAACCAGTTCAAATCATGGACGCGAGCCCCCAAATTGTTACAACACAGGGTAAACTCTCCTGCTTCATTTAAAACAGCAACACAGAAAAGATTTATCCCATGCAGTAATCTGTGAAAATTCGAGGCCAAGAATTATTTAAAGCAAAAATTAACAACTTTATTTCTTCAAGTATAACAGCTATTTACAATTCAGTCCTCTAACCTATCGTTTACCTTCCCCTTCCACAATACTAGTCCGATAAAACTCCAAATTAAGATTTACAAAACAAATCTTCTTATCTTAAAACTAGGCAGCCTTCTTTTTCTCTGAATTCCGGTCTTCTTTTCTTCCTCTTAGGGATTTCTGCTTCATAGCTTACTGATCTATAATGGTACTTTTAAGAGAGCTATTTTTCAGGCAGTCTTTTTACATGCTGGTATCTGGGCAGTTCTCCCCAGTCTTATACTCCCAAAGCATCAGATTATGTCATTGGCTTTTAAGATTGTCAATATATTCAATTCAAATTTGATTGGAATTTGGTATTTTTTGGGGTATAATTTAAACTGATTGGCCTAATTCCAATCAGTTTTGTTGTTTCCAGGCAATCAGCAAATGTAGTGTACAACCAAGTGTTACATTGTTCACTTATTCAGAACTTTGGTGCTGTCAGGTAGCTCTACCAGCTTTTAACTCTCTTAAAGGTACAGGACACCCACATCTTCATAACAACAGCATGGAAATAAAGACTTCAGTCCAACTTATCCATACCAACCACATATCCTAAATTAATCCAGTCCTATTTGCCAGAATTTGGCTCATCTCTCTCTAAACCACTTCTATTCATATACCCATCCAAATGCCTTTAAAATATTGTAATTGCACTAGCCTCCACCATTTCCTCTGGCAGCTCATTTCATACTCACACCACCCTCTGTGTGAAAAAGTTGCCCCTGAGGCACCTTTTGAATCTGTCGCTTCTCAACTTAAACTATGCCCTTAGTTTTGGACTCTACTCACCTGGGGAAAAGACCTTAGCTATTTTCCCAATCCATGCCCCTCATGATTTTATAAACTTCTCTAAGTTTACCCCTCACCCCTGGTAGTCCAGGAAAAGCAGCCTAGCCTATTCAGCCTCTCCCAATAGCTCAAACACTCCAACCTTGGCAACAGCCTTGTAAATCTTCTCTGATCCCTTTCAAGTTTATTAGCACCCTATAGCAGAGAGACCAGAACTGAATGCTGTATTCCAAAAGTGGCCTAATCAATATCATGTACAGCCGCAACATAACCTCCCAACACTTATATCAAACACTTTCTTCACTATCCTGTCTACTTGTGACTCTACTTTCAAGGAACTACAAACCTGTCCTCCAAGGTCTCTTTGTTCAGCAACACTGCACAGGACTTTACCATTAAGTGTATAAGCCCTGCCCTGATTTGCCTTTCCAAAATGCAACACCTCACATTTATCTAAATTAAATTCCATCTGCCACTCCTCAGTCCATTAGAGGGCTACCACTTTGTATCCACACTCTTTGCACTAATATAACTCTATTTCCAATATGGGTAAATTTGTTGTCTATTCATTTAACATGTCTAAATCTTTTTGTCGCCTCTTTTTGACCTCCTTACCAACTACATTCCCAATAAAGGGGCAGCACGGTGACACAGTGGTTAGTACTGCTGCCTCGCAGCGCCAGAGACATGGGTTCAATTCCCACCTCAGGTGACTCTCTGTGTAGAGTTTGCACATTCTCCCCGTGTCTGCGTGGGTTTCCTCCGGGTGCTCCGGTTTCCTCCCACAATCCAAAAATGTGCAAGTTAGGTGAATTGGCCATGCTAAATTGCCCGGAGTGTTAGGTGAAGGGGTAAATGTAGGGGAATGGGTCTGGGTGGGTTGCGCTTCGGTGGGTCGGTGTGGACTTGTTGGGCTGAAGGGCCTGTTTCTACACTGTAAATAATCAAACTTTGTATTTGCAGTCTTCATTATGGATCGCCCAAAGTGAAGGCATTAGCACTGATTCTGTTTAACTCAATTGGATGCAACATGCCAACTGGAAAATGGCCCAGTTATCCCTAATCTCTGCTTCCAGTCCAATAAACAATGTGCTACTCCCAAGTGTAAGAGCCTTTGTCTTGCAAATTAACCTTTTTGGTGGCATTTTTTCAAATGCACTTGGAAATTCAAGTATACTTGTATAAAAGGCTTCCTTTTTGTTCACCCTATGTTCAAAACAACTGGAATAAACTTGCAAAATATAGTTTCTGCTTCATAAAACATGTGCAATTTTGTCTGATGATAACATGATTTGCTGAATGCACTGCTAAGGGTTTAACAACAGATTCCAGCATTTTCATGACGATTTAGAGTCATAGAGTCATAGAGATGTACAGCATGGAAACAGACCCTTCGATCCAACCCATCCATGCTGACTAGATATCCCAATCAATCTAGTCCCACCTGCCAGCACCCGGCCCATATCCCTCCAAACCCTTCCTATTCATGTACCCATCCAAATGCCTCTTATATGTTGCAATTGTACCAGCCTCCACCACTCCTTCTGGCAGCTCATTCCATACACATACCACCCTCTGTATGAAAAAGTTGCCTCTTAGATCTCTTTTATATCTTTCCCCTCTCACTCTAAACCTATGCCCTCTAGTTCTGGACTCCCCCACCCCAGGGAAAAGACTTTGTCTATTTATCTTATCCATTCCCCTCATAATTTTGTAAACCTCTATAAGGTCACCCCTCAGCTTCCAACGGTCCAGGGAAAACAGCCCCAGTCTGTTCAGCCTCTCCCTATAGCTCAAATCCTCCAACCCTGGCAACATCCTTGTAAATCTTTTCTGAACCCTTTCAAATTTCACAACATCTTTCCGATAGGAAGGAGACCAGAAATGCACACAATATTCCAACAGTGACCTAACCAATGTCCTGTACAGCTGCAACATGACCTCTCAATTCCTGTAATCAATACTCTGACCAATAAAAGAAAGCATACCAAATGCCTTCTTCACTATCCTATCTACCTGCCACTCTACTTTCAAGGAGCTATGAACCTGCACTCCAAGCTCCCTTTGTTCAGCAACACTCTCTAGGACTTACCATTAAGTGTATCAGTCCTGCTAAGATTTGCTTTCCCAAAATGCAGCACCTCGCATTTATCTAAATTAAACTCCATCTGCCACTCCTCAGGCCATTGGCCCGTCTGAACAAGATCTCGTTGTAATCTGAGGTAATCTTCTTCACTGTCCACTACACCTCCAATTTTGGTGTCATCTGCAAACTTACTAACTGCACCTCTTATGCTCGCATCCAAATCATTTATGTAAATGACAAGAAGTAGAGGATCCAGCACCGATCCTTGTGGCACTCCATTGGTCACAGGTCTCCAGTCTGAAAAACAACCCTCCACCACCACCCTCTGTCTTCTACCTTTGAGCCAGTTCTGTCTCCAAATAGCTAGTTCTCCCTGTATTCCGTGAGATCTAACCTTGCTAACCAGTCTCCCAGGGGGAACCTTGTCGAATGCCTTACTGAAGTCCATATAGATCTTGACGTCAGACAACCTGGCCTGTAATTCTTAGTTATACCTCTACCTCCTTTTCGCATGGCAGAGTTACATTTGTTAACATCTAATCCACAAGCACCATTCCAGAACCCAAGGAATTTTGGAAAATCATAACAAGTGCATTACTTTTCCAGCTAGTTCTTTTCAAATTCTTGGATGCAGGTCGTCTGCTCTTAGGGATTTGTTGACATTCAGTTGCTCAGGCTTCTACAAACCATTTCATTACTAATTTTATTTACCTTACACTTCTCACTCCTGTTAACTGTTTAGTTAACCTTCATTTTTTCGTACACAATATGTACCTTCTATTTTGAAGACAGATAGCATGTGAAGGTAGTATCTGTAGAGACAGAGATAGTTAACGTTGAGTCCAATTTGTCTCTTCTTCAGTATCCAAACCAGTGTTCTGGTTAACCTTTTCTCTCTCCACAGATGCTGCCAGAGCTGCTGAGCATCTCCAGCACTTTGTTTTTATTTTAAATCCCCAGTATCTGCAATACTCTGCTCTTATTGAAGTCTCCTTTCATACCAATGGCGTTGGCTTTGTATAACTTTAAAATTCTTATGCATGACTGGATTATATTGCTTTCAAATTTAATATGGAACTCAAACAGATTATGATTGCTTTGTCACAGGGTGTCTTTTATTTTAAAATGATTAATCAAACCTGCCTCATTACACGTTGTTAGAAATGATGGGTATTATAGCTGCTTGGTTCCACCACGTACTGTTCCAGGAAACTATTGTGACATTATTTCAAACTCATATTTCAGTCTACCTTTGCAAATTTGATTGCTTCATTAAGAGAAGAGACAAATAAAGCAAGATGAGGAGTTTCTTACATACAGTAGCCAGAATGAAAAGTCACTATTATGTTTATATTAAGCAAAGTTAAACAGCATTACTTGTTCATTACTTATATAGAATTTAGTGAATGCAAGTTGTATCAACAGAATTAAAGTGCTGAGTTCATTGTTCTGTTCTTCATCTTTCTCTGCAATAAAGCACCTTGCAAGGTCCATTTCTTGGGAAAGTAGGACCTATTCAAATCCAACGGGGTGCACCTGAGCCAAAATGCAGACTCACATCTTTGCAGGGCTTTGGGACTGTGATTGGTGGAGGTTTAAATTAATTTTTCAGGAGGAAAGAATATGTAGTGAAGGTACAATAACAGATGATGCACAGACAAATATAGAAGATAATACAGTCAATCTAGTAGGCAGACTCTATACAGTTAAGGCCACTGGGAGAACAGCAAGGCTGTATGGCATTTATTTTAATACGATGAGTCTGGTGAATAAGTCAGATGAGTTGCGGGTACTGATTAACACACAGGGTTCTGATACAATTGCTATCTCAGAGACATGGTTGAGTGAGGGGAGGACTAGCAACTCAATATTCTGGAATTCAGAGTGTTAGGGATGGGAGGGTTATGTCTAAAATAGGGGATGATATTACAATAATCATCAAAGAGTTAATTATTGCAATAATGAGGGATGATACCTTGGATGGTTCCTTAACTGAAGCCATGTGTTGAATGTAAGAAGGAAAAAGAGACAGTCTTGGCAGTATATTATAGTTGCACAAACAGTCAGGGAGAGAAAAAAGGGCATATATATTGGTTTTTCAAATAAGTATGAAATTAAACGGGTAGTACCAGTAGGTCATTTCAATTTCTCCAATGTTAGCTGGGATAGACAAAGTGTGACATAGTTCTTAAAAATATGTCCACAAGAGCTTTCAAGATAGCACATGGAAAGTCCTAATTTTAGGGAACAAACCTGGGCAAGTGTGTCTGCTGAAGTAGTTTGGTAAGGTAGTTGTGGAAAAAGACAAATATGACTGGAAATAAAGATTCTGAATTGGGGCAAGTCAATTATAATATGATAAGACAAGATATGGCCAAAGTAGGCTGCAAGCAGCTACTTGTCAGAAAATCTACATCACAGCAGTGGGAGTCTTCTAAAAAGTGGAAGTGCGGGCCAACATGTTCCTATAAAGGTGACAGAAAATGATAGCCAAAGAATGTTTTTCGAACTGAAATTCTGTGTCCAATAGCATACTGCAGGGTTCAGTGCTGCATACGTTAAAGTTCTAGACATAAATGTAGGAGTTGAAAATGTGTTGCTGCAAAAGCGCAGCAGGTCAGGCAGCATCCAAGGAGCAGGAGAATCGACGTTTCGGGCATGAGCCCTTCTTCAGGAATAAATGTAGGAGTTTTGATCAGTAAGTTCACAGATGACACAAAGGTTGGTGGTGTGTTAAACTGCGATGAGGAAAACCTTAAAGAACATAACAGCAGGCTGGTCAGATGAGCAGAACAGTGGCAAATGGAACTTAATCCGAAAAAGTGTGAGGTGATGAATTTTGGGAGGCTAACAAGTCAAGAAAGTACACACTGAATGGTAGGACTCTAGTAGTACAGAGGACCTGAGGGACCTTGATGTACATGTCCTTAGACTGGATAAGGCGGTTAAAAAAGTTTGTGGAATACTTGGTTTTATTAGACAAGATATTAAATACAAGAGCAGGGAGGATATGAAGAAGTTGTATAAGATGTAAGCAAGGCCATACTAAGGGAAACATAATTGAGGTATAAAAAATTATGATAAAGATACATTGGAAGAAACATTTCTGAGAGAAAGTGGGGAGTGCAGATGCTGGAGAGTCCGAGTCGAAAGGTATGGCACTAGAAAAGCACAGCAGGTCAAGTAGCATCTGAGAAGCAGGAGAGTCGACGTTTTGGGCATAAGCCCTTCATCAAGAATGTGGGAAGGAACATTTCCCCTTAGTGGAAGAGTCAATAACCAAGGAACATAGATTTAAAGTAAGCTGCAGAAGGTTTACAGGAGATTTAAGAAAACAGCTTTTTCATCCAGAGAGTGGTGAGTATCTGAAATTCACTACTTGAGAGGGTGGTAGAAGCAGGAATCATCAATAACATTTCAGAAGTATTTAGATGAACACTTGAAATGCCATAACATACAAGACCACGAGCCAAATGCAGGAATATCGGATGATAGTAGATATGTGCTTGATAACCAGGCAGACACGATGGCCAAAAGACCTCTATGTTGTAAAACTCTATGACTCTGTGAATCAGATTTTGACCCTTCTGGTGTTAATCGGCCTATTGAAGACAGACATAAATGAAAAACACAAATATCCAAATAAATGGGGGTAATATAGTTTCCTCCAAGGACTACACATTTTTGGTAACAATATTGGATAATGCCCACCACAGTTAGAGCTGTTCTGAAATGAAAGAGCCAATCTTGGGAGCTTTAAGTCATGACAGGATTCATTGTCAAAGATTCTTTTAACAATGCATTCAATGGTAAATACAAATAATAATTTTTCTGGCACTGAGAATTGGCTATTACAAATGTGGAGTTTCTTTTTTTTTCTGTTTTTGTCATTGGATATCCAAAATAGTTTTTAAAATATTAATTATTTTTCTTTTCCTTTTTTTTGCTTTATTCCTTCGATTTAATCTTTCTTTCCCATTTTTCATTTATTTTCTGTGTCTGATTTGGCATTGAATTTCTCTCACTCTAATTTCTAACTCATTGCTAATGTAAAATCTGGTTGGTTAGGGAGATAAATTATTGCTTACCTCATTTACTTGGGTCCATTTCCTTCACTGCAATGTTATCAATTTGTACTTTAAGTAATTGGGGCACAAAATATCACTGAGATTAAATGGACAATGTATGTTCAACTAACAATGGGCACCATTCATTGTCCTTACATGGAAAATTATGTAGTAATAATGCAAAATTTATACCTGCTACACAGGCGGTCATGAAGCTGGCAACAGTACCGGAAATGAGAGCCCGAACACTGACACTTGTTATGTCATGCAGTCTTTGTGGAGCCAAAGAAGCTGTCAAAAAATCAAATTGATAAACATAGGAATTGATAAACAAAAATTGATAAACATATTAGATTAGATTAGATTAGATTACTTACAGTGTGGAAACAGGCCCTTCGGCCCAACAAGTCCACACCGACCCGCCGAAGCGCAACCCACCCATACCCCTACCTTTACCCCTTTAACCTAACACTACGGGCAATTTAGCATGGCCAATTCACCTGACCCGCACATCTTTGGACTGTGGGAGGAAACCGGAGCACCCGGAGGAAACCCACGCAGACACGGGGAGAATGTGCAAACTCCACACAGTCAGTCGCCTGAGTCGGGAATTGAACCCGGGTCTACAGGCGCTGTGAGGCAGCAGTGCTAACCACTGGGCCACCGTGCCGCCCTATAAATTTATATAGCTGAGATATGTATATTTGCTGTAATTATTGTTGATCAAACCAGTCTGCGATTGTTGTCAGTAGTAGAAAGATATTTAGTAAAATATTTGAATAAAATATTTATCAATACTTTATGATTCAATCTAGTTCATAATGTATGACTATTATAAGCCATTACATCATTTTTGCATAAAAATATATTTCTGTTTAAATAAAATCTTTGACTTTACTCCCTTCTATAATACTTTATTGACAAATATTTTTTCCAGTAAGGATTTTTAAAAAAAAAATCTTTTGTTTGCCTCTTCTGATGATAGAATTCCTGGTGGTGAACAGTTCCATAGGGCTCTGTTGTAGCATTTCTTTATGCATACCCCTTGTCTTTGGCCATAGAGAATGGTAAAAGTACAGTTGACAATGACATCAATTAGGGCAATCTTCATCTAACATTAAAAATAGGCAATAAAAACAGAAACTCCCTCTTAGTCTCTCCCTCATGTTTTGGTAACAGTTGATGGTAATGATTTTACTGTTTTGAAGTATCCTTCCTCTGTATGTATATTTGTTTCTTGTGCATTACCATCATCTTTTTCTTTGCAATTAAATCCCTTTTTATATTTATTTATCCTGCTTTCCACATTATCATATGCCTTCCCTTTCATTCTTTCTTCTTCAGTTCCGCGTATTTATTACAGCCTGGAGGCAGTCACCTAACACTGAAGAGTAGATTATGGTGGGCTTGGTATCATGGAGTGCTTAATGCCTAAACACTACACCATAGTAGTGTTTCCTTCCTTTCGTTCTATTAGATTAGATTAGATTACTTACAATGTGGAAACAGGCCCTTTGGCCCAACAAGTCCACACCGACCCGCCGAAGCGCAACCCACCCATTCCTCTATATTTACTCCTTACCTAACACTACGGGCAATTTAGCATTGCCAATTCACCTAACCTGCACATCTTTGGACTGTGGGAGGAAACTGGAGCACCTGGAGGAAACCCACGCAGACACAGGGAGAATGTGCAAACTCCACACAGTCAGTCGCCTGAGTCGGGAATTGAACCTGGGTCTCTGGCGCTGTGAGGCAGCAGTGCTAACCACTGTGCCACCGTGCCGCCCACTAACCTCTAACCAAAAATAAAAGGAGTGTAGAGAGATGTGCTACTGCAAAATTTGTTGGTTGCAGTGTATGTAGTTTGGTGTCTGAGTGAGAATGAATGGAGAGGACCCTGGGAAGGTAAGAGATTATAAAAACTTGCCACATGGATTTAGGGTCTGCACTTCAGGACCGGAGCTGAGCCGGACCGAATAGCAATCAGTCTAGGAAGGTAAGAGGTTCTGAATCAAAATTAAAAGTCAGACAACACCAGGTTATAGTCCAACAGGTTTATTGGAAACACTAGTTTTCGGAGTGCTGCTCCTTCATCAAGTGGTTGTGTAGCCCTGCAAAAGCTAGTGTTTCCAAATAAACCTGTTGGACCATAACCTGGTGTTGTGTGATTTTTAACTTTGTACACTGCAGTCCCACAACGGCACCCCCAAATTCTGTATAAAAATGGTTTTGACTGAGGAAAAACTGAAAAGTGGCATCATAGGAGGGCTGTGATTTGATTGGCTAATAAAAGGTCTGCTAAATTTGAACCTTGCTAATTTCTTCGTTACAACTTATTTATTTATTGCATAAGCAGAGATACAAAAATAGTTAAAAATTTTAAAAAACAAATTCATAATGCATTGAGTAAGGATAGAGGGTCAGGTGATGTGTTGTTTCTGCATGATGTCAGAGCTGGTGGTTCCCAGTGACCACGTCACTGTTGGTTCCTGGATGCTGTATTTCAGAAGACAGTCACACCCCCTCAGACTAACTCAAATTTGGCCAGTGGTCAGGGATAGGAGGGTGTGACTGTGTGAGGTAGGTAGAGGGATCTAGGAGGTAGGGTTACAGGAGCCTCAGCCCTGGTCCTTGTCCAACAGGTTCAAGAGTTTTGCTCGCTATGTGAATGGGAATAGGGACTGCAGGGAGGATGAGCCAACTGACCATAGCAATGTGGTTCCGGGGGTGCGGGAGAGAAATGCGGATAGTATGGTTTGAGGCATAGACACTGTTCTCTGTGACTAGGATCAAGAGTTCCATAGTTTGCACTGCCTGCCTGGTGCTCGGTTCGGGATATCGCATCTGGGCTGGAGAGGAACTTGGAGTGGGAGGGTGAAAATCCAGTGGTCATAGTCCATGTAGGTACCAACAACATAGATAAAACTCAGGCAGAGGTTCTGCTAAGGGAGTATGAACAACTGGGACTAAAATTAAAAGCAGAACCAAAAAGGTAATAATCTCTGGATTACTACCTGAGCCATGAGATAATTGTCACAGGGTCAATAAGATTAAGCAGCTAAATGCGTGGCTCAAAGATTGACATGGGAGAAATGGGTTAGAATTCATGGGACATGAGCACCAGTAGTAGGGAAGAAGGGACCTTTTCCGATGGGATGGTCTTCACCTGACGTTTTGGGCATAAGCCCGTCATCAGGAATTACTGATGAAGGCCTTATGCCCAAAAACATCGATTGTCCTGCTCCTTGGATGCTGCCAGACCTGCTGTGCTTTTCCAACACCACACTCTCAACAGAAAATATGTGTAGGAAAGGAAAAATTTCAATATGCAGGTGGACTGGGAAAATCAGGTTGGTAGTGGATTGCAAGACATGGAATTTGTGGAATGTCTATGAGATGGCCTTTTGGATCAGCTTGTGGTGGAGCCACTAGGGAACAGGCAATATTGGATTTAGTGTTGTGCAATGAGGCAGACTTGATAAGGAAGCTTAAGGTGAAGAAACCCTTAGAAGCAGTGATCATAATATGAATGAATTTACTCTGCAATTTGAGAGGAAGAAGATAGAATCAGAGGTAACAGTATAATAGCTAAATAAAGGCAACTATAGAGCCATGAGGAAGGAGCTGGGTAGAATTGACTGGGAGAGGTGCCAAGCAGGAAAGGTAGTGGAATAGCAATGGCAGGTGTTTCTGGGAGTAATTCAGGAGACACAGCAGAGAAGCATGGTAGAGGGAGGATGAGGCAATCATGGCTTACTAAGGAAGTTATGGATAGCATAAAAGTAAAAGAGAAAGCATATAATGCAGTGAAGGGCAGTGGGAAACCAGAGGATTTGAAAGTTTACAAAGGACAACAGAGGGCAACAAAAAAGAAATAAGTGGGGAGAAGATCAAATTGGAGAGTACGTTAGTTAGAAATAACAAAGGAAGACTGTAAGAGTTTCTTTCGATTATATAAAGGGCAAAAGAGAAGCAAAAGTGAGCATTGGGCCACTGGAAAATGATGCTGATTAGATAGTAGTGGGGAACAAGGAAATGGATGAGGAATGAAATAATTACTTCCCGTCAGTCTTCACAGTGGAAGATACGAGTAATGTCTCAAAAGTTCAGGAGAGTGAAGGGGCAGAGCTGAGAATGGTGGCCATTATCAAGGAGTAGGTGCTAGAAAAACTGATGGCCTAAAGGTGGATAAATTGCCTGGACCAGATAGATTACACCCCAGAGTTCGAAGAGAGATAGCTGAAGAGATAGTGGATGTGTTACTGGTGATCTTACAGGAATTGCTAGTAGAGGGTCCCAGAGGATTGGAAAATTATTAATGTGACATCTCTGTTAAAAAAGGGAGTAAGACAAAAGACTGAAAACTACAGATCAATTAGCTTAACCTCAGTCTTGGCTAAGATCCTGGAACCCATTATGAAGGTTGTGATTTCTGAATACTTGGAACTGTATAGTAAAATAGTGCAAAGTCAGCATGGTTTCATCAAGGGAATTCATGCCTGACAAATCTGTTAGAATTCTTTGAGGAAGTAACATGCAGGTTAGACCAAGGACAGCCAATGGATGTTATCTACCTGGACTTCAAGAAGGCCTTTGACAAGGTGCCGCCCAGGAGGCTACTGAGTAAGATAAGGGCCCATGGTGTCAGAGGGAAGGTGCTAGCATGGATAGAAGCTTGGCTGTTTGGCAAAATTATAGATTAAAGGGTCTTCTCAGGATAGCAGCTGGTGACAAGTGCTGTCTGCAAGGCTCAGTGTTGGGCCCACAACTTCTCAGTTTATACATTAACAATCTAGACAGAGGAACTGAGGGTATTCTGGCTAAGTTTACAGATGATACAAAGATAGATAGAGGGACTGGTAACATTGAGGAGGCGGGGAGACTGCAGAAGGATTGAGACAAGTTAGGAGCATGAGCAAAGAAGTGGCAGATGGAGTACATGGCAAAGTATGAGGTAGGAAGAATGGAGGCATAGACTATTTTGTAAATGGGGAGAATATTCAGAAGTCTGAAGTGCAAAGAGATTTGGGAATTCTAGTCAGGATTCTCTCAAGGGAAACTTGAGTCAGTAGTTGGGAACGCAAATGCAATGATGGCATTTATTTTGGGATGAGTTGAATATACAAGCAGGGATGTACTTCTGAGACTCTGTCAGGCTTTGGTCAGACCACAATTGAAGTGTTCTGTGCAGCTTTGGGCCCCATATCTCAGAAAGGATGTATTTGCCCTGAACCGTGTTCAGAGGAGGTTCACTACAATGGTCACATGAATGAAAAGCTTAACATACGAGGAATGTTTGAGGACTCTGGGTCTATACTTGATGGAGTTTAGAATGTTGAGGGGGGATCAAACTGAAACATACAGAAAGGGCAATGAACTTAGAAATATCAAAGCTTTATAATTGCATGGATAAAGGTGTAATGAGAAACTAATAATCTAACAAACGTATTGGCAATAAGTCTATTTGCATTCTGAAATAGTTTCAAATGAAATTAAATTATCATTTCCTAATCAGCAAAATTAAAACTGAAATCAAGTGGGAAAACCAGCATTGGATTTTCTTATTGGGGAAAACTGTCTCCAAATAATTTTTGGAATCCCACTTAATGTAGCGAGATGTTATTTTGATTCAATCTGTCACTTAAGAGCAATTATCCCTGAGCACACCAAAAATCAATAAAAGCAGCCTCCAACACCTTCCCCCCCGCCACCCTCCACCCCCCCCCCCCCCACCCCCCAAACCCAGAACCCTCATCATATCTCACTCATCAGTGTCCAATAATCCTGCAGCAGTTCTCAGGCAGAGCATTGCTGGTAGCCACAGTCCCTGGTGGCACCAATGGTATTGGATATTTGTCACCCTCTGATTAATTGGCACCTTTCAGTGACAGAATCTCCACACTAGTAAAGCTTGACTGTGTCGAAGAGTTGCTGGCCAGATAAAATCATGTCAGGCCTCCGCCACGGAAGTTACGAGGGGCTTTCATCAGTTCTCCAAACAGTCTCGAGAACTGCCATTGCTAACATTAAATCTGGCATGTTCAATTGTAACCACCCAAGAAGGAAAAACCAGTAAAACATATCAATGACAAATATTATGACTATGTTTGATAATGTAGACCCAATATGACTAAAATATTCTTTCCAAAGTATGACTTTTTGTTTGTTTTTTTACCCTCTGGAGCAGAATTTATATGATAAACTTCTGGTGAAGGATGATCCATGGGATGTTTATGGTGAAGATTTTAAAGACAGTAATGTTCACTCTTTTGTTGGAGATAAGAAATAGGAAAGACTTCCACTTGTACAGCACTTTTCAAACTACTGGATGTCTCAAAGCAGTTTGTCATTGAAATGTGGAACTTTTTCATGGAACAGATACGACGTGTCCTTGATATGTATGTACCTGTCAGGCAGGAAAGAGATGGTCGTGTGAGGGAACCTTGGTTGACGAGGGAGGTTGAATATCTAGTAAAGAGGAAGAAGAAGGCTTACATATGGCTGAGGAAACAAGGTTCAGACAGAGCGTTGGAGGGATACAGGATAGCCAGGAGGGAGCTGAAGAAAGGGATTAGGAGAGCTAAGAGAGGGCATGAAAAATCTTTGGTGGGTAGGATCAAGGATAACCCCAAGGCCTTTTATGCGTTTGTGAGAAACAGGAGAATGACGAGAACGAGGGTAGGTCCGATCAAGGACAGTAGTGGGAGACTGTGTATTGAGTCGGAAGAGATAGGAGAGGTCTTGAATGAGTACTTTTCTTCAGTATTTACAAATGAGAGGGACTGTATTGTTGAAGAGGAGAGTATGAAATGGACTGGTAAGCTAGAGGAGATACTTGTTAGGAAGGAAGATGTGTTGGGCATTTTGAAAAACTTGAGGATAGACAAGTCCCCCCGGCCTGACGGGATATATCCTAGGATTATGTGGGAAGCAAGAGAAGAAATTGCAGAGCCGTTGGCAATGATCTTTTCGTCTTCACTGTCAACGGGGGTGGTACCAGGGGACTGGAGAGTGGCGAATGTTGTGCCCCTGTTCAAAAAAGGGAATAGGGATAACCCCGGGAATTACAGGCCAGGCAAAGTAATGGAAAGGGTACTGAGGGATAGGAGAAAGTGAGGTCTGCAGATGCTGGAGATCAGAGCTGAAAATGTGTTGCTGGAAAAGCTCAGCAGGTCAGGCAGCATCCAGGGAACAGGAGAATCGACGTTTCGGGCATAAGCCCTTCTTCAGGAATGCTGAAGAGCTTCTGTGCAGAGGAGATGACCTGGGGGGTGCAGTGAGAGAGGGACTCACTGAAATCTTTGTAGAGGGAGGAAGAGAGCTTCTTCAAGGAAGGCATCCTTGTAAGAGGATTCGCAGTAGGTTGAAATCTTTGAGGAGAAAGTGAGGTCTGCAGATGCTGGAGATCAGAGCTGAAAATGTGTTGCTGGAAAAGCGCAGCAGGTCAGGCAGCATCCAGGGAACAGGAGAATCGATGTTTCGGGCATAAGCCCTTCTTCAGGATAGGACTGAGGGATAGGGCTTATGAGTATCTGGAAAGACACTGCTTGATTAGGGACAGCCAGCATGGATTTGTGAGGGGTAGGTCTTGCCTTACAAGTCTTATTGAATTATTTGAGGAGGTGACCAAGCATGTGGATGAGGGTAGAGCAGTGGATGGTAGTGTACATGGATTTTAGTAAGGCATTTGATAAGGTTCCCCATGGTAGGCTTATGCAGAAAGTCGGGAGGCATGGGATAGTGGGAAATTTGGCCAGTTGGATAGAGAACTGGCTAACCGGTCAAAGTCAGAGAGTGGTGATAGATGGTAAGTATTCAGCCTGGAGCCCAGTTACAAGTGGAGTTCCGCAGGGATAAGTTCTGGGTCCTCTGCTGTTTGTAATTTTTATTAATGACTTCGAAGAGGGAGTCGAATGGTGGGTCTGTAAATTTGCAGACGATATGAAGATTGGTGGAGTTGTGGATAGTGAGGAGGGCTGTTATCGGCTGCAAAGGGACTTAGATATGATGCAGAGCTGGGCTGAGGAGTGGCAGATGGAGTTCAACCCTGTCAAGTGTGAGGTTGTCCATTTTGGAAGGACAAATAAGAATGCGGAATACAGGGTTAATGGTAGGGTTCTTAGTAAGGTGGAGGAGCAGAGGATCTTGGGGTCTATGTTCATAGCTCTTTGAAAGTTGCCACTCAGGTGGACAGAGCTTGTAAGAAGGCCTATGTTGTATTAGCATTCATTAGCAGAGGGATTGAATTCAAGAGTCGTGAGGTGATGTAGCAGCTGTACAGGACCTTGGTAAGGTCACATTTGGAGTACTATGTGCAGTTCTGGTCGCCTCACTTTAGGAAAGATGTGGAAGCTTTGGAGAGGGTGCAGAGGAGATTTACCAGGATATTGCCTGGAATGGAGAATAGGTCGTACGAGGATAGGTTGAGAGTGCTAGGTCTTTTCTCATTGGAACAGCGAAGGATGAGGGGTGACTTGATAGAGGTTTAGAAGGTGATCAGGGGAATAGATAGAGTAGACAGTCAGAGATTTTTTCCCCGGGTACAACAGCGTGTTACAAGGGGACATAAATTTAAGGTGAAGGGTGGAAGGTATAGGGGGGATGTCAGGGGTAGGTTCTTTACCCAGAGAGTGGTGGGGCATGGAATGCGCTGCCTGTGGGAGTGGCAGAGTCAGAATCATTGGTGACCTTTAAGCGGCAATTGGATAGGTACATCGATGGGTGCTTAAGCTAGGACAAATGTTCGGCACAACATCGTGGGCCGAAGGGCCTGTTCTGTGCTGTATTGTTCTATGTTCTAGTTTACAGTCAACGAGATAGTTAAGAAGTATGCCATTGTTGCATTGTCAGAAATATCTTCCATAATCAGATAAAGACTAGATATCTGTTTTCATCTGAAGTTGACTAAGGGACAAATTAACCAGGGCACCAGGTTTTTCTTTAAAATGAAGTGAAATAATGTCATCGTTTATATCCACCTGAAAGGGTAAAAGGACCTCAGTTTAACACCTCACCCAAAAGATAGCACCTCTGATAATGTAAACCTCTCTCATTACTGAACTTATTGTCACTCTGGATCTTTGTGCTCATGTCCTGAAGTGGAACATGAATTCAAACTTTTGTGACTCTGAGGCAAGAGTACTACCCACTGAATCAAGGCTGATGCTGAAGGTCATTGCCTGGCATGTGTGGTGCACATGTTACTGATCATTTATCAACTAAAGTATGAATTTTGTCCCAATGAGGTATGGTTTCTTTATTATCTAAGGGACTGTGAGTGGAATTAAATATTGAGCAATCAACAAACATCTTCTTTTCTAACCTTATAATGGAGGGAACATTATTAATGATTCAGCAGGAGACTGGCCCAGAACTAAAGAAATCCTATAGTAAAGGCCAAGGGCTAACATGGTGAACATAAACTTTGTTTGTTAGGTCTGACTCCAGCCACAGAGAAAGGTGTTCCCTGAACCTTAATGACATAGATTGGCAAGGGCTCCTCTTTGATGCCACACTCAGTAAAATGTTTCATTGGTGTCAAGGTCACTCTCCTTTGACTTCTGGAATACAGTTAAAGCCCATATTTGTACCTACATAGTAATAAGGTAAGGTACCAAACCATACTGGTGGAACACTCAACTGAGTATCAGTGAGCAGGTTATTGATGAGTCACTGTCAGTTGATAGCACCTTCAATCACTACGCTGATGATTGATGATAGACTGATGGGACAGTAATTGATCAATTTAAATTTGTAAACAGGACATACTTGGGCAATTTTCCACATTGTCAGGTAGATGCCAATGTTGTAGCTTTACTCAAACAGCTTGGCAAGAGAAGCAGCTAGTTCTGGAGCACACATATTCAGCCTTACTTCTAGGAAGTTGTCAGGACCCATGGTATTCTCCACATCCAGCATGCTCAGATATTTATCAGCATTACATGGAGTTAATCACAATGGTTATTGCACAAGTAAATATGTGGCAGTATGATGCAAGTCTCAGTAAGATACAAAGAACACTTGAATGAGTACAGTGGTGTAACCGAAGTGGAGAAGGAATCTATAATAAGCCACCATTATACCAAGAATGTCCCCATTGCCTTACAATATCATTTTGAAGAAGCTTCAAAATCCTGACCTTAGTTCTACAAACAAGAACACACAAACCATGTTGAAAGCAGCTACAACAGGGGGTAGAGTATAAAGAAAGAAACAAGGTCTGTTGGAAAGCATGGGAGTTAGAAACTTCACAACAGAAAGTAGAACAAGTGAAATTCATAATATTGGGAAGCAACGTGGAATAAAGAGGCTTTTAAAAAGTGAAGAAATAGAAAATAGCTTTATAATGATCATGATGCAAGAATGAATATCAGTAAATGAATATATTTTCAAACTAGACATTCCCTGTTGGTGTCTTCTTTAAATACATATCATAAATCACATGTCTGTCACATTTTAAGTTCTGCGCTAGGTAAACATGCAATTTACCTCATAACCTCATACTTCAGAATTTGATGTCTGCTCTAAAAATATAGAGTGACATTGCATAGTTCAAACACTGTGTCTAATTCTATATCCTAACAGTTTTAAAGCACACAACCATTAACACAAATTTTAAAAAAACTTACACAGTCCTCCTATAACAATGCCAATAGAACCAAAATTAGCAAACCCACAGAGGGCATATGTAGCAATAGCTTCAGAACGGATCTATGAAAAAGCCAGAGTAAAGAAACTGAATACATGATTATTCAGAAAAAAAGAAAACAAAATTCTGATCCAGTACTTTAATTTACTGATACAAAGTTAAATAGATTTGAGTTTGCGAAACTGAATTGACATTTTGAGAAAAATATTTAAAACTAAAAGAGAGATGTATAAAATATTGTTGAGTTCATTGATTCATGACTACAAATATTATAAATGCAATCATAAAATGGTCTTCGGTCAGAAGTGGTCATTTAGTTGCTCATGTCTGGGGACTGGCTGTCTCAGTATTTTAGCTTAGTGCCACCCTTTTGCATTTCCTCACAATGCGGCACATTGTTCCTATTTAAATAATTGTCAAAGGCCCTTTAGAATGCCAAATGTAACCTTGCTCCATCATATTCCACGCAGCTCATTCCATACCCAAAATACTCGCAGCGTGAATTTTAGTTTTTTCACTTCATATGTAGCAATAGCTTCAGAACAATAGAACTATTGTTCTATGTTCTTTAGCAAAGCACTTCAAAACGCTACCCTTTGATTCCCAATCTATTTACCAGTGGGAACAGTTTCCCTATAATCCCTCTGTCCAGACCCTTTTTTGTTTTTGACAGTGTTTATCAAATCTCCTCTCGGCTTCTCCTCTCCAAAATAAGCAGTCCCACTTTTCCAATCTTTATTCATGTCTCATCCCTGGAACCATTCCCTTAACTTTTCCTGTACTCTCTCCAATTTATTCACATTCTTTCTTTCCTTCTATACAGTGGCACCCAGAACATGTACATAATACTCCAGATGATGTCTAATGTATGTCTTCTATAAGTTTATCATAGTGTCCCTACTCTTACACTCTATTGTAAAACCTAGAATACTGTATGATTTACAAATAACTCATTAAAGGCCGCTATCTTTAGTGACTTGTGTATATATACACTTGGGTTTCTCTGCTCCAGCAAACCATTTCAAATAGTATCCTTTATTTTGTATTGTCTCCCCATGTACTTTGAAAGCGCATCACCTCACACTTTTCTACATTGAACTTCATCTGCCATCTATCCACCCACTCCAACAACTTGCCTATGTCCTTTATAGAATCTACACTTTCCTCTTCACCATTTACAAGTTTAATGTTTTCTTGCATCCAAGATCTAGATTACTTACATATATGCAGAAAAGCAAGGGCCCCAACCTTGACCCCTTGGGAACTCCATTATTAACCTCCTTCCAGCCTGAAAAATGCTCATTATTTGCTACTGTTTCCTACACCTCAAACAATTTCATATCCACTTTTCTATGTCCCTTTTTCTCCACGCCTATAAATTTCCTCAAGTCTGCTGTGTGGTACCAAATCATACACCTTTGGAAGTCTGTGTATGGCTTCACAGGAGGCTCCAAAGCACTAAGATGTCATCTAGACAGGGGACAAAACATCTGCAAATCAACTTGCCAGCTTGGCGAAGCTACCCACAACCACGCAAATCCACGTTTGTCACATCAACAGCACTATCATTCTCAACCCTCTGTCAGCTCCTCAAAAACCCAAGTAAGTTAGATAGGCATAAATTCCCCTTAAAAATACACATTGATTATTCTGAAACAATCTATATTTTTCCATGATTATTAATTCTACCCAGAATAATTGTTTCTAGAAACTTCAACATCATCAATGTCAAACATGTTGGTCTATCATTGCTGGACGAATCTTAGAATATTTTTTGAACAAAGTAATAATATTTAACATTCTCCAGTCTCCAGCATCACCTCCCCCAAGTCCAAGGAAGATTGAAAGATAATTGCCAGTTTCTTTGCAATTTCTACTCACTTCCTTCAGTATCCTTTGCATTTCATTTGGTCTCAGTGCCTTATCCAATACTTCCTTCTTATCAATTCTAAACTGTCTCATGACAGAGTTTCCTCCTCTGTCACCATGGGTTGGGCAGCATGTGCCTCAGAAGTAAGGATAAATGTAAAGCCATCATTTAACACCTCAGTCATGCCCCATATCTCTTAATATAAATCCCTCTTTTTGGTCCATAAACAGTCCTACTGCTCCCTTTTACAATTGATGTGCTGGGATTTCCTTTTACGTTAACTGCCAATAGTTTTTCATAATCCCTCTTCATTTCTCACTTCTGAATTTTCTGTACTCAGCGTCATTGTCAACTGTATTTCCTACCTGTATTTCATCATCTCAGCCTGCTCCTGCTCCACCAAATTCATCCCACCTACCTTGATACTGTCCTATCCCCCGGTCCAGGAACTCCCCACATATGTTCGGGACACCACCCACGCCATCCACCTCCTCTATGACTTCCGTTTCCCTGGACCCCAACGCCTCATCTTCATCAAGGACATCCAGTCCCTCTACACCCCCATCCACCATGACCAGGACCTCCAAGCCCTCCGTTTCTTCCTCTCCTGACGTCCCTACCAGTACCCTTCCACTGACACTTTTATTTGTTTGGCTGAACTGATCCTCACCCTCAACAATTTCTCCTTCGAATCCTCCCACTTCCTCCAGACAAAAGGGGTAGCCATGGGCACCTGCATGGGGCCCCAGCTATGCCTGTCTCTTCATCGGCTACATAGAACAGTCCATCTTCCAGACTTACACCAGCACCACTCTCCACCTTTTCCTCTGCTACATTGATGACTGCATCGGCGCTACCTTGTGCTCCCACAAGGAGGTTGAACAGTTTATCAACTTCAACACATACCACCCAACCTTAAATTCACCTGGGCGATCTCTGACACCTCTCTCCCCTTCCTGGACCTCTCCATCTCCATCAATGATAACCGACTCAACACTGACATATTTTACAAGCCCACCAACTCCCCTAGCTACCTGGATTACACCTCCTCCCACCCTACCTCCTGCTAAATTGCTATCCTGTATTCCCAATTCCTCCGCCTCCACTGCATCTGTTCCAAGGAGGACCCACCTCCGCCCTGAAACCCCAACCCTCCAACCGCAACAAGGACAGATGCCCTATTGGTCCTCACCTTCCACTCCCCATACCTCAGAATAAATCACATCATCCGCTGACATTTCCGCCACTTACAAATGGACCCCACCACCAGGGATATTTTCCTCCCCACCCCTATCCACTTTCTGCAAAGATCGTTCCCTCCACGTCTACCTGGTCAAGTCCAAGTCGCCCAACAACCCACACACCCCTCCCACACCTTCCCCTGCCACCACAGAAATTGCAAAAGCTGCGCCCACACCTTCCCCCTCACCTCCGTCCAAGGCCTCAAAGGAGCCTTCCACATCCATCAAAGTTTCACCTGCACTTCCACACATGGCGTTTACTTCGTTGCTCCCGATGCAGTCTCCTCTACATTGGGAAAACCGGACGCCTTCTTGCAGAGCGCTTCAGAGAACATCTCTGGGACACCCACACCAATCAACCCCACCGCCCCGTGGCCGAACATTTCAACTCCTCCTCCCACTCCGCCGAAGACATGCAGTTCCTGGGCCTCCTCCACCACCACTCCCTCACCACCCGACACCTGGAGGAAGAACACCTCATCTTCTGCCTCGGGATGCTTCAACCCCATGGCATCAATGTGGACTTCATTTCCCCTCCCCCACCTTACCCCAGTTCCAACCTTCCTCATGACCTGTCCCACCTGTCAATCTTCCTTCCCACCTATCCGCTCCACCCTCCTCTCCGACCAATCACCTTCACCCCACCTCCATCCATCTATTGCACTCTCAGCTACCTTCTCTCCAGCCCCACCCTTCTCCCATTCATCTTTCCACCCCCGAGGCTCCCAGCGTCATTCCTGATGAAAGGCTTTTGCTCGAAAGGTCAATTTTCCTGCTCCTCGGATGCTGCCTGACCTGCTTTGCTTTTTTAGCACCACTCTAACCTTGACTGTATTTCCTATATGTCACCTGTTATTTTTTTCTCCTTTAACTTAATTTGTATCTCCTTTGTCATCCAAGAACCTTGAATTTGTTTATCTTATCTTTCAGTTTTGAGGAAATATATCTTGACTGTGCCCAAATAATATTCTCTTTGAAGGCAGTCCATTGTTCAGCTAATATTTATAATCCCAAACTTTTATTCCAGTCTCTATGGCCCAAATCTCTTCTCACCTCATTAAGGTCTGCTCTCTGATAGTTGCTTATTCTTACTATGGTTTGACCAATATCATTTCCTACTATCAGGTAGAATATTACTCTCTCCTAAATATTCCTCCACTGTCACTTGATCTACTTGATGAGGCCCATCTCATTTGCAAGAACCATGTCCAGCAGTGCATCAGTTCATGTTGAACTGGACACATATTGCTGAGGGAAATTCTCCTCAACACAATCTCAGGGCACTTGGCCCTCACTGTTCCTTAGTCAATATATGAGTAATTATCTTTCACTACTGTAACTATTCAATGATGTTTATAGCTTTCTATAACTGCCTTGCAAATTTGATCCATCAAATCCTTCCCAGCAAATGGTGATGTACATATTACAGCGTGCAATGTAATTTCATTCTTCTTTTTCCTTAATTGTACCCACATTGATTCTATTCTCAGAACGTTCAAAAGCAGCTTATTCATCCTAGACTGTAAGGCTTTCCTTAACCATCTTTTGACACCAAAAGACCTCAATTTTCTTTCCTTTCCTCCAGAAATATTGAACACACAGATATGCTCTTCCTTAAGGCAGGTTTCCATTTTCACCACAACATCATAATCCCCGAAAACAATGTCTGCTTGTAACCCCTAACCCTTATTAACTAATATGTACGTGAATGTATAGAATAAAGTATTGGTCATATTACTGTCACCAATTATACTCAGCATGGCTTGACAGCAGTTACACACTATTGCACAACTGGAACCCAGCTACAGCATGGCTAAACTTTCATCCTCCGTAATGATGCACCCTGATTCTGGCCTGAATTTTCATCATTGGGTTCATTCCAAATCATTTGTAACTAGTTAATGAACTGACAATTAATTCAGTTATAAGCCCTTGAACATTTTCTAATTCTGTGCTAGTTAACTCAAACAGGTCTTGTGTGATCATTCTTTTGAATAGTTAATTAAAATATGTATGATGCTATTTGAATAAGTATAATATCACAGAAATAATTATGTTTACTTACTGATAAATATTGCTTCAAACCATCAACATATTCAAGGTTGCCATCAATTCTTTTGGCAATCAGGCCAGATAACCTCTCGTAAGCTACAAATTCATTGAAGAAAGTTTTCACTCCGAGGAGCTCGCCAACTATAAAGCTGTCATTCCAGTCTACTCCCATCAGGAAAGCAAGTGGCATGAAGACATAGGAACAAATTAGCTGAAAGAAATATCACATGACATTGAATTAAAAACTCTAGTCCACTCTCACAAATGTTCAGATGATGCAACGTTCCATACTTATGCTTTTGATCTCTTTCTTTTCCTTAAATGAGGATTTCCTGCACGATGGTTGACAGGGCCCTTGACAACGTTCATTCTATTTCACATCAGTGTTCAAAATACGCAGGACTGCTGTTGAATCAATCCTTGAATGTCCCCTTACTGCTGCAGCCATGATGGTGGCTTGTGTACTGAGTAGGTGGGTGTTGCTTTTTGTTCAGGCCCATGGAGGCAATCAGGGATATGGAAGAGACATGGAAGCTTCAAGGAGTCTACAGATTGTTGGGTATTTGCAAGGAAGATGAGGAAGGAGGATGGACAAGGGAGCGAAAGGGTTAGAGAAAAGACAGGGAGACTGCGAGGGTTGGGTGAAGTTGAAAAACAGAAAGACTTCACGGGAGGAGGAGAGCATGGAGGTAGTAAGGGAGATGGGAAAAACAGAGGCTACAAGGAAAGTTTGCAGGAGAGGGGAGGGGGGGGGATGCAAAGAAATGACAGCAGTTCCAGAACTGGCAATAAAGGAATACATACCTAACTACAATTTGAATTCATTGCGGTAATTAATTATTTGTAAATGAATGCAGAATCTCTGGCTTAAGGTTTGCAAATGTTCAGGTGCTATGTGAAGAAAATGCAGTGAACATTTGCAGTTAGCACTGGGTCAACTGTTAAATTTAATGTGAGATTGAGATCAAAGATGCATAAAAAGGATAGTAACTGCATGGTTGAAAATATTCCAGCATTGCAAACATGCAATAGAAACACATTAACCATAACTCTAGGGTGATGGTTTTTTTTATGCTTAGAAGTGTGTGTCAGTTATTTTGCAAAACAGATGTCGTCTTTGTACTAGTTTAAATACAATGGTGTCCTGGAATCAGTGCATTTCTTGTGTGTTGCAGCCTAAATTGAACGGACAGTTGATAATTATTGAGGATATTAATGAATTTTACTCACACAAAAGCGTGTGACTTCATACATCAACACAAACACTGGACTGCATCATTAAAAACGAACAGTTAGTGAGGATGAAAAGGCAGCCTGTGAAAACTAAAACTGTAGGTGCCAAAAATTTTAAAAAAGCTCTTGAGAAAATCTTAAGAGGAGTCCTCGAAAAGGAAAAAAACATTTTATGCTCTGCTTCACAACATTCTGCTCTCAACACTTCCCTTCTCCTCAAAACCATGATAGGGATTTCCTTAACTTCACCTTACATAATGCAAACCTCCATATCCAACGAAGCATCCTCTGATATTTCTGCCAGCTACAGTAAGCTATAAACAGCAATCAATCTTCTCCTCATCTTATGGCATTCTAAAGATGTCATCCTATCTATTTGTCAGTCATCAAAAAACTCCTCCATGGAGGGAATAGAACACCTGACTTTTCAGTTCCTCCCTTAACCAAGTCAAAACATAAAGACTGCTTTCAAGTGACAACTATGTACTATTACACCTTTCAATTAGTATGCTCTACTAGCTGCTTCAGTGTAGTCCCCTCTATACAGAAGAGACCAAAATAGGCTGGCTGTCTACTTAGAGGAACCATTCAGTCGGCAAGCATGACCCAGAGTTTCAGTTGCAATTATCTGGAATAATACTTCCCTATTTTGCTCCCTCTCTCTTATTTCTGATCTTGTTCATAGAGTCATAATCATTCAGCACAGAAACATGGTTTCGTCAAGGGCAGGTCGTGTCTCACAAACCTCATTGAGTTTTTTGAGAAGGTGACCAAGCATGTAGATGAGGGTAGGGCAGGTGACGTGGTATACATGGACTTCAGTAAAGCCTTTGATAAGGTTCCACATGGTAGGCTGTTGGAGAAAATGCAGAGGCATGGGATTGAGAGTGATTTAGCAGTTTGGATTAGAAACTGGCTTTCTGAAATAAGGCAGTGAGTGGTGGTTGATGGAAAATATTCAGCCTGGAGTCCGGTTACTAGTGGTGTGCCACAAGGATCTGTTTTGGGATGACTACTGTTTGCCATTTTTATAAATGACTTAGACGCAGGCATAGGTGGATGGATTAGTAAATTTGCAGATGACACTAAAGTCGGTGGTGTACTGGACAGTTTGGAAGAATGTTACAGGTTGCAGGCAGACTTGGATAAACTGCAGAATTGGGCTGAGAGGTGGCAAATGGAATTCAATGCAGCTAAATGTGAGGTGATGCACTTTGGGAAGAATAACAGGAAGGCAGAGTACTGGGTCAATGGAAAATTCTTGGTAGTGTGGATGTGCAGAGGGATCTTAGAGTCCATGTACATAAATCCCTGAAAGTTGCCACCCAGGTTGATAGTGCTATTAAGAAGGCATACGGTGTGTTAGGTTTCATTGGTAGAGGGATTGAGTTCCGGAGCCGCAATATCATGCTGCAACTATACAAAACGCTAGTGCGGCCACACTTGGAATATTGTGTACGGTTCTGGTCGCCATATTTTGCGAAGGATGTGGAAACATTGGAAAAGGTGTAGAGGAGATTTACCAGAATGTTGCCTGGTCTGGAGGGAAGATCTTATGAGGAAAGGTTGAGAGACTGGGTCTATTCTCATTGGAAAGAAGAAGGGATTTGATAGAGACATACAAGATAATCAGAGGATTAGATAGGGTAGATAGTGAAAGACTTTTTCCTAGGATCATGGTATTAGCTTGTACGAGGGGGCATAACTACAAATTGAGGGGTGATAGATTTAAGACAGATATCAGAGGCAGGTTCTTTACTCAGAGGGTGGTAAGGGCGTGGAATGCCCTACCTGTCAATGTAGTTAACTCAGTCACATTACGGAGATTTAATCAATCCTTGGATAAGCACATGGATGATGATGGGCTAGTGTAGGGGGACTGAGAATAGTTCACAGGTCGGTGCAACATTGAGGGCTGAAGGGCCTGTTCTGCACTGTAAAGTTCTAGAAACAGACTCTTTAACAGTGTTCTAACACTTCATATTTCCACTGAACACATTATATTAACAGTGAATATGAATGTTAGAACATAACAGAATGGGGGAGAAGTTTTGTTTTGTTTGTTTGGACTGGTTTGATTTGATCTCTTTTTTGCATAAATGCTTTACTTGGCATTTGGATGGCTGTTATCCTGCCATTTACACCTTCTCTAGACACAATTTCATTTACTTACTTATTCTATTACCATGAAAACTTTTGCCATTTAATCTCACTTGCCCTTCACCCTGACTTATTGTAGACCTTCCATTTTGTATTGCTGAAAAGACAGTCTTGTTGCTAAAGCTTTTTGTCTTGTACTCATTGGGCCCTTGAAGATAGAAACAGGGGAATATATTACGGGGAACAAAGAAAAAGGCAGAAGAATTGAATTGGTACTTCAGATCTGTGTTCACTGGGGAAGACACAAGCAATCTCCCTGAGGTAACAGTGGCTGAAGGACCTGAACTTAAGGGAATTTATATTTGCCAGGAATTGGTGTTGGAGAGGCTGTTAGGTCTGAAGGTTGATAAGTCCCCGGGGCCTGATGGTCTACATCCTAGGGTACTGAAGGAGGTGGCTCGAGAAATTGTGGATGCGTTGGTGATTATTTTCCAGAGATCAATAGATTCGGGATCAGTTCCTGCAGATTGGAGGGTGGCTAATGTTGTATCATTTTTTAAGAAAGGTGGGAGAGAGAAAACAGGAAATTATAGACCAGTTAGTCTGACCTCAGTGGTGGGAAAGATGCTGGAGTCTATTGTAAAGGATGAAGTTATGACACATCTGGATAGTAGTAACAGGATAGGTCAGAGTCAGTATGGATTTATGAAGGGAAAATCATGCTTGACTAATCCTCTGGAATGTTTTGAGGATGTAACTCTGAAGATGGACGAGGGAGATCCAGTAGATGTAGTGTACCTGGACTTTCAGAAAGCTTTTGATAAAGTCCCACATAGGAGGTTAGTGAGCAAAATTAGGGTGCATGGTATTGGGGGCAAAGTACTAACTTGGATTGAAAGTTGGTTGGCTGACAGGAAACAAAGAGTAGTGATAAATGGCTCCATTTCAGAATGGCAGGCAGTGACCAGTGGGGTACTGCAGCTTTTTACAATATATGTTAATGATATAGAAGATGGTATTAGTAATAACATTAGCAAATTTGCTAATGATACTAAGCTGGGTGGCAAGGTGAAATGTGATGAGGGTGTTAGGAGATTACAGGGTGATCTGGACAGGTTAGGTGAGTGGTCAGATGCATGGCAGATGCAGTTTAATGTGGATAAATGTATGGTTATCCACGTTGGTGGCAAGAACAGGAAGGCAGATTACTACTTAAATGGAATCAATTTAGGTAAAGGGGCAGTACAAAGAGATCTGGGTGTTCTTGTACACCAGTCAATGAAGGTAAGCATGCAAGTACAGCAGGTAGTGAAGAAGGCTAATAGCATGCTGGCCTTCATAACAAGAAGGATTGAGTATAGAAGCAAAGAAGTTCTTCTGCAGCTGTACAGGGCCCTGGTGAGACCACACCTGGAGTACTGTGTGCAGTTCTGGTCTCCAAATTTGAGGAAAGACATTCTGGCTATTGAGGGAGTGCAGCGTAGGTTCACGAGGTCAATTCCTGGAATGGCGAGTTTACCTTACACTGAAAGACTGGAGCAACTTGGCTTGTATACCCTTGAGTTTAGAAGACTGAGAGGGGATCTGATTGAGACATATAAGATTATTAAAGGATTGGACACTCTAGAGGCAGGAAACATGTTTCCGCTGATGGGTGAGTGCCAAACCAGAGGACACAGCTTAAAAGTACGGGGTAGACCATTTAGGACAGAGCTGAGAAGAAACTTCTTCACCCAGAGAGTGGTGGCTGTGTGGAATGCTCTGCCCCAGAGGGCAATGGAGGCCCAATCTCTGGATTCATTTAAGAAAGAGTTGGATAGAGCTATCAAGGATTGTGGAATCAAGGGTTATGGAGATAAGGCAGGACAGAAAACTGATTAAGGATGATCATCCATGATCATATTGAATGGTGGTGCAGGCTCGAAGGGCAGAATGGCCTACTCCTGCACCTACTGTCTATTGTCTATTGACAAACACAAAAATTTCAATAATCAGATTTCACTTTATTAGAGGACTAAAGGTTGTTTATTGGCTTATTAATATTGCATGAAATAGAAACAAGTCTGATAATTGGGACTAAATTAGAAACCAGCAAAGGGCCACTAAAAATTTGATTCAGGTAAAAACTAGAATATAAGAGTAAAGTAGCCAGAAAAAGAAAAACAGTCTAAATAAAAGAAGAGATAAAGTTATTGTTGATTTCTTAGAAGCAAAGATTGGTAAATTTAAGACAGGCAATGAAGAAATTACTGAGGCATTCATAGAATCATATAGCACTGAACAGCCCTTTAAATCTGCACTAGTCCCACCTTCTAGCACTAGCCTTATAGCCCTGAATGCTCATCCATATATTTTTTTAAAAATAAGTGAGGTTACCTATCGTAACAACTCTGTTTGGCAGTGCATTCCAGATCACCACCAACCTAAGGTGAAATAAATTTTCCTCAAATTTCCTGTAAACCTCTTGCCTTTCACCTTAAAACTATGCTCCCTTGTTATTAGCCGTTTCACTAAAAGGAACACCTACTTGCTATTCACCCGTCCAAGCCCCTCATAATCTTATATAATTCAATCAGATTGCCCCTCGATCTTCTCTTCCCCAAAGAAAACAACCAGAACTTAGCAGCTTCTCTTTATAGCTCAAGTGGTGCAACCCAGGCAACATCCTAATGAATGTCCTCTGCTCCCACTCCTATGAAATCACATCCTTTCTTTTATGTGGAACCAGAACTGTGCACAGTACTCCAACTGTGGCTTAACCAAAGCCCAATAAAGCTCCAACATAGCTTCCCTACTCTTATAATCTATGCTTTGACCAAACCAATATAGGCGAGTGTCCCATATGCTTTCTTAATTACATTATTAACTTACCCTGTCACCTTCAAGTACTTGTAAACAAAAGTTTCCTATTGTTCTGTCATTCATTGAGTACCCCCTTGTCTTGTTACTTCTTCCAAAGTGCATCACCTTACTAATCAGGGTTAAATTCCAAATGCCTCTGAAATGCCATCTAACTAATCCATTTATATCCTTCAGTAATCTAAGAACTTCTTCCTCACTGACACCAGTCAACCTTCGTGTCATCCACAAAGTTACTTATCATTCTGAACCTCAACACTCTTGTCTGCATTGTTTACATATATATTAAATGAATTAGAGTCTCAGCACTTATTGCTGTGGTGCATAAGTTACCCTAAATTTTATGTACATTTATCTAAATTACTAGTCTCCTAGGTGGGTCCTTGTC
The DNA here is from genome assembly GCF_037043375.1 of Chiloscyllium plagiosum. NCBI lineage: Eukaryota > Metazoa > Chordata > Chondrichthyes > Orectolobiformes > Hemiscylliidae > Chiloscyllium > Chiloscyllium plagiosum. The sequence continues at coordinate 69,075,833 of NW_028270140.1, forward strand.
AAAGAGTTTATTGAAATCCAAATAAACTGCATCAAACTGCACTACCTGCTTCTTCACACTTGGTCACCTGTTCAAAAAATGCAATCAGATTTGCTGGATATGACCTCTGTCTGACAAAGCCATGCTGACAATCCCTGATCAAACCTTGCCTTTCCAAGTGGAGATTAAATCTGCCCTTCAGAATTTTCTCCAACAGCTTCCCTATCACAGACATGAGACTCACTGGGTGTAATTCCTTAGTTTATCTTTACTATCTTTCTTGAAAAGTGGAACCATATTAGCTGTCTTCCAGCCCTCTAGCACCATTCCTGTGGCCAAAAAGTAATTAAAAATTTGAGTCATGGCCCCTAAGGTTTCCTCCCTATGTCCCACAATAGACTAGGATACAACTTATCTGGACCTGAGGATGTGTCCATTGTTAAGCCTGCCAAAACCTCCAATACCTCCTCACTCCCCATATCAATCTGCTCAAGAACAACAGATATTTAGCGTATTATTTTATAATGGAACTCATTCCCCAAAATAAGCAACATTGAAGGAGGTAAAAACAAGAAGGAAAATAAGGAAGTTAAAATCAAATTGAGTATTGCTGAAAAGAACACAGATTTTGTCAGGGCAATGTCTCTACCGTTCACAGTGTACTTGGCAATCAATCAGTTACTCCTTTCATGCAGTATAAATATTGATATTTCCTCTTGAATTGGTAATTAGATTAGATTAGATTCCCTACAGTGTGGAAACAGGCCCTTCAGCCCAACAAGTCCACACCGAACCTCCAAAGAGCAAACCACCCAGACCCATTCCCCTACACCTAACATTACGGGCAATTTAGTATGGCCAATTCACCTAAACTGCACATCTTTGGATTGTGGGAGGAAACCGGAGCACCCGGAGGAAACCCACGCAGACACAGGGAGAATGTGCAAACTCCACACAGACAGTTGCCCAAGGTGGGAATTGAACCCGGGTCCCTGGTGCTGTGAGGCAGTAGTGCTAACCACTGAGCCACCGTGCCACCCATAATCTTGTGAAATGACTGCAAAATGAAAATCTTTGACAAAATGTTTTTTAGCAATACTCAATGTCTGAATTCACAAACTAATATTACTATCAAAAAAGAGAAGTATTGGAGAAACTCAAAACATATTGAGTTTCACAAAGACGAAAGAGTGCATGCTCACTTTAAGACAGAAAGTATTTTCTGAATTTTAAAGTAAATTTAAAGTACAACCACAGCTCTCAGAACAGACCAACTAAGAGACAGTTTGTTCCAAATAGATACATGCAGCAAATGGCTGTTAAATGGATACCTGAGTTTTGGTTGCTGTTTTGACAACCGTTCACATTTAACTAATTCATTTATATTATGCCCAGGATACTAAAACCCAATTGAGTTTGAATTTATGATGTTGACAACATTGGACCCATGACAGGGAACAATGTTAGGGGTATAAAAAACGTGGGCATTTTGAAAATTGGTCAGAGCAACTGCCATAAAGTTGGAGAGCTAACTATCCATCAAACTGGAGAGCATATATCATCTAAAAGGAACTCTCAAAGCTCTCAAAAAGAAATCTCCCACAAGGTACTATCAATCAAAAGGTATCTTTCCCTGTAAAAAAATACTTGCAGTATAAAGAAAGCAGACGACCCAGGAGAAGACAGCAGAGTTGGGAAGAAGAGGAAGGAAGGGTGAAGGAAGAGAAGAAGACCATCTGTGTGGACTTTAAAAGATTGTGCTAATTTACCGTTATTATTAATTGTCTTATTGGCTTTTGTTTAATGTTCACTGTTAGAGTTATGAAAATAAATTGTTAGTTTTCTTTAAACACTGGAAATAAGGATCTCTCGGTCCCTCATCCACACTTTTAACAGATTATAAGGTGAGGAGAGCTTTTCTGGGTGTTTGGTTTTAATTAGCAGAGGGGTTCATCCTCCGCATCGTAGCAATATAATCCAATAAATCGCTGGGATCTGATGACTACACCCTAAGATATTAAAAGAGATAGCTGCAGAGATAGTGGATGCACACTCGGCTATGATCTTCATGGAATTGAGAATCAATTCCATCAGATTAGAAGTGGGCAAGTGTTACACCAACTTTTCAAAAGAGAAAACTGGGAATCACAGGCCAGTTAGTCTAACATGATCAACATTAACAATGCATGTAGAAAAACATAAGAATCATTAGAACAAGTCAATATGGTTTTACTAAAGAGAAATCCTGTTTGACAAATTTATTGGAGGTTTTGAGGATGCAAATAATAAGGCAAATGGAAAAAAATAAATGTATTATGCCTGAATTTCCAAAGGCATTCAATAAGGTACTGTACAAAAAGGTAGTAGGTAACATAAGAATTCATGGAATTGACATAATTTATTAGCAAGGACAGAAGATTGGATAATAGACAGAAAGCGGACAGTGGGCATAAATGTGAATGTATAACTGGGCAGGAATGAATAGTGGAGTACCACATGCAGGGACCTCAGCTATTTATAATCTCTGCAAATTGGATTTAGATAGAGAGATAGAAGTAATGAGTTTAGCTTTGCCAATTATACAAAGTTGGGTGGAAAAGAAAGCAGTGGGGTGAGAGGCTGCAAACAGATATAACCAGGTAGATATATTTACAATGTGGAGAATTGTTAAAGTTATTCACTTTGGTCAGAAAAATAAATATGAGGAATTTCATAAAAGTGCAAGACATGTAATCAATAATGTCCAAAGAGATTTAAGTGTGATCATTCAGCGAACGCAGATAGTTAGCATACAGGCACAGCAAGCAGCTAGGAAGCAAATGGCATGTTGGCTTTTATTGCAAGCAGACTTTGTAAACACAGCACTTTGTTACAACTGTACAAGGCTTAGCAGAGACCACATTGTGGGCGCCACGGTGGCACAGTGGTTAGCACTGCTGCCTCACAGCGCCAGAGACCCGGGTTCAATTCCCAGCTCAGGCGACTAACTGTGTGGAGTTTGCACATTTTCCCTGTTTCTGCGTGGGTTTCCTCGGGGTGCTCTGGTTTCCTCCCACAGTCTAAAAATGTGCAGGTTAGGTGAATTGGCCATGCTAAGTTGCCCGTAGTGCTAGGTTAAGGGGTAAATGTAGGGGAATGGGTCTGGGTGGGTTGCGCTTCGGCGGGTCGGTGTGGACTTGTTGGGCCGAAGGGCCTGTTTCCACACTGTAAGTAATGTAATATAGTTAATGGTAGTTGCCTTTTCCCTAGGATTGGAGATTTCAAGACTGGGGGGATACATTTTAAGGTGAGACGAAAGAGATTTAAAAAAAGACATAAAGGGCAATTTTTTTACACAGAGGTAGTTATGTGTGAAATGAACGTTCTGAGGAAGTGGTGGATATGGGTACAATTACAACTTTTAAAAGACAATTGGATAACTCCAACAGGCATATTTAAAATCACAACCTTTTGAAACACTGCTCCTTTGTCAGGTGAAGTGGAAAGAGACACACAGGCTCAGAATATACAGAGAGATAATAGCAAGTTTAGATTATATAAATCAACACGCTGCTGATTATGTGCTGCTGTTGATTGGCAACAGCGACAAGTCAAATGACATTACTACTGCATCCCTGTCCAAGTCAGGTTGATGAGTAGTTCACATTCACATTGCTAATTTTCTTTTTTAAATAGGTTTAGAAATTCTTACTGATTTTTATATTTATTGCTTTTTTTTCTCTCATAATATATTTTTCCCTTGTTATCACTTTTCTGATCATTTTCTGCTATTCTAATATTCTGTCCAATCTTCAGACCTGTTACCCCCATCTTTGTGTACATTTTTTGTTTAGTATTATCTTTAATTATTCTATCGTGTTCTCTGAAATATTTCCTTAAATGTCTGTTGCTGCATCTCTATTACCCAACTCTTAATCTAATGATATTTTTATTCACTCATGCGATATGGACATCGCTGGCTGGCCAGCATTTATTGCTCATAGTTGACCTTAAGGAGGTGGTGGCTGAAAATGTGTTGCTGGAAAAGCGCAGCAGCTCAGGCAGCATCCAAGGAACAGGAGAATCGACGTTTCGGGCATAAGCCCTTCTTCAGGAAAGGGCTTATGCCCAAAACGTCGATTCTTCTGTTCCTTGGATGCTGCCTGACCTGTTGCGCTTTTCCAGCAACACATTTTCAGCTCTGATCTCCAGCATCTGCAGTCCTCACTTTCTCCTCAAGGAGGTGGTGATGACCTACCTTCCTGAACCTTTGTACTGTAGGTAGACCACAATGCTCTTCAGGAGAGAGTTCTAAGATTTTAATCTCAGAATTCACTTTTATGCTCTCATAATTGATCTTAGTTAGCTGCACACCAAGAGAAAGATAGTAACAGACATCAGGAAATCTAAGAGTTCCAAAGCCAACTTCTGGGGTACTGGATTACAAACCTTCCTCCATCACCAAAAATATCTATTGACCTTTATTCTTGGTTTCCTATCACATGGTCAATTTTTATTCCACTTTTATTTTATGGGCTATAATTTTTCTCATAAGTATGTTGTGTGGCACTATATTTATCACCTTCTGAAATTTCATGTAATAGCTATTACAGCAGTACTATCAAAATTTCCAGTCTATGAAAAGGAAGAATTATAGAAAACACAGAGGTGACAATGCCCATTGAATTAGCATTAACAATTTATGTGGTGCCAAACACACCTTTAGGAGTATTGTATTTGGTTTTAGAAAGAACATTAAACAAAGGAGTTCAGATAATTCCAGTTCCGAGACTGCCTCGACTATAATGAAGGGTATATCAGATTCCAGGGGTTTGATTGTGATAAGCGTTTGGTACACTTGCCTTTATTGATCAGTGCATTGAGTATAGGAGTTGGGACACCATGTTGCACCTGTACAGGACATTGATTAGCCACTTTTGGAATACTGCATTCAATTCTCGCCCTGCTATAGGAAAGATATTGTGAAAGGGTTCAGAAAAGATTTACTAGGATATTGCCACGGTTAAGGGTTTGAGCAAAAGGGAGAGGCTGAATGGGCTTGGGCTATTTTCCCTGGAGTACCAGAGGCTGAGCTGTCACTTTGGACATGTTTATTAAATCATGACGGGCATTGATAGGGTGAATAAATCTCAGGGTAGGGGAGTCCAAAACTAGGGGACATAAATTTACGGGAAAGATTTGAAAGTGCCAACTGGGCAACATTGTCACACAGAGGTGGTGTAGATGGGTACATGAATAGAAAGGGTTTAGAGGGATACAGTTTAGTGCAGTACAACTCAATGACTCTATAATTGATTGGCGCAAAGGAAATAACATATCTCTAAAAACATGATATATAGACCAGTTATCAATTACAAAAGCCTTTTGCCTGCCAACAATTATGTGATTGGTCCTTAGACAACTGAACAGGTTGGGGCTGGAAACAAGTTACAGAGAAATGTTCTGATCTCTATCAGCACAGCCTTCTCACTGTTCTCTGCAGTTAAAGCCCATTATAAACTTGAAGAAAATATGTTCAACTTTTCCTTCAGCAATTGTTCTAAGCTGTGACTTTTAATTAATCATTCAGACACCTTTTTTATAAGTGAATTAGCCACCAGGTGTCTTTTGCAAATCAGTGGAAGCATCTGAATAAAAGCAACTATCAGGCAACATTCCGACCTGCATAAGAATCATAAGGATCAACTCAGCAACTCAGGAATAGGAACCACTGAACTTCCTCTCAATTTTCAATTGTCCATAACCTGTCTTTCCCTATCTGTTCATTTGTCTGTGTGTGTGAGATGGGGTTTAAGGGCATTATAGTTTTAATTTGTAACACTATGTGCTGACGCTTCATAACTGATTATTTGTAAATAGAGTCTAATTACTTGCAATAAATAGTCATTCTTGTTAAGTGCAAAAACCTAATATATGATATAACAATAAGTGTCAGACTCAGAGAGTACTCAGGCCACAAGGTACTGGGGGGAATATTCAGGAGCTAGGCCAATTCCAAGTGGGACTAAGAAAGTTACAGAAGCCAATCCATGCTGGAAAAGCTGCACAGGGGCCAAGAGGATTCAGGAGGCAGATTCCACATGCAGAAAATGCACCCAGTGCTAGCACATCCACAGCTGCACAGGAACAAAGAATACAGTAGAACCGGGGCAGCAAGGAATACAATCAGAGGGTGGTTCTCATCAGACAGTCCCAGACAGCAGTCTTCACTGAGCAGTCCTCACAAAGCAGATGGAATACAGACCAAAAGGACAGGAGAAAAACTTGGGAAGAAGTCCCTTGCACCTTGGCTTGAGAGCAGGATCTTGCCCCACCCACTTTATCGAGGACAAAACATTCCTTACCGACATTTCTTTTCCTTCGGTATCAGTGAACCATTCCCAATTGTCACAGTTGTATACTTTCTTTATCTAATGAAAGAATGTATTATATCTAAATTGCTGCTTCTTAAAGTCAATAAGCTATCATAAAATTACTTACAAATCACCAATTACCAATACTAGATAACTTAAATCATGAACCTTGAAATCAGTGCAATTTTCATCTTGACTTTTCTTAATTATACCACCTATGACTACTAAATATCCTGATTCTAGAAGCTTCCCCACCACTGAAATTAAACTAACTCATCTGCAACTTGTGGGCCTACCATTATTATGTTTTTTTGAGCAAGGACATAAGAACTGCAATTCTGTTCTAGCACCTGTCCTGTGTTTAGGCAAAATTGAGATTACAGCCAGAACTCTTGCAATCTCCATTCTCACTTTCTTTAATAACTTGGTTGCACCTCATCCAGTCCTAGTGCTTTAACTTTAATAGCAACAGTCTAATACTTCCTCCTCATCACCCTGAACTCTTCGAGTGACAGTTTCCTTCTCAGTCACCAAAGCCAGAATAGCATTTGCCTCTTTGGTAAAGTCAGATACATAATATTCATTCAATATCTCAGCTCTGCTCCGTGTTTCCAAAGTATAAATCCCATTTTTGATCCCTAATCAATCACACTCCATCCTTTAACATTCTTCTACCTCTATGCCTGCAGATGTTATATTAGCTGCCAGTCTTTTTCATAATTGCTCTTCGCTTCTCGATTATGTTTTCTCACCTCCCCTCTAAACCTTCTATATTCCTATTGATTCTCAATTATATTTTCTATCTGACATGATATCATCTGTCTTCTTTATCTTAAATTTAATCTTTGTCATCCTGGGAGATTGTCTTACCTTCCTTTGACTGTACCTGACCTTCTCCTCACTTAAGGAAGCCAACCTTTCATTCCAGTCTACCTTGCCCAGCTTCATTCTTGCCCCAGTAAAGTTGGCTTTCTGCCAACTGACTTCTTATTCTTACATGAGGGAGAGAGAGAGAATGAGTGTGAGAGTGAGAGAGAAAGAGAGAACATACGTGAGTGAGTCAGTAAATAAATGAGCAAGCAAGCAATGTGAAAGCTCACTCTTCAAATAAGGCCAAATATTTCTGATGAGAGGGTATTAACCTGAAGCACTGAATCTATTTCCCTCTCCAAAGATGCTACCCGACCAGCTGACTATTTTCAGGAGTTTCTGTTTTCATTGCAACTTTCAATAGTTATATGCTATAAAACAATTCATAATCCAAAGATTATGGTTCAAGTGAAATACCAAGTCATGCCCTTCACTTGCATAAACTAACACAATTTGATACACAATTAACATCTACCAATTTTTGAGTTTAGGATAACTTAATTATAAGCACTGCATCGCCAAAGTGAATTTAGAATCAGTGCACATTCAGTAATGGTGATAACTTATTAAAATTCAGGAAGACATTTTTATTCTTAAAACAATGTGTTTTGAAATAGAAATTAGTTTTTAGGTACAGAATTCAGTCTTTGAGAATCACAAATTTCCTCAAATGAGATAAAATAATGCAATTAAAAAAGAAAATTACCTCAAAACTGAGCCGAGGCTCACCAAACATGTTTCCCAACCAGGAGAGCACAGCATTAAGAAAAGCCAAGAGTGCCAGAAATGCAATAAGGTTAACAGCAATGTTTGCCACCAAAGTAATTGATGCAAAGGCTCCTAAACAGGCTGCTTCTATTATGTTTTTTGCTTCACTGCAGAACAAAAAGATAAATAATTGTGTATAACAGTTGAAAATTCTTTGGTCAAATCTATCTATAACTTTGTGCCACCTCTGGGCACAGCACAGCTTAATTTCTAGTGCACTACTGCAGGCAGCCATGACAACTCTCCAAATTTCCCTTTAGCACCATGATAATTGTTGAAACTGAAATCAGCTGAAATAGAGTTCTGATTTTCAGAGCTCGAACAACAATTGGAAATAGTGTGGTACGTCTGTGAGGTAGAGAGCAATTTGGATAGCATGTTGAGAGAGGTGATCACTCTACAACTTAAGGGACTGGAGAAAGGAAGGGAATGGGCAACCATCAACCAGTCCAGGGTAAATAGGCTAACTGATGTCCCACTCAAAAATTCATTCCCCATTTTGAAAACTGGTAATGGCACTGGCTTCTCAAGGAAATGCAGTCAGAGCCACAAATGTGGCACTGCAGCAGCTCAGCTGTACAGAAGGAAAGGAAGAAGAAAACAGAAGTGATAACTTTCTCAAAAGTAAGAAGAAACTGTTCTCACTTGTAAAAAAACAAGATCATGAAGAGCGAATGCAGGAAAAACTTGCACAATCAGCATGTAGTTAGAATATGAAATGCATTGCCTTAAAGTGTGGCAGAGGTAGGTTCAATTGAGGCTTTCAAGAAGACATTGGATGATTATTTGGATAAAAGTAATGTGCAAGGGTACAGGCAAAAAGCAGGAAAAAGTGCTCAATTAATGAACTGGTGCAGTCACAATGAGCCAAGTGGCTTCCTTCTCTACAGTAACACTTCTGTGAATTGTTAATACAAAGAAAATCGACATCTCAAGTGCAGAAAGGAAACAAATTAAAATGTAGAGTTTCATTCCTGCAAAGAGTAAATTCTTAGAGATTTCAAGAAGTTACAATTTAAAATTTTTCGTATATTTTTGTTGTTTTCCTGTCTGTCCTTTTCTCTCTTTAATTCAACCTTTTTAAAATCTTTTTCTCTTTTTCTACCTGTTTTGACTCAAATTTACCTCTGCCTTTATGTTTTGTTCTCAATCTTTAATTCTTATTGATTAAGGGAAATATATTAATTGTCCATTTGTTCACGAATAGTCCAAATATTTCATTATCAGTTCATACTTCCATAAATAATGTCACAAATTATTTTTGAATTGATGAGTGCAGAAGAAGTCTAACCAAACTTATTTCAGCTTGCATACAATTCTGGTCTCCTTCCTATTGGAAGGATGTTGTGAAACTTGAAAAGCTTCAGAAAAGATTTACAAGGATATCACCAGGGTTGGAGGATTTGAGCTATACGGAGAGGCTGAATAGGCTAGGGCTGTTTCTCTGGAGCATCAGAGGCTGAGGGGTGACCTTAAAGAGGTTGATAAAATCATGAGGGGCAAGGATAGGATAAATAGACAAGGTATTTTCCCTGGCGTGGGAGCATCCAGAACGAGAGGGCATAGGTTTAGGGTGAGAGGGGATAGAAATAAAGTGACCTGAGGAGCAACGTTTTCATGCAGAGGGTGGTGTTTATATGGAATGAGCTGCCAGAGGAAGTGGTGGAGGCATTACAGCATTTAAAAGGTATCTGGATGGATATATGAATAGGAAGGATTTAGAGGGATATGTGCTATTGCCTAGTGCTGGCTAATGGGACTAGATTAGGTTAGGATATCTGGTCGGCATGGCCAAGTTGGACTGAGAGTCTGTTTCCATGCTGTACATCTCCATGACTCTAAGCTATAGCACTTAGGCCTTTTTCCCTTTCATTATTTTATCAGAAGTACAGGACATCCAGTACATTTTATGACTTTCACATTCATGTAGCAATGAAAAAAGCAATGAAACTGACCCTTTATCCAACTTGAGGTTAGATTTAGTTGAAATGTTTGGAGTTTCTACCTCAGGCCAAAACAGTTTGGCTACAGCCAGAGCTGCAGGAGCAGACATCACTGAAGCTGTTAACAAATGGGCAGCTGGAACCTGTATTTGAAACATCAAAGTTTAGATTAGTCCTCACAGCAACAATGTAATGCAAGTGCACATTTTACTTGCATTTAAACTTTTTTTTAATTAACTTATCTTTCTGATCAGTTCAGAGATGTTATTACACACCACTGGAGGAGGTGGGACTTGAACCCAAAGCTCCTGGTTTCAGGGGTAGGAATAGAACCACTGCAACACAAGGGCTCACACACTACACTTTCAATGTGAATTATTTAGTTTAAATCTGATGTGAATCATCATGCAGAAATTGCCATGGATGATACTTGCCTGCACAACATATGGGTTTACATTTCATTCAAATAAATGCACAAGTGGATGCTGCAATACGTCATTGGGACATTCAGCTTTTCTAGAAATCTTTATGGCAATATTTTAAAAATCCTAAATCAGTTTTGTAAATGTTGATGTAGTTTATGTCAGATGTTTTGGCAAGATAGTTTTTGGGTGCTCATCTTCCAGCAGATACAAAAGCTGAAGAGCCTGAGGCCATACTTTTCTTGAACATGGGTAGAGTGTGAACCTAGAACACTTATTGACTTCTTGGAATGAATCAATTATAGTTCTGCTAAGGACTTCCAGCTTTGAAAATAGAGATTCTAACGAAGTGATCAGATATGACTGACGGTTGGAACAAGATATCAAGGAGACCAATTCTGATACCATTGTTATTAGATTGCAAAATGAATCTCAATATCATCTACACTTTCTTACAAGCACAAACAAACAAGGTTATGAGTCAAGTGCTGGAAAATGGGATTAAAATAGTTAGGTGGCTGTTTTTGACTGATGCAGACTCAATGGGCTGAAAAACCTTTTTCTGTGCTGTAAGCCTCTATGACTCTAAAAGAACCATCTCAGCCAAGGAACTCAACATTTGAGTGCTCAGTGACATGAGAACCAAGACAGCAGGTGAAAATATTGGTGCTGGATATTTTCTAATCAGCTTGTTCACAGATGTTATTGCACAACCTTGGAACAGGTGGGACTTCAACCCTAGCCTCCTGGTTCAAATGTGGAGACAAGACTGTTTTGAATCTTCTTGAGATTGATACATATCTATTCTTCAATAAATACTATTATGAGCACAGTGTTTCATCTGAGTCAACTAACTTTGTTAGAGGATTCACTTTGAGCCCATTCAGGGCTCTGATATCTTGTAAAGACTCCTAAGAATGCAGCTTCAATTATGTTTAAGGGTTATGAAGAACGTGGGGGAAACTGCAGTTGAGTCCAAGATGAGATCAGCTATTATCATATTAAATGGCTCAGCAGGCTCGAAAGGCTGAATTGCCTGCTCCGCCTCTTAGTTCTTCTGTTCTTCACTGCAGAAAAAAGGTAGTGTGTAAAGGTAAATATTGTGCATTATAGTTTAAAAATTGGCCATTTAGGCCAGGAGTATTTTACTGTACTCTCCTTCATTTTTGCAAGAAAAACAGTCCTAAAATATCCTTGAGAAAGTCCACATAGAAGTAGAGGGACCTTGCCTTCATGTTATTAGTGTCATGCTATGAACATCACCAGGGTCACATACAATGAAAATTTCAGTCAAGGCAAAATAAACGTGAGGAGTAGTTTGTGATTATAGAGTGCGATGAATTCATTAAGAGGATGCATTGAACTCCACCTTGCCCAGAAGCATATTAAAGACTTAGTTGCAGGAGGAAGCTTCAACAAAGCAGAGATTTATTTTCAACAAGGCTGGTCCTCACGATCTTTTCCCATGTTTCTCAGAGATGTAGATATCCAAGCAATGGAACAACTCCCTCACCAATAGTAGGCCAAGAACAGCAAGATCAGAACTAAGAAAATGCACCTTACAACTACATCCTCTATCAGCACAGATTCAATACCTCATTGCACCCTCACACACCTCAGATGAACTGCTACTAAGTCATAAGCAATGCACTAGTAGCAGAGGCAACTGTGGGCAGTCCTCTACAGAGCATGGAGGTCACAGTTGTTCTCAGCTGGTCACAGATGGGAGTATCAAAGTGAAAGAAAACATGCCCCTTAATGGGCTGTCAGTATACCTTTAACAAAGTGAGTAAGTGCTATTGATGAATTGGGTGGTATCTTTGGATCACTCCCTGTGATATATGCCTGTGCCAGGAATACCATTCCAGTGAGTACCAGTCTTTTCATCGCCTGGTCACCTTGGTTCCTTTGACTGTGAGAACTTGAATATTCAGTGCACTGTCAGAGATAGTTCTTTTATAAGTAACTGGAGATAACATCAGAATTAATTTTGCATCTCATTACAATGGTCACAGCACCCATTCTAAGCACACAAATCTGAACAGCCCATGTTCATGAGATCAGAACTTTAAGCAATGAAGGCATGTTTCTCAGGTACAAAGCTCATCATGCAAAGCAGCCCTACGCTACTTTAGAACTATAGCAACTTTATACTAATAGTAGCATACCCAAACATTTTACATGCTGCTGGGAAATTATTCATTCAACGGATGTGGGCTTAACTGGCTGAGCCACATTTATTATCCATCTCTCATTGCCCTTAAGATGATCGTAGTGAGCTGCCTTCTTGAACTGCTGTAGTCCACTTGGTGTATATATCCACAACGCTACTAGAAAGGGAGTTCTAAGATTTTGACCGAGTAACACTAAAGGAATGATGATATATTTCCAGGGCAGGGAGGTGTCTGGCTTGGAGAGGTACTTGAAGTTGGTTGTGTTCCCGTGTATCTGCTTCCCTTGCTCTTCCGAGATGGTAGTGAGAATGGGTTGGAAGGTGCTGTCTAAGGACCTTAAACATCAGCAGTACATCTTGAAGATCAGTGGTTTCCAAACCTTTGAAGCACACAATCAAATTTTGAATTTAAGAGCAACCTCAGTATCTACCCCTAAGAAAGTAAGACCACAAAACATAGAAACAGAAGTAGACCATTGGCCCATCAAGGTCACTCTGCCATTCAATGAGAGCATGGCTGATCTAATAATCCTCAACTCCATTTTTCTGCTTTACCTCCATCACCTTTTATTTCTCAAGTGATCAGAAATCTGTCTATCTTGGCCTTGAATAGACTAAATGACCCACTTTCGGTGGCCCTCTATGGTAAAGAATTCCACACTTTATTCCCCTAAACTCCAGTGAGTACTTACCCAACTGAATGAACCTTTCCTATGTGAAAATCACTTCATGCACAGCATTGACCTAGTGCATCTTGTCTGAATTGCCTGTGTATCTTACCTTTGATAAGGGAACTAAAACTGTACACAGTAATGAAGGTGTAATCTCAACAATGTATTGTACAGACTTAGCAAAACCTTTCTATTTTTACAGTTCATTCACTTTGAAATGAAATCCAACGTACCATTAGCCTTCCCTATTACCCAAGGTACTTGCATACTTGCTTTTTCTGATTCATGCACTACAGCTCCAAACCCATGTGTTCTGCAGTTTTCTGTAGTCTTTCCCTATTTAGGGAATATTCAGCACTTCTATTCATTCATGCCAAAAAGCATAACCCCACATTTTCCCACATTATATTCCATCTGTCAAACTTTTGCCCATTTGCCTATCTTGTCTATATCCCTCTGTAAATTCTTTATGCCATCTCCACTACTTGCCTTCCCACCTATTTTTGTACCTTGGTAATGTTCTTAGCACAACCATCTTCAGCTGCTTCAACAATGACCTTCCCTCCATCATAAGGTCAGAAGTGGCAATGTTCAGCAACACTTGCAACTCTCAGATATTGAAACAATCCATATTCAAATGCAAAAATATCTGGACGATATCCAGACAAGTGGTAAGAAACATTAGTGCCACACAAATGATAGGTAATAACCATTGCCCCTTGACATTTAACTGTATCACTCTTATTGAAAACCCCATTATCAATATTCTGGGAGTTACCACTGACCAGACTAGTCATGTAAGTACTATGGCTACAACAGTAGATCAGAAGTTAGGAATCTTACACTCATCTCCTGATTCATTACATTACATTTACATTACATTACATTACAGTGTGGAAACAGGCCCTTCGGCCCAACAAGTCCACACCAACCCGCCGAAGCGCAACCCACCCATACCCCTTACCTAACCCTACGGGCAATTTAGCATGGCCTGCACATCTTTGAACTGTGGGAGGAAACCGGAGCACCCGGAGGAAACCCACGCAGACACGGGGAGAATGTGCAAACTCCACACAGTCAGTCGCCTGAGGCGGGAATTGAACCCGGGTCTCCGGCGCTGTGAGGCAGCAGTGCTAACCACTGTGCCACCGTGCCGCCCACAGGCAGCAGTAAAGCCTGTCCTCAAAGCCTATCCAGTGCCAACAAGGCACTAGTCAGGAGTGTGGCAGAATACTCCCCACTTTCCTGGAGTGCAGCTCTGATAACTCTCAAGAACCAGGACAAAGCAGCTGCTTGACTGGCACCATATCTACAAAAAAATCAACCCCTCCACCACTGATGCCCAAAGGCACAGTGTGTAAAGTCCACACAAAGTCCATTTCCTGAGAGATTGAGTCCCATAGTCACCTTAGCCTCATTTAAAGTCAGTTGGGGAAGACGTAGGAGGTGGCAGGCCACATCTCCAAATTTCTTCAGCGCCTCTACCCCATTCCAGAAAATGTAGCTCATGGAATCGGTAATTAGGGAACACAGTTTGGAGTAGGTATTGACAGTAATGATTATAGACACCCCAGTATTAAACTAAACAAAATGCCTATTATTTCAGAATGATAGAACTGTTACAGCTCAAAAGGAGGCTGTTAAGTCCATCGTATCTTTGCTGGCTGTCCAAATGATTGGATTACTTAGTACATCCAATACTGGAGTTTGAACAAGCAAACTATTAGCCTAGTAACAATCAAGAGAGCTGATGGTGAGACCAAGCTGGGTTATAAGTGTGCATGTGAAAAGCATCATTGCTCCTTCAAATGATGTCACCAAAGACCTGCATTTAGGTAAGAAATGGAAGGAGGCCAAGGATAGATCATTGTAAGACATCAGAGGTGATAACTCGAAGTTGGAAGAAAAGTATTTGCAAGTGATGCTCTTGCTATGATTGATAAAGAAGAATAGAACAAGGTGAGATTAGTTCCACCAACCAGGTTAACAATGTAGAGATATTGGAGGACGATGAAGTATTTCTTCTTGAAATTCAATGGCATTACCATTGCTGAATGCCCTGCCATCAACATCCTTGGTTAACCACTGACCAAACATTTAGTTGGACCAGTCACATAAATACTGTGGCAACTGTGGCAACAAGACCAAGACAGAAGCTGCGAATTTTGTGGTGAACAACCAACTCCCCAAAGTCCTTTTTTGCATCCTCATGACTCATGAAAAATACTTCCCATTTCTTGGATGAATATAACTCCCATAACTCTTAAGCAACCCTCAACCAACCAAAGCATGCCTGACATGTCAGCCATCAATTTAATTAAACTCATTCTCCACCAACAGATTATATGTTATCTATAATAATTCATCATGGCACCTATTTAATCCACAGTTTCCATTGTTTAGGAAAGAAAACTAAAGCAAGCACATGGGAGTGCAGCCATCTGCAACATCCCCTTTGAATCATACACGACACTGACTTTGAAAAATGTTACAATTTCTCAACACTTCTGGGTTTAAATTTTGGAATTCCCTATCTTTCATATGTAAGTACGATTTGGAGGAGCTGGTGTTGGACTGGGGTGGGCAAAGTTAAAAATCACCATAAGACCATAAGACCATAAGACATAGGAGTGGAAGCATTTCAGCTCCACTTACCAGCGTTCTCCCCGTAGCCCTTAATTCCTCGAGACAACAAGAATCTATCAATCTCGGCCTTGAAGACATTTAGCGTCCCGGCTTCCACTGCACTCCGTGGCAATGAATTCCACAGGCCCACCACTCTCTGGCTGAAGAAATGCCTCCGCATTTCTGTTCTGAAATGACCCCCTCTAATTCTAAGGCTGTGTCCACGGGTCCTAGTCTCCTCGTTTAACTGAAACAATTTCCTAGCATCCACCTTTTCCAAGCCATGTATTATTTTGTACGTCTCTGTTAAGTCTCCCCTTAATCTTCTAAACTCCAACGAATACAATCCCAGTATCCTCAGCCGTTCCTCATATGTTAGACCTGTCATTCCAGGGATCATCCGTGTGAATCTCCGCTGGACACGTTCAGTGCCAGTATGTCCTTCCTGAGGTGTGGGGACCAAAACTGGACACAGTACTCCAAATGGGGCCTAACCAGAGCTTTATAAAGTCTTACTAGTACAACTAAGACACCAGGCCATAGTACAACAGGTTTATTTGGAAGCACTAACTTTCAAAGTGCTGCTTCTTCATCAGGTGATTGTGGAGCAAGACCATAACACCATATGGAAGTACAGTATACTAAATACCACACCTTTCTCCTGAGTAGTAGGGAGTTCCCTGTCTGTACTGAGCTCCTTGCAGAAACTTGTGTTACTTAGACATTGCTCTTTACTGAAGAAACTAGGTCAAGGTTGGAAGCTGAAGCAGAGTTCTGGCCCTTTTCCAATGCAAGGAGGATAACTCAGTCCTTTAGTCTATAAGCCATATTAAAACGAGGAAAAGTTGTTTTATTCCAAATTATCTGAGGTATTAAAAGAAAACACAATCTTAACAGAACAGAAAGCTTCTATTTTGTAACTCATTTAGCAGACTATGTCAATCACTCACCCCAAATGAAATATATGCCCCCAGGACAGATCCTGCAATGGTAGCAAATCCACTAGTCATTACAGAGTGTATTTCAGATTTTGTAAGATCCTTCAGATATGGACGAATGAGCAGTGGGGATTCAGTCTACGCAGAATATAGGACAAAAGAAAACATTTCAGAATCTGACATCAAAACACTTTACAAAAGTACATTTTTATCTTACAACAGGAATTACTAATTATAGAAACATATTTTGTCAGATTTCATTAAAATAAAGAAGATTTTGAAATGAAGCTCACATTCTTGACTACCTATGACTCTGATGTTAATCTTGTCAGCTATCTCACAACCCCGAAACAAAACAAGTCTAGAAATTGCAACAGTAAACAAGATGAAAACAGCTGCAAACTGTAGTTAAAGTAAGTTGGAGATTCTATGAGAGGAGGCACATTATTCTTGACTCAAAAATTACTGCAAACTTTAAAGTTTGTGCACTTTCCATGAAAGCTGTCCTGATAAGCAGATTTTCTGTAACTCATGATATTTCTGCAACATGGGAGAAAATGTTAAAAGATCTAAGAAGTAAGATGGTGCTGTTCCAGTTATGTTTTAAATCTAGTTTGTATTACAGAAACGTATAGAAGCATATTTCAGGAGTGTTATGGAATATCATCCAATTGCCTGGATTATACAACTCCAATAACATTCAAACTCAATACCATCCAGAACAAAGCATTCCATTTTAGTGCCACCATTCACCATCATCAGTATTCACACCCCACCATCACTGGCATATGGTGGCAGAAGTATGCACCATCTGCAGGATGAACTGAAGCAACTCAAGCTCCTTTAGCAGCACCACTCCCACAAAGAAAATCAAGGTTAGCCTATGTATGAGAACACTGTCACTTAGAAGTAACCCCCCACCCCCCAAAAACCACGTACCATTCATACATGGAACTATATCACTGTCATTCGCTGTCACTGGGAAAAAATTCTGGAACTCTGACAGCATCGTGGATGTACCAATGCATTAAATGTAGCACAACAATTCAAGAGGACAACTAACCACCACTTCCTCAACTGCAATTATATGTGGACAATTAATGCTGGGCTAGCCAGCAGTGTCCATACCCCATGAAAAGGGTGGCATGGTGGCTCAGTGGTTAGCACTGCTGCCTCATAGCATCAGCGACCCAGATTCAATTCCCACCTCAAGTGACTGTCTAAATGGAGTTTACACATTCTCCCCGTGTCTGTGTGGGTTTCCTCCGGGTGCTCAGGTTTCCTTCCACAATCCAAAGATGTGCAGGTTAGATGAATTAGCCGTGCTAAATAGCCCATAGTGTTAGATGTATTAGTCAGTGGGAAATGGGTGTGGGTGAGTTACTCTTCGGACGGCCGGTGTGGATTTTTTGGGCTGAATGGTCTGTTTCCACACTGTAGATAATCTCAAAACAATACCATAGGAGTATATCTGAAGGTGCATAGGGAGTATTCTATTCTTTTGAGTAAATGACATATGGAGTTGTACCAAGGAGCATGCAAGGAAAATTTAATATTATTTATCTGAAATCTTTAATGAATAATGGTGCCTCCACAGACGTTAAGACGATCACTGGAAGAGGACATAATGAATAAGAAATCAGGGCTAATACTTAACATGAAGAAGATTACCCAGTCCACCAGTCAGGGAGTCAGAAGCAACACTACAGCCTTTAGTTCCTGTAATGAAGTCCAGATTCTCTGACAGGCAATTAATTACCTGAAGTCATGACTTCTAGCAGGATGCAGCCTCTACAAGAACTGCCAGGAGTGTGGATGCTGCTTTGATTGCAGCCGATCTGGGACCAGCGATGATTTTGGAAGCCCATTTTGAAAGTCAGAGTTCATCAGGGCCTTTCTGATTAATCAAAAGTTCTGCATCTCCTGTTGCAGTCTCTTCCAGCCATTGAAATTGGGAAAGTAGAAATATCTAGATTCGTATGCATATTGACCAGGTGTATGATCCAACAGAGAGCAGCAGCAAGACAGCACTGAGGAGCATTCTGGGAGAAATCAGCTCAGTCACCAGGACTGAACAGCAGACTGCATAAGAACCTCTCTCCCCACCTATGATAAGAAGGAGGAAGAGCATCAAACACAGAATGGCAAGGAGATGTCAGCTCAGTCATCATGACTGAACAATGGATTACAGAATAACCAGGTGTCAAAAAGATACAAAAACTTGCAGAAGGGCACTTGACCTGAATGCTCGTAGTATTCAAAACAAGATAAATGACTTGATGGTATAAATCTTTGCTACTGGTATGATTTAGTGGCTATTACAGAGTCATGGTCGTAGGGTGGTCATGACTGGGAGTTAGATATCTAAGTGTATCAGATTACTTGAGAGAAGTCCAACAAACTCCCAGTCAACATCGGCACCTCCACATCATTATTAGCACAGATATTTAAGGATGATATCAGGGTTGTAGTGAGAAATTACATAGATTTTATGGAGTAAAAGACTGAATCAATGTTGGTGGAAATTAGAAATAGTAAGGGGGAAAAGCCACTGATATGTGTAGTCTATAGGCCCACTGGGACAGGCAATAAACAAAGACCTAACTGATTATGTAAAAACAGTACAATAATTATCATGGGAGATTTTAATCTTTATGTTGATTAGTCAAACTACGTCAGTCAAAGTAGCCTTGAGGACTTCATAGAATGTGCCTGTGATAATTTCCTCAAACAGTATTTAGAGTCATAGACATGTACAGCACGGAAATAGACCCTTCGGTCCAACCTGTCCATGCCGACCAGGTATCCCAATCCAATCTAGTCCCACCTGCCAGCAACCGGCCCATATCCCTCCAAACCCTTCCTATTCATATACCCATCCAAATGCCTTTTAAATATTGTAATTGTACTAACCTCCACCACTTCCTCTGGCAGCTCATTCCATACACGTACCACCCACTGCGTGAAAAAGTTGCCCCTTAGGTCTCTTTTGTATCTTTCCCCTCTCACTGTAAACCTCTGCCCTCTAGTTCTGGACTCACCCACCCAAGGGAAAAGACTTTGCCTATTTATCCTACCCATGCTCCTCATGATTTTATAAACCTCTATAATGTCACCCCTCAGCCTTTGACGCTCCAGTGAAAACAGCCCCAGCCTATTCAACCTCTCCTTATAGCTCAAATCCTCCAACCCTGGCAACATCCTTGTAAATCTTTTCTGAACCCTTTCAAGTTTCACAACATCTTCCCAATAGGAAGACCAGAATTGCACGCAATATTCCAACAGTGGCCTTACCAATGTCCTGTACAACTGCAACATGACCTCCCAACTCCTGTACTCAATACTCTGAGGAATGCATACCAAATGCTGCCTTCATTATGCTATCTACCTGAGACTCCCATTTCAAGGAGCAAATGCTGTGTGGGGAGTGATTGCTGGGCCTCTTACTGAGATATTTGTATCATCAATACTCACAGGTAAGGTGCCAGAAGACTGGAGGTTGGCTAACGTGGTGCCACTGTTTAGGAAAGGTGGTAAGGACAAGCCAGGGAACTATAGACCAGTGAGCCTGATGTCGGTTGTGGGCAAGTTGTTGGAGGCAATCCTGAGGGACAGAATGTACTTGTATTTGGAAAGACAAGGACTGATTAGGGATAGTCAACATGGCTTTGTGCGTAGGAAAGCCACGGATAAAGTATAAAGAAAAGTAAGATGAATTATGAAAGTAACCTAGCTCAAAATATAAAAAACAGATAGCAAAAGTTTCTCCAAATATACAAAATGAAAAAGAGTGACTAAGGTAAACTAGATAACAAAAGACAATAGGTGCAGTAGTAGGCCATTTGGCCCTTCGAGCCAGCACCACCATTCATTATGATCATGGCTGATCATCTACAATCAGTATCCTGTTCCTGCCTTATTCCCATTACCATTAATTCCACTATCTTTAAGAACTCTATCCATCTCTTTCTTGAAAGTATCCAGAGACCTGGCTTCCACTACCTTCTGGGGCAGAGAATTCCATATGAAGGGGGATGAGAAGGGGAATTTAATGCGAAATGAGGAAATGGCCAAGGCATAGAACAGGTGTTTTGTGTCAGTCTTCACAGTGAAATACACAAATAATATGCTTATAATTGATGACAAGAAGGTTATGGCAGGTAAGGACCTAGAAATGATCATTATCACTAAAGAGGTAGTGTTGGGCAAGCTAATGGAGCTAAAGATAGACAAGTCTCCTAGCCCTGATGGAATGTATCCCAAGATATTAAAAGAGGTGACAAGGGAAATAGCAAATGCTCTTGTGGTAATTTACCAAAATTCCTTAGGTTCTGAGGTGGTTCCGACAGATTGGAAAATAACAAATGTGACATCACCGTTTAAAAGAGGAGGTAGTCAAAAGGCGGGTAACAATAGTTTAGCTTCTGTAGTGGGGAAAATCCTTGAATCTATTTTTTAAATTCAAAAATATACTTAATTAGTTAAAAAATCTTTGTATATATACATAGTCACAAATGCAGTCAGTTCTGTACAACAGCATATCAAGGAAACATAGACATCTCTTACATAAGCAAGATTATATTTACATACAGTTGACGCATTAGGAGGGTCGGAAAACTGAATGGATCCCCATTTAACTTCAGCAGAAAGACCTCAGACAGTGGCCTTTTCCCAATGCACCTTGGTGACAGCTGCCCCAAGCTTTAGTGTGTCCCTCAGGTCGTAGTCCTGGACATTGGAATGTGCCAGTCTGCAACACTAGGTTGAGGTCAACCCCTTATTCTGGAACACTAACAAGTTTCAGGCAAACCAAAGACTGTCTTCCACTGAATTTGATGGCCCTCCAGGCACAGTTTATGTTTGTTTTTGTGTGCGTCCTGGGGAACAAACCGCACAGCACAGAAACCTGCATCACAGTACTGCCCGGGACGAACCTCGCCAAAAACCACTGCATCTCTCTTCAGACTTCCTTTGCACATTCCAGAAGGATATGTGTGACAGTCTCAAACCTCCACAGCTGCTCCAAGGGCAGACTGACTGAGCGGACATGAAGGATCTCAGAAGTCGTGCCTTTCTCCCCACCAGCCAAGCGATGTCTTGGTGGTTGCTGGAAAGTTCTAGTGATGAGGCATTCTGCCAAATGACTTTGACAGTTTGCTTGAGGAACCACGTGGCAGAATCCATCCTCTCCTTTTTCCTGCAGGGTCTCGAGGATGCTGTATGCTGACCACTTCCTGATAGACCTGCTGTCAAAGGAGATTTTCTTTGCAAATTTCTCTATGAAGCACTACTTACAGCGTTCCGCTGCAAAGAGGCCAGTTCCATCCTTCGCAATATTGGGGACAGGTGGAACTTCAATACGTAGTGACACTTGGAGCTTGCGTACTGAGGATCTATGCACAACTTGATGCTGCGGCACACAAAGTGGCCATCAGGATGATGGCAGCACTGAGTACATTCTTTTCCCCCTTATCCAGAGTTTTGTACAAGGAGTCCCTGCAGACATGGTCCATCTTAGACGTTCAGGTGAAATGAAATGTGGCTTGGATGACTGCAACAGTGCAGTTTCTGGTAATGCGTCAGCCCTGCAGCATATACAACAAGAGACAGTGCTTCACACCTGATGACTAGGTTTTTAACCCACAATGGAGAGGTAGCAGTGCTCCTAAAGAAACAGTGTCTGCTTCACCATGGCAATGCACTACTCCCAAGATTTTGCATACTCCTCGGCCCACCAAACCATATATCCCTAGCACCTTCAGGTAATCTGTCCTGATGGTAAACAGGATATAGAATCTGTCAGCCTACTTCCCAAAGAATATGGCCTCGCTCTCGCTTCCCAAGGCTGGTTCAAACTGGTCACAGACACTCATGAGGCTGTGCGCCAACAGCGGATCTGACCAGAAAATAGTGACATCATCCATGTACAGGAAGGCTTTGACCTGCAGGCCTCCGCTACCTGGAAAAGGCATTTCTCTCAGGCTCGCATCCTTCGTGATGGACTCAGCAAAAAGCTCTATACAACACACAATATTTTAAAAAGAAATAGTGAGACATCTGGATAGAAATTGTCCCATTGGGCTGACAAAACATGGATTCACAAAGGCAAGTCATGTTTAACGAATTTACTGGGATCCTTTAAGAACCTTATGAGTCCTGTGGACAACAGGGAACCAGTGGATTTACAGAAGGCATTTGACAAAGCGCCACACAAAAGGATGTTGCATAAGATAAAGGTGCACTGTATTATGGGTAATGTATTGTCACATTTAGAAGATTGGCTAACTAACAGAAAGTAAAGAATGGGGATAAATGGATGTTTTCTGGTTTGTAGTCTGTGGCCAGTGGTACACCTCAGGGATCAGTGCTGGGTCCACAGTTGTTTACGATTTACATAGAAGGTTTAGAGTTGGGGACCGAGTGTAGTGTCAAAGGTTACAGATGACACTAAAATGAGTGGTAGAGCAAAGTGTGCAGAGGACACTGAAGTCTGCAGGGGGATACAGATAAGTGGGTGGACGAGGGTCTGGCAATGATGTGAGGTAAATGTGAGGTCATCCATTTTGATAGGAATAACAGCAAAATGAACTTCTATTTTACTGGTGAAAAAATGCAGCATGCTGCTGTGCAAAAGGACCTGGGTAACCTTGTGCATGGGTAACCTTGTGCATGGATCACAGCTGCAGCAGGTAATTAAGAAGACAAATGGAATATTGACCTTCATCGCTAGAGGGATGGGGATTAAAAATAGATAGGTAATGCTGCAGTTGTATAGGCGCTGATGAGGCCACACCTGAAGTACTGTGTACAGTTTTGGTCTCCTACTTGAGAAAGGATGTACTGGCACTGGAAGGTGTACAGAGGAGGTTTGTTAAGTTGATTCCAGAATTGAGGGGGTTGCCTTATGAGGAGAAATTGAGTAGGTAGAAACTAAACTTATTAAAATTTAAAAAAATAAGAGGGGATCTTATGGAAACATATAAAATTCTGAAGGGAATAGATAAGATAGAAGCAGGGAGGTTTCTACTAGCAGGTGAAATTAGAACTGGGGGTCATATCCTCAAAATAAGGGGCAGCAGTTTTAGGACTGAGCTGAGGAAGAACTTCTTCACCCAAAGGGTTGTGAATCTATGGAATTCCATGCCCAGAGATGCAGCTGAGACAAACTCATTGAATATTTGTAAGGCAATTGATAGATTTTTAACAGTAAAGGAATTAAGGGTTATGGTGAGCAAGCAGCTAAGTGGAACTGAGTCCACAAGAAGATCAACCATAATCTTACTGAGTGGCAGAACACCTTTGATGGGCCAGACAGCCTACTCCTGCTCTTATTTCTTATCTTCTTATGTTGCATAAGGTCACTTATCAAGATGCCATGATGGTGATGGAATGGTGTTTTAAGTCTCCCACATCAGTGCTGGGTTCACTGTGTAGAGGTTTGATGGCCCACTGTTCCTGGATGAGTGGCAGAGTGATATGTGTTGAGACTGTGTGGCCACTTTGTCATAATTAAAGTTCTTCAAGGGATTTGAACAAAGAACAGTGCAACACAGGAACAGGCCCTTCAGCCCATTAAGACTGCACAAATACATGATGCCTTTCGAAACTAAAAACCTTTTTTGCCTCAAAGCAGACGTTTTTTTAAACTAATTTACAGGTTGTGGGTATCGCTGACCATGCCAACTCCTCAGAAGGCAGTTAAGAGTCAACCACATTGCTGTGAGTCTGGAGTCACATGTAGGACAGGCTAGGGTAAAGATAGCAGCTTCCTTCCCTAAAGGACGTTGGTAAACTGTCAGTTGACAATGGATTCACGTCAACATTAGACTCTTAATTCCAGATTTTTTAAGAATTGAATTCAAATTCCACCATCTGCCATGGCAAGATTTGAACCCAGGTTCCCTGACAATTTCCTGGGTCTATAGATTAATAGTCCAGCAACAACACCATTAGGCCATCACCTCCCTCTATTCCTGTCTATACATATCTCTGTCAAGAGGCTTCTTAAATGTTACTATTATATCCACCTCCACTACATCCTCCAGCATATTCTAGGCACTTGCCACCTGACTCTCATATCAGTAACTGACGGTGGCTCAGTAGTTAGCACTGCCAACTCACAGCATCAATTCTGCCGTCAATGGATTGTCTGTGTTGAGTTTGCACATTCTCCCGTGAGTGTCTGTGTGGGTTTCCTCCCCAGCCAAAAAATGTCCAGCATAGGTGATTCAACCAAGCTAAATTGACCACAGCATCCAGGGAGATGCAGGCTAGATGAATTAGCCATAGAAAATGCGGACTATCGGGATGGGGGTGAGTCTGGGTGGAATGTCCTTTGGAAGGTTGGTATGGACCAGATGGCCAAATGATCTGCTTCCACACTAGAGGATTTTATGATCTCCTTTAAACTTACTCCCTTTTACCGTAAATCTATGTTCCCTAGAAATTAACATTTCTAACCTAGGGAAAAGACTCTGACTATACATCCTATCCATGCCTCTCACAACTTTGTAAACTCGTATCAGGTCGCCCCTTATCCTTTGACATTTCAGAGAAAACAAACCAAGTCTGTGTAATCCATTGTCATAGCTAATACCCTCCAAAACAGGCAGCATCGTGGTAAACTGTTTCTGTACCCTCTCCATATCCTCCACATCCTCCACATCTGGTAGTGTGGCGACCAGAACTGTACATGATATTCCAAATGTGGCCTAACGATAGTTCAAACAGCTACAATATGACTTGCCAATTTTTATACTCTGTGCTCTGATGGATGAAGGCATGCATGCCATATGCCTTGACCACCCCCAGCTAGTTGCATTGCCACTTTCAGAGAACTGTAGATCTGTACGCTTAGATATCTCTCTATATGTTGATGCTACTAAGGGTTCTGCCCTTTACTGTACATTTCTGTCCTGCGTTAGATCTTTATTTGTTTGAATTTGCAATGTTGAGATCTGAGAAAGGGGATTGACACCTCAGCAGAACTGCTGTGCTCACTTGCAGAACTGTGCTGTGAATTGCTGTATGTCCATTTGGTTAAGTGCAGGCATTTGCAGGAGGGAAGCAGCAAAAGGCTATTCCAGCTAAGTCCTCAAAGGTAGGTCTTCAAAGAAAGCGTGTAAAGATAGCAACAAATCTTAGAATGGGCTGGGAGGACACAAAGGAACTGTTCTTAACATGAACTCTCACAGGGCAATCACGCATCAGCCATCAGTTATATTAACAAAAGTACTCACAGGTAAACGTTTTTAACTGCCTGTTGAAGCACTGAAAATCATTGCTTCACCACTTATCAGCGTTCACAGTCACTTCCTGAAAACTCTCCCATTCAGCAAAGTAATAAAAGAATATCATTTAGGCAGGCCTTATAAAAGACTCGGAATTGGCTGATACACCTCCCCTGCTGACATGGTTTGTACCACAGATTGAGTCTTCACCATCCTTCAACACACCATCATTGCATTTCTAGCCTGTCTCCAACTCTACAAGTAAAAATATGGTGGGCAGGCATGACCGCTCAGAAGGCAGAATTGCAACATCGGGAAATTGTCTGATTCCTGACACCCATTTCAAAGCAGAAAATCCTGCTTCGGAAGAGCATGAAGGGGAGTTTCAGAGTTTGATAGGCAGATAGAATATAAGAAAATGCATAAATACATAAGGATGGGTAGAGGTAAGTTGGTGTGAGAAGTGATATGCCATAATAAGCTTGAGAGACAGATTCAAGGAGTTTGGTTGATACACATCAGGATGTTGTGAATTGTTCTCACCTTTCCTCCCCTACTTAGGTCATTGAACTGCTTCATGTTCTTTGTCCAGAATTGGCTTCTTACCCCATTGCTAAGAAACAGAACATCTCTTCGTGTCCTCAAAGCTCCCAGCACCATATCCAGGGAAGCAACTCTGAAATGAATGGCAATATTTCTTTGTCTCGATTCCATCCTGGCACTTGTTTTCTTTGCCTGTCAATTCCAAATTCTTTCAAATTGCATGTTCAGAATGTCCACTTAAATGCTGAAGTTGAAATCATACCATTCATCAGATTTCCTGATACAAATTGGTTAGGAACCCCAGAAATCATATAATAGTGAGTGGGTTAAAATACCAATGATAGTTATCGTGCACTTATGTCTGGAGTTCCCATGTGCTAGCAGTTCCCCTACTTTCAGTGCACCCCCAACTTAAAATTCAGTTCAGCGTCTATTGATAGAATAAATAGTTTAGATGAGGAATGGACAATAAGTGACAAACTATGCATGGAAACCAAATGATACGATAGTAGAACTGGACAATGACACTTTTGAGCAGAATTTAAGTTAACACCAAAATATGCCAAAAGGCACTCAAAGATTTCAATGTTCCTATCATGGAAGACAGCTTTGAACACAACACCAAACTCATAATAATACAAGGCAAAATCTTATTTTTTAAAAATGTGCTGACAAGGATAACTGCAGTCCAACGCAATCTCATGTGGTAAATCTCAGTGAGAAACAGTCAAAAATGCAGAATATAGTGCCAACTCCAGAATCTTTACAGACGCCCACAAAGTTCAGAAGACTCTTGATACACTCCTTAAGTATAATGAGGGCCGAGGAGATTTTTCTTGGTTTGTGTACAGGCAAGCTCGACCATTTAGGTACTGCAAATATCAAAAAATAGGGCATGTATAAACCTGAAAATGGTAAACATCCTATTTTCTTCCCAAAGAATCTAGTCTCAGAATCTAGTCATGAGCCCTAAAAAGGGTTCTTGCCCCCGATATACTTGTCAGTTATCCTAAAGGAGGATTAAACTATTTATAGAACCAAATTTGAAAGAAAATATTAACTCTCAATGTATTCTGCAAGAGGGTGGGCTTGGGGATTATTGGAATACCATGGGTAGTTGGTAACAAGGTAGGGTGTGAACAGACCAAGAGACAGAAGGAGAAATTTGAAGGTTCAAAATCAATTCTTAGAAATGTCTAGGAATGTGATCTTTGGTTCTCGAAGGCATGGGAATTTGAGTTATCAAGCCATCAGGGAAAACAGGCACAATCGAGTTGCTCTGCTGAAAATGCACAAGGACTTAAACTTAGTTCTGAGAAACTGATTAGGAAAACAATTTCTTCTCTTCCAATGAGAGATGATATCAAATGAAACTTCACGCTAGTTCAGTTGTCATTGCATGGAAATTGATCCCTAGAGAGGAGACGGAAGGCAACTGCTATCAGAAGACAAAAGTAAGATGTGGAAGTATCTACCAGGATCTTGTCCTGATATGCCAAGTTACTTAAAAAATTTAGGGCAACAGGAGTAGAGTCATATAGTCATAGAGATGTACAGCATGGAAACAGATCCTTCGGTCCAACCCGTCCATACCGACCAGATATCCCAACCCAATCTAGTCCCACCTGTCAGCACACGGCCCATATCCGTCCAAACCGTTCCTATTCATATACCCATCCAAATGCCTCTTAAATGTTGCAATTGTACCAGCCTCCAACACATCCTCTGGCAGCTCATTCCATACACGTACCTCCCTCTGCATGAAAAAGCTGCCCCTTAGGTCCCTTTTATATCTTTCCCCTCTCACCCTAAACCTATGCCCTCTAGTTCTGGACTCCCCAACCCCAGGGAAAAGACTTTGTCTATTTATCTTATCCATGCCCCTCATAATTTTGTAAACTTTTATAAGGTCACCCCTCAGCCTCCGACGCTCCAGGGAAAACAGCCCCAGCCTGTTCAGCCTCTCCCTGTAGCTCAAATCCTCCAACCCTGGCAACATCATTGTAAATCTTTTCTGAACCCTTTCAAGTTTCACAACATCCTTCCGACAGGAAGGAGACCAGAATTGGACACAATATTCCAACAGTGGCCTAACCAATGTCCTGTACAGACGCAACATGACCTCCCAACTCCTGTAATCAATACTCTGACCAAAAAAGGAAAGCATACCAAACGCCTCCTTCACTATCCTATCTACCTGCGACTCCACTTTCAAGGAGCTATGAACCTGCACTCCAAGGTCTCTTTGTTCAGCAACACTCCCTAGGACCTTACCATTAAGTGTATAAGTCCTGCTAAGATTTGCTTTCCCAAAATGCAGCACCTCACATTTATCTGAATTAAACTCTATCTACCACTTCTCAGCCCATTGGCCCATCTGGTCCAGATTCTGTTGTAATTTGAGGTAACCCTCTTCGCTGTCCACTACACCTCCAATTTTGGTGTCATCTGCAAACTTACTAACTGTACCTCTTATGCTCACATCCAAATCATTTAAGTAAATGACAAAAAGTAGAGGGCCCAGCACCAATCCTTGTGGCACTCCACTGGTCACAGGCCTCCAGTCTGAAAAACAACCCTCCACTACCACCCTCTGTCTTCTACCTTTGAGCCAGTTCTGTATCCAAATGTCTAGTTCTCCCTGTATTCCATGAAATCTAACCTTGCTAATCAGTCTCCCATGGGGAACTTTGTCGAAAGCCTTACTGAAGTCCATATAGATCACATCTACTGCTCTGCCCTCATCAATCCTCTTTGTTACTTCTTCAAAAAACTCAATCAAGTTTGTGAGACATGATTTCCCACGCACAAAGCCATGTAGACTATCCCGAATCAGTCCTTGCCTTTCCAAATACATGTACGTCCTGCTCCTCAGGATTCCCTCCAACAACTTGCCCACCACCGAGGTCAGGCTCGCCGGTCTATAGTGCCCTGGCTTGTCTTTACCGCCCTTCTTAAACAGTGGCACCATGTTTGCCAACTTCCAGTCTTCCGGCACCTCACCTGTGACTATCGATGATACAAATATCTCAGCAAGAGGCTCAGCAATCACTTCTCTAGCTTCCCACAGAGTTCTCGGGTACACCTGATCAGGTCCGGGGGATTTACCCACTTTTAACCGTTTCAAGACATCCAGCACTTCCTCCTCTGTAATCTGGACATTTTGCAAGATGTCATCATCTATTTCCCTACAGTCTATATCTTCCATATCCTTTTCCACAGTAAATACTGATGCAAAATATTCATTTAGTATCTCCCCCATTTTCTGTGGTTCCACGCAAAGGCCGCCTTGCTGATCTTTGAGGGGCCCTATTCTCTCCCTCGTTACCCTTTTGTCCTTAACATATTTGTAAAAACCCTTTGGATTCTCCTTAATTCTATTTGCCAAAGTTATCTCATGTCCCGGTTTTGCCCTCCTGATTTCCCTCTTAAGTATACTCCTACTTCCTTTATACTCTTCTAAGGATTCACTCGATCTATCCTGTCTATACCTGACATATGCTTCCTTCTTTTTCTTAACTGAACCCTCAATTTCTTTAGTCATCCAGCATTCCCTGTACCTACCAGCATTTCCTTTCACCCTGACAGGAATATACTTTCTCTGGATACTTGTTATCTCATTTCTGAAGGCTTCCCATTTTCCAGCTATCCCTTTACCTGCAAACATCTGCCTCCAATCAGCTTTCGAAAGTTCTTGCCTAATACCGTCAAAATTGGCCTTTCTCCAATTTAGAACTTCAACTTTGAGATCTGGTCTATCCTTTTCCATCACTATTTTAAAACGAATAGAATTATGGTCACTGCCCCAAAGTGCTCCCCCACTGACACCTCAGTCATCTGCCCTGCCTTATTTCCCAAGAGTAGGTCAAGTTTTGTACCTCCCCTAGTCGGTACATCCACATACTGAATCAGAAAATTGTCTTGTACACACTTAAGAAATTCCTCTCCATCTAAACCTTTAACACTATGGCAGTCCCAGTCGATGTTTGGAAAGATAAAATCTCCTACCATAACAACCCTATTATTCTTACAGATAGCTGAGATCTCCTTACAAGTTTGTTTCTCAATTTCCCTCTGACTATTGGGGGGTCTATAATACAATCCCAATAAGGTGATCATCCCTTTCTTATTTCTCAGTTTCACCCAAATAACTTCCCTGGATGTATTTCCGGGAAAATCGTCCCTCAGCATAGCTGTAATGCTATCCCTTATCAAAAATGCCACTCTTCCTCCTCTCTTGTCTCCCTTTCTATCCTTCCTGTAGCATTTGTATCCTGGAACATTAAGCTGCCAGTCCTGCCCATCCCTGAGCCATGTTTCTGTCATTGCTATGATATCCCAGTCCCATTTTCCTAACCATGCTCTGAGTTCATCTGCCTTCCCTGTTAGGCCCTTTGCATTGAAATAAATACAGTTTCATTTATGAGTCCTACCTTGTCCCTGCCTGCCCTGACTGTTTGACTCACTTCTGTTCTCAACTGTACCCATCTCAGATCAATCTCTTTCCTCACTATCTCCCTGGGTCCCACCCCCCCACCCCCCCCCCACCTTACTAGTTTAAATCCTCCCAAGCAATTCTAGCAAATTTCCCTGCCAGTATATTAGTCCCCTTCCAATTTAGGTGCAATCCGTCCTCCTTGTACAGGTCAATTCTACCCCAAAAGAGATTCCAATGAGCCAAAAATGTGAATCCTTCTCCCATACATCAGCTCCTCAGCCATGCATTCATCTGCTCTATCCTCCTATTCATGCCCTCACAAGCTCGTAGCACTAGGAGTAATCCAGATATTCCTACCCTTGAGGACTTCCTTTTTAAATTTCTGCCTAACTCTCTGTAATCTCCCTTCAGAGTCTCAACCTTCTCCCTTCCAATGTCGTTGGTTCCAATGTGAACAATGACCTCCTGCTGGCCCCTCTCCTCCGTGAGAACATTCTGCACCCTCTCTGAGACATCCTTGATCCTGGCACCAGGAAAACAACACACCATTCTGCTTTTTCTCTACTGGCCACAGAAACGTCTATCTGTACCTCGGACTACAGAGAATCCCCTAACACAATTGATCTCTTGGAAGCCGACGTACCCCTCGTTGCATTAGAGCCAGTCTCAACTTGGCTGTGCGTGCTACGTTCCCCTGAGAATCCATCACCCCCTACACTTTCCAAAACAGCATATCTGTTTGAAATGGGTATATCCACAAAAGACTCCTGCACTCGGTGCCGACCTCTCTCACCCTTCCAGGAGTTAACCCATCTGTGTGACTGTATCTGTGACTTCCCCCCCACTTCCTATAACTGCCATCCATCACATACTGTTGCTGTTGCAAATTCTCATCGCTTCTATCTGTCTCTCCAACCAATCCACTCGATCTGATAAGATTTGCATCAAACAGCATTTATGGCAGATATAATCCGCAGTAACCCTTAAACTCTCTTTAAACTCCCACATCTGACAAGAAGTACATATCACTGCAAAGGCCATTTTTGCTCCTTCACAGTCTACAGACCCAGAAAATAACACCGTCTTATTCCTCTACAAAAACTGCCCCAGGTTAAATTAATAGCTATGGATTATATTTTAAGTTTAATCAAGAGACTTATCTCCAAAAACATATAATCAAGAAAGAATCCACGAAGAAAACCTTTGACAGCTCCACTTCAGATTTGAGAAGAGTGACCAGCAAGTCCATGACAGGGCCTCATGCAGAGGCTGTATTTCCAACAACATTTTAAGATGCAAAGCCCTCTCAGGAGCAACTTGAACCAGGAATGAGAATGGGAAGTGATGACCTCAACTGGAATTAAAGGGAAGTTCAGGTCATTGTAGCTAAATCACAAATCCACTGCATTCTCTATGCCTGGTGCCAAATGGAGGTAGAGAAGAAATTGACCTTGCAATGCTTAAATTGGCAAGTTAACCAAAATTAACTCTACTTATTCATTTGAGCATTACTCACCTGTCCCACAAAAATGTTGCCTGCTGCCACCAATGACTCTGTGGGAGATGTATTCATGGACATTTGCATTATCCAGCCAATCTGAAAAATGGAAAACAGTCTAAAATATCTCCTGGAATTGGTACAAAGAAATTTAATCATTTTAGTTTTTTATTTCCTTGTGGGACATGGGTGGCATTGGCTGGCCACCATTTTTGCCCATCTCTAGCTGCCCTTGAGAAGGTGGTGCTGGTGAGTTACCTTCTTGAACTGCTGCTGTCTACATAATGTAGGTTGATCCACAATGCTGTCAGGAAGGGAACTCCAGGATTTCGATCAAGCAACAGTGAAAGAATGGCAACATTTTTCAAAGTCAGGATGGTGAGCAACTTGCAGGGGAATGTGCAGGTCATGGTGTTCTCAGGTATCTGCTGCCCTAGTGCTTCTATACGGAAGTGAATATGGGTTTGGAAGGTGGAGGACCACAAGTAATTAATGACTTTTAATGCAGAGCGTTTTGTAAAAATAGTTTTTGTAAATGTATCATTGACTTTATTTTTTAACAATTGATAGCTTTAGGCCTATGCAGAATTGAATATAATTCCTCCATTTGTTTAAATCAATTTGAATTATGATGATCCTTGTCACAGTATTGAATAGCGGTATTTTGAAAAAAAAGTATCAAAGCTTAAGTTCAAAGTTTGCAAAGTGTCAATGTGTTATTATAGTGACACATTCGTACCTAGATTTCATTTGAAGATTGCAGAAAGGTAGAAAACTGGGGTGTGATTTGGTGGAGGGGGCAAACGTTCTAGCACAATTCAAGCAATAACTTGAATAAGACCATCGGATTTAGGCACAAAGGAGAGAAAAAGGTAGAAAGATTTCAGGGACAAGGTCTTCTTTACATTTTTCAGCCATCCTCAAAGTGTGGATGGTGTACTTACATCTGAAGGTGGCATATGCAAAAAAAGCCGTGCAAATAAAGTGAAAAAGCTTTAACAAAATGTTTCAACTCATTTCCCTATTTGTAAAAAGAAACAGGCACTAAACTGCAAGCCAGTCCCACTTAGATAAAGGACTGAGCACTCTGTGAACCACCATCCAGAAGTTAAGTTCTATAAAGCCAGCAACATGACTGAGAGTAGGACTTTTTTTTGTCATTATTTGTGGAAAGAAATAACATCGCTACATCCAGTGATCATTCTCATTGTACATATCTTAAGCTTCGACAGCAACTTGATTCACATCATATTTCTGGGTACAGTCCTCTAACAAGGTCTAGCACATATACTGAAAACCTCAATTATGGTTCTTTCCACGTTGAAATGATCTACACTGATAAATGACCTGTCATCAGCCCACCCTAATGCATAGGAGTTTAGTGTGGGCAAATAGCCAAATTTTAAAAATAATTAAAAAGTGTTTTAATTTGCATACCTTCAAAATGAGCCATTGTATAAATCCAAGATAATACAATACGGAAATTGTTGTGCTGAAGAAAATCACTATTGGTAAAACCTAATAACAAAATAAAGTGC
The DNA here is from genome assembly GCF_037043375.1 of Chiloscyllium plagiosum. Taxonomy (NCBI): domain Eukaryota; kingdom Metazoa; phylum Chordata; class Chondrichthyes; order Orectolobiformes; family Hemiscylliidae; genus Chiloscyllium; species Chiloscyllium plagiosum. The sequence goes on from NW_028270140.1 coordinate 69,109,822, forward strand.
ATTTGGTAAATTACACTATGGCTGAATTAATGTTTAGCAATGTAAATTGACAACTAATTAACTAAATAAATAATGCTAGACAGACATGGCAAGGATTTCAATATATCATGAATGCCGCACATGGGAATCTGTGGAAATGCAAAGCAATCGTGGAGAAGCATACTTGCAACCTGCGCAAGCTCAGCTCAGAGTAGCTGGTCTGGAATTTAAATTGAAAGCATTACGGGACATCATTAAGGGGTGAGTTTCCTGGATTGTGCCAGTAGGCAATCACACCCCTTAGATTTGGGAGAACTTTGGAGCTGATTCCTGATGAAGAGCTTATGCTCGAAACATTGACTCTTCTGCTCACCGGATGCTGCCTGACTGGCTGTGCTTTTCCAGCACCATATTTTTGAATCTGATCTCCAGCATCTGCAGTCCTCACTTTCTCCTAGAACATTAGAGCTGGTTAGTAGGGACAGCAGGGTATAACTGTGAATCAGACAGTTATGGGGATCTAGTATGTACTGCGGAGTGATTTAGAAATCCAAAGGATAAGGTTGAGGCCACTAAACTGTATACTAATGTGGGTAAAGTCAAACAGAGTAAGACAGGAAGCGACAGAGACATTAACATAAATTGTGCATTAGCAAATAAGATAATTGCAGGTAATAGAAGTTTTAAAAACGTCAAAGATTCCTTAGTTGAATGCTTGATGCACCTACAATATGAAAGATGAACTTGAGGAGCAAATAAAATCAATCTTACAGATATCGTTCCAAGTGATCAGTGCTGGGAGATAAATATTCTAGAGTATACAATATCTTAGAAAGAGATACAGAATGGCAAAGGAGGAAACTGTAGCCCTAAGAATAAAGAATGACATAAGGATATTAATAAGAAAAGATTTGGTCTTCGAGATCACGAAGCAGCATCAATATTAGTGGAAGACAGTGAGGTCTGCAGGTGCTGGAGATCAGATTTGAGAGTGTGTTGCTGGAAAAGCACAGCAGGTTAGGCAGCATCCGAGGAACAGGAAAATCAACATTTCAGGCCGGAGCCCTTCATCAGGAACGAGGCCTCATTCCTGATGAAGGGCGCTGGCCCGAAACACCGATTTTCCTGCTCCTTGGATGCTGCCTGATCTGCTGTGATTTTCCAGCAACACACTCTCAATTCAGTATTAGTGGAAGTTAGGAATCGAAGGGATCAGAAAACACTGTGGTGCAGGGAGTAGTTTGTGGACCTCCTGACAATAGTTTTACCATTGGCCAGAGCATTAAATGAGAAATTATTGGATTATGCAACAAAGGTAGTATTACAAATTAGCAAGTGTGATCAGAAGGAGAGTTTGTAGAATGTGTTTATGTCCATTTCCTGGAATAACATGTCATGGAATTGACAAAGGATAAAGCTGTCTTAGATCTTGATTATATTACGCGGCAGGGTTAATTGATAATGTCATTGTAAAAGAGTCACTAGAAAATAATGATCATTAAATAAAATCAAAAGTGACATACTGCAATCATAAATAATAACAAGAACAATGCCTCGGGATTCCTTAGTACTGTCTACTCCAAGGTTACTTCATATAAATATGCAGGGACCCCTCCAGTTTTACATGCCATAAGATTGGCTTTCTGGCCCATTTCATAAAAGGACCTGAGTCAATTGCACACCTTGCAAGTATGATGCTAAGATAGGGCACATCAAAAAATCCATCCTGTGAGACAATGGCTTCCTGGATCAGAATGAATCTCATTGTATAGCATGCAAACTCTTGAACTGGCTTTTTGCCACTACTTTAGGTCCTGAAAAGTACCCAATCTAACTTCAACCTCAAAAGTTTGACCAAGAGGCAACGTATCATCCGCCGTCATTTCCGTCACCTCCAAACGGACCCCACCACCAGGGATATATTTCCCTCCCCTCCCCTATCAGCGTTCTGAAAAGACCACTCCCTCTGTGACTCCCTCGTCAGGTCTACACCCCCGACCAACCCAACCTCCATTCCCGGCACCTTCCCCTGCAACCGCAAGAAATGCAAAACTTGCGCCCACACCTCCCCCCTTACTTCCCTCCAAGGCCCCAAGGGACACTTCCATATCCGCCACAAATTCACCTGCACCTCAACACACATCATCTATTGCATCCGCTGCACCCGATGTGGCCTCCTCTATATTGGGGAGACAGGCCGCCTACTTGCGGAACGTTTCAGAGAACACCTCTGGGACACCCGGACCAACCAACCCAACCACCCCGTAGCCCAACACTTTAACTCCCCCTCCCACTCCACCAAGGACATGCAGGTCCTTGGACTCCTCCATCGCCAGACCATGGCAACATGACGGTTGGAGGAAGAGCACCTCATCTTCTGCCTGGGAACCCTCCAACCACAAGGGATGAACTCAGATTTTTCCAGTTTCCTCATTTCCCCTCCCCCACCTTGTCTCAGTCAAATCCCTCGAACTCAGCACCGCCTTCCTAACTTGCAATCTTTTTCTTGACCTCTCCGCCCCCACCCCACTCCGGCCTATCACCCTCACCTTGACCTCCCTCCACCTATCACAATTCCAACGCCCCTCCCCCAAGTCCCTCCTCCCTACCTTTTATCTTAGCCTGCTGGACACACTTTCCTCATTCCTGAAGAAGGGCTTATGCCCGAAATGTCGATTCTCCTGTTCCTTGGATGCATCCCAAAGACTAGCAGCTTGTATCATACAGAATGTCTCTTCAGCTATTCTCAAAAAGCAAGATACTGATCATACCTAATCAGCCCATTCATGCAAAACTCAAAACACTGTGTCCAACATTAGATATGAATCTGGAAAATAACTTTTGAGTGTGTTAAGAATTATGCTGACAACGAAAGTAAGATTATCAGTTGGACTTGTAGCATAGCTCGCTTGTGCATATGGAGCTACATATATTAGGACTCATAGCCAAGTTCTTCGGAAACAGAAATAATGTGTACTGACATTGTGCTTGTTTCATCATAACAAAAAAGGGAACAGGCATTCTCAGGACAATGTCAATCAGAGCCAGTCTGCCTGGTTTGAATTTAAACAAGTTTGGTAGTTAACTGTGAGTAATAATCTAACTGCTGCATTCTCCAGTGTATCATCTCTACCCTAATCGAGTCTACTTGCCAACTAATAAGCACGATCTTCTCATATAAGAAAATGTTTTCTCCTTTTACATCAATATTCCTGATAATGTGCTAAAACATGCAAAGACAAACAAAATGTGTCTTTTTTCAACAATACGCAAGGTCGATGCTATCAAATAGCTATAAACAAGAATGTTTAACTCAAACATTACTAAAAAGAAACATGAAATCAAAACTTTAATTTTATACGAATCAGGACCTGCCATGCAAGAATTCAAACGTGGAAAAGCAATACACCAATTTACAACATAAGGAGAAACTGCAGATTGCTTGCACCATGGTTGGCATGGAGATGAAACAGGAACCATTAACCATCAATCTCAGCTTACTGAAAAAAGTTCAGAACATGCAGGTAAACTCTGATTGGCTAAGATGTTTCCAAAGGGAGTACAGCAGGGATTGAGGTTCTCCATTTGTTGGGAGTGAACAAGACTCACGATTGGTGTGTTGCCTCCCAACTGCCATGATGTCTCAGATCGTACATTTGGTGTCCTGAAGGGAGAGGGTGACCAGTCTCAAATCGTTGTCCATGTAGGTACCAATGATATAGGTAGAAAGAGGGATAGGGATGTAACACAGGATTTCAGGGAGCTAGGGTGGAAGCTGAGAGATAGAACAAACAGAGTTGTTATCTCTGGTTTGTTACCCGTGCCACGTGATAGCGAGGCAAGGAATAGGGAGAAATATCAGCTGAACACGTGGCTGCAAGGGTGGTGCAGGAGGGAGGGTTTCAGGTTCTTGGATAATTGGGGCTCATTCTGGGGAAGGTGGGACTTGTACAAACAGGACAGTCTTCACTTGAACCAGAGGAGTACTAATATCCTGGTGGGAAATTTGCTGGTGCTATTCGAGTGGGTTGAAACTAGCTCAGCAGAGGGATGGGAACCGGATGTGTAGTCGCAGTGCCCAAGAGGATGAGAGTAGGAAGGTCAGGGACAGGATTTCAGGGTCACAGGAATGAGATGGCAGACGGTGGTTTGAAGTGTGTTTACTTCAACGCCAGAAGTATCCGAAATAAGGTAGGTGAGCTTGCTGCAAGGATAGGTACCTGGGACTTCGATGTTGTGGCCATTTCGGAGACATGGATAGAGCAGGGTGAGGAATGGAAGTTGCAGGTTCCAGGGTTTAGATCTTTCATTAAGAACAAGCAAGGCGGTAAGAGGGGGAGATGTGGCCTTGTCAGTCAAGGATAGTATAACAGTGGCTGAGAGAACTTTTGATGAGGAGTCGTCTACTGAGGTAGTGTGGGCTGAGGTTAGAAACAGGAGAGGAGAGGTCACACTGCTTGGAGTTTTTTATAGGCCTCCGCAGAGTTCCAGGGAGGTGGAAGCGAGGATTAGCAAAATTATTCTGGGTAGGAGTGAAAGGAACAGGATGTTCATTATGGGGGACTTTAACTTCCCCAACATTGACTGGAAATGCTGTAGCTCGAGTACGTCGGATGGATGTGGTTTTGTCCAATGTGTACAGGAGGGTTTCCTCACACAGTATGTCGAAGGGCCAACAAGAGGGGAGGCCACACTGGATCTGGTGCTTGGTAATGAACCTGGCCAGGTATTTGATTTAGTTGTAGGTGAGCACTTTGGAGAGAGTGACCATAATTCAGTTACGTTTAGTTTAGCGATGGAAAGGTATAGGTACATGCCACAGGTCAAGAGTTATCAATGGGACAAGGGCAATTATAATGCGATTAGGCAAGAATTAAGATGCATAAAATGTGGTAGAAAAATGCAAGGGATGCAGACAATGGAATTGTGGAGCTGGTTTAAGGAACACATTTTGCGTGTCCTTGATAGGTTTGCCCCTGTCAGGCAGGGAGGAAGTGATAAGGTAAGAGAACCATGGTTTACAACAGAAATTACATCTATTGTTACGAAGAAGAAGGAGGCTTATGTGTTGATGAGGCAAGATGGTTCAGATGAGACGATGGAGAGTTACAGATCAGCTTGGAAGGATTTAAGGAGAGAGTTAAGAAAAGCAAAGAGAGGACACATGCAATCTTTAGTAGATAGAATAAAGGAGAACCCTAAAGGTTTCTGTAGGTATGTGAGGAATAAAAGGATGATTAGGGTACGAATACAGCCAATCAAAGACAGAAGTGGGAAGTTGAATGTGGACCCTGTGGAGATCGGAGAAGTGCTAAACGAACACTTCTCATTGGTTTTCATTCAGGAAAATGAGAATATTGTAGAGGAGAAGAATGAGGTATGAGATATTAGACTAGAAAGGATCAAGGTTAGTTACGAACAGGTGTTATCAATTCTAGAAGGAGTGAAAGTACACAAGTCCCCTGGGCCGGATGGGATTTATCCGAGGATTCTCTGGGAAGCTAGGGAGGAGATAGCAGAGCCTTTGGCTTTGATATTTGAGTCGTCATTGTCTACAGGTTTGGTACCAGAGAACTGGAGGATTTCAAATGTTGTGCCTTTGTTTAAGAAGGGCAGTAGAGATGACCCAGGTAATTATAGACCAGTGAGCCTTACTTCTGCTGAAGGAAAGGTTTTAGAAAGGATTATAAGAGATAAGATTTATAACCATCTAGCAAGCAACAATTTGATTTCAGATAGTCAACATGATTTCGTCAAGGGCAGGTCGTGTCTCACAAACCTCATTGAGTTTTTTGAGAAGGTGACCAAGCATGTAGATGAGGGTAGGGCAGTTGACGTGGTATACATGGATTTCAGTAAAGCCTTTGATAAGGTTCCACATGGTAGGCTATTGGAGAAAATGCAGAGGCAAGGAATTGAGGGTGATTTAGCAGCTTGGATTAGAAACTGGCTTTCTGAAAGAAGGCAGCGAGTGATGGTTGATGGAAAATATTCAGCCTGGAGTCCGGTTACTAGTGGTGTGCCACAAGGCTCTGTTTTGGGATCACTGCTGTTTGTCATTTTTATAAATGACTTAGACGCAGGCATAGGTGGATGGATTAGTAAATTTGCAGATGACACTAAAGTTGGTGGAGTAGTGGACAGTGTGGAAGAATGGTACAGTGTGGGGGACTTGGATAAACTGCAGAATTGGGCTGAGAGGTGGCAAATGGAGTTCAATGCAGCTAAATGTGAGGTGATGCACTTTGGGAAGAATAACAGGAAGGCAAAGTCAATGGAAAATTCTTGGTAGTGTGGATGTGCAGAGGGATCTTGGAGTCCATGTACATAGATCCCTGAAAGTTGCCACCCAGGTGGATAGTGCTGTTAAGAAGGCACACGGTGTGTTAGGTTTAATTCGTAGAGGGATTGAGTTCCGGAGCCGCAATATCATGCTGCAACTATACAAAACGCTGGTGGAGGCCACACTTGTGTACAGTTCTGGTCCCCATATTTCGGGAAGGATGTGGAAGTATTGGAAAAGGTGCAGAGAAGATTTACCAGGATGTTGCCTGGACTGGAGGGAAAGGCTGCTTTTATGAGGAAAGGCTGAGAGACTTGAACCTGTTCTCATTGGCAAGAAGATGGCTAAGAGGGGATTTGATAGAGACACACAAGATGATCAGAGAATTAGATAGGGTAGACAGTGGAAGTCTTTTTCCTAGGATGATGACGTCAGCTTGTACGAGGGGCATAACTACAAATTGAGGGGTAATAGATTTAAGACAGATGTCAGAGGCAGGTTCTTTACGCAGAGAGTGGTAAGGGCGTGGAATGCCCTACCTGCTAATGTAGTTAACTCAGCCACATTAGGGAGATTTAAACAATCCTTAGATAAGCACATGGATGATTTGGGGATAGTGTAGAGGGACGAGCTGAGAATAGTTCACATGTCGGCACAACATCGAGGGCCAAAGGGCCTGTTCTGCGCTGTATTGTTCTATGTTCTATGATACTTTTCTTAATGAAATAGGTGCAATATATGACCAACTTCCTTTTGACCACTGCATGAAAAAGTTGACCCTTAGTTCCCCTCTCAACCTAAACCTATGCCGTCTAGTTCTGGAGTCCCCCACCCCAGGGAAAAGACTTTATCCTAATCATGCCCCTCATGATTTTATAAACCTCTATAAGGTCACCCCTCAGCCTCTGATGTTCCAGGGAAAACAGCCCCAGCCTATTCAACCTCTCCCTATAGTTCAAATCCTCCAACCCAGGCAACCGTCTTGTAAATCTTTTCTGAAAACTTTCAAGTTTCATAACATCCTTCCAATAGGAAGGAGACCAAAACTGCACCCAATATTCCAACAGTGGCCTAACCAATGTCTGGTACAGCCGCAACATGACCTCCCAACTCCTGTACACAATACTCTGACCAATAAAGGAAAGCATACCAAACGCCTTCTTCACTATCCTATCTACCTGCGACTCCACTTTCAAGGAGCTATGAACCTGCAGGTCTCTTTGTTCAGCAACACTCCCCAGGTCCTTACCATTAAGTGTACAGGTCCTGCTCAGATTTGCTTTTCCAAAATGCAGCATCCCTCATTTATCTAAATTAAACTCCATCTGCCACTCCTCAACACATTGGCCATCTGATCAAAATCCCATTGTAACCTGAGGTAGCCTTCTTTGCTGTCCACTACAGCTCCAATTTTGGTGTCATCTGCAAACTTACTAACTATACCACTATGTTCACATCCAAATCATTTATCTAAATGACGAAAAGGAGTGGACCCAGCAATGATCCTGTGGTACTCCACTGGTCACAGGCCTCCAGTTTAAAAGCAACCCTCCATCAGCACCCTCTGTCTTCTACCTTCGAGCCAGTTCTGTATCCAAATGGCTAATTCTCCTGTATTCCATGAGATGTAACCTTGCTAACCAGTATCCCATGGGGAACTTTGTCGAACGTCTTACTGAAGTCCATATAGATCACGTCCATTGCTCTGCCCTCATCAATCCACTTTGTTACTTAGAACATAGAATTACAGAGCAGCACAGGCCCTTCAGCCTTCGATGTTGCACCGACCTGTGGAACCAATCTGAAGCCTATCTATCCTACACTATTCCATTTTCATCCATATGTTTATCCAATGACAGTTTAAATGCCTTTAAACTTGGCTAGTCTACCAGCGTTGCCGGAAGTGCATTCCACACCCCTACTACTCTCTGTCTAAAGAAACTACCTCTGACATCTGTCCTATATCTACGACCCCTCAATTTATAGCTATGTCCCCTTGTACTAGCCATCACCATCCAAGGAAAAAGGCTCTCGCTGTCCACCCTGTCTAACCCTCTGATTATCTTATTTGTCTCAACCTTTCTAATGAAAACAGCCTCAGGTCCCTCAGCCTTTCCTCATAAGACCTTCTCTCCATATGAGGCAACATCCTAGTAAATCTCCTCTGAACCTTTTTCAAAGCTTCCACATCCTTTCTATAATGCAGTGACCAGAATTGTACGCACTACTCCAAGTGAGGCCGCACCAGAGTTTTGTACAGCTGCAGCATGACGTCACATTACCGAAACTCAATCCCTCTACCAATAAAAGCTCACACTTTAAAAAACTCAAGCAAGTTCATCAGACATGATTTCCCAAGCACAAAGCCATGTTGACTATCCCTAATAAGTCCTTGCCTTTCCAAATACCCTTGTCCCTCTGGGTTCCCTTGCCCACCACCGACATCAGGCTCACTGGTCTATAACTCCCTGGCTTGTCCTTACCACCTTTCTTAAATAGTGGCACCACGTTAGCTACGCTCCATTCTTCCAGTACCTCACCTGTGACTATTGATGATATAAATAACTCAGCAAGGGGCCCAGCAGTCACTTCCCCAGCCTCCCATAGAGTTCTGGGATACACCAGAGGGTGGTGGATATATGGAATGAGCTGCCAGAAGAAGTGGTGGAGGCTGGTACAATTGCAACATTTAAAAGGCATGTGGATGGGTATGTGATTAGGAATGGTTTACAAGTATATGGACTAAATGCTGGCAAATTGGACTAGATTAGGTTGGGATATCTAGTCAACATGGATGAGTTGGACCGAAGGGTCTGCTTCCGTGCTGTACATCTCTACGACTCTATGACTCTATGAATAGTCTTGTATGTTAATATATGTAGCTTCTAACACAATACTTTACCTGACTGATAAACTTAAACTGGGTTTCTAGAATACTTCCTAGCAGAGTCACCTCACAGTGCCAGGGACCCAGGCTCGATTCCAGCCTCAGATGACTGTCTGTGTGGAGTTTGCACGTTCTCCCTGTGTCTGCGTGAGCTTCTGTCAGGTCTCCGGTTTCCTCTCACAGGACAAAGATGTGCAAGTTAGGTGAATTGGACATGCTAAGTTACCCATTGTGTTCAGGGATGCGTAGGTTAGCCATGGGAAACACAGGGTTACAGGGATAGGGTAAGGGAATACGTCTAGGTGATATGTTCTTCAGAGGGTGTACACATGAAGGAGTATTTGATGAGTTCAAACCCTTCATTGCCAGTTATCTCACCACAAACTTACATACAACAAGAATGTTGAGCCTGGAAAGCACAATTAGCAGATGCAGCATATGTACATTACAATGTGGCATGGTGGCTCAGTGGTTAACAATGCTGCCTCACAGCGCCAGAGACCCAGGTTCAATTCCTGCTTTGGACAACTATCTGTGTGGACTTTGCACATTATCCCTGTGTCTGCATGGGTTTCCTCTGGGTGCTCCAGTTTCCTCCCACAGTCCAAAGGTGTGCAGGTCAGGTGAATTGGCCATGCTAAATTGCCCATAGTGCTAAGTGCATTAGTCAGAGGGAAATGGGTCGGGGTGGGTTACTCTTCGGAGGGTTCGTGTGGACTTGTTGGGCTGAAGGGCCTGTTTCTGCACTGTAGGGAATCTAATCTAATGCTCTGTTGGGCAGCACGGTGGCACAGTGGTTAGCACTGCTGCCTCACAGTGCCAGAGACCCGTGTTCAATTCCCGCCTCAGGCGACTGACTGTGTGGAGTTTGCACATTCTCCTCGTGTCTGCGTGGGTTTCCTCCGGGTGCTCCAGTTTCCTCCCACAGTCCAAAAATGCGCAGGTTAAGTGAATTGGCCATGCTAAATTGCCCGTAGTGTTAGGTGAAGGGGTAAATGTAGGGGAATGGGTCTGGGTGGGTTGCGCTTCGGTGGGTCGGTGTGGACTTGTTGGGCTGAAGGGCCTGTTTCCACACTGTAAGTAATCTAATATATTGTGGAACCTCCAACACTGTGACAGATTTTCAGAAGCTAACAATCGCCTAGCGGTATTATCACTTGAGTATTAATCCAGAAACTCAGGTAATGTTTTGGGGACCTGGGTTTGAATCATGCCATGCCAGAACTTGAATTCAATAAATATTTGAAAATCAAGAGTCTAATGATGACTGCAAAACCACTGTCAATTATCAGAATACCCATTCGGTTCGCCAGTGTCCTTCAGGAAAGAAAATCTGCTATGAATATCCGGTCTGTTCTGTTTGTTCTACATGTGACTCTAGAGCCATAGCAATGTGATTGACAGTCAACTGCCTTCTGAAATGGTCACTGAACAAGCTACTCAATTGTATCAACCAGTAGAACATCACAAAAAAAAGAGATAAAACCGGATGGATAGTCTGGCACTGATCCAGGCACCAGAAATGTCAACAGCAACAATAGCCCTGTCGAATCTTCAAAGTCCTCCTTACTAACATCTGGGGACTATTACTAAAATTGGGAGAGCTGTCTCACAGACTATTCAAGCAACAGCCTGACACAGTCACACTGATGGATTCATGTTTAACAACAATGTCCCAGACACTACCATCATCACCTCTGGATTTGTTTTGTCCCACCAGTAGGACAGACAGCAGCAGCACAATGATATACAATCAAGAAGGAATTGCCCTGAAACCTTACACATACTGTGAACTCTCACTGTATCACGCATCAACAAAATGAACACTGTGATCAAGGACAATTCCAAGTTCAATCCTATAAAATCTGCTACTACAAATTACTGCACAGCCACATTCAACAACAAATTTCAGAGACCCTTGTTGGATTTGAATAAAGGTCATAGCTTGTTTGGTGATATATCATGCAAGTTTTTATTGACCTTACATACATGGTCTGCCAATGACACTCAAACGCAATGTTCCTTTACACTCTATTTCATCAATTCCTGCCTCTGCACAATGTGAACTACCCAAATGGTACAGCAAACTCCTGGAACTAGTTTTAAATGAGTTTTCTCTACTGTGGAGGATTCCTTCAATTTCACAAAGACAATACAAGAACTATATAACAAGAACAATATCATGCCCATGTGCTCTTTTGATGTTGCTAGCTTATTCAACAATGTATCATTCAAGGAAGCCATTGACATTCACACTATGCACTACATCATGGTAATCTAGATGTGCCACTGGTGTTTTCATCAAACTCATGAACTTGGCAACTTGTGCAGTAAAGTTTAGTTTCAAGGACACTGTGTACGCACCAAACAAATTCTTTAGACAACTTAATAAGTTCCTTCCCACGTTCAAATTTGCTGTCAAAATGGAGTAACCATGGATTTCATTTCCTTGATGCATTATTTAAGAAATACATCAGTGGGTTTTCTGATACTGACTACTGAAAGACTACTTTTACAAATCAATAAACACATTGGAATTCCTAAGGTTCTAATGCTATTAAATCAACCATATTGGCATCTTATTTATAGATCCTTAGCTATTAAATGCAATCTTGATGCTGAGAAAAGATGAATCAAAACTATCTTGCAAGTAAAGAAGGCTATCCTTATCAAATTATAATTCATTATACATCATACAAACTCCAATGGGCCGATGGCCACCACTTTTGGCCCTGAACATGTCTAGTCTACCACAGATTATCCTCTAAGGGGAATGTATCTCAAAAATTTAAATAATAGGTGAAGCTAGCCATCTCATGCTGCTACTTTGCAATAAACACAAGAGTTTTCAAACTAATAGGATGTTGCTGTAAAGCCAAAATGATGCTTTGTCTCTCATACAAATGAGTTCCAGTGCACTTGCAAATATGTGGACAGTACATCCCAATAAATCATGGATCATGTCAAAGAACACATCCTTTGGACCTTGGCAGAGAACACACAAATCATGCTCAATCAGCCCATATTTCAAGATAGACCTTGGAATACCATTTCTAATACAGAAGAAATTTTGCTATGAGACATTTACTAAATAATCCTGAGCAGTGCTAAGAATTACACCAGAAGCCAATTTAAGAATATCAGAGTCGAGAGAATGGTGCTGGAAAAGCACGAGGAGAAAGTGAGGTCTGCAGATGCTGGAGATCAAAGTTGAAACTTTATTGCTGGAACAGCACAGCAGGTCAGGCAGCATCCAGGGAACAGGAGATTCGACGTTTCGGGCACAGGCCCTTCTTCAGGAATGAGCAGAGAGTGTTCAGCAGGAGAAGATAAAAGGTAGGGAGGAGGGACTTGGAGGAGGGGCGTTGGAAATGTGATAGGTGGAAAGGGGTCAAGGTGAGGGTGATAGGTCGGAGTAGGATGGAGGCGGAGAGGTCAAGAAGAAGACTGCAGGTCAGGAAGGCGGTGCCGGGCTGGAGGGATCCGGCTGAGACAAGGTGGGGGGAGGGGGGATGAAGAAACTGGTGAAGTCCAAGTTCATCCCCTGCGGTTGGAGGGTTCCCAGTCGGAAGATAAGACGCTCCTCCTCCGACCGTCGGGTTGTTGTGGTTTGGCGGTGGATGAGTCCAATGACCTGCATATCCTCAGTGGAGTGGGAGGGGGAGTTGAAATGCTGTGCTACAGGTTGGTTGGGTTGGTTCGTCCGGGTGGCCCAGAGGTGCTCTCTGAATCGCTCCGCAAGTAGGCGGCCTGTCTCCCCAATATAGAGGAGGCCACACCGGCTGCAGCGGATGCAGTAGATGATGTGGGTGGAGGTGCAGGTGAATCTGTGGCGGATATGGAAGTTTCCTTTGGGGCCTTGGAGAGAAGTGAGGGGGGAGGTGTGGGCGCAAGTGTTGCACCTCCTGCGGTTGCAAGGGAAGGTGCCGGGAGTGGAGGTTGGGTCGGTGGGGGGTGTGGATCTGACAAGGGAGTCGCGGAGGGAGTGGTCTCTACAGAAAGCTGATAGGGGAGGGGAGGGAAATATATCCTTGGTGCTGGGGTCTGTTTGGAGGTGGCGGAAGTGACGGCGGATGATGCGCTGTACATGGAGATTGGTGGGGTGGTAGGTGAGGACCAGTGGGGTTCTGTCCTGGTGGCGGTTGGAGGGGCGGGGCTCAAGGGCGGAGGAGCGGGAAGTGGAGGAGATGTGGTGGAGGGCACCGTCGACTACGTCGGGGGGGAAATTGCGGTCCTTGAAGAAGGAGGCCATCTGTGTTGTACGTATTTTGAACTGGTCCTCCTGGGAGCAGATGCGGCGGAGACGAAGGAATTGGGAGAATGGGATGGCGTTTTTACAGGGGGCAGGATGGGAGGAGGTGTAGTCCAGGTAGCTGTGGGAGTCGGTTGGTTTGTAGTAGATGTCCGTGTTGATTCGGTCGCCTGAGATAGAAACAGAAAGGTCTAGGAAGGGGAGGGAGGAGTCCGAGACTGTCCAGGTGAATTTGAGGTTGTGGTGGAAGGTGTTAGTGTAGTGGATGAACTGTTCAACCTCCTCGTGGGAGCACGAGGTAGCGCCGATACAGTCATCAATGTAGCGGAGGAAAAGATGGGGGGTGGGGCCAGTGTAGTTGCGGAAGATGGATTGTTCCACATGTTGCGGAAGATGGATTGTTCCACATGTTGCGGAAGATGGATTGTTCCACATGTTGCGGAAGATGGATTGTTGCTGTGCTGGAAAAGCACAGCAGGTCAGGCAGCATTCCAGGAGCAGGAGAATTGACGTTTCGGGCATAAGTCCTTCATCATTTCTCCATTTACTAATATCAGTCAGGCTTGCACTGTGACATATTTTTACAGCCTGCAAGCAACATGATTTAACAAACCAGCCCCCATTTTATGTCAGCAAACGGAATTAGCCCATAAATTGTTTTCATTATGAAAAGGGTCGAGGAGACTGCCATTTGCTGCTGTATTCCCATCGTAACAGCCTAAACATTCAGAATCTAACTGCCTGTTCTGAGTTTCTTTTTCAGCTAACTAATATTTACAGTTAACTGTTCCTGCTGAATCTCAATGTCAACCACGGTCAAACCCTCTTCTCATGCTGTATAAATCAACATTCTCTTTCTATGTTTGGTTGTTCATCTGTCAGTCCAATGTGCAAAACATAAAGTTTTCACTTTTGTCTCTTAATGGTAATGTTTAAGTTCTGCTCTGAAAAACAATAAATGCTTAATGTAAACATAGTAAATTGTATGAGTAAAAGCGATGAATTGGGCTAGAAATTATTGGGTGAATAGATTAATAGGTATTGTGGAAAATAAACTGTAGGAAACATTTGAAAAAAGAGCACAAAATGTTCCAAAAATGCACTGAAAAACAAAAACGCAGCAACAAAGAAACCATCTGTGGTCCCCTCAGAAGGTTAAGGATAGAATTAATTTAAATGAAGAAACTTATAATTTTGCAAAGAATGGTACAAAAATCTGAGGGTCAGGAATGTTTTAAAAACCAGCAAAGAGCCACCAAGACGTTGTTTGGAAGAAACACAGAATAAGAGTGAACAAGCCAAAAGTATAAAAAAAATTGTAAGATCTTGTAGAAGTATATAACAATGAAGAGAGACATTAATGTTGATCCCCTATAAAAACAGATAGGAGAAATTATCACAAGCAATGAGAAAATGGTGAGATGTAGAACAAATATTTCATGCCTTCACAACAGAAGGCACAGATTAAAAGTTCAGTAATATTGGCAAAGAAAAAAATCGGAGAATCAAAACAGACTAAAAACTTATGAGACTGAAAAGCTAAAAGAAATTAGTGTTGAAAAAGAGGCAGTATACAAAAAGGTTGAAGGTTGATAAATCCCTGGACCAAATGAAATGCATCCAACAGTGCTCAAGGAGCTAGCTATGTAGACAGTGAATTTGTTGGTGGTTATCTTTCAAACTTCTACACATCCCTGCTAACTGGATATTTACAAATGTAACACCACTATTTAATTAGGGATGGATGGTTAGCATGAAGAACTACAACCTTTTATTTTAATGTCAGTAATAGGGAAAATAAAAGCATATATTATAAAGGATGCAATAAGTGAATGTGGAATGGGGTAATAAACTTGCTTGGATTGAGAAACAGCTATAAGACAGAAAGTCAAGACTAGTAATAAACATGTTCCAGTTTCGTCAACACTTGGGATGTAGTTCATTTGGTTTAGAGGGTTTATCAACTTTCAACCCAATACAATTTTGAGTACTGGATCTTTATTAATACTAACTTATTTCAATTTCTCAGTGTCGAAAGTTGGATTGCTAAGTATTTCTGGCAGATATTCAATTTCACTACCGTGCCAAACATTAAGTATTGTAAACGTATTCCAATGAAGAGATGTATCAGACTCAAAATGTTAACCCTGTTTTATGCTATATCGATGCTGCCAAACCCACTGAGCTTCTTCAGAACTTCGATTTTATTTCAGATCTCCAGTATCCACTATAGGGTCACAGAATTATACAGCACCGAAACAGACCCTTTGATGCAACTCGTCCACGGCAACCAAACATCCCAATCTGATCTAGTCGCATTTGCCACCATTCGGCCCATAATCCTCTAAATCCCTCCTACTCATATACCCATTCAGATGCATAATAAACGTTGCAATTGTATTTGCCTCCACCACCTCTTCTGGTAGCTCGTTCATACATGCACCACCCTCTGCATGAAAACGTCAGGTCCCTTTTAAGTCTTTCCCCTCTTGCTTTAAACCTATGCCCTCTAGTTTTGGACTCCCCCCCACCCCCTCTCATAAAAAGACTTTGGCTATTCACCCTATCCATGCTCATTATTTTATAAACTTTACAAGGTCACCCCTCAGCCTCCAACACTCCAGGGAATAAAACTTTCGCATATTCAGCCTCTCCCTATAACTCAAACCCTCATATCTCAGCAACATCCCTGTATGTCTTTTCTGCACCCTCTCAAATTTAACAACATCTTTCCTATAGTAGGGTAACAGAATTGTTTGCAGTATTCTAAAGGAGGTCTTGCCAATTTTCTGCACAGCTGCAACATGCATCCTAATTCCTATACTCAATGTTCTGACCAATGAAGGCAAGTGTGCCAAATGCCTTCTTCACCATCCTGTCACCTGTGACTCTACTTTCAAGGAACTGTGGACCTGCACCCATAGGTCTCTTTGCTCTACAACACTCCCCAGGGCCCTTTATTATAATAGAAATAAACAGATGGGTATGAGAATACCATGCAGTCACTAGTGGGGTACCACAATGATCAACACTTGGGTCACAGCTGTTCACAATCTATATACAGTAAATTATTTGATTATGGGCATCAGTTGTAATATTTCCAAATTATTGATGACACTAAGTGGGAATGTAAGTTATGAAGAGGTTGCAAGGAGATGTCAATAGTGAAATGGAGTTCACTAGACATATCCCAGGGATTGTTGAATGAGGAGAGACTTAGAAAACTGGACATGTTTGCTCTAAAGTTTTGAAGCTGACAAAGCTCATACAGGTTTTGAAAGGGTTACACAGATAACCTGTTTCTCCTTGCTGGTGAATCGAGAACCAGGAGATATAATCTCAGAGTAAAGTGTAGAACATTTACAACTAAGAAGAGGAATATCTTCACTGAGGATGGAGAATCTTTAAAATTTTATACCTCAGAGGATTGTGGAAGCTAATCATTGAGCATATTAATAAAGATAGAAATCATCAAGGAATGTAAGGATTGTGAAGGAAAATAGATCGAGTTGAATACTTAGCCACAATGTATACGAATGGTGGAGCAGGTTCAATGATCTCAATAGCCCACTCCTGTTCCTACATTCCTATTAAATTGATGAATATGGCGCAGGCTTGACAAGCTATGTGGTCTACTCCTGCTCTCACTTATTGTGTTTTCTTGGCCTTTTAGAATGTTAGCATTTAAATTGAGACATCATGAACATCATGAGGCATCACAATATCCAAGATATATGTTAAACTGACCTTAAATGCAAAAAAGTGGTCTGTGTACGTTGCACCAAATAAAAATTTTGAGCCAGCATCTGCATAATTCAAGAAAATCTGCAAGATAATAAGTAACTTGTATAATTGTTTGTTTATGAGCTTTAAATAATCGATCTTCATAATAAAATAAAACTAAAGCGTATTTACTACATACATATGGTTACTATATATGGCATTATTAAAATTGTTTTGGAGAATACCAATGTAACCAACGAACACTCAGAAGCTTCTTTGTTTGCTTATAAATGCATTGGGTAAATCAACAAAACTTTTCGGTTGTATAGTGACTTTATTGTTGGGAATATTTGAAGTTGCTTCAGAAAGGGAATCAAAATCTGGATACTGAACCAAAGAAGAAATATTAGGAAAGGTGAACAAAAGCTTGCTAAAATACTTTGGGATTGTTTTATTCATTAATTGGATTGTGCATTACCTGTTGGGCCAGCATTTATTGCCCTTCCCTAATTGCCCTTTAAAAATTCATGATGAACAAACTTGTTGAATCACTACTGTCCATGTAGTGCAGATGCACCTAAAGTGCTGTTAGAGAGTGACTTCCAGGATTTTGACCCAAAAGTGAAGGAATAGCAATGTGGTTCAAAGTCAAGATGACTTAAAGTTTGGAGCAAAACCTGCAGGTGGTGGTGTTTCCATGTTTCTGCTGGCCTTGTACTTCTAGGTGGTTAGGCTTGGAGGTTTGGAAAATGCTACTGAAAGATCTTTAGTGAGTTGCTACAGTGCGTCTTATAGATGGCATACACTCATGCCACTGTTCATTGGTAGTGGCAGGAGTGACTGTTGAAGGTGAAAAATCAGGTGCAATCAAGTGGGCTTTGTCTTGAATGGTGTTAAACCTTTTATGTGCTAGTGAAGCATATTCCATCACATTCCTTGTGTCTTGGTGAACAAGGTTTTAGGAGTCAAGAGGTGAACAATTCACCACAAAAATCCCAGCCTCTGACCTGCTGTTGTACTAACAGTATTTACATGGCTGGTTCAGTTTCTGGTCAATGGTAACATCCAGGCTATTGATCATTCAGTGACAGTGAGTGACTGCTCTTGATACCAAAGCCACATTTAACAAAGTGTGGGATCGAGGAGCCTGAGAAAATCTTGAGTCAATGCGAATGAGAGAAACCGCTCCACTGGTTGGAGTCATACCAAGCACAAAAGAAAATGGCTGAAGTTGTTGAAGGTTTGTAATTTTAGGATAAGAACAATACTGCAGAAATTACAGCCATAGAGTCATAGAGATATTCAGCACGGAAACAGATCCTTCAGTCCAACTCATCCGTGCCACCCAGATATTTGGGGCAGCAAGGTGACTCAGTGGTTAGCACTGCTACCTCACAGCACCAGGATCCCAGGTTCGATTCCAGCCTCGGGTGACTGTCTGTGTGGAGTTTGCACATTCTCCCTGTGTCTGCGTGGGTTTCCTCCGGGTGCTCCGGATTCCTCCCACAGTCCAAAGATGTGCAAGTCAGGTGAATTGGCCATGCTAAATTGCCCATAGTGTTAGGTGTATTAGTCAATGGGTATGTGTGGTTACTCTTCAGAGGATCGGTGTGGACTGGTTGGGCCGAAGGGCTTGTTTCCACACTGTAGGGAACCTAATTTTTAAAAAATCTAATATTCTAATCTAACCTAGTTTCATTTGCATGTATTTGGCCCATATCACTCTAAAACCTCCTGATTCAGATGCCTTTTAAATGCTGTAATTGTACTAGCCTCCACCACTTCCTTTGGCAGCTCATTCCCTCTGCGTGAAAATGTTGCCCCTAAGTCCTTTTTATATCTTTCCCCTCTCACTCTGAACCTATGCCCTCTAGTTCTAGATTTCCCAACCCCAGGGAAAAGACCTTGTCTATTTATCCTATGCATGCCCCTCATGGTTTTATAAACCTCTATAAGGTCATCCCTCAGCCTCTGATGCTCCAGGGAAAACAGCCTCAGCCTATTCAACCTCTCCCATTAGCTCAAATCCTCCAACCTTAAATCTATGCTCTCTCATTCTGGACCCCCCCCCTCCAGGGAAAAGACCTTGTCTGTTTATCCTGTCCATGTCCCTCATGATTTTATAAACCTCTATAAAGTCATCCCTCAGCCTCTGACGCTCCAGGGAAAACAGCCTCAGCCTATTCAACCTCTCCCTATAGCTCAAATCCTCCAACTCTGGCAATATCCTTGTAAATCTTTTCTGAACGCTTTCAAGTTTCATAACATCCTTCCGAAAGGAAAGAGACCAAAATTGCATGCAATATTCCAAAAGCGGCCGAACCAATGTCCTGTGCAGGTGCAACATGACCTCCCAACTCCTGTACTCAATGCTCTGAACAATAAAGAAAAGCATCCCGATGCCTTTCTCACTAACCTTACATCTATGACTTTACTCTGAAGGAACTATGAACTTGCACTCCAAGGTCTCTTTGTTCAGCAACACTCTCTAGGACCTCACCATTAAGTGTATAAGTCCTGCTAAGGTTTGCTTTTTCAAAATGCAGCACCTCGCATTTATCTAAATTAAACTCCATCTGCCACCCCTCAGTACATTGGCCCATCTGATCAAGATCCTGTTGTAATCTGAGGTAGACTTCTTCGCTGTCCACTACATTTCCAATTTTGGTGTCTTCTGTAAACTTACTAACTATACCTCCTACGTTCACAACCAAATCATTTATATAAATGACGAAAAGCAGTGGACCCAGCACAGATTCTTGTGATGCACCACTGGTCACAAGCCTCCAGTCTGAAAAGCAACTCTCCAACAACACCCTCTGTCTTCTACCTTCGAGCCAGTTCTGTATCCAAATGGCTAGTTTTCCCTGTATTCCATGAGATCTAACCTTGCTAACCAATCTCCCATGAGAAACCTTGTCAAACGCCTTAGTGAAGTCCATATAGATCATGTCTACTGCTCTGCCCTCATCAATCCTCTTTGATAGTTCTTCAAAATACTCAATTGAGTTCATGAGACATGACCTCCTCCACACAAAGCCATGCTGACTATCCCTAATCAGTCCTTGCCTTTCCAAATACATGTAAATCCTGTCCCTCAGGATTCCTCCAACAACCTGCCCACCATCGATGTCAGGCTCACCGGTCTATAGTTCCCTGGCTTTTCCTTACCAACTTTCTTAAATACCATGTTAGCCACCTTCCAGTCTTCCGGCACATTACCTGTGACTACTGATGAGACAAACATCTCAGCAAGGCACCCAGCAATCACTTCCCTCGCTTCCGACATAGTTCTAGGGTACACCTGATCAGGTCCTGGGGATTTATCTACTTTTACGCATTTCAAGAAATCCAGCACCTCCTCCTCTGTAATATGGACATTTTTCAACATATCATCGTCTATTTCTCCACATCCTCTACCTCCCAAGTCATTCTCCAAATTAAACATTGATGCAAAATACTCGTTTAGTATCTCTCCCATCTCTTGCGACTCCACACATAGGCTGCCTTGCTGATCTTTCTTTCGCTCCTTACCGTTTTGTCCTTAATGTATTTATAAAAACCCTTTGGAGTCTCCTTAACTCTATTTTCCAAAGCTATCTCACGTCCCCTTTTTGCCCTCTTAAGTATATTCCTACTGCCTTTATACTCTTCTAAGGATTCACTCGTTCTCTCCTGTCTGTACTTGTCATATGCACCTTTCTTTTCCTTAACCAAAATCTCAATGTTTCTAGTCATGCAGCATTTCCTACACCTACCAGCCTTTCTTTTCTACCAAACATGAATATACTGTCTCTCGACTCTCATTGTCTCACTTTTGAAGGCTTCCATCAAAATTGGCCTTTCTCCAATTTAGAACTTCAACTTTTAGATCTGGTCTATCCCCTTCCATCACTATTTTAAAGCTAATAGAATTATGGTTGCTGGCCCCAAAGTGCTCCCCCACTGACTCCTCAGTCACCTGCCCTGCCTTATTTCCCAAGAGTAGGTCAAGTTTTGCACCTTCTCTCGTAGGTGCATCCACAAACTGAATAAGAAAACTTTCTTGTACACACTTAACAAATTCCTCTCCATCTAAACCCTTGACATTATGACAGTCCCAGTCTATGTTTGGTAAGTTAAAGGCCCCTACTATAATCACCCTATTATTCGTACAGATATTTGAAATCTCCTTACAAATTTGTTTCTCAATTTCCCGCTGACTATTAGGGGTTCTAAATTACCATCCCAATAAGGTGATCATCACTTTTTTATTTCTCAGTTCCAGCCAAATACCTTTCCTGGATGTCTTCCCAGGAATATCCTCCCTAAGTACAGCAGTAATACTATCCCTTATCAAAAATGTCACTTTACTTCCTCTCTTGCTCCCTTTCTATTCTTGCTATCGCATTTGTATCCTGGAACATTAAGCTGCCAGTCCTGTCCATCTCTGAGCTGCGTTTCTGTAATTGCTATGACATTCCCAATCCCGCATTCCTAACCATGCCCCAAGTTCATCTGCCTTCCCTATAACACCTCTTGCATTAAAGTAAATGCAGTTTAACTTATCAGTCCTACCTTGTTCTCTGCTTTGTTCCTTCCTGCCCTGACTGTTTGACTCACTCCCTTTCCCAACTGTACCAGTTTCAGATTGATCTCTTTCTTCATTATTTCCCTGGGTTCCAACCTAACTGCGCCCACATCCCCCCCCACCAACGCTACAACCCCACCAAAACCACTAACCCCCTCCTAACCCCACCACCACCCCACCCTCCTCCACTTTACTAGTTTAAAACCCTCCCAGCAGCTCCAGCAAATCTCCCTGCCAGTATACTAATCTCCTTCCAATACAGGTGCAATCCATCCTTCTTGTACAGATCACTTCTTCCCCAGAAGAGATTCCGAGGATCCAAAAATGTGAACCCTTCTCCTATGCACCAACTCTTCAGCCATGCAATCATCTGCTCTATCCTCCTATTCCTACCCTCACTAACTCGTAGCACCACTTCCTCAGAGTTATGTCCTCGGCCAAACAATTTTCAGCTGCGTCATCAATAACCATCCCCGCATTATAAGATCAGAAGTCTGGATGTTCGCTAATGACTGCACAATGTTCAGCATCATTCATATCTCCTCAGATACTGAAGCAGTCCATGCTGAAGTGCAGCAAGAGCTGGATAATATTCAGGCTGGGCTGACAAGTTGCAAGCAGTATTCATATCACACAGATGCCAGACTTGGATACAGAACTGGCTCGAAGGTTGAAGACAGAGGGTGGTGGTGGAGGGTTGTTTTTCAGATTGGAGGCCTGTGACCAGAGGAATGTCACAAGGATCATTGCTGGGTCCACTACTTTTCGTCGTTTATGTAAATGATTTGGATGCGAGCATAAGAGGTATAGTTAGTAAGTTTGCAAATGACACCAAAATTGGAGGTGTAATGGACAGCGAAGAACGTTACCTCAGATTACAACAGGAGCTTGATCAGATGGGCCAATGGGCTGAGAAGTGGCAGATGGAGTTTAATTCAGATAAATGCGAGGTGCTGCATTTTCGGAAAGCAAATCTTAGCAGGACTTATACACTTAATGGTAAGGTCCTAGGGAGTGTTGCTGAACAAAGAGACCTTGGAGTGCAGGTTCACAACTCCTTGAAATTGGAGTCGCGGGTAGATAGGATAGTGAAGAAGGCATTTGGTATGCTTTCCTTTATTGGTCAGAGTATTGAATACACGAGTTGGGGGGTCATGTTGCAGCTGTACAGGATATTGGTTAGGCCACTATTGGAATACTGCGTGCAATTCTGGTCTCCTTCCTATCGGAAAGATGTTGTGAAACTTAAAAGGGTTCAGAAAAGATTTACAAGGATGTTGTCAAGGTTGGAGGATGTGAGCTACAGGGAGAGGTTGAACAGGCTGGGACTGTTTTTCCTGGAGCGTCGGAGGCTGAGGGATAACCTTATAGAGGTTTACAAAATTATGAGGGGCATGGATAGGATAAATAGGTAAAGTCTTTTCCCTGGGTTGGGAGAGTCCAGAACTAGAGGGCATAGGTTTAGGGTGAGAGAGGAAAGATATAAAAGAGATCTAATGGGCAATGTTTCACGCAGAGGATGGTACATGTATGAAATGAGCTGCCAGAGGAAGTGGTGGAGGATAGTACAATTGCAACATTTAGATGGGTATATGAATAGGACGAGTTTGGAGGGATATGGGCCGGGTGCTGGCAATTGGGAGCAGATTGGGTTGGGATACTTGGTCGGCATGGAAGGGTTGGACCGAAGGGTCTGTTTCCATGCTGTACATCTCTACGACTCTATGACAATCACCACCTTCAACAAGAGGGAATCTAACCTTGACGTTCAATAACATTCCCATTGTGCTGGGAGGTTAAGACCGGAAACTGAACTGGACCAGTTGCATAAATATTGTAGCTACAAGAACAGGTCATGAGCTGGTAACTCACCTCCTAATTCCCCAGCATTTGTGCATGTCTCTATTTGCATCAATGCTGCTGAGGTGGAGGTGGTTGAAAGCGTCAACTTCTTGGGAGTGACAATCACCAACAAATGGTTATGGTCCACCAACATCGAAACTACAGTCAAGAAAGCATACAATGCTTCTAATTCCTCAGGAGGCTGAGGAAATTTGGCCTATCCGTAAATACACTTACAAATCTTTATACATGCACCTGTTATGGACAGGGCAAGACTCCCTCAAAACATTTCAAGAGGGCGGCCCAAACCCTAACTTTTCTTGTTTTTTTTGAGCAGGTGTAAAATGGATATTCCAGGAGTGATGCAGCTGGTCAAAACCCTTGGTTTTAAACAAAACATAATTTATTTAGAGAGCACTGAATGAAACACAAACAAAAGAGAACAGAATACAGAATAATTTAACCCATCAGAAAACCCAACAGATTATCCAAACTTAATGATGCTGTTCCAAATTCCTGTATCAATCCCCATAAACACCCCTTGGCCAAAAAGTAAAATCAAACACAAAGTCATACAGAAGAGAGAGAGAGGGAAGGCAGATGGTTCAGCATGGAACACTTTCTTCCATGTAGCTGTTTCTTTGAGCAGCAGCCTCAAAAAAACTGTTTGCTAAAACCAAACCAAAACCAAACCAGAGAAGAGCTGAGCTGGGAGAACTGCCCACTCCCCTTTCATTGTACACATGTTTTTTTAAACTTAAAAGCTTCTTCAAGTGGATAAACCCAGATATCTCAGCAACTCTGCCTCGTACAAAACTTTTGTAACAAACCAAGGACAACACAACCTTGTCAAAGGAGCAGTATCGTCACACACCATAGAAAGTATCCTCTCTACATATATGGTACAGCAACTGCCCTTCCCAAATCCAAAAGAAACTATAGAGAGTTGTGAACACTGCCCAGTCCATCACACAAACCAGTCTCCCATACATTGACTTCAGCTATTCTTTCTGCTGCATCAGAAGAGCAACTAACATAATCAAAGACCCCCTCCAGCCCCAATTATACTCTCTTCTACCCTCTTCCGTTGAGTAGAAGATATAAAAAGTTTGTATACACATATGAATGCATTCCAGAACAGCTTCTTCCCCACTGTTATCAAACTTTTGAATGGACCTCTTTAATGTTAGTATTGAACTCTCCCTGCACGTTCTCAGCAGCTGTAAGACAATATCATGCACTCTGTTCTGTTACCCTGACATGCTTGTATAGAATAATCTGCCTGTAAAGCATGCAAAACAACACTATTCACTGTATTTCAGCAAAGGTACAGTAATAAATCAAATCAAATCAAACCAAAATGTCAACGTGTAAAAAGAGATGCAGGCCACACAATTTAATTGCTTATTGTATTTACAATGCAATGGGTGCCACTTTAGTCCCAAAATAGTGGCACCTAATGCTGACCACTAGGAAACATTTGATTGAAGTTCTGAGCTCAAATGCAAGGACCATGCACCAGTAATAAGCAAATCAGGCAGATCATGGTGCCAGTATGCAAAGCTTACAAGAAACAAGTTTTGCTGTTTGAGAGCACAGCATTCTAGTTAATTCCCTCTCTTAACCTCATAATGCTAAACATGAATCCAGCTGCAAGAGGGACATCGCACTCCCACCTTGCCAACTCTAATTAGCACTGGTGTTGCTGAGTTTACATAAATGATTTGTTATTTGTACTGTTAAGTACATTTGCATGTAATATCGCACTGCTAAAGAGTTCTGGTCTCAATGTTTAGATTCCCCTTGGTCTGCAGCATGGTGGGTAAATGACCAAAGGCAACATAAAGAAAAACAAGCTTTTAGATTACATTACAGTGTGGAAACAGGCCCTTCGGCCCAACAAGTCCACACCGACCCGCCGAAGCGAAACCCACCCATACCCCTACATTTACCCCTTACCTAACACTACGGGCAATTTAGCATGGCCAATTCACCTGACCCTGCACATCTTTTGGACTGTGGGAGGAAACCGGAGCACCCGGAGGAAACCCACGCAGACACGGGGAGAACGTGCAAACTCCACACAGTCAGTCGCCTGAGGCGGGAATTGAACCCGGGTCTCAGGCGCTGTGAGGCAGCAGTGCTAACCACTGTGCCACCGTGCCGCCCACTTCTTGAGGAATAAGTGGAGAAAGGCTGTCAGGAGGCTATATCCACCCAAGGTTTTCAGGGAGCAAATCTCCTACCTTAACCACTACCACTATAGGGTATTAAACACTCAGAAGTTTCTTGCTGAAATCTGCTATCTGGAACTGCAATCTCAGAACACAGCAAGAACAGCAAGAACAGCAACGCCAATGGATGTGAAGATGTTTATGGCAATGAACTATAATGCATGGGGTATCATTCAAGTTGGATCAGGCGATGCAAAGAAAGCTAACTACACTTCACTCATTCTTATCAGAAATAAACAGGCAGAACGAGCAACAGTATGCTCATAGCAGTCACTCTGTCTTTTTGTGCACCTGTCCATTTTATCACCATGACAAATCAGAGAGTGGCCATTGCGATGCCCCACTGATGACTTTGGTGTACAATCCTAGCGCATGTGGGAAGCATACATAAAGCAAAAGTCACATTGTCACACAATTGTGATGGGGAAGACGTCTAAGGTGTTAAAAGACTTCTTCGACTACCTGTGGAAAAACCATGCAGTGCTTTCCTGAACATAAGTAAAGTGTCACTCTACTCTGCTGCATAACTTTTCCGTCAAAAGGATATAGCTATTGTTATCAGGATATTGTTGCACCTGAGGAGGAGCAACAAAAAAAAGGAGACACACAACTCATCCCCTTTCTTGTCAATTGACCATAATTGATTCATTTAACTCCAGTAGCAGAGAATACAACCTCCATCTCCACTTCTGACCTGCCCTACACTTTATTTTACCGTCCCTTCTCTATTAATGACAATCACATCATCTTCTTAGCCATAATGCTAAAATAAAGGCTCAAAACAAATATTCCAAACCAACTTCATAAGTCAAACCACAAACCGCTCACTATTTCATACAGAAGTCAATATTTCTTCCATGAGCCTTTACTTGTCCTGATTCTCTTACACACAATTACGCTATAATTGGCAGATGACTGATAGGTGGCGGCACTTCCATTGAGTGATAATAAAGGTCACCTTGCAGGATGACCTCAGCCAAATCTGGCCTCATGTTTGGCTTTGCCTCTGCTAACTTGGTATAAATACCAATATTCTAGGCTGGCTAGTTGACAGGCAACAGCAAGTATACTTTTACGAGAAAGACAAATGCTTTCTTCCTCAAAGGTGACATCAGGTCCTTGTTTCACTGCCTCAGGAAACCAAAAGTGCAGGTAAACAAGGGTAATACAGTGACGTCAATCTACATGTAGACTGGGTTAATCTACTGATCACCAATGCTGAGTCGGATGAATTTCTAGATTTTTTTTCTATCCTCTCATGGGACATGGGTGTTGCTGGCTAGCCACCATTTATTGCCCATCCCTAGTTGCCCTTGCGAAGGTAATGGTGAGCTGCCTTCTTAAACCGTTGCAGTCCATATACTGTAGATAGATCCATGATGCCATTAGGGAGGGAATTTGACCAAACAACGCTAAAGGAAAAGCAATTTATTTCAAGTTAAGATGGTGTGTGGCTTGGAGGGGTATCTTGCAGGTGGTGGTGTTCCCATGTATCTGCCGCCCTTGTCCTCCTAAGTGGAATTGGTCATGGATTTGAAGTGTATCTAAGAATTGGAGTGAATTTCTACAGTGCATCTTGTAAGTTGCACACACTGCTGCAATTGAGTGTCAGTGGAGTAATGGAGTAGTGGATTTTAATGGATACAGTGCCAATCAAGTAGCTGCATTGTCTTGTCTTGGGTGGTGTCAAGATTCTTGAGTACTGTTGGAGCTGTACCCAGACAGGCAAGTGGGGAGTATTCCATCACATGCATGACTTGTGTCTTGCAAATGGTGGATAGGCTTTGGGGAGTCAGATGATGAGTTACTCACTAGACTATTCCCCTTACCTGCTCTGTACTTATATGGAAAGTCCAGTTCAGTTTCTGGTCAATGGCAATCCTTGTATTGTTGATATAATGGGGGACTCAGTAATGGTAATGCCATTGAATGTCAGGGGCCAATGGTTGGATTCTCTCTTATTATAGATGGTCACTCTCTGGCTTTTATGTGAATGAAGTGTTACTTGCTACAGTCAGCCCAAGCCTGGATGTTGTTCAGAACCTGTTGCATTGAGCAGTGAACAATCGTCAGCGAACATCCCCACTTCTGATCATATGATGGAGGGAAGGTCATTGATGAAGCAACTGAAGATGGTCGGGCTAGGACACTATCCTAAGGAATTCCTGAAGAGATTTTCTGGAATTGAGACAACTGACCTCCAACAACTACAACCATCTTATGTTTCAGGTGTAACTCCAGTCAATGAAGAGTTTGCTCCCAATTCCCATAAATTCCAATTTTGTTAGGGTTCCTTGGTGCTACTTTTGGTTGAGTGTGATTTTAATGTCAAAAGATGCCACTCTCACCTTACCTCTGTACTTCAGTTCTTTTATCCATGTTTGAACAAAGACTGTAATGGGGTCAGAAGCTGAGTGACCTTTGTAGGCCATCAATAAGCAAGCTGTTATTAAGCACATGCTGCTTGATCCCACTGTTGATGACACCACTTTACTGATGATCAAGAGTTGACTGATGGGATCATAACTGGCTGAATTGGATTTGTCCTGTTTTTTATGTACAGGACATACCTGGGCAATTCTCCACATTGTCAGGTAAATGCTAGTCTTTTAACTGTACTGGAAAAGCTTGTCTTGGGGAGTGACAAGTTCTGGAAGACAAGTCTTCAGTATCTTTGCCCGAATGCTATCAGAGCCTTTGCAGTTACCCCAATCATTACTTGATATCACGTGAAGTAAACCAAATTAGCCGAAGACTGGTATCTGTGATGCTGGAGACCAGTGGAGGAGGTTGATATGGATCATCCATCAAGCACTTCTGACTGAAGATAGTTGTGAATATTTTAAGAGCAGTGTGCTGAAGAACCAATGAGGGAACAAGTACAAATTTTATATCTAATACTAGGGAATAATTAATAATCTTCTGTAATAATGCTGTTCCTTTAACAAGGTTATGGTACCCTTGGCTTGGAAGTCTGGGCTTGGAAGGGTTTTCAGGCGAGTTTGATTATAGATAGCAAATACTGTCTCAGGAAAAAGGCTTTCAATATTGAAAAAAAAAGACTTGTACAATGAATGGGAAGTGGCCAGTTCTCCCAGCTCAGCTTTACTCTGGTTTGATTTGGTTTTAACCAGTCTGGCTATTCACTGAAAGCAGTCAGGCAGTTTGGAAGCTGCTGGACCCAAAGAAGCAGGTCCATGCTGGCAATTTCT
Organism: Chiloscyllium plagiosum; assembly: GCF_037043375.1. Classification (NCBI taxonomy): domain Eukaryota; kingdom Metazoa; phylum Chordata; class Chondrichthyes; order Orectolobiformes; family Hemiscylliidae; genus Chiloscyllium; species Chiloscyllium plagiosum. The sequence continues at coordinate 69,138,804 of NW_028270140.1, forward strand.
CTCTGACATCTCTCTCCTGTAAGACCCTCTGTTTCATTTTACCTTTTGTGCCAATGGATGTGTATGGGGATTGAAGTATTGGGAACAGCATCATTAATTTGGTATAATCTGTTGGATTACCAGACGAACTAGGTACTTATAGACCAGTGAGCCATATGTCTGTTGTAGGAAAATTTTTGGAAAGGATTATAAGAGATGGGATTTATAATCATCTAGCAAGAAACAATTTGATTGGAAATAGTCAACATGGATTCGTCAAGGGCAGGTCGTGTCTCACAAACTTCATTGAGTTTTTTGAGAAGGAGATCAAGCATGTGGATGACATGGTGAAAGTGGACTTCAGTAAAGTCTTTGATAAGGTACCACATGGTAGGCTATTGGAGAAAATGCGATGCATGAGATTGAAGGTAAGTTAGCAGTTTGGATTAGAAACTGGCTTTCTGTAAGAAGGCAACAAGTGATGGTTGATGGAAAATATTTTGTCTGGAGTCCGGTTACTAGTGGTGTGCCACAAAGATCTGTTTTGGGACTAATGCTGTTTGTCATTTTTATAAATGGCTTGGATGCAGGCATAGATGGATGAGTTAGTAGGTTTGCAGATGATACTAAAGTCGGTGGAGTTGTGGACAGCGTGGAAGAATGTTACAGGTTGCAGGGAGACTTGGAAAAACTGAAGAATTGGGCTGAAAGGTGGCAAATGGAGTTCAATGCAGATAAATATGAGGTGATTCATTTTGGGAGGAATAGCAGGAAGGCAGAATACTGGGTCAATGGAAAGATTCTTGGTAGTGTGGATATACACAGGAACTTTAGTGTCCATGTACATAGATCCTTAAAAGTTGCCACCCAGGTTGACAGTGCTGTTAAGAAGGCAAAAGATCTGTTCAGTTTTATTGGTAGAGGGACCCATAATATTAGGCTGCAACTGTACGAAACACTAGTGCAGCCTCATTTGAATACTGTGTGCAGTTCTGGTCGCTCCATTACAGGAAGATTGTGGAAGCATTGGAAAAGGTGCAGAGGAGATTTTCCAGGATGTTGCCTGCTCTGGGACACATCAAAGGCTGAGGGAATTGGGTCTTCTCATTGGAGAGAAAAAGGCTAAGCGGGGATTTAATAGAGACATACAAAATTATCAGAGGATTAGATAGCGTGGACAGTGAGAGTCTTTTTCCTAGGATGATGACATCTGCTTGTATAAGGGGGCATAGCTGTAAATTGAGGGGTGATAGATTTAAGACAGATGTCAGAGGCAGGTTCTTTACTCAGAGTGTGGTAAGGGCATAGAATGCCTTGCCTGCCAATGTAGTTAACTCAGCCACATTATGGGCATTTAAACAGTCCTTGGATAAGCATTTGGATGATGATGGGATAGTGTAGGGTGATGGGCTTAGATTAAGTTAACAGGTCAGCGCAGTATTGAGGGCCAAAGGACCTGTTCTGCGCTGTATGTTCTATGATTTTGGATGGGTTAACTTATTCTGTGTTCTATTCTCTTTTGTTTGTATTTCATTCAGTAATCTTGTAAATAAATTCTATTTTGTTCAAAACTAAGTGGGTTGACCAGCTGCATCATTCATGGAATATCCACATTACACCTGCTTAAAACAACTCGCAAAGTTAGTGTCTGGGCCACTTTCTTGAAATGTTTTGAGGGAGTCTGGCCTGGTCCATAACGCTTCTTATAGAAGAATCCCCAGGAACAAATGACCATAATTTGAAATAATTTTCCATTAAATTTGCAAACAATGTAGTTCAATTCAAAACTAGAGTCTTGAATAGGTGACTTGCAAAAGTCTTTTCCCTAGGGTGGGGAGTTCAAAACTAGGGGATATATTTTTAAGGTGAAAGGAGGAAGATTTAAAAGGAACCTGAGGCTAAATTTTCCACACAGAGGGTAGATCATATGTGGAATGAACTGCCAGAGGAAATGGCAAATGCAGGAAGTTTCAATATTTAAAAGATATTTAGATAGGTACATAATTGGAAAGGTTTAGAGGGAAATGGGTCAAACGCAAGTAAGTGGCACTAGTTTAGTTCAGGAAATTTGGTCAGCATGGACGAGTTAAACTGATGGGTCTGTTTACATGCTGTATAATTCAAAGTATAAACAAAGGAACTAAGAAGGGATAAGAGGCAAGTTGATTGTGGTAAATTGTAAAAATACATTATAAAGATTGACAGGTAGTGGGGCTAATATTTAAATTACAATGCAAGGATTATAACAAATATGGATTCATTTAAGGCCTAAGTCAACTGTGGGCTAACTAAAGAAGTTAAACATTGCATTAGGTAAAGGTTAACATTGCTTAAAAAGTACAAACCTGTAGGTTGGAAGTATTTCAGAATTCAGAAACGAAGAACCAAGAAACCAATAAAAAAAGGAAAACAGAATATGAAAGTAAACTTAAGGGCTTAATGGTATTATCGCTAGACCATTAATCCAGAGACCAGGTAGTATTCTGGGGAATCAAATGATGAGGTGAAACCATTATTAGTTACCAGAAAAACACCCGTGGTTCACATAATATCCTTTAGGGAAGGAAACTGCCATTATTACCAGGTATGGCCTACACATAACTCCAGACCCACAGCAATATGGTTGACTCTTTACCGCCCTCTGGGCAATTATAGATCAGCAATAAATGCTGGTCTAATGAGCAACACCCACATTCTGTGAATGAGTAAACAAAAATAGTTGTAAAACCTTCTGTCGGCACGTAAAAGAGAAAATATTAACAAACTAAAAGGTGGGTCCATTATGGGCAAAAACAGGAGAATTTAAAATGTTAAATAGTGAAATGTCAGAGAAGCTAATAATGACTTGGTGTCTGCCTTCATATAGACAGATACAAGAAACTTTAGGAAATAATAGTAATCCAAAAAACTAGTGAGAATGAGGAACAGAAAGAAATTAGTACTAATAAAAATGTAGTCTGGACAAATTCATAGGGTTGAAAAGCCACGAATCCTTGGATCCGAAGATCTCCAGCTCAGTGTTGAAAGAAGTGGCTATCAACATATTGGATGCATTCTGGCAATAATTTAAAATAACACAGGTTCTGGAACCTGCCCGCAGATTGCAAAGGTTACATATGTAACCACACTCTTTAAGAAAGGACGAAGGAAGAAAATGGGAAAATCACAGGCCTGTCAGCTTCATGTCATTGTCAGGCAAAATGCTAGAAATTACTGTAAAAGATGTGCTATCTAGACACTCAGAAAATAATGGGAAAGTCATAATATTTTATGAAAAGAAAATCATGTTTGGCAAACAGTTAGAGGTTTTTAACAATATTACAAGAGGAATAGATAAGGACAAATCATCGGTTGTTGTGTATTTCAATTTTCAGAAAATTTTTGATAACATCTCACACAGGAGGTTCATATACTGGCACAGACTGAAGGTTGGTAAATGTAAAGAAAGCAGATGGTAGGAATAAATGAACCACTCTCCTACAGTAGCACCTTCCAAACCATCAACCACTACCATTTAGAAGGACAAGAGCAGTAAGTACATGAAAGTACCATTCCTGTGAGACTTCCTCTAAGTCACTCACTATCCAGACTTGGAAATACATTGATGTACCTTCAATGTCACTGAATTAAAATTTTAAAACTCTCTTCCTAACTGCATCAAATGAATTGTAGCAGTTCATTAATGCAACTCACCAGTAACTTCTTGATGAAAGCTAATGCTGTCCTGGCCAGCAATGCCCACATTCCATGAATGAATTAAAACAAAATTCTCAAGATGTCAGTCTGTGACTCATCAAATACCACAAGGATTAGTGTTTTGCCCCACTTGTTCACAATCCATATCAATTACTTGAATGTGGGGACCAAATATAACATTTCCAAGTTTGCGGATGAAACAAAACTAGGAAGAATATAAGTTGAAAAGATAATGCATTTTGGGCAGCTTTAGACCTCAATGGGGTGGTTATTCCCTCCCAGCCTGAAGCACAAGTCAAAGTGTATGGAAGAGAATGACAGTGTTATCCTTCAGAATGCTATAATTGATCATGGGCTACAGTAGGTCTGTCATTCAGGCTACATCTTTGTAACAGGGTTCATTATCAGAGGTAACTCCTGAAAGTTAGCAGCCTCTTGAAGTGCCCTTCTGGCACTTTTACAATTACATCAACTAAAACATGAATGACAATCACAAGCAGAGACACATTGGCAAGCTAGCTCCACCTCAACAGGGAGAAGGAAAGGGAAATGTAGATGGAGTAATGTGGACATGGAGGTGGAGTGATGTGGAGGTAGAGAGAGGTGGAAGGAGGGGAAAGGTAGATAGAGGGACAGGAAGGCGTGGGCGTGTGAATATTGTGGGGAGAGCCGGCAGGAAGAGTAGAGTGGAAGATGGGGGAAGGAGAGAAGAGAGAAAAAGTGGGGGGAGATGGAAAGGGGAGAAATGGAGGGAGAGTGGGGGAGAAGAGAGGAAGTGGGAGAAGGGTGGGGGAGGGTGGGGAAGCAGTGGAAAAGGGAACCGTCTTTGCCTTTCTCTACCATGTCCTCAATTCTCTTGCAATCTCACTCCCCCAATCTGCACAGTCTATCCTCCCCCCAAATCCCTCTACCCATACTCTAACCCCTCTCCTCCCCGCTGAACTCCATGTCAATATCATGCTTCATTGCAATGCATGCAAAGTGCAGTCTTTGTGTTTGGCATCAACAAAATGTTTTGTGATGATGTATAGGGTTGCATGCTTCCAGATTAGAATGAATGCGTAGTTATAATTACCAGGAGACACTGCTTAAAAATAGTAGAGTTCAGCAGCAGATCTTTAAGGGGATATGTAATCATTCTTAGTAGTGATTTATCCCAGTGAGAAGAAAAGGCTCCTTGAGAAGAATGCATCCATGTCTAAATTAGGAAGTTAAGAATAATCATTTGGTAATACAGAACTTCAATATTGCTGAAAAAAGACACATTTAGTGGAAGATTGTCACCTTGCCTCATTAGGACTGTGCAGTGTGAGCAACAGATGAACAATGTTATGAAAGTGTAGAGTTGTACTTTACTTTTAAGAGACTTAAAAAGCTAGCAAGGACTGACAAAGTACAGAGAGTCCTGAACGAAGTAAGAACGTAACACTTGGTTGAAACAAATAGCTGCAGCTTAGTTGCCATGAAACAGAAACAAATTCAAATTCGGCCAATTAGTTTACATTATGCCACAAAATACCAAACTCCAAACAAATTTGAATTTAGTATTTTGATAATATGAAAACCAATGAAATGATCCAATGTTTTGGGGTATAAAACTGGACATTTTGAACAGTTAGAAAAAGAACTGCCAAGCCACCAATAAACACAGACTGCCAGCAAAACAGCTCTCCAAAACGTACCTATCTATAAGAAGTTTGTGCAGCAGAACATCAAAGCCAACCGAGAGAAAAAAATACAGAGGAAAATCTACAAATGTGAATCGACAAAGCTGACTGGTTCTGAAACGTGATTTTTTTTGTAAATCTTAATCGGGGTTTTTTAATCAGACCAGTATTGTAGAGTGTGAGGTAATAGCTAGGTTTAAGAGAAACGAGTTATAAATAGTTGTTGGTTTTAATATTCTCTGTTGGACTTAAAAAATAAAATTGTTAAGTTTTACTTTAAATTGTAACCTCTGGGATAGTTCTTTGCCTCTCAAATTTTAACAGATTACGGCATGAGGTGAACCTTTTCTGTGTGGCTGGCTTAAACTAGTAGAGGGGTTTACCTCATGTTGTAACAAAAGTTTGAGGTTGCTACTGCGCTGTAGCAAAACACGTGCTGTCATCACTAACAGGATGTTACCATCAAGTGAAAATAAATTTTCAGCCTATCACACAAATGAGTAATGTAATATATAAATTCCAGTGCTGGTATTATCCAGGTATGTAGGTCTTGCATTTCAAAGACTGGAGGATCATTTCAAACAGCATATTCCTTCGGTTGCTCAAAACAGGCAAAGAACTGTTGATGGAGAAAGTGAGGACTGCAGATGCTGGAGATCAGAGCTGAAAATGTGTTGCTGGAAAAGCGCAGCAGGTCAGGCAGCATCCAAGGAACAGGAGAATCGATGTTTTGGGCATAAGCCCTTCTTCAGGAGGCTAAGATAAAAGGTAGGTTAGGAGGGACTTGGGGGAGGGGCCTTGGAAATGCAATAGGTGGAAGGAGGTCAAGGTGAGGGTGATAGGCCGGAGTGGGGTGGGGGCGGAGAGGTCAGGAAGAAGATTGCAGGTTAGGAAGGCGGTTCTGAGCTCGAGGGATTTGACTGAGACAAGGTGGGGGGAGGCGAAATGTGTAAACTGGAGAAATTTGAGTTCATCCCTTGTGGTTGGAGAGTTCCTAGGCGGAAGATGAGGCGCTCTTCCTCCAACCGTCGTGTTGCTATGGTCTGGCGATGGAGGAATCCAAGGACCTGCATGTCCTTGGTGGAGTGGGAGGGGGAGTTGAAGTGTTGAGCCACGGGGTGGTTGGGTTGGTTGGTCCCCTCCCCCCACCTTGTCTCAGTCAAATCCCTCGAACTCAGCACCGCCTTCCTAACCTGCAATCTTCTTCCTGACCTCTCCGCCCCACCCCACTCCAGCCTATCACCCTCACCTTGACCGCCTTCCACCTATTGCATTTCCAACGCCTCTACCCCAAGTCCCTCCTCCCTACCTTTTATCTTAGCCTGTTGGACATACTTTCCTCTTTCCTGAAGAAGGGCTTATGCCCGAAACGTCGATTCTCCTGTTCCTTGGATGCTGCCTGACCTGCTGCGCTTTTCCAGCAACACATTTTCAGCAAAGAACTGTTGATACCATCTATACTTGTAAAATTCATAACACAATGTTCAACATTACATATGGTTCTGCAATTGGATACTATTTCCTAGATGATTCTGAATATGTGATGAAATACACTGGCACCTAATCTATGCTTGCAGTGCAGCAGACAGCATGTACTGAAAGCTACATATTTTAAAAGTATCCTGTTTTAGTAGAAAAAAACAAGCACATGTACTACACCTATTTGAACTTAACAAAATAGATGACAGCGTTTCACTGTTTTGTTTTTTAGGGTATGAACCTGCCCAATCAAATTTAATAACATGGCAGGTAACTGTCAGTCATTATTAAGCATTCACCATGGCAACACCTTCAAAAATTGGTCTATTTACAGTGCACTTTGCTCTTAATTAGTATAAACGTAGATTTTCAATTTGATTTGCATTCTTGTGAGTTGTCCTTACGAATGTAAGATTTAAAAAACTTAGACAAAGCATGTCTCTTTTCAGCAATAAAGTTAAGCATTGTATTAAACTGAAATAAACTGCACAAATCTGCAAAGATTATAGGTGAGTCAGGTATTGGATAAAATAAGAACCAGCAAAAAATAACAAGCAAGACAATTAAGGGGATGTAGATAAGAGTATTAGAGAAAGCCAACTCATAATATAAAATGAAAGAATTTCTGCAATTATTTCAAGAGAAAGAACATAACTAAAGAAACAGCCATGGTCTCTACAAGTAGATTGCAGTTGACTAGTTAATCATAGAGTCTCTGACAGTCAATCTCACTGTGTACCTGTCTTCCTTTGTTATCTCCATCTCTGACAATTGATCTCACTAACTACCTGCAATCCCTCGTTGTGCTTGTCTCTGGCAGTTGATTTCAGTGCCCTTCTACTCTTTCTTGCCTCATACACATTGATCATCATGCTGCAGCATGACTCCACTTCAGAATGCCCAGTATCTTTAGAAAACTGCTTGCCCTTCACAGGCTTATTGTGTTGTGCTTCAACTTGGTACAGATGCACTATCATTGTAGGGTAAAGTAAGTTCATTGTGGCAAAACAAATGATTAAGAAAATCACATAGTAATCCAATAGGTCCAACATGGCTTTTATTTTTATTTTTCTCAGGCTGTAGGCATCGTTTGCTTGGCCAGAATTTGTTACCTATTCCTAATTGGCCCAGAAGGAGTTAAGAGTCAACCATATGGGTGGCACGGTGACACAGTGGTTAGCACTGCTGCCTCACAGCGCCAGAGACCCGGGTTCAATTCCCGACTCAGGCGACTGACTGTGTGGAGTTTGCACATTCTCCCCGTGTCCGCGTGGGTTTCCTCTGGGTGCTCCGGTTTCCTCCCACAGTCCAAAGATGTGCAGGTTAGGTGAATTGGCCAAGCTAAATTGCCCGTAGTGTTAGGTGAAGGGGTAAATGTAGGGGAATGGGTCTGGGTGGTTTGTGCTTCGGCGGGCCGGTGTGGACTTGTTGGGCTGAAGGGCCTGTTTCCACACTGTATCTAATCTAATCATATTGCTGTGGATCTCATGTCAGATAAAAGTCAGATCAAATAAGTATAGCAGATTTCTTTCCCCGAAGGACATAATGCACCAATGTTTCTACACCTCAGCATTACCAAAGTGATCCCAACACTACTCAGCCAGATCATTTCCACACAGTACATATGAAAAATCTTTCACACCATTGTCCACTAACCGAATAAAAAAATTACAGTTTCCACAAAAATATTAACACTCACAGAACTTACACTCAATAATAATACTGTATTCAAACTTTGCAATTAAATAATTCAATTACTTGATTACAATTCAATACACTGGTGCAGTATACATGACATGGCATAAAATAACCCATTCTCCTGCACACCAAAAACAATAATGTTTAATAACAGTTAATCTGCACAATACCTTAAGTGCAATTCCTGTTCTCCCACATACCTGCACTTGACTTCCCATCCACTGAAAAGCATGGAATCCTGCTTCTGTTCTCAAAATAATGAGTCCAAAAACAAACTGCAAGCCTATGCCCCACAAAATAGTTCTCCATCTTACCTAAAAATAAATCCAATAAGAATGAGTGAGAAGGGGAACTTAATTACAGAACTATCATTTTAGCATTTCTTCCTGAACTGAAAATCTTGTTGAAAGCAGGAACAAAACTGAATAAAAACTCCAAATTAATGCAAATCAAATTGCATCAGATACTATATCCAAAATTATTACATTCCAGTTCAAAGATTTTTTTCTGACACAAGAGTTACATAATTAATATGGACAACATTTTTCCTTCCAAAAACGTCACATTGGACTTGAAATTTTAACTCTGTTTTGCACTTCAGAGCTGCTGCAAGGCCTACTGAGCATTTCTAGTACTTTGCTTTAATTCTTTCTTTCAAAATTCTTCAGTAACCTCAATATTATATCTCTTGTTGAATCTTTCATGCTGGAGGCAGCCTTTAAACTTGAATAATGATTCAGAGTTCCTTCTGTGGCCAAACAGCCAATGACCTACGTAATTTGGCCCAACATAAAATTGGTGAAACAGTTTCCGCAAGCAAAGCCTGATGGAATGCAGAGGCCAAGGTTACCACGGGTCAAAAGCAAACAAGGACCAGCTCCGATCTGTCTTGCACATTTAACAGAAGTGCTCCATCTTAACCATGGAAGAGTGGTTATGAGGAGAAACTCATTCAGAAGTACTCAGCCAGAACAATAGGGCCAGACTTTATGTTACTATATTCTCCAGTTTCAGCCAGACCCCTTAGAACCATGGCATAATTATATCTCAGAAAGGGAATGGGAACACCTGGAATGAACTGGCCTAACCTCACTGGACACTGTGACTGCTACCCAGAGAATATTTCAGAAGGGCTCAGAAGGAGGGGATAAGGAGGTACACCTGGCTGCCATTCCCTCAGAAGAGACTCAGTCGGCGAAGACTTCATGCATAACTGACCTTTGTATGAAGATGACCTTGAGTGCCCTGTTGACAGAACTCAGTGAGTTGAATCCAGCAGCCCATTCAAGTTCACCAGAGCTGCTAATGTGTGTTTTTTCAGGCAGTCAGCTTGTTTGGGAAAAATTAACAACTTTTACAAAAACTAAGTTTTCTTTAACTTACAAGTGTTTTAATAAAACTAAGTTGAACCACAATCTTTTGTCTCATATAGTAAGAACCCGAGTAAACATGTTTTAGGAACAATAAAAAGGTCAAAGTTCTATACAGAATATTTCATAGGCAATTTCTTTATTACACTATTTAGATTTGAAGTCAACTGGTACAAGTATATGCATACATTTGAAAATATGTATGCTTCCAAATTACCTTTTTAACTACACAATTGCATTTTGCTTCCAGTAAACACATAATTACAACATAGGAACATGTACAAGCATAAGAACTTGAAATAGGAGTAGGCAATTCAGCCCCTCGAGTATTAAATCAGATCCACCATTTAATAGCTGATCATGGCTGATCTCATCTTAGCCTCAACTCCACTCCACTTTCCCTTCAACCCATTACTAAATAAAAATCTGTCTATCTCCTCCTTAAATTTATTCAATGTCTCGGAATCCACCACACTCTGGTAGTGAATTCCACAGATTTGTAACCTTTTGAGAGGGGTAATTTCATCATTTCTATGTTTTAAACGCTTATCCTAAAACTACGACTTGTCATTCTAAATTGCCCCATATTAGGAAACACCCTCTCTAATTCTTTTTTGGCAATTTCCCTTTAACATCTAACATAACTGAAAAGATCTAATTTTATTCTTTTAAATTCAAGAGATATAGGCCAAACTGCTCAATCTACAAAACACAAACCTCTCATCTCTGGAATAGATCTAGTGAAACTCCTCTGAATTACCTCCAAAATTATATCCTTCCTCAAGTGGGGGGATCAATATTGGACACAATACTCTACATGCATCTCATTAATGTCTTGTACTGCTGCAGCAACACTTCCTTACCTTTGTACTGCATTCCTCCAGCAATAAATGCCAAAAAACCATTTGCCTTTCTTATTAGTTGCTGTATCTCCATGATAGTTTTCTGCAATTCATACACAAGAACACTGTTTGCACTGAAGCACTCCAAAGTTTCTTTCGATTTAGATAATACGTTATTTCAGTTTTTTAGAGTATAAGACTTTTAATTTCTGAGATGGTTTTTCTGTCATTCTTTTTGAATAATTTCTTCTTCATTTGAACTCTAAAATTCCAAGTCTATTTAATTTTATATGTTCGTGATGCTCTTCTTTGGCAAATGGCCGAAATCATCAACAAGCCGAATTCACTGTGTGCTTGGCAAAGTAGCATTGTGGTTGTGTTACTAGACTTGTAGTCCAGAGGTCTGATTGAATAATCCATGAAAATGTGAGTTCAAATCCGACTCAAGGAATTTGAACTCAGTGTTTAAAAAAAGCGACCATCAACATCTCTACTTCTGTCCTGCCTCACTAAAGGTCAACAATATAGAACCCAATTTTAACAGTGTCAGTTAAGTGAGTTACAATCTCAACCATAAAGCCTGGGGAAGCCCTCAACATTTTCTGAATTCCACTATCCCAGGGTTTCAGGTTAAAAATGAACAAGGAAACCTGCCAATAATTACAACAAGCTATCTTTCCACAGTAGAAAAACAGTCATCATCCTTCCATACTGAATACTGTTTGCAGGAAGCATTAAATGAAGCACAACTATCTTTCAGCAAGAATGGCTCACAAGAATGAACCCAACTAATTTGGTAGAGTGCTGAAGGATGTAGCTGCTAAAGAAAACTTGCAGCCAGCATTGAGACAACATAAGGGAATAACCTTTATGTTCTCAGACTCACCAATCTACCGTCACAGTTACATCTCCCTTCACAGCACTGGTAGAATTGACAGCCATACAGTCTTCATGAAAACCATGTTCTGCATTTGCATTGGTCTATCCTGTCATGTGATACTATCACTGTGCTATAAAAATGTTTTTTAAAAAGTCTAAGGGGTTAAAACTGGAAAATTATTCATGAGGTCCTCTGCACCAACAGAACTGTATTCCACAACAATTGTAAACACATAGCTTAACATTCTCTCATTTTTCCATGGTCACGGAGTCAGATAGCCTATCATGGTTCAGTTAGGAATATAGGGAAGCATATGAGGAGCAGCATCAGACATGCCTGAAAATGTGAAAAATTGCCAACCTCAACACTATACACAAAATTGCATACATGATACACAGCAAAAATATAATTTTACTAACAGAACTAAGTAATTCCAATGGATCATGTCAAAGTTCTGCAACCCTGCCACATGCATTCATGAATATTGGTTGACAATTAAGGAACTAACAGAAAGAGAAGGTATTGCAATCCCTGTACGGGTCTTCACCAACATTCTTTCTAAACTGAGCACCTGGAAGCTCTGCACACGGTATTGTACAGCCACCAATTCCAAAATCCAGTGCTGCACACATGCACGAGACTCGCACAGCAGTATGAAAAAGTACAAGGAATGTTGATGCTCACAACATTAAGTGTAAAGCACAAATCTGAAGTGTGATTTTTTTTTCAATCTGAAATATCCAGAGGATGATTCTTTCTCTTACAATCTCCTACTTAGGTCTCCACCCAACAAATTTGTTTCACTTTTCATAACAAAAAGCAACAGTAAGTGCACTGAACCCAAGAAGCATTTTAGCCTGTAACAGAGGCTGTTTCACAAATAGTCAGCCTTTGGCCAAGCTGCACAAGTACAGTTATAACATTACTGAGCTGAAAATGTGTTGCTGGAAAAGCGCAGCAGGTCAGGCAGCATCCAGGGAACAGGAGAATCGACGTTTCGGGCATAAGCCCTTCTTCAGGAATGAGGAAAGATTGTCCAGCAGGCTAAGATAAAAGGTAGGGAGGAGGGACTTGGGGGAGGGGCGTCGGAAATGTGATCGGTGGAAAGAGGTCAAGGTGAGGGTGATAGTTCAGACTGGGGTGGGGGCAGAGAGGTCAGGAAGAAGATTGCAGGTTAGGAAGGCGGTGCTGAATTCGATGGATTTGACTGAGACAAGGTGGGGGGAGGCGAAATGAGGAAACTCGTGAAATCCGAGTTCATCCCTTGTGGTTGGAGGGTTCCTAGGCGGAAGATGAGGCGCTCTTCCTCCAACCGTCGTGTTGTTGTGGTCTGGCGATGGAGGAGTCCAAAGACCTGCATATCCTTGGTGGAGTGGGAGGGGGAGTTGAAGTGTTGAGCCACAGGGTGGTTAGGTTGGTTGGTCCGGGTGTCCCAGAGGTGTTCTCTGAAACGCTCCGCAAGTAGCCGGCCTGTCGGGGCGTTTCAGAGAACACCTCTGGGACACCCGGACCAACCAACCCAGCCACCCTGTGACTCAGCACTTCAACTCCCCCTCCCACTCCACCAAGGATATGCAGGTCTTTGGACTCCTCCATCACCAGACCACAACAAAACGACGGTTGGAGGAAGAGCGCCTCATCTTCCGCCTAGGAACCCTCCAACCACAAGGGATGAACTCGGATTTCACCAGTTTCCTCATTTCCCCTCCCCCCACCTTGTCTCAGTCAAATCCATCGAATTCAGCACCGCCTTCCTAACCTGCAATCTTCTTCCTGACCTCTCCGCCCCCACCCCAGTCTGAACTATCACCCTCACCTTGACCTCTTTCCACCGATCACATTTCCGACGCCCCTCCCCCAAGTCCCTCCTCCCTACCTTTTATCTTAGCCTGCTGGACAAACTTTCCTCATTCCTGAAGAAGGGCTTATGCCTGAAACGTCGATTCTCCTGTTCCCTGGATGCTGCCTGACCTGCTGCGCTTTTCCAGCAACACATTTTCAGCTCTGATCTCCAGCATCTGCAGACCTCACTTTCTCCTCCAGTTATAACATTAGTGTGTAAAAGTCAATGTGAAAAATTGTCACGTATTCTTGTCCCAAGGAGGAAAAATTCAACCCAACCAATTCAATCAGCCTACTTCTAATTGCCAATGTTATGAATAAAGGACAAGCATGCTTCTATGCTTATAGCTTATGTAGAACAGAACTTAAAATCAAATGAGACAAACAAATCTTTGTGTCATAGCTCAGAATTCTTTATGGCTCATTATCAATGCAAAGTAGCTGTATTCAAAGAAAGTAAGATTAAAAATCATCCAAATAAAACTTTCATTATAAAACAAAAAGCCCATATGTCATGGTACAAGCTTTGTTATATCACATTTAAAATATTGCATCTAGTTTTGGCTCCTTCATGGAATAGGCAATATTGAGGGTATGAGAAAGTTTCAGAATTTCATAAGAATGATTCTCAGCTCTAAAAATGCTTAGACAGAAATTTATAAACCTATTTCTTTACATTTACAATTTGTAGACTTTAGTAGAATTTTATTCTTATTCATAAATTTTATCAATTTGATAGATTAGGGAAAGCAAGCTGTTATGTATAGCACTGGGTTTGATGTTCTTCAATTCAGTTCTTTAATTGTATAGTCTGGGCTTTTGCAACAATCCGTTAGCTCATGTATGAGCACTGACTTTCTATAAACTATCAAAAGATAGTTCTCAAATTTAACTGAGAACCACACTACTATCCTCAAGTTGATCTCCCAGACTAGATTTTGACTACTTCAGGGCAATGAAAAAAAGATTTTTCCAGATATCTCCACTTCTCCAGAGTCACTGTACTTTTTTTATTCTTTTGTGGGATAAGAACATCATCAATAAGGCCTGCATTTGTTATCCATCCTTTACTGCTCTCAAGCTGAGTAAGTGGCTTATCAGGCCACTTCAGACAGTGGTTACGTGTCAACCACATTGTTGTGGATCCAGAGTCACATGTAGGCCAGTCCAGGAAGAATGACAAATTTCCTTCCCCAAAGAGCATTAGCATAAAAGCAGATGGGTTTTTACTACAAAGAAGATAGTTAACATGGTCAGCGTCACTAAGATGATTTTTATACTTAAGATTTTTTATCAAATGAACTTAAAAGAGAGTTGAATCCCTGTCCCCAGAGCATTCTTTGTTGCAGCACTCCAGTGACATTACTATTATGCTACCTTCTGCCCTTTTTCTTGATACTTTGGGCATCATGACTATATTGGGAAGAATTAATGGGTCACTGATGTGTTCTTGCCTATTATTTTTGTACATGCGTATATTTTTGTACTTGTTGTTTCATTGGTATTAGTATATTAAGTGCTGCTGTACATGCTGTACAGCAAGATGGTTTTGCACAATATTTTCCTCAAGGCTATTATGAAGTGCGAATGTTCAATATGTTTAAGCATTTCTGTGCAATCTACAGCACAAAATATATAAGATAAATACAGGTGGAAGTGGGGGACTTCAGCAAAGTTAATTCACTGGCCTAGTCATTCAGAAACTCAAAGTTAAATGCTCCAGGGTTCCATTCCCACCACAGCAGCTAGTGGAATTTAAACTCAATAAAATCTGGAATTGCAAATTTTTCTCAGTAATAGTAAGCAAAACAACTGTCATTGATTGTGGTTAAAAAAAAAGATCTGCTTCACTAATGTTCTTTGTGAAAGGAAACCTGTCATTCTTAACTATCTGGTCAACAGTAATATGGTTGACTATTAAAGTTCCTTTGAAACGACCTAGTAAGCCACACAGTTCAAGGACATTAGGAATGGGCAACAAATGCTTTTCCTGCCAGCTATATCGACATCCCATGCAAGAATAAATAAAACAGTAATCCCGTATGATATGTTCATTTGGATGCATGGCTTTAGAAAAATAAAGAAAAGAATAAAAAATAACCAAATGTGAACATATTTGACTGGAGGAGAACTACTTTCATTGAGTTAAAAATTACGTAGATTAAGATCAAAGACTGTCAAATAAAATAATAAGTGAAAGGCTTTCAAAGAGGAATAGTTCAGTTCAGATCCATGTTAGAGATGAAAGGTCATCCAAAGCTGAACTTCCTAGATAAATAAAGATAGACATAAAACAAAACAGGGATTGCTTACTTTTAATTAATGTTCAATTTAGAATATTGAATGGAACAAAACTGAATGTACAAAGTAACATAAACTGAAAAATGAAATAAAATAAAATATTAGAATAAATTTATTTGTAAAAGGGTACCGAAAAGTTTCATGTAATCCTGCAAATAGTAAACCAAAGGGTGAGGCTAATTATAAATCAAAAAGGAAAATGTCTTGTGGCAGCAGACAGCAAAGCTGATCTGTTAAATGAATGATTTATATATGCTCTCTTTCAGGAGGATGTCTGCAATTTTACAGAGACCATAGGAATACTGAATAGGATAAAAATCAATAAGGACAATGTACTTAATGGCTGGTGAAAGTCACCTAAGTAGAAAGTTAACCTAATTCAAATGAAATATATACTAAGCTGCTGCAGGAAGTGAGGATGGAAATTGTAGACGTTCTACCTACAATCCTCTGGTCTTCCTAAAATATATAGGTTAATAATTGACAACAAGCAGATTTGTTCGAGGCAATTTTGTTTGACTAACTTGATTTTGTTCCTTAAAGTGACGCAGAGGGTTTATGATAGTCATGAAGTTAATGTCTTGCAGAAATTAATTTCAAAAGGCATTTAATAATAGTTTTTTAACAAAGTTGAAGTCCACAGGATTAAAAGGCAATGGTAGTACGGATACAAAGTTAGCTAAGGAACAAAAAGTATAGAGAGTATGGTGGTGAATTACTTTGAGAGAAATAAAGTATGCATAGTTTATTATTTGAGCAATCGTTGTTTTGGTTATACAAGTTACACTTGGTACGATTGCATTGTAGAACTCCCAGCTTTACAGGTGAGCAATTAAATGTAGAAATCTGGACATTGCTGCCAGAGGTAGCCTCCTCCTTCACATGATACAGTCTTCATAAATACAATCAACACAGATTCACTAATTTGGCATGGACTTCAATTCTTTGGGTTTAAGTTCTAAATTTGAAGATAGCAGTAAACTCAGAAATGTAGTAGCCAGCCTCAACTTGTTCCTCATCCATCAATAAAGCACCTTAGCAAAAGGAAGTTCCCAAAAACGTTGTGGTGAACCTTACAGTGTGAAGTTTATCAGAACTTTTATCAGTCAGAGTGAAGAATTCTCATACAATGAAACAGGAAACAAACAGTATGAATATAATATATTTTAATAGTTACCCAGAAAGTGAAGTAAAGAATGGGTTATAGAGATGCAATTATCGGAGCAGCTGAAAAATGTTCATTCTCTTTAAAAAGAAAAATTAAATATATTGTTAAATTGTGTGCTTTTGAAATGTTCAGAATGAAATATTTATGAAGTTAACTTTTATGGGGCAAAAATATTGCTCAGCAGCGATTATGACTTAGTATGATGTTAGTTATTTAGCTTTCTCACTAATTTTAAAAGCAAGAAATTGAAGCCCATGCAAAATCAGTGAATCTGTGTTGATTGTATCTATAAAGACTGTGAGAAAGTGAGGACTGCAGATGCTGGAGATCAGAGCTAAAAAATGTGTTGCTGGAAAAGCGCAGCAGGTCAGGCAGTATCCAAGGAGCAGGAGAATCGACGTTTTGGGCATAAACCCTTCTTCAGGAATGAGGAGGTTGTGCCTGCTCCTTGGATGCTGCCTGACCTGCTGCGATTTTCCAGCAACACATTTTTCAGCTCTACAAAAACTGTATCAAGTGAAGGAGAAGGCTACCACTGGCAGCAACATCCAGATTTCTATATTTACTTGCTCACCTGGGCAGCTGGGAGTTTTACGATACAACGATACCAAGTGTGACAATTTTGCAATCATTACAATCACAAATTCTGGAACAATTCTCCTTTTAAAGGAGGATCTCTGGGTCTTTACATCTTCTGAACGTGCCTATCGTACATGCATCCAGGCCTATAAGCTGGTCATTAGGTAGTATTGATGAAGATAAAACTTGCCATCAAGGTTCAGTCTATCGGATTTTATGGTTCGTTCCGCCAAAAATGAGAGGATCCTCTAAACTGGAGCTCTCCGCTGCAGTTTGTAATGTTTATCAGAGGAATAATCCTTACAATTTCATATCTGTTCTCAGTGGCTACTGTGTAGATTCTCATACAGACTTATCCATAGGCTTTCATAGTGAATAAGGAGGCTGTTCGGCTCATTATGTCAGCACTAGTCAACAAAGATATGATGACACAAATCCAGTTCTTGGCTATGCCCTAGGAGGTGATGGCAATGCAAATGAATACTTAAGAACTTCTTAAATGTTGCAGGAGTATCTAACCAAATCCAGACAGTGAGTTCCAGATTCCTATCACCCTCGATGTGAAAATATTTCTCCCCAACCCTCCTCTTAGTCTTCCTACTTCTAAATCTGTAACAACTGGTTATTGACTCCTCTCCTAATGGAAAAAGTATCTTCCTATCCACATTCTCTGTGCCCCTTTATCTTATATATCTCTATTAGGTTCCACCTCAACCTTCAGAGCGGCATGGTAGCTCAGTGGTTAGTACTGCTGCCTCACAGCACCAGGTACCTGGGTTTGATTCCTGCCTCGGGCAACTGTCTGTGCAGACTTTGCATATTCTCCCCATGTCTGCGCAGGTTTCTTCCGGGTGCTCTAGTTTCCTCCCACAATCCAAAGATGTGCAAGTTAGGTGAATTGGCCATGCTTAATTGCCCATAGTGTTACGTGCATTAGTTAGAGGTAAATATAGAATAGTGAGAATGGGTATGGGTGGGTTACTGTTCGGAGGATCGGTGTGGACTTATTGGGCTGAAGGATCTGTTTCCATACTGTAGGGAATTGAATCTTCACTGCTCAAACGCAGCTTATTAAATCTTTCCTCATAACTGAAACTCTCCAGCTCAGGCAGCATCCTGATAAATCCACTCTTTATCTCTCGAGTATAGTCACATTCTTTTTGCAATTCAGTGACCAGAACAGCATGCCAATTTCCAGCTCGGCCTAAGTAGCATTTTATACAGTTCCAACATAACCTCCTTGTTATGGTATTCTATATCTTAGCTAATAAAAGCAAATAGCTCATATGCCTTCCTAAATACCTTCTGTACCTGTCCTGATACCAAGGGTTTTTGCCTGAAACGTCGATTTTCCTGCTCCTTGGATGCTGCCTGACCTGCTGCTGAGTGGTCAGCACTGCTGCCTCACAGTGACAGGGACCCAGGTTCAATTCCAGCCTCAGGTGACTGTGTGTGGAATTTGCACATTATCCCCATGTCTGCATAACTTCTTCCAGGTCCTCTGGTTTCCTTCCACAGTCCAAAGATGTGCAAGGTGGATTGGCCTTGCTAAATTGCCTAGTGTTCAGGAATGTGCAGGCTAAGTTGATTTGCCATGGAACATGCAGAGGTTGGAGGGAAGCTCTTCGGAGGATCAGTGTATAGTTGTTGGACCAAATGGCCTGTTTTCACACTGTAGAGATTCTATGACCTGCAGATTTATCCTAATTAAAGTCTGATAAACCTCCTCTCCTTATGTTATTTTTTTCGAATCTTCACACTCTTCCACTGTGATGCCTACACCTATGTATCCTTCCCCATAGTGAAGACTGATGCAAGGTATTCAAAGAAGGCTATACCCACTTCTTCCAAGTTCGCATATGGATCACCTCAGCAGTACCTAACAAGAGGAGTTACTCTTTCCGTTGTTACTTCTTACTTTTTATATTTAAGAAACCCTTCAGCTTTACATTTATCCTTGTCAATGCTTTCTCATGCACTCACCTGGCTTTCCTAATTTTAACTTTTCCCCTTCACTTTTTATATTCCTGTGCACATTGAGCCCTTAACATCCAAAGTTCTCTCTTTTTGGTCCCCCCTTTTGCCTTTACAGAAACTTATTACTCTTGTTCTTTCCTCCTTGAATACCTTCCATTATAGTGATACTGTTTCATCTGTAAGTAGCTGTTGCCAATCCACATGGGCCAAATCCTACATTATCTTAGTTAATTTAGCCTTTCCCCTGAATTTAGAACTTTAATTCCATCCCATGCTTGCCCTTTTCCACACTATCCAAAATACAATTGAGTTATAAGAGAAAGTGAGGACTGCAGATGCTGGAGAGTCAGAGTTGAAACATGTGGCGCTGGAAAAGCATAGCATGTCAGGCAGTATCCGAGGAGCAGGAGATTCGACATTTTGGGCATAAGCCCTTCATCAGGAATGTTGAATCTCCTGCCCCTTGGATACTGCCTGACCTACTGTGCTTTTCCAGCGCCACACTTTTTGATACTGAGTTATAGTCAGTATTGTGGGCGGCACAGTGGCACAGTGGTTAGCACTGCTCCCTCACAGCGCCAGAGATCCGGGTTCAATTCCCGCCTCAGGCGACTGAATGTGTGGAGTTTGCACGTTCTCCCCGTGTCTGCGTGGGTTTCCTCCGGGTGCTCCGGTTTCCTCCCACAGTCCAAAGATGTGCAGGTCAGGTGACTTGGCCATGCTAAATTGCCCGTAGTGATAGGTAAGGGGTAAATGTAGGGGTATGGGTGGGTTGCGCTTCTGCGGGGCGGTGTGGGCTTGTTGGGCCGAAGGGCCTGTTTCCACACTGTAAGCAATCTAATCTAATCTAATCTTAACTGTTTGGGAGTCTACAGTACACACCCAAGAGAATGTTTGCTCTTTTTGTGTTCTTTATTTCTACCAGTTGGGTCTGATTTGATGGTCCTTCCATCCTTCATCGATATTGCAAATACCCCCCACTTTTGTTCCACCCCCATCCCTGTCCATCTTATCTGAATACTCTATAACCATATTTCAATCCTGCCCATCTTTCAAACAAGTTTGGTCATACCACAATACCAGACTCTCATTTTCCTGTGCCTTCAGCTCCTTGCATTAAAATACATTCTATTTATCCTTGTGGAACTCACTTTTTTATTTGACTCATGTTTTCTCTGCCTTCTAGACTTACTTGCATTTTAGCTTCTCACATCATCACAGCTTCTTTCCCTCTGAGCTACCTATCAGGATCCAATCCCCCTGTCAAGTTAGTTTAAACTTGCCTCAACAGCATTAGCAAACCTCCTTATGAGGATGTTGGTCCAGTTTTGTCCAGGTGAGGAAATTGCTGGGGACTTGTACAAAATGTTTGTATCTACTTTGGTACAGGAGAGATCCCAGAGGACTTGAGAATAGCCAATTTCTTCCTTTGTTTAAGAAGAGCAACAGGGATAATCCAGGAAATTACAAGCCAGTGAGCCTTACATCAGTTGAAGGAAATTTACTGGAGAAAATATGGACTTACTAGTGATGGGCAGCATGGCTTTGTGCAGGGAAGGTCATACCTCACAAACTTCATTGAGCTCTTTGAGGAACTGACAAAGATGATTATGTGGGCAGGGCTATGTGGACTTTAGCAAGGTCTTTCACAAGGTCCCCCATGGCAGACTGATACAGAAGGTGAAGTCACATGGGATCCGCACAGACCTGGTAAGATAGATACAGAACTGTCTTAGTCATAGAAGACTAAGGGTACTTTCTGATGATTGATCTGTGTCCAATGGTGTCCTGCAGGGATCAGTGCTGGGAGTCCTGTTGTTTATGACCTATATAAATTATTTAGAGGAGAATGTAGATGGCCTGATTAGAAAGTTTGTGGACAACACAAAGACTGGGGGAGCTGCAGATAGTGAGGAGGGTTATCAGAGGATATAATAGCATACAGCTAGGCTGGAGACTTAGGCAGAGAAATGTCAAATGGAGTTTAATCCAGACAGTTGTAAATGGATGCATTTGAGAAGACCAAATGCAGGAGGGAAGTATACAGTAAGTAGCAGAACCTTTAACAGCATCAATATGCAAAAGGCTCTAAGCATACAGATCCACACTTTCCTGAAAGTGGCAACACAAGTGGGTAAGGGTGGTCAAGGTGGCATTAGGGCATAGAGTATAAAAATTGGCAAGTCATGTTGCAGCTGTATAGAACTTTCATTAGGGCACATTTGGAATATTGTATACAGTTCCAGTCACCACACTACCAGAAGGATATGAAGGCTTTGGAGAGGGTACAGAAAATATCTACAGATGTTACCTGATGTACCAGGTGTTACCTGATTCAGAGGGTATTAGGAGAAATTGTACAAACTTGGGTTGTTTTCATTTGAACATTGAAGGATGAGGTGAGATCTGACAGAAGTTTACAAAATTACGAGAAGCATGGATGGCCAGAGTCTTTTTTCCAGGGTATAAATATAAATTACATGAGGACATAGGTTTAAGGTAAAAGGGAGCAAGTTTAAAGATGTGAGAGACAAGTTTTTTTTACATAGGTGGTAGTAAATGCCTGGAATGTGCAGCCAGAGGGAGTGGCAGAGGTGGATACAAGAGTAACATTTAAGCTGCATCTGGACAGATATTTGAGCATAGAGGGATTCATAGAGGAAAAAGGTTTTTAATTTAGCAAGACATCATGTGTCGGTGCAGTCTTAGTGGGCCAAAGGGCCGGTTCCTGTGCCATACTGTTCTTTGTTCTTACTTAAATGTAGGCTATCTAACTTGCCAGGTCTCACCTCCCCCAAAAATGGCCCCAATGCCTTAGTAATCTAAGCCCTCTATCCTGTACTATTCTTCTAGCCATGCATTCATCTACTCTATCTTTTTATTCCTATACTCAATTCTGTGTAGCACTGGGAGTAATCCAGGAATTATTGCCTTTAAAGTCCTGCTTTTCAATTTACTACCTAATTCCCTGAAATTTGCTTACAGGGCTCATTTCTTTCTTCATGTGTCATTGTTCCAAACATGGACCATAACAATTGTAACAACTTCAACAACTATACATCCCTATCAAGAATAAGAGTAAAACAGGGAAGATGGTGAAATCATGGCTAACAAGGGAGATCAGGGATAGTATTAAAGCCAAAGTGGAGTCATATAAATTGGCCAGAAAAATCAGCAAACCTGAGGACTGGGAGAAATTTAAAATTCAGCAGAGGAAGACAGAGGGTTTAATTTAGAAGGGGAAAATGGAATATGAAAGTAAGCTTGTAGAAAACATAAAAACGGACTGCAAAAGCTTTTAAAGATAAGTGAAAAGGAAAAAGACTGGTGAAGATAAATGTAGGTGCCTTGCAGTTAGAATTAGGTGAATTCATAATGGACAACAATGAGATGGTAAAACAATTGAATAAATACTTTGGATCTGTTTTCACTAAGGAGGACACAAATAACCTTCAGGAAATGCTAGGGGATGAAGGGTCAAACATGAAGGAGGAACTGAAGGAAATCCTTATTAGTCACGAAATGTATTGAGAAATTGATGGGATTAAAACCCAATAAGTCTCCAGTGCCTGATGCTCTGCATCCCAAAGTACTCAAGGAAGTGGCCCTAGAAATAGCAAATACATTTGTGATTATTTTCCAGCATTCCAATGGACTGGAAGGTAGCTAGTCTAGCTCCACTCTTTAAAATAGGAGGGAGAGAGAAAATGTGGAATTGTATGCCAGTTAGCCTGACATTGGTGGTGGGGAAAATGGTGGAGTCAATTATTAAAGATGTAATAACTGAGCATTTGGAAAGCGGTGACAGAATCAGTCCTAGTCAGCATGAATTCACAATGGGGAAATCATGCTTGTAAAATCTTCCAGAATCTTTTGAGGGTATGACCATTAGATTGGGCAAGGGTGAATTAGTAGATGTTGTGTACCTGGACTTTCAAAAGGCTTTTGACAAGGTTCCACGCAAGAGATTTATAAGGAGAATTAAAGCTCATGGTATCGGACAGAGAACTGATCGGCACACAGGAAGCAGAGAGTTGGAATAAATGGGTCCTTTATAGAGTGGCAGTCAGTGATGAGTGAGATGCCACATTATTCAGAGCTAGGACCTCAGCTGTTCACAATATACATTAACGATTTGGATAAATAAATTGAATGCAATGTCTCCAAATTTGGAAATGACACTAAGCTGGGTGGTAGTGTGTGCTGTGAGGAGGATCCTCAGAGGCTGTAGGGTGACTTGGACAGATTGGATGAGTGGGCAAATACTTGGCAAATGCAATATAATGTGGATAAATATGAGATTATCCACTTTCATCTCTAAAAGCAAAAGTCAGAATTTCATATGAATGGTGGCAGTTTAGGAAAAGTTGAGGTGCAATGAGACCTGGATGTCACAGTGGGACAGTCCCTGAAGGTTGGTGCGGGTGATGAGGAAAGCTAATGGCATGCTAGCCTTCATAGCAAGATGATTTGAATATCGGAGTAAGGATGTCTTGCTGCAGTTAAACAAGTCCTGAAGAAGGGCTTATGCCCAAAACGTCGATTCTCCTGCTCCTTAGATGCTGCCTGACCTGCTGCGCTTTTCCAGCAACACATTTTTCAGCTGCAGTTATACAAGGCCTAGGTAAGGCCACACACCTTGACTATTGTGTACATTTTTGTCTCCTTGTCTGAGGAAGGACATTCTTGCTATTGAGGGAGTCCAACAAAGGTTCACCAGACTGACTTCTAGGATAGCAGGATTGACTGGGCTTGTACTCACTAGAATTTAGAAGAATGGGGGGGGATCTCGCAGAAAGATATAAAATCCTAATGAGACTTGACAGGTTAGATGAGGGAAGAACGTTGCCGATGTTGGGTCACAGTCTAAGAATAAGGGGTAAGTCATTCAGGACTGAGATGAGGGAGAATTTCTTCACTCAGAGTTGTGAACCTGTGGAATTCTCTCACCCAGGAAGCTGTTGAGGCCAGTTCATTAGATATTTTCAAGAGGGAGCTAGATGTAACCCTTGCAGCTAAAGGTATCGGGGGCATTGAGAGAAAGCAGGAATGGGATACTGAAATTCCATGATCATGTTGAATGATGGTGCAGGTTCAAAGGCTGAATGGCCTATTCCTGCACCTATTTTCTATGTTTCTATAACCTCTGGCTGTTCACACTCCCACTCCAGAAAGCCTGGAGGAGTTTAATGGCATCCTTGACTCTGTTAGCCAGGCAACAACACAGTATCCAGGAGTCACATCTAAAGCCATAGATTTGGAGACGCCGGTGTTGGACTGGGGTGTACAAAGTTAAAAATCACACAACACCAGGTTATAGTTCAATAGATTTATTTGGAAGCACCAGCTTTCGGAGCGCTGCTCCTTCATCAGGTGGTGGTGGAGTATAAGATTGTAAGACACAAAATTTATAGCAAAAGTTTACAGTGTGATGTAACTGAAATTATATATTGAAAAAGACCTAGATTGCTTGTTAAGTCTCTTATCTTTTAGAATAACCATGTTGTTTTCCGTGCTTTCATATGTAAATCACAAAACCTTTTTAGATGTTACATTCTCAAGTCATTCTAAAAGATGAAAGACTTAACAAACAAACCAGGTCTTCTTCAATATATAATTTCAGTTACATCACACTATAAACTTTTGCTATAAATTCTGTCTTACAATCTTATACTCCGCAACCACCTGAAGTAGCAGCGCTCCGAAAGCTAGTGCTTCCAAATAAACCTGTTGGACTATAACCTGGTGTCGTGTGATTTTTAACTTTATAAAACCACTGAAGCACCTATCTATTTGCCTCACTAATAAATCCCCTCCTACTATTGCCTTTCCAAGCATATCTCTCCACCTATGAGCAGCTGGATATCTCCAGGGCTCTGGCGAGCCTCCGCAGAAAAACCATTAGTCTCACATTTTCTCAAAGCAAAAAAGCAGACTGTGTATGAGATGTACTTATGGAATTCCCTCACTATCTTTCTGGTCCCCTATTTCTAGCTGATTGTCACCCATTCCTTTTCTGTCAGAATCTCATTATGTTGCAGGGTGATCACATCATGAGACATGCTAAAGAACCTCCCAGCATCATGAACACATTTTTGTATCATCAGCAGTAGGTCAAGCTCCAAAATCCAAAGCTTGAGTTGATCTAGCCAGATGCATTTTCTGCATACATGGTCATGCAGACTGCCAGGAGATTCTAGAATTTTCCACACAGTGCACCATTTGAAAGTTATAGGCCTGAGTTCCCTAGACATAGCTAAATAAAATATGGAGCCTTTTATTTTACCAGAATATCTTCTGTTATGTCAGACAAACAACCAGAACTCCTTGAATCTATAAAGCTAAGAATTTCTAAAGCTTGAACTTTTAAAATAATTATCTACATGAAGTTTGTAAGCTGTACTCATAGCCATAAAGCAATATCCAGTCACAAGGATCAAGAAAGAACTATCCACCAATTATCTGGAGAAACTCAGCAGGTCTGGTAGCACTTGTGGCGACAAAAACATTTCATTGAACATTTCAAGTCCAATATGATTCTTCTTAAAATGTATCCATTCTGAAAAGGAGACATACCAGTCTCAAAGCATTAACAGATGCCACCAGACGTGCAGAGTTTCTTTAGTATTCTCTGTGTTTGTTTCTTTCAGGTTTCCATCATCTGCAACACTTTACCTTTATCACACCAATTATCTAACTGTTCTCACATTCTGGTTTTATTGAACAGCTTTACCACAGGTCTAGCTGTTTCTGGGCTTCTCTACTCTCACGAGTCCTTTTAACTTCACTGCCACCACTCCTGATCAAAAACAGGTCAATTGCCAGTCTCGCAGTTTAGTTACACAATGGACTGCAGATTTATGAACATATCAGATTGTAGAAGCTAAGCAGAACGGTAATTCAGAAGAGTCTCTGTCTTTCCATGCAGAGCTCTATAAATGTTCTCAAGGTGGCAACAAAGGGAAGGTTCCCTTTAGAACTCACTTGGAAAAGCAACCCCAGCAGATGAGCATCTGAACCTGGCTACTTAGATTAATAAAGTTGCACAGCATAGAAACAGACACTCTGGTCCAACTGGTCCATGATGACCAGATATCCTAAATTAATCTAGTCCCATTTTCTAGCATGTGGCCCATATCCTTCTAAACCATTCCTGTTCATATACCCATCCAGATATCTTTTAAATGTTGTAATTGTACCAGCCTTCACCACCTCCTCTGGCAGCTCATTTATGCAGGCACCACCCTCTGTGTAAAATGTTGCCCCTTAGGTCTCTTTTAAATCTTTCCCCCCTCACCCTAAACCTATGCCCTCTAGTTTTGGATTCCACTACTCTGGGCTATTCACCTTTTCTATGCCTCTCATGATTTCATAAACTTCTACAAGGTCACTCCTCAGCCTCCAACGCCATAGGGAAAATATGCCCAACCTATTCAGCCTCTCCCTATAGCTCACACTCTCCAACCCTAACAACATCTTTGTAAATCTTCCCTGAATGTACTCTTTCAAGTTTCACAACATCCTTTCTAAAGCAGGGAGAACAGAATTGAACACAGTATTCCAAAAGTGACCTGACCAATGTACTGTACAGCCACAACACTATCTCTCAACTCCAAAACTCAACACACTGACCAATAAAGGCAAGCAAACCAAACACCTTCTTCATTATCCTGTCTATTTGCAACTCTACTTTCAAGGAATTATTGACCTGCACTCCAAGGTCTCTTTATGCAGCAACACTCCACAGGACCTTATCATTAAGTGTATAAGGCCTGCTCTGATTTACCTTTCCAAAATGTAGCATCTCACATTTATCTAAATTAAACTCAATCTGTCACTCCTCGTAACACCCGCCCATCAGATCAAGGTCATGTTGTACTCGGAGATAATTGTCTTCACTGTCCACTACACCACCAATTTTGGCATCAGCAGCAAACTTACCAAACACATCTCCTATGTTCTCATCCAAATCATTTATGTAAATGAAAAAAAAGTGGACCCAGCACCAATCCTTATGGCACTCTGCTGGTCACAGGCCTCCAACCTAAAAATCAACACCCCACCACACCTTCTGTCTTCTACTTTCAAGCCAGTTCTGTATCCAAATAGCTGGTTTTCCCTGTATTCCAAGTGACCTAACATTGCTAACCAGTCTGCCATGCGGAACCTTGTCAAAACACCTTACTGAAGTCCATACAGATCACATAGATATCAGGCTCACCAGTCTATAATTCCCTGGCTTCTCCTTACCACCTTTCTTAAATAGTGGCACCATTATAGCCAACCTCCAGTCTCCCTGCACCTCACCTGTGGCTATCGATGATACAAATATCTCAGCAAGAGGCCCAGCAATCATTTCTCTAGCTTCCCACAAAGTTCCTGATCAGATCCCAGGAATTTATCCATCTTTACGCATTTTAAGACATCCAGCACCTCTGTAATATGGACATTTTTCAAGATGTCACTATTTATTTCCCCAAGTTCTCTAGCTTCTATATCCTTCTCCAAAGTATGCAGAGGTGCCAATGTCAGACTGCGGTGGACAAGGTCAGAAGTCACATGACAGCGGGTTACAGTCCAACAGGTTTATTTGAAATCACAAGCTTTCAGAGCGCTACTCTTTCAACAGGTGAGGTGGACGGAAATACACAGACACAGAATTTATAGGCGGACAGATCAAAAGATTGTGCAAATGGTGTGAATGGAGTGCCGACAGTTAAATACCAAGTCTTTGCAGATGATAAAAAGTGTCAGGCTGTGTGACTAAAGTGTCACCATCTAAATAGCAAGTAAAGACAGATCTTCGTCTCCAACACCCATCTCATTTTTAATTTTATATAATTATCTCGCTGCCTCAGATTAATTAATCAGATCATAGATCATCCCTTCACTTGCTTTTCAGCTGTAGAAGAGATTCCAATGATCTAAAAATGTGAATCTTTCACCCCTGCCCCAGCTTCTCCATCACGCATTCATCTGCTCAATCCTCCTATTCCTACTCTCACTAGCTCATGGCACCAGCAGTAATCCAAATAGGACTACCCTCGAGGACCTCCTTTTTAAATTCCTGTTAATTTCCTGTATTCTCTCCTCAGAATCTCCTATTTTTCTCACCCTATTTTGTTAGTTCCAATGTGTACAATGAGCTCCTGCTGGACGTTCTCCCCTTTGAGAATATTCTGCACTCTCTCTGAGATATCCTTGAAGCTTGTATCAAGGAGGCAACACACCATTCTATGTTTTGTTGTCAGCCTCTGACTAGAGAGTCCCCTATCACAATTGATCGCTTAGAATCTGACATTACAGTGGAGTCATTCTTAGTACCAGAAACATAGCTGTCGGTGATACATTCCCCAGAGAGTGCATCATCCCCTACATTTTCCAAAACAGCATACTTGTTTGAGATGGGGATAGCCACAGGAGACTCCTGCACTACCTGCCTACCCCTCCTAACTTTCCTGGATGTAAACCATCTAGATGACTGTATCTTCTGTTTTTCTACCTCCCTGAAATTCCCATCCACCACATCCACAGGATCCTATAAATTTCTCATTGCCTCTAATTGCCATTCTAACTAATCTATGAGATCCAATAGGATTTGCAACCAAACACACTTCCTGTAGACATAATTATCAAGAACAGCACATCACACTACTAAAGGCCATCTTTGCACCTTCACAATCTATAAACCCCAAAAATAACACAGTCTTACTGCTCTAAAAACACTGCAGCAGAATAACAGTGTCTATGCTTCATATTTTTAAAGTTTAATCAAGAGACAGATCTGAATTAAACATACAATTAAAAAACAAACCACTCTGCTATGTAGATTCACAAACTAAAAACAGTAAGGATACATTTTAGAAAATAAGCCACTTAGCTGCTCTCCTACTGCACACTTCCCCACACAGGTTTCTCCAAGGTCAACTGTGAATTTCACTGTTTGTTTACCTTTCTTAGAATGAATGCTGATGTTCAGAGATACATATTACTAAACAGCAGAAACAGTCAGCTGTGCTGGTTCATTGCCCAGTCACACAGCTATGCAGGTTTACTTCTCCATTTATTTCACCTCCCACATGGTATCTGCATCTTCTCTTTCTCCTTTTTTAAAGAGCTATTGTTTGGATTCCTTTTCTTCTAAAGTTCCAAAACAATGCAACAGCTTATAAAACAGTAATTACTGCTCCAAAGATTTGAGGAAATCAGCTCCAACACTGGAAATACCTCAAAAAAGGAGCGGCTTGTACAGCTGCAACTTTTTCCCCCATCTTCCATATAGGATTACCCAACATCGTCTCTTAATTGGTTCCTGTTCCTTTGCTATAGCTTCACCAGTCCTCATCTATTCTCTTCACTCTGCATAAATCCTTCAAGATGAGTATATTTGTGTTAGTGTTGTACAGGCAGGAGCTCATGAAGTATACTAATATAGTGGATAATTTCTTTCACTTTGAATATTGAAGATTTGTATGTTATCTTGAGACTCTCATCTCAGCTTTGGCAAAACAGAAGCAGAATATTGCAGATGATGACAATCTGAAATAAAAACAGAAACAGGAGCCAGAAAACAGGCAACAGCTGTAGAGAAAGAACAACTTTAACATTTTAGGTCAAGAAAAAAAAACAATAGGAATGATGTGATAGGATAGAAGATCGGAAGGACTGAACAATAAAAGGGATCCTAATGCAAGATACAAATGGAAAAGTAATGGACCAACTGACAATAAAAAAAATAGGTTGACAGCAGTTTTAGATCAACGTCAGCAGGTCACCCTTGCCCACAACCCAGGTCTGCTGAAAGTATCCCATTCATGTCAGGGCCTGCATTGTGGGGAAGAGAGAAGTGCAATTGACATAGAAGAAGGTTTTTAAGCTCTAAAATTGTTAAACTGAATGTTGAGTCCTGAAAGCTGTAAGGTCCCCATACAGAAGATGAAGTGCTATTCATCCAGCTTGCATTGAGCCTCTCTGAAGTAGTGCAGAGACAGAAATGTTGGCACTGAAACACATTGGTGTGTAAAGTGAGACAATTGGAAACTCTGGATCATTTTTACGGCTACAACATAGGTGTTCCGCAAAGTGGTTACCAAGTCTGTGTTTCATCACCCCAATGTAGACGAGTTCATATTGTGAGTAGCAAAACAGTAGATTAGTTTGAATGAAAATAGCAGTCAACCAAATGCTCATATTGTCTTCTGGATATCTTCCACAAACAATGACCTAATCTCACCAAAGATTTAGAACCAGAAGAAATAGGAGTAGGCAGTTCCATTCATTCTGCCTGCTCTGCCACTCAATAGGATCACGGCTGGTCCAACATTCCTTATACCCATTGCCCTGCACTTTCGCCATAACCTTTGATTTCCCTATTAATCAATAATCTATTTCATCCTTAAACATACACAAGAGTTCTGCCCTACAGATCTCTGTGGCAAAGAGTTCCAAAGACACTCAATTCTCTGAGAGAAGAAATTCCTATTTCTCTGAATCTTAAATTTTAAACCTTTATTCTGAGACTATGTTGTCTGGTCCAAGACTCTCCCATGAGGGAAACGTTCGCTCAGCATTTACCATTCAAACCCCTTTAGAATCCTATATGTTTCAAATTATGGAGACTGCAAAGAGAGTAGGAAATACAGTATACTAAATTGAAAATTGAATATTTAATCTGCCGTATTACAGAAATGCTGGAAATATTCAGGTCAGGCAGTATCTGGGAGTGGGGAGTAAAGGTAACTGGATTCATAGCATAAGTAGTTACAAACTAGAATATTAGTTCATGGTGCTTGTTTTTTTCTTTTAATACATTCAAACAAGTTTATTTTCATTCAAACCGAACTTTTATGATACTTTTTTCAGTTAATTACATGTAGAGTCATACAGCACAGAAATACACTTTTCGGTCCAACTCGTCCATGCTGACCAAGTTTCCCTACTTTCCTGCATTTGGCCCAAATCTCTCTAAACCTGTTGTTGTGGTTCTGTTCGCCGAGCTGGGAATTTGTGTTGCTGACGTTTCGTCCCCTGTCTAGGTGACATCCTCAGTGCTTGGGAGCCTCCTGTGAAGCGCTTCTGTGATCTTTCCTCCGGCACTTATAGTGGTTTAAATCTGCCGCTTCCGGTTGTCAGTTCCAACTGTCCGTTGCAGTGGTCGGTATATTGGGTCCAGGTCGATGTGCTTATTGATTGAATCTGTGGATGAGTGCCATGCCTCCAGGAATTCCCTGGCTGTTCTCTGTTTGGCTTGTCCTATAATAATAGTGTTGTCCCAGTCAAATTCATGTGCTTGTCATCTGCGTGTGTGGCTACTAAGGATAGCTGGTCATGTTGTTTCGTGGCTAATTGGTGTCCATGAACCTTGACCGCTGACTCTGGAGTCCCCAGTCATTAGGAACATGTTTCTTGCATTTATCCCATCTAGTCCTGTTAGGTTTTTATAGAGTTTTATCAGATCCCTCCTTATTTTTCTAAACTTCAGTGCAATAGTCCAACCTGATCATCTCTCTTCATCGATCAGTCTTACCATCCTGGGAATATGTCTGGTAAACCTCTGTTGCACTCTCTCCATAGCCAGATCATCCTTCCTCAGCTTGCACACAATACTCCAAGCTGGTCTCACCAAGGCCCTGTAAAACTGCAGAAACTCAAATCCTCACAGTATGAAGGTCAACATGTCATTTGCTTTCTTCACGGCCGCTGCATCTGCATGCTTGTTTCCAGCGACTGGTGTACAAAGACATTCAGGTTTTACTGCACCTCCCCCATTTCCCAATCCATCACCATTCAGATGATAATCTGCCATCCTATTTATTCTACCAAAGGGTTTCTTCACATTTATTCACATTATACTTCATATGCCAGGTATTTACTCATTGAACTTATCCAAATCACACTGACGCATCTCAACATCCTACTCAGTTCACCCTACCACCAAGCTTGTGACATCTGAAAACTTGAAGATAGTATACTTAGTTCACTTATCTAAGTCATTAATAATGTATTCAATTATGAACAGCTGGGGATCCATGCACAAATCACTGTGATATCCCACTAGTCACTGGCTGCTACTTGGAAAAAGACCTATTTATTCCTACTAAAATAAATTAAGAACTGTGGATGCTGAAAATCTGAAACAAGAACAGAATTTGCAGAAGAAACTCAGCAGATCTGGCAATAATTGCAGAGAAAAGCAGAGTTAATGTTTTGAGTCCAGTTACCCTTCTTCAGAGATAATGGTAGAGTTTCTTTGTATCTGCTGACCTCATCTTTCCAGATAATAGCAGCCATGGGCTTGGAAAGTGATGTCTAAGAAGCCTTGATAAATTTCTACAGTTCACTTACACATGGTAAACACTGCTGCTCCTGTGTCGGTATTGAATGTTTGTGTATATCAAGCCACTTGCTATGCCTGGAAGGCGTCAAGCTTCTTGAATGTTGTTGGAGCTGCACTCATCCAGGCGAGTGGTGAGTATTCCATCACAGTCCTTTCTGATGCCTTGTAGATGGTGGATAGGCTTAGGGGAGTCAAGGCGAGTTACTCTCTGCTGTATTCTGAGCCCCTGACCAACTCTTGCAGCGTAAGTATTTATGTGGCTAGTCCAGTTCAGTTTCCAGTCAATTGTGTCCACCAGAATGTTGATAGTGAAGGATTCAGTGATAATAATGCCACTGAATGCCAAGAGGCAATGATTATATTCTCACTTGTTGAAAGTGGTCAATGTGTGGCACTTGTGTGGCTTGACCATTAATTGCCATTTGTCAGCCCAAGCTTAAATTTTAACCAGCTCTCGTTGGGTTGCTTAGTATCTGAGTGAATTGTTCTGAACGAGACGAAACTATCAGCAAGCAACTCACTCTGACTTCAAGATGGAGGAAAGTTTATTAATGAAGCAGCTGATGATATTTGGGCCTAGCATGCTACCTGAGAAACTCCTGGAGCTGCACTGACTGACCTCCAAAAGTACAACCATCTTCCTTTGCGCTAGGTATACTTCCAACCAGCAGAGATTCTTTCCTGATTGTCATTTACTCTAGTTTTCTTAAGGTTCCTTAATCTTATACAAATAAATGCGGCCTTGATATCAAAGTCTGTCACTCTCACATCACCTCTAGAGTTCAGCTCTACTGTCCATGTTTGAATCAAGGCTCTAATGGGGTCAGGAACATAGAGGCTCTGGCAGAATTCAAACTGAGAGTCAATAAGCGAGCTATTGCTTAGGTACGACTTGATAATACTGTTGATGACCCTTTCCATTTCACTGATTAGTGTTAGTCGACTAATGGGACGATAACTGGCCAGGTTTAATCGGTACTAATTTTCACATGTAGGACATACCTGGGCGGGGTTCTACATTGCACAATCTGATGGGATTGTTCTAGAATCCACAGAATTGTGGAAGATGACTATATATATATACACACACACACACACACACACACCGCACCCCCTTTTGGTACTATTGGATGTAGATCATCAGACCCTGGGGATTTGTCAGTTTTCAGTACTACTGATTACTCTAGCACTATTTTTTAAATACCATAACCTCCTTCAATTCCTCCTTTCTACCACTTCTGGGAAGTTATTTGTGACTTCTGTGAAGACAGAACTGAAGTAGTTGTTTAATTGCTTTGACATATTTTTTGTTCTTCATTATCAATTCTCCCACTTAAGTCTGTAAGGGACTGACATTCAACTTCACCAATCTTTTTCTTTTCACACACTTACAGAAGCTCTTATAGTCCATGTTTATGCTCCTTGCAAATTTATTGTCACAAACAATTTTACACTTCTTAATCAACCTTTTGGTGCTCTCTTGATGAATTCTAAATTGCTCCTGATCTTCATGTTTGCTACTTCCTCTAGCAATTTTATATAATTCCACTTTGAACCTAACACCACCCTTAAAACGTTGTTGTTAGCCATGATTCTTGTGTTCTTTCATGCATAACTGTCACAATTTGTTCCTTAAACAATAGCCATTGCCCATCTATTGTAATGCCTTTTAATGAAGTTACCCAGTCCATCAAGCCAACTCAACCACCAACTACCTATCAAATACAAGACAGCTTTATACCATTCAGAAAACTACCCTTTAACCCAAGTTAGAATGCAGAGGTTTATTTTGGATTCTAGACTTTTTTTCTATTTTCTCTGAAAAGAGACATTCGGGTTTTTTTCTACTATTAACAATAAGGGTCTATAGCCCCTAAGCATTTATTTATTTAAATAAAAATATAATGTTACGCACCTATGGCACTACACATTTAATTATCTAGAGATGAAAACCTATCAGTAATTTGCCTGAAATTTCTTACCTGATCTCATCATCACTATTTGGTGGACACAGTAGCCTAATAGCTTCTCTATTATTCATTAGTCTGAACAGAGTTTCCCCTTAGCTGCAACAATAACAAAATATTACAGATGCGTATATGAAATAAAAACAGAAAATGTTGCTGGAAGTCAGCAGGTCTGGCAGTGTCTGTGCTATGAGAAACAGAATTAACTTATGACACCAAAGTCAGTGAACTAGTGGACAGTGTGGAAGAATGTTTCAGGCTGCAGGAAGACTTGGATAAACTGCAGAATTGGGCTGAGAGGTGGCAAGTGGAGTTCAATGCAGATAAATCTGAGCTGATTCACTTTGAGAAGAATAACAGGAAGGCAGAATATTGGGTCAATGGAAAGATTCTAGGTAGTGTGATTGTGCAGAGGGACCTTGGAGTTCATGTACATAGATCCCTGAAAGTGGCCACCTAGGTTGGTAGTGCTGTGCGGCCGCACTTGGAATGTTGTGTTCAGTTCTGGTCACCCCATTACAGGAAGGATGTGAAAGCATTGGAAAAGGTGCAGAGGAGATTTACCAAGATGTTGCCTGGAGGGAAGGTCTTATGAGGAAAGACTTGCGTCTGTTCTCATTGGAGAGAAGAAGGCTAAGAGGGGATTTGATAGAGACATACAAGATGATCAGAGGATTAGACAGGATAACCAGTGAAAGCTTTTTTCCTCGGATGATGACGTCAGCTTGTACGAGGGGGCATAGCTACAAATTGAGGGGTGATAGATTTAAGATAGATGTCAGAGGTAGATTCTTTATTTGGGTGCAGCAAGGACACACAGATCATAGGGTGAAAGAAACTTGTACAGAGTGCGGCATTCAGGTAAACCGCACAGGACGTGCGTGAGGCAAGAATAACATTAACAAGATCAACATTATTTGAAGTTTGAATGTCCATTCATCAGTCTAATAACAGCAGGGAAGAAGTTGTTCTTGAGCCTGCTGTTGCGTGTGTTCAAGCTTCTGTATCTTCTACCTGACGGAAGAGGTTATAGGAGAGCAATACTGGGGTAGGATGGGTCTTTAATGATGTTGGCAGCCTTTCTGCAGCAATGACAGATGTAAATGGAGTCCATGGATGGGAAGTTGGTTTCAGTGATGGTCTGTACTGTACATACAACCTTCTGTACTTTCTTACAGTCCTGAGCAGAACAGTTGCTGTACCAGGCCGTTTTGCACCCTGACAGTATACTTTCTATGGCGCATCTGTAAACGTTGGTGAGGGTCCTTATGGATGTTCCAAATTTCCTGAGCCACCTGAGGAAGAAAAGGCGTTGTTGTGCTTTCTTGACCACTGCATCCACATAGGAAGTTCAGGCCAGGTTGTCAGTTATTGTCACTCCTAGGAACTTAATGTTGTCAATCCTCTCAACATCCGCTCTGTTGATATAAACGGGGACGTGTTCTCCTCCCTTCTTTCTGAAGTCAATGATCTTTAGTTTTGCCGACATTGAGAGAGAGGTTATAATCATTGCACATCACCAAGCCCTCTATCTCCTTTCTGTATTCTGACTCATCACTGTTTGATATCCGTCCTACCATGGTGGTGTCATCAGCAAACTTGTAGATGGCGCTCATTCAGAATTTGGCTACAGTCATAGGTGTACAGGAAGTATAGTAGGAGGTTGAGAACGGATCCTTGGTGAGCTTCAATGTTGAGTGTTATCATAGAGGAGATGTAGCTGCTTAAAGTCAGTTTAGGAGAAAGAATAGCTATTAATGGGGACAATCAGTAGCCAACATTGGGTGATGTATGGTAGCAACCTCCACTCCCGGCACCTTCCCCTGCAACCGCAGGAGGTGCAAGACTTGCGCCCACACCTCCCCCCTCACCTCCCTCCAAGGCCCCAAAGGAAACTTCCATATCCGCCACAGATTCACCTGCACCTCCACACATATCATCTATTGCATCCTCTGCACCCGATGTGGCCTCCTCTATATTGGGGAGACAGGCCGGCTACTTGCGGAGCGTTTCAGAGAACACCTCTGGGACACCCGGACCAACCAACCCAACCACCCTGTAGCTCAACATTTCAACTCCCCCTCCCACTCCACCAAGGATATGCAGGTCTTTGGACTCCTCCATCGTCAGACCACAACAAAACGACGGTTGGAGGAAGAACGCCTCATCTTCCGGCTAGGAACCCTCCAACCACAAGGGATGAACTCGGATTTCACCAGTTTCCTCATTTCCCCTCCCCCCACCCTGTCTCAGTCAAATCCATCAAATTCAGCACCGCCTTCCTAACCTGCAATCTTCTTCCCGACCTCTCCGCCCCCACCCCAGTCTGACCTATCACCCTCACCTTGACCTCTTTCCACCTATCATATTTCCAACGCCCCTCCCCCAAGTCCCTCCTCCCTACCATTTATCTTAGCCTGCTGGACAAACTTTCCTCATTCCTGAAGAAGGGCTTATGCCCGAAACGTCGATTCTCCTGTTCCCTGGATGCTGCCTGACCTGCTGCGCTTTTCCAGCAACACATTTCCATCTCTAATCTCTCCCACCTGCTAACTTTCCCCTGATCTTTACTTTTGTTCCACTCATTTCCGTCATCTTTTTCTGCACGAGAAAACCCGTTAATTTTCCGCCTCTCTTCGGTTCTTAAGAAGAGTCAACGTTAATTCTTTCTCTCTCCAAATATGATGCCGAGTTCCTCAAGCCCTTTTTCTATTCTCTTTATTCCCTCACTAATTAATCCCTTTCGAGTGCTATTATAATCTAGACAGTCGTTTTTCCAGCACAGATGGCATTGCAGATGGGGACCCTGCAGAATTCCAGGTAGCAGGCTATAAGACCATATGACATAGGTGGAGAAGTAGCTATTCAGCCCACCAAGCCTGCTCCACCAGTCAATGAGATCGTTGCATATCTGGTAACCCTCAACTTTACATTCCTGCCTTTATCCATAACTATTGATTCCTTTACTGATTAAAAACCTGTCTCAGCTTTCAATATATTTAGCAACCTGGCCTCAACAGCTCTCTGTAGTAAACAAAGTCCACAGATTCTCAACCTTCCAGGAGAAAAGTTTTCTCTTCATGTGTATCTTAAACAAGTGCCTCTTTATTCTAAGATTTTATCCTTTTCAGTACATTTTTCCTTCAATAAAAGACTTAATACTGTTCACAACAGTCCAGCTGTGGTCTGACTAATGCCTTGGTTACTCTGAAGAAATTGCTGAGGAGATTGAAAATTCTGCTGGGTAATCCTCCATGCTTGGAACCATACAAAGGATTCCAGAGAATTTGTACCCTATACTTATCTCACACATCCCCAATTATCCCTGCTCTCAACAACTTACACCCCCGATCCTGACCCAACATCCCTACCTCACTCTAGACCCAATGGACCCTTCTGTCTCTCCAGGCCTGCACACCCTTCCCCGACTGAAGGACCCATTGACTGCTGTGAAAAATGTGTGCATGGTTTGCCTTCCCCCAACAGTTCTGCACTATGAGAGAACTGCCAGAATGGAAGTATGGCTCCATATTTTTGAAACAGCCCTGATCAGAATCACTTAACAGAAATGGGGAAGTCTCTCCTTGCTAAAAAAATGATTGTATTGAAAGAACCAATTGTATTATAGGCAGATATTTTGGAAACAGAACACCATGATAAACGATTTGCAAAAGATTAGTATGCAGGAACCTCAGTCGTCCTTGCAAATGGAGGTGGAGTGTAAAATTAAGTAAGTCTTACTACAATGCTGCAGGGCATTAGTGAGACCACACCTAGAGTACTGCGTTCTCCTTTGGTCTCCTTACTTAAGGAAAATGTTACTTGCATTGGAAGCACTTCAAAGAAGTTCCACTCGGCTATTTCCCAAGATGAAGGGTGATGAATGGCTGAGTTTAGAAAAAATGAGAGGTGATATACAAAATTAGATTCTCAGGTGGCTTTACAAAGTAGATGCTCAGAAAATATTCCCTCAGGGAATACTATCTGGGAATTGCTAGTTGCAAAAACTTTTAGAAATTTTCCTTCCTTCCTTCCTTTACAATGGCACAAGGAAGGCAACATATCATGCAGTACCCATTCCAGTGACTACGGAAACACCTCTCTAGTCCTAACCAACTTGATACATAAACTCCTTAACATGAGAGAGATACCTTTTTAACCTCCGTAGCTGGGTGGTACCCTGACAGAGTGGATCACCTAACAATTGTAAAAGGCATCTATGTCCTTTCCATTGATTTCAACAGAATTGGCACTGGCATCTTGGTTAAGAATAAAACTTCACCATTTTGAATGACATGGAAACATTATTTTAAAATCATAATTAACTTCAGATCTGTTGCACTGATTTGGACAAAGATATCCAAAATAAAGAACAAAAATGAAAGATATAATTAAAGTCTACTTAGAGTCATACAGCATAGAAACAGGCCCTGCTGTCCACCACCACTTGCTTTGGCATCTCATTCTGTACATGCACCACCCTCTGTGTGAACAAGTTACCCCTCAGGTCACTTTTAAATCTTTCCCCCTCACCTTAACATGGCTCCAGTTTTGGACTCTCCCCATCCTCGGAAAATGACCTTGGTTATTCACCGTATCCATGCCCCTTCATGATTTTATAAACATCTATAAGGTCACCCCTCAGCGTCCAATGCGCCGGGGAAAAAAGCGCCAGCCTATTCAGCTTCTCCCCATAACTCAAACATTTCAATTCCAGCAAATTCTTGGAATTCTTTTCTACACCCTCTCAAATTTAACAACATCCTCCCTATGGAAGGGCAGCCAGAATTGTACGCTGTATTCTGAAAGTGGCCTCACCAATGTCTGTACAGCTGCATTATGATATCCAACTCCTATACTCAATGTTCTGACCAATGAAGGCAAAGGTTCAAAATGCTTTCTTCTCCATCCTGTGTACCTGGGATTCCACTTTCAAGGAACTATGTACTTGCCGACTCTTTTTTCGGCACCACTCCCCAGGGTCCTATCAATAAGCAAACATGTCGTGCCCTGATTTCCCTTACCAAAATGCAACACCTCACATTTATCTAAATTAAACTCCATTTGCCACCCTTCTCCCATTTGTCCATCTGATGTAGGTCCCATTGTACTCTCAGATAATCTTCACCATTGTTCATTACACCACCAATTTTGGTGCCATTTGCAAATGTATGAACCATGCCTCCTTCTACACTCACATCCAAATCATTTATATCATTAATGAAAAGCAGTGGACCCAACTGTGGCACACTGCTAGTCACAGGCCTCTAATCCAAAAAGTGACGCCCTATACCTGCCTCCCACCTTCAAGCCAATTTTGTATCCAACTGGCTAGTTCCCCCTGGATCCCATGCGATCTAACCTTACTAACCAGTCTATCATGCAGAACCTTATCAAATACTTTCCTGAAGTCCATACAGACATCTACTACTCTGTCTTCACCAATCTTCTTTGTCACCTCTTCAAAAACTCGATCAAGTTAATGACACAATTTTCCACACACAAAGCCATGTTAACAATCCCTAATCGGTCCTTTCCAAATGCATGTAAATACTGTCCATCAGAATCTCCTGGCTTTTTCTTACAGCCTTTCTGAAATAACTTGTTCAAACTACTATTTATTTACTCGGCAAGAATAAAAAATAATGAAGGAAAGAAGTACTGTCTTTACCTTATCTGGATGTTTGGAGAAGATGAACAAGAACAAAATAAACAACAGAAGTCCCACAACAGAAATTAGCTGGTTCGTGCCTTGCTTAGTTGTGTCCAGAATAAGCCAAAGTACAACTAGTACAAGTAGAATCATATATAGTAGTCTGAGGTAAAAGAAAATACAATAGTTTGAAGAAATCTTAGGTTTAGTCAACTTTATCATTCTATGGAACCAATAAACTGTAGCCATTTTATTAGTTGGAAAAACACCCTTCCACGTAAACCGTCATCTTGACTTGGACAAATATCACTATTGCCTCACTATCACTTAGTCAAAATTAGAAATTCCTAATTTAGAACCATTTTCGGATCACCAGTACCACAAAGCCTGCAGTGGTTCAAGGAAAAGGCTCATTGTCACTTTCTTAGGGCAATTCTCAAAGAGCAAAAAATTTTGACTTTCCCAAAAGCATCCACATTCTAAGAACAAATAAAATCTATAATTTAACTTTTAGAGGGAAAGGTCAATATGAATATGTAATTGCCACGAAATTATAGGGAGGTGATGATATAGTGACATGTCATTAGATTAGCAATCCAGAGAACCAGGTTAACGCTCAAATTCCACCTCAACAAATGGTGAAATTTGAATTACCTTAACAAAACCTTAAAAGCTACACCAGTGGTGACAATGAAGATATTGTTGATTTTGTAAAAACCTATCTGGTTGACTAACACCCTTTTAGACCAAGGCACCAGAAACAATAAAGGCACAAATCGCCTTGTCAACCCTACAAAGTTCTACTAAACTAACATCTAGGAGCTTGTAGCAAAATTGGGATACTTGTCAAACTACAGCCTGATATTGTTTATAAAATACGATTCCATGAAAATGAGTATTCCAGTTTTGGCTTTCATTAACAGGGGGGATTTAATTTAAGAGCCTCAAGGTTTTGCCGCAGCTCTATAAAACCCTGGTTAGACCACACTGGAATTTGTGTCTAGTTCTGGTTGCCACACTATAGGAAGGATGTAGATGCTTTACAGAGGGTACAGAGAAGATTTATCAGGATGCTGCCTGGATTGGAGGACTTGTCTTATGAAGAGAGGTTGAGTGAGCTAGGGCTTTTCACACTGGAGAGAAGGAAGAAGAAAGATGACTTGATAGAGGCATACAAGGTAATGAGAGGCATAGATAGAGTAGATAGCCAAAAACTTTTCCCCAGGACAGAAATGGCTGTCACAAGGAGTCATAATTTTAAGGTGACTGGAGGAAGGTATAGGGGAGATGTCAGAGGTAGGTTCATGAGTTGGGTGCGTAGAATGCATTGCCAGCGGTCGTAGTAGATTCAGAGAAATTAGGGATATTTAAGCCACTGTAGAACAAGCAAATGGATGGCAGTAAATTGGGGGCTGTTTGGTTGAGCTTGATCTTATATTAAGATAAATGCTTGGCACAACATCATGGACTGAAGGGCCTGTACTGTGCTACACTGTTCTATACCACCATCACCACCTCTGAGTATGCTCTGACCCAACAGAGCCACCAGATGTGGTGGCACAGTGATATACAATTGCAAGGGAATTTCCCTGAGAGTCCTCAATATTGACTCCAGACATCATGAAGTCTTATAGCATCAAGTAAAATGAGAGTAATCCTGCTGATTATCATCTATTGCTGTCTCCTTCCCTGTGATGATGAATCAGTTCTCTTCCACATTGGACACCACTTGGAGGATACACTGGAGGGAAGAAAGGTCACAAAATATACACTTGGTGGGAAACATCAATCACCAAGGGTGGTTCAGCAACACCACAAATGACCAAGCTGGACAAGTCCTAAAGGATGTGGCTGCTGGACTGGGCTTATGGCAGTTGGACAGAAAAATGTACCTAGCTTCATTCTCACAAATCTATCTGTTGCAGACACATCTGTTCATGAAAGTATCTGTAAAAAGGAGCACCAAACAGTCTTGTGGAAACACAGTCCCTTCTTCAGATTGAGGACAACATCCATTGTTTTGTCTGATTGTTGCTGAATGGGAAAGATAAAAAATAAACCTAACTGGGCATCCATTATCAGTTGTGGCTGTCAGAAGCAGCAGAATTGTATTCAAACATCATTTCCCCATTCTACCATTACTAACAAGCCAGTGAATCAATCCTCATTCAGTGCAAAGTTCAGGTAGACTTGCCACATGCAGCACAAGGCATTCCCAAAAGTGAGATGTCAATTTGTTGAAGCTACAACTCATGATTATTTCTTTGTCAAAAAAGAATCAGAATGTGATAGGCAAGCTAAATGATCCCACAACCAACAAATCTGATTTGAGCTCTGCCGTTGCATTGCATCCAGTCACGAACAGTGGTGGATAATTCGTCAAATCACTGGAAGAGGAGATTCCACAAATATCCCCATTATTAACGGTGAGGGAGCCCAGTGCATCAGTGGAAAACACAAGGCTAAAGCATTTTCAAACTCAGTGCCCCGTGGACAATCCATTTCAGAATTCTCCTGAGGGTACCAGCCCCACAGCTGCCACCATGCAGTTGATTCATTTCACATATGATATTAAAAAACAGTGAAAGGTACTGGATGCTGAAAAGGTTGTGGGCCTCAACAATAGGACCGAAGACATATTCCAGAGCATGCTGAAGCCTTAATTAAGCTGTTTCAGTACAGCATCAGCACTGGCATCTACCCAACAATGTGGGGCGGCACGGTGGCTCAGTGGTTAGCACTGCTGCCTCACAGCACCAAGGTCCCAAGTTCAATTCCAGCCTTGGATGACTGGCTGTGTGGAGTTTGCACATTCTCCCCGCGTCTGCGTGGATTTACTCCGGGTGCTCCGTTTTCCTCCCACAGTCCAAAGATGTGCAGGTCAGGTGAATTGGCCATGCTAATTTTCCCATAGTGTTAGGTGCATTAGTCAGAGGGAAATAGGTCTGGGTGGGTTACTCTTCGAAGGGTCGGTGTGGACTTATTGGCCAAAGGGCCTGCTGATGTGGAAAATTGCCTCGCTATGTCCTGTATACAAAAAGAATGGCACATCAAACCCAGCCAAGTTTACTCTTGATCATCAGAAAAGTGATGGAACGTGTCATCAACAGTGCTATTAAGTGGCTCTTACTTAGCAATAACTTGCTCACTGACATTCAGTTTGGGTTCATCAGGTTCGCCAGCTCCTGAACTCACTAAAACCTTGATCTAAAAACATGGACAAAACAGTTGAACACAAGACAGGAAGTGATATGAAGCTAATCTTTCAACCAGTATGGCATCAAGGAGCCCTAGCAAAACTGGATACAATCACAATCATAGGGAAAATTCTCCATTGACTAGAGTTGTCCGAGCATAAAGGAAAATGGTTGTACTCGCTACAAGTCAATAATCTCATCCTGAATTTAGCTTTTATTCTCTTAGCTGAAATAAAAGAAAAAAAATTGAAGCCTACACTATTGAAAGGTCAATCTGTTGGATGGGTGACCTAATAATTTGAAAGATCACTGGGCCATTTCTTAACATTTTGCATGTTTTCTGAGGAAATATGCTTGTTAAAAAGTGCTGTAATTCAGCAGGTGATGAAGCAAACTGCAGACACATTGTGTCTGACTGAAGCTCTGATTTAAACCAGATGCAGTGCATTGGATATGATTGATCATTTGTTTGTAAAACAAGATGCAGTTGATCATACGGTAATGTTGTGCAAATATCATCTGATTAATTAGATAACACAAAAGCTGCAGCAATCATGAGCAAGCCTACCTGAGGTCAAGGTTTGTTAAAAATCAAAGGATAACCCTCTTTTCAAGGAAAACAGGCAAAAGTTTGAAGGAATGGAAGAATACCTCACAATGGTACATTTGTGATGTCTGCCAATGGTCTGTCTAATTAACAGCTCAAAACTCGACAGTGTTAATGTTTTATCATACAAGTTGCTTCTTTGGATGGAGTCAAAAAATGGTGCCTCAGATCGATAGTTAGCTAGCTGAAGACTAGGAGGTGTCTGATCAACGACTGGAGATTGAGGCAGAGTAGGCTAGACCTGTTTTGGTCTGATCCTTGGAC
Source organism: Chiloscyllium plagiosum (assembly GCF_037043375.1). Taxonomy (NCBI): domain Eukaryota; kingdom Metazoa; phylum Chordata; class Chondrichthyes; order Orectolobiformes; family Hemiscylliidae; genus Chiloscyllium; species Chiloscyllium plagiosum. The sequence goes on from NW_028270140.1 coordinate 69,183,306, forward strand.
AAGTCCATGTAAACCAGTTCATGTGGGACTGCAAGCATTATATGAGTAAGCTTATCATGTATTAGTATTATTGTACTATTTTTGGAGTGTACCTTGCTTCAATAAAGAACAATCGTGTATATCCTGTTGTTTTGACAGCCTTGAGTTATTGATATCGATAGCTATCAATAAACTTGATAGACAAGGGAAGGTAGATATAAAAGTCTATATCCCGTAACATTCAATGGCAATAACATCACTGAATTCCCCACCATCAATTTCTTCAGAATCTCCATTGACCAAAATCTGAACTGGACCAGCCATTGGAATTCTGTAGCTACAAGAGAAAGGTTGGAAATTTTGCAGTAGGCATTTCACCTCCTGAGTCCTTAAAGCCTATGCACCATCTGCAAGACACAAATCACAAGGATGACAGAATATGCTCCAGTTTCATGGATGGGTGCAACTCCAATAATATTTAAAAAGCCATCCAGGACAAAGCAATCCCTCTTCCTTTGGGACATTCAACATTCACTCCCTCCATGACTGACACATAGTGGGGGTAGTGTGCCCCCAAGATGCACTGCAACATTTCACCAAGGCTCCTTAGACTGAAGCTTCCAAGTCCACGACCTCCACCACCTAGAAGAACGAGGGTAGAAGATACATGGGAACACCACTATCTATAGGATCCCCTTCAAAACACACACCATCCTGTCTTGGCATTATACCACTGTTCCTTCACTGTTACTGTGTCAAAATACAGAAACTCCCTCCCCAACCACACTACTTGGATGGCAGATTTCAGGAAAGGGGCATAAAAACAGATCAAAAAAGCAGCAGACCTGAGGATTGGGAGATTGACTGTGTGGATTGGGGTGGTTGTTGCGGCCGGCGGGGGTGGGGGGTGGGGGAAGAGCTGTGGTTTGAAAATAGTACAAGAGTAAATTATGAGGCAAGTATGAACTGAATGTAAAAGTTTCTACCAATACATGAAGAGGTAAAGATTAATGAAGACAAATGTAATCAAAAACATGGCAAGTTATAACCAGAAACAAAGAGATGACAAACAAACCCAATACATACTTTAGCTCTGCCTTACAAATGAAAACACAAACAACATTTCAAAAATGTTGTGGAGTATAAACTCAAGTTAAAGGAAAGAACTAAAGAGAGTCAGTATTAGTAGGTAAATGGTGTTGGGGATATTGATGGAATTAAAGGCCAACAAATTCCAAGAGGCCAATAATCAACATCCCAGAGTATTTAAGGATGTGACCCAGAAACAGTGGATGCATTAGTGGTCATTTTTCAAGATTCTACTAACTCTAGAACAGATTTTATTGTTTGGAAGATAGCTAATGTAACACTATCATTTTAAAAAGGAGATAGAGGGAAAATAGAATTATAGACTGGTTAGCCCAACATTGGTACTTGGGTATAGTGATCAGAACCAAATGGTTATTATTGATTACAAGATCCTTGAATGCAGTTGTTAACCTGGACCAATCAGGGAGCCCTAGCTGATAGATATAAACAGGGGATTAAAAAGAAAAAGGGGAGTTTTGCATCATTTCTTCCTTCAACTCTATTTTGATTTAGTCCCTACCCTCCCCTTCACTGTTTTTGATCACACAAAAAAGAAAAAGAAAAGAAAAGAAAAAAAAAATAAACAGGGGATTCAGAGTCTCATGATTTCAGGGGACTAATGTCGAGCTGGCTAGCCACAGCCAGTGTGGTGCGCACATGTAAATAAAGGATGTCTTGGTGATGGGATATCAATCTCTGTTCAGGAAAATCCCAATGTCCAATACAAAAAATTTAACATCAATGTACTTGAAAACCGTGACAGAATTGGACAGAGTCAATATGAGCTCATGAAAGATAAATCATGCTTGACAAACGTGTTGGAATGTTTCACGGATGTACCTAGTAGACTTGATAAGGAAAAGGCAGTTGATGTGACTTATTTGGACTTTCAGAAGGCTTTCAATAATGTCTCACTCAAGAAATTGGGGTAGACATGGATAGAGAAGTTAAAGCAGACAGGAAACAAACAGTAGGAATAAATCTTCCAAGTGGCAGGCAATGGCTAGTGGTGAACCACAGAGTCCAATGCTTGGACCTCAGTTACTAAATGAACTATCAACTTGCAGATGACATAAAACTGGTTGGGAGGGCGAACTGTGAGAACAGAGATGCTTTAGTGTGGTTTGGACATGTTGAGTAGGTGGGGCAAGTGCATGGCAGATGAAGTATACAGTGGATAAATATAAGGTTATCCACTTTGGTAGCAAAAGCCAGGATGAGATTATTATCTGAATAGTAGTAGATTAGGAAAGGGGGAGATGCAACAAGAATTGGGCGTCGTTGTACACCATTTACTGAAAGCAAGCATGCAGGTGCAGCAGGTAGTAAAGGCGACAAATAGTATGTTGGCTTCCATAGCAAGAGGATTCAAGTACAGGAGCAAAGATATCCTTGCTCAGCTGTACAGGGTCTTGATCAGACCAGCAGTAGTGTGTACAGTTTGTTGCCTTATCTGTAGCGGTATGTTGTGGCTATGGAGGGAGTGTAACAAACATTTATCAGACTGATTCCTGTGATGACAGTACTAACATATGACAAGATCCTGGATCAGCTAGGACTATGTTCACTGGAGTTGAGAAGAATTAAGGGGAATCTCACAGAAAGCTTTAAAATTCTAAGCGGACAAGACAAGGCAAATGAAGGAAGGATGTTCCCAATGACTGGCAACTCCAGAACTAGGAGTCACAGTCACATGGGAGGCCATTTAGAACTAAAATGGGGAGAAATCTCTTCACCCAGAAAGTGGTGAGCTCGTGGAATCCTCTGCCACAGAAAGGTTGAGGCCGAGTTGGTTTGGCCACACCTTGCAGATGAATGAAATAAATCTCTAGAATATTTATTCAATCCACATCTCCTCTACACAATCTTACACAGTCATTACAACACCATCTTACACTATTGTCTTAAATAATCAATACTTGTCTTTCCAGAGGGTCAATTTTACAGAACATCATATATGTATGGTATTGATCACATAACTTCAGATGAATCTTAAGCACCATTCAACTAATTAATTATCTCTCTCCTTTTTGGATCAACATAACACATGCTTTTGTTAGCTTGCTTGATTGCAGATATCCACAATACTTTTAGTATAAAAAACATAGAAAGAGGTGCTCTCCTCTGGAAAATTTGGCATATTTTCTACGGCTGGAAAGGTGAAACTTTATTCTGCTTTTAAACATCAGATCACTCTCTTGGATTTTCAAAAAGCTTCTTGATACATTGTACAAAAGGATTTTAAATTAAATGTTCCAACAGAAACTCTTTGAGAGTAGGATTCACAGAGTTCAATGGTGGATCTGCTTCTTTTCATTAATGATTTGGAAGAAAGGATAGGTCACATTATTAATTAAATTTGAAAATTATAAGGAATTTTGTGGAAAATTCAATAAAGGAAAATGGACAGGTCAGGCAAATTAGCTTAAGACTGGTAAAGCAGGACAAAGAATCTGATCAGAGGAATTAGAGAGAAATAACTTCTGGAGATCATCACGGTGACTCTCTCAAGCTTCATACTGAGTCAGGAAGTCGTGTGCATAACAACAGAGCCTTAATTTGGATCACCCAGATGATTCATGACAAAATTACAGCCGCTATACTAATGTTATAAAACATAATGCTGTGAACACATTCTATGTTTATTATGAATACATTGGTACAAATGTCAAGACCACATCCACATGTTCTCAATCCTTGATCCCACTAGAATTTACGAAGTCAGCGTGCGAGCGTTCACTGGCACCGGACTACAATGAGGCCCATCACCACTCCTTGCCAGACCCGTGCGGCTGCAACACCTAACTGCCTGCAACTGAGAAATGGTGGACAAATTCACCATTTCGTCAGCCTATGAAGCCCTTGGGAAGACTAGATGCATATTATACAAAAAGTTAAAAATGAAATACTGACACTAAGCATAAAAATACATAAATTGTATAAAAAGAATAAACTCAATTGAATTGATATAGATGTCTAGATACATGCTTTACTCACATTTTGAATAAAATCCAGTGTTGTCCGAGGAATTTGCTATGTAAAGAAATAAACTCAGCAATTGTATCTTCATACTTCTCAATAAGCATATCCCAAAAGTAAAAGAAAATGGCAATCAGTGTTAAAATAAGAAGTCCAAGAGCTCTTTGAAAGTTCAAAATACATGCTGCAATCACCATGCAAAAGTACCCTGCAAAATAAATGAAATATACTTAAATTCATGTATACAACTCCACCAGGGACTCAAGTCCCACTCAGATGCTTGAGCAGACATTCTTACATTATAATGTAATAGCGAAGGAACATTGTACTGTGTGAATTGCTAATTTTCAGGAGAGACATTAATCTATTTCAGGTGGAATAAAAGATTAATTTGCACTTTTAAAAGTGAAATAAGCAAGGAGGAATTCTCCCAATGTCCTGTCCAACAACTATGCCTTAACAAACTTCAGAAAAATTGATATAATTATTTATCTTGTTGTTGGAATTTGGAATCTCTGTGTTTGCAAATTAGCTGTTACATTTCACTACACTAACAACAAATCCTAAAGTACAATTTGGGGTTAGCATCAAATCTACAGGGATTTTCCTAGTTTCTACATTGTCAAAAACTCTGCTAAAGATGGTAGACAGCAACACATGTTCAGCCTAAACCAATGTCGCTTAGTTGATGATGTAACTATACCTTTCATGCTGATCAAGTAAGAAATAACTTAATAAAAAAGGAAAGACCGTAAAACATAGATACAGAAATGGAAGAGTATGGAGCGGGAAAAGCACAGCCGGTCAGGCAGCATCTGAGGAGCAGGAGAATCGACGTATTGGGCACAAGCCCACATGAGGAAGGACTTATGCCCAAAATGTCGATTCTCCTGCTCCTCAGATGTTGCTTGACCAGCTGTACTTTTCCAGCACCACACTCTTTGACTCTGATCTTCAGCTCTGCAGTGCTCACTTTCTCATAGGTACAGAAGTAGGCTATTTGCCCCATCAGGTCCACTTCATCTTTCAATGAGATCAAGGATGATCTGATAATCCTCAAATCCACTTTTCTATCTTATTCCCATAACCCTGGATTCCCTTTATGATTAGAAATCTGTCTATCCCAGCCTTAAATATATTTAGCACTCAGGGCTCACAACATTCTGTGGGAAAGAATTCCACAAATTTTCAACACTCAGAAAAACATCCTCTTCACCTCTGTCTTAAATGAGTGACCATGATGTTGATGTGTTGGTGTTGGACTAGGGTGGAGAAAGTCAGAAGTCACATGACACCAGGTTATAGTCCTCCAGGTTTATTTGAAATCATTGCTCCTTCATCAGGTGAAGTGGAGGGAAGCGCACAGGCCATTATCTCTCCACCTATATACTGTGCCTGTGCATAGCTATTATGTCCGAGTCCCACATTCCCATACATGCCCAGAATTCATCAGCCTTACCAATAAGACCCCTTGCATTGAAATAAATGCAGTCAGATCCTTCAAAGTTACCTCTTTCTCTTAGAGTCATAGAGATGTACAGCACGGAAACAGATCCTTTGGTCCAACTCATCCATGCCAACCAGATATCCTAAACTAATCTAGTCTCATTTGCCAGTACTTGGCCCATATCACTTTTATTTATCTCTCCACCCCCGAGGCTCCCAGCCCCCACTTATCTCTCCAACCATGAGGCTCCCACCTTCATTCCTGATGAAGGGCTCTGGCCAGAAATGTCAACTTTCCTGCTCCTCGGATGCTGCCTGACCTGCTGTGCTTTTCCAGCAACATACTCTCAACTCATATCCCTTTAAACCCTTCCTATTCATATACCCATCCAGATACTGTTTAAACGCTGTAATTGTACCAGCCTCCACCACAATCTCTGGCAGCTCATTCCATACACGCACCACTGACTTGTTCATCTGCCTTTTCTAATGGACTTGCTCTTTTCTGGTTCAGAATCATTCTTATCTGTCTTTTTATTTTTTCTGCTACTTAGGAACCTTCTACCTTGCTTCTCCCAGCTTAAAGGCTCCCAAAATAGAACTAGCACATCTGCCCATCAGGATGTTGGTCCCTTTTCAATTTAAGTGAAATCCATCCCTTTTCAGCAGGGTTTTTGTTTGCCCAGAAGAGATTGATTAGGTTAGATTCCCTACAGTGTGGAAACAGGCCCTTCGGCCCAACAAGTCCACACTGACCCTCCGAAGAGTAAATCACCCCCCCGACAGATGCTCCTAACAACTATGGACAATTTAGCATAGCCAATTCACCTGACCTGCACATCTTTGGAATATGGGAGGAAACCGGACCATCCAGAGGAAACCCATGCAGACACGGGGAGAATGTGCAAACTCCACACAAACAGTCATCCAAGGCTGGAATCGAACCTGGGACCTGGCGCTGTGAGGCAGCAGTGCTAACCACTGAGCCACCATGCTGCCTATCCTGATCCAATAATTGCAAATTGCAGCATCTCTTCAGCCATTAATTTATCTTTCTTTTTTTTATTCCTATTCTCATTAGAATATGGCACCCGGAGTAAACCAGAGATTATTACCTTCCAGGTTCTGCTTTTTAACCTACCAAACCTCTTAAATGAACTCTGCAAAAACTTAGCTCTTTTCCTAACTGTTTTGTTCCTACTAACATGTACAACAACTTGTGGCTTCTCACTCTCCCCTTTAACAATATGCTTTAACCACTTTGAGACATCCTTAACCCTTATATTCCTTCTGCGAAGTGCACAACCTCACATATTCATATTATATTCTATCTGCCAGGTTTTTGCTAGCTGACTTAGTCTATCGATAACCCTTTTTACATTCCTTGCATCATCCTCACTGCTTGCCTTCCCACAGTTTTGTGTCATCTGTAAATTTGGTGACAGTACATCAAAATCAGAGGCTGTAGATTTTGCTATTTAACTGTATTTTGAGAAGACATTTTGAATATCACTGTCTGGTGAACAGTAGAATCTTGAACCCAGACTTAACCTTTTGAAGGAATTTTCTAAAATTAGAGAAATGTTTAAATATGAGGTCCCATATTTGAATCCTTATATATGGTGCAAATGTTGGGAGGAAGAGGAAACGGCTAGAGAAGCCAGGAGAACACAAAGGCTAATAGAGATTAGTCCTTATTTCAAGTTAGAGTATAACAGTAAGGCAGTCTTGCTGAAACTGTGATTCCATATCTGAGCAGTAGTGCAGGATAGGCATGTCCCGTTAAAGGCAAAGGATAGGAAGCGCAAGATTCATGAACCGTGGATGACAGGAGAAATTGTACGACTAGCCAAGAGGAAAAGGGAAGCGTACATAAGGTCTAGGCAGCTACGAACAGAACGGGCCCTGGAGGAATATCGGAAGAGAAGGACAAGTCTTAAACAAAGAATCAAGTGGATGAAAAGGGGTCATGAAAAAGCCTTAGCAAGCAGAATTAAGGAAAATACCAAAGCATTTTATTCTTACATAAGAAGCAAGTGGGTAAGTAGAGAAAGGATTGGTCCACAAAAGATAACGAAGGAAGGCTGTGTTCTGAACCTGAGAGAATGGTTGAGATTCTGAATGATTACTTTGCATCAGTGTTCACTGAGGAGAGGAACATGAAGAATCTTGAGATTAGAGATAGAAGTTTCATTAGTCTGGATCACGTTGGCATAAGTAGGAAAGATGTGTTGGGTATGCTAGAGGTTATTAAGGTGGACAAATCCCCAGGACTGGATGGGATCTATCCCAGGTTGCTGAAGGAGGAGAGAGAGGAAATAGCTGGGGCCCTGACAGATGGGTAAAAACAATGACTGCAGACGCTGGAAATCAGATTCTGGATTAGAGTGGTGCTGGAAAAGCACAGCAGTTCAGGCAGCATCCAAGGAGCAGGAAAATCCCTGACAGATATCTTTGTGGCATCCTGAAATACAGGTGAGGTGCCGGAGGACTGGAGGGTAGCTTATGTTGTCCCCCTGTACAAGAAGGGTAGGAGGGATATTCTGGGTAACTGCAGACCAGTGAGCCGGACGTCGGTGGTGGGGAAGTTGCTGTGAGGGTACTAAGAGATGGGATCTATTTATGTTTAGAAAAGAATGAACTTCTCAGTGATAAGTAACATGTTTTTGTGTGGGGGAGATCATGCCTTACCAACTTAATACAGTTCTTTGAGGAAGTGATTAAGTTGTTAGATGAAGGAAGGGCTGTTGATGTCATATACATGGACTTCAGTAAAGCATTTGATAAGGTTCCCCATTGTAGACTAATGGAGAAAGTGAAGTCACATGGTGTGCAGGGTGTTCTAGCGAGGTGGATAAAGAACTAGTTGAGCAACAGGAGACAGAGAGTAGTAGTTGAAGGGAGTTTCTCGAAATTGAGAAAGGTGACCAATGGTGTTCCACAGGGGTCAGTATTGGGGCCACTGTTTGTTATATACATAAATGATCTGGAAGAGGCATTGTTGGTATGATCAGCAAGTTTGCAGATGACACAAAGATTAGCGGAGTAGCAGAAAGCATAAGGGACTGTCAGAGAATACAGGAGGATATAGATAGACTGGAGAGTTGGGTGGAAAAGTGGCAGATGGCTTTCAATCCAGACAAATGTGAGGTGATGCATTTAGGCAAACCTAATTCTAGAGCGAATTATACAATGAATGGAAGAACCTTGGGAAAAGTTGATGGGCAGAGAGATTTGGGAGTGCAGGTCCATTGTACCCTGAAGGTTGCTGCACTGGTGGATAGAGTGGTCAAGAAGGCATATAGTATGCTTGCCTTCAATGGATAGGGTATTGAGTGTAAGAGCTGGCAAGTCATGTTAAAATTGTACAAGACATTGGTTCGGCCGCATTTAGAGTATTGTGTACAGTTTTGGTCGCCACATTACCAAAAGGATGTGGACGCTTTGGAGAGGGTGCAGAGAAGGTTTACGAAGATGTTGCCTGGTATGCAAGGTGCTAGCTATGAAGAGAGGTTGAGCAGGTTAGGTTTATTTTCACTAGAAAAAAGGAGATTGAGGGGGACCTGATTGAGGTTTACAAAATCATGAAGGGTATAGACAGGGTGGACAGAAACAAGCTTTTTCCCAGGGTGAAGGATTCAATAACCAGAGGTCATGCTTTCAAGGTGAGAGGTGGAAAGTTTAAGGGATACACGCAGCAAGTACTGCACACACAGGATGGTGGGCATTTGGAACGCATTGCCAGCAGAGGTGGTAGAGACAGGCACGGTAGATTCATTTAAGATGCATCTGGACAGATGCATGAGTAGGTGGGGAGCAGAGGGTTACAAATGTTTAGGAATTGACCGACAGTACATTTGGATTGGCTCAGGCTTGAAGGGCTGAAAGGCCTGTTCCTGGGCTGTAAATTTTCTTTGTTCTTTGTAGTATTGAGAGTACTGGTTCCCTTATCTCAGAAAATATTTTATTTCATTATCGGCAACTCAGAGTTTGCTCTCTAGGATGATCCCCAGTATGCAGGGATTGCCTTATGAGCGAAGGTTAAATAGGTTGGATTCTACTCATTGAAGTTTAAAAGAATGAGTGGTGATCTCATTGAAATATCAGGGGCTTGACAGGGTAAATGCAGAAATGGTGTTTTCCTGCATAGCAGAGTCTCACCAGCCAATTTAAGACTGAGATGAGGAGGAATTTCTTCTGTCACACAGTTGAGAGTCTGTGGAACTCCTTACCACAGAGAGATGGGGGGCAGAGTCTTTGTGCATCTTTAAGGCTGAGATGGATTCTTGATCAGTAGAGGATGCAGCAGCACCTGAATGTAAGGCATGTCAGATCAGCCGTGATCCTAATAATGGAAGAGCAGGTTCAAAACGTCAAACAGCTTACTTCTCTTCCTATTTCTTATGGATCAGGCAGCATCTAAATAACACATATCCCATCAGGATATAGTGCCTTCCATACAACTAGTTAGAAATTTTGTCTTAGGCCACAAAGAATCAGGAAAGGGTCTTGTGCACAAGAGTGTTTACTGCTTCAATGACTCAGACAAATAACTGATGGAATTATCAAAGCTCTGAACTTTTATTTGGCTGGGTCTTTCCAAGGAACAACAAGTATTGTTTGACAATTAGTTTTGCGAATGCAGAGTCTATTAAATTCAATAATTCAGATTCAAGGGCTTTTCTTTTATGACTGACTAAGAGCTTAACAGTCCCTAACAACGTAATTGTGGCCATCAGTAGTCTACACGCAAATCTAAAAAGTTATGTCAATCCAAAGTGCTTTCAGTCTCCCAAAGTATCCGTGCTGCTGCTATCCATTCATGTTGTCTCGAGTCAGAGTACCTGCCTTTAAAAGAGTGAATGTTTACAGTAACAAAAATGGAATGCCAATCATATAGGCTGTTTTATTATGTAGTTGTTGAGCTCATAGGTATTATACTCATCTCAGCAAATGGAGAGTATTCCATCACATTGCTAACCTTGTAGATCAGGAACTCAAGAGACAAGCTAGTCATTGTTAAGTACACAGCCTCTGATCTAATCTTGTAGCCACAATATTTAATTGGCTGCTTCAGTTAAGTTCCTGGACAACGGCAAACTCAGGATGCATATGACAGGATACAATAGTAATGCTGCTGAATGTCAAAAGGAGATACATACCTGACAAAAATGTCAACTGGCACTTATTAGCATAAGCCCAAATGTATCCATGTTTGCAGCATAAGGAGTTGCAAATGAAACTGTATAATTGTCAGAAAATATCCTTTTTCAGATCTTCCGATGGACAGGAAGGTCGCTGATAAGGCAGCTGAACAGGTCAGTCTAAGGATATCACTTTGAGGAACTCATGTAATGGGATCCTGAAACTGAGATAAATAGCCTCTAGCAATCAAAACCAGTTTCCTCCATGCTAGATAAGACTTCATCCAGCATATGACATCATTCACAGAAGTTCAGTTTTACTAGAAGTACCTGCCACAAATCAATCAAATGCTGACTTGATGACAAAGGCATTCATCTTACTTCACTTCTGGATTTTAAATCTTTTTCCAAGTTTGGGCAAAGGCTGAATGAGGTCTGGAAGTTATTGGTCCTAGTTCAAATAGAACATTAGTGAGCATTTATTAATGAGGAAGTGCCACTGTTTACCTCTCATCACTTGTGAAATGACTACAATTGGCTGATGGGTCAGCAACTAATTGGTTTATGATTTTTTTTTGAGGACTGGATATGCTGGAAGATCCTCCAGAATTTCACAGAGATGCCAGTTGTAGCTACACCACAAGGTTTAGCTCGAGGTACAGCTCTTCCTGCAGCACAAGTCTCCAGCACCTCAAGCATAATGGCGCTGGGGCCTACTGCCTTGCTGCATTCAGTGTACTCAGCATTTCTTGATATCAAATGGATCAAATCAAATTCAATGAAGACTAATATTTATGATACTGGAGGGAGCAGTGATGGATTATCCATTCAGCACTCATGGCTGAACGACTGATTGCAAAATCTTTATTTCATATTTTATTCATTTTTATGAACCCTCCCATTCAGATAATTGTTAAATTTTCACCACCAACTTTTTATGACTGTTAACACATTAGACCAGCAGAGTTTCAGACTGAAAGCACAATGAGCTTCATTCATCTGAGTATACATTAAACTACTGGAATTCTGAATTAATAGTTTCAGTAAATTTCATTGGTCAAGAGAAGATCAGCAGCTTGTTCTCAGTCAAGTCTCTAAAACTGTGATCTCATGGTGCACTTTCCAAAATGTTTGCCTTGAGCAAGATCTAAGAATGGGATTAAGTGAAACAGCTGCACAGTTCACAAAAGATGATGAGCAGAGTTTGAAGAAGAATAAAAGATGGCAATCAATAAGAAACACTGGAATACAGGAGCAGAAATAGACCATTTAGTCCCTTGAGCCTGTTCTGCCATACAATGAGATCAGGGCTGATTGGTGGCCTAACTCCATCTACCTGCCTTTGGCCCATATCCCTTAATACCTTTTCAAAGCTTTATCCATCTCACAGATTTAAAATTACGAACAATCTAGCAACAACTGCCATTTTTGCGGAAGCTTTGTCCAAACCTCTATTACTCTGGGTGAAGAGGTGCTTACTAACATCTTTCCTGAATGGTCTGATCCTCATTTTTAGATTGTGCTCCCTATTATAGAATCTCTAAGCAGTGGAAATAGTTTATCTTTATTTACCATCTTTTCCCATTGTTATCTTGAAGACTTCGTTCAGATAACCCTTAACTTTCTAAATTCTACTGAAACAAGCATATTTGTATAATCAATCTTTATAACTTAACCCCCTGCAGTTCAGGGGTAATTTTTGTAAACCTACATTGCACTCTCTCCAAGGCCAATATATCTTGCGTAAGAGTGGCTAAGAGTTTTATTTCACCATAGTATGAAATGGAAATGCCAATTCCAAATCACAATAGTAATTTTGTTGTGTGTTTTCAAATGCAGATCTGTCACTCAGTCAATAAACAAATAATTTTTCAGCCTAGTTACTATAAACAGTCAAAACAATTTAATGTATATCTGCAGATTGCCTTCCCTAGTGCCTGAATGCATGTTTTATTGGTTTGTTAAGGAATCCTTTCTACTTACTAGCTGAGGGCCAGAGTACATACACTGGAAGCAGTGTTTTAGAATTTAAGCTTCTGAATTCAGTGACAAACCTATGATAGATACACTTTTTTTTAGATTAGATTACATTACAGTGTGGAAACAGGCCCTTCGGCCCAACAAGTCCACACCGACCCGCCGAAGCGCAACCCACCCATACCCCTACACTTACCCCTTACCTAACACTATGGGCAATTTTAGCATGGCCAATTCACCTGACCTGCACATCTTTGGACTGTGGGAAGAAACCGGTGCACCCGGAGGAAACCCATGCAGACACGGGGAGAACGTGCAAACTCCACACAGTCAGTCGCCTGAGGCGGGAATTGAACCCGGGTCTCAGGCGCTGTGAGGCAGCAGTGCTAACCACTGTGCCACCGTGCCGTGGCACCGTGGCATTGTCGTTAACACAGCCTTACTATACCTTCTTGCTGCTACATATGAAGGTTTGACGGAACTGGCCAAAAATGAACAATGTCAAATGGCAGAACGTCTGTTATTCCAGGGTCCAGGTTCTTTCTGCTAAGTGGGAAAACAGACCTAACCTGACAATCTTGTAAGTCCTCAAATTGAGTTTGCCAATCAGTCCACAAAAGATTGAAAGTAAACAATCAGTGCTTCTGCAGTGAATGCTCTGATTTCCCAGGAAGTTGAAAATATGGAGATGATGAAAACCCCTGAAAGTATTATCCGTATTTAAACATGTAACTTCAGTTATTATTGGGGGAAACAAAATGCCTTTTTTTCAAAGCAATAATTGTTATAAACAAATCCTTACATTCCAGTTTTTTTTTCATTATAATTGTTTACATAGGAATGTTTCCCCTTAGAAGAACACATGTAAAGATATTACACAAATAATGTTTGTATACAATACATTTTGTACACATATTAAATTTTAATATGTAATTAATCATGTTTTCAGTTATTAACATATCATAAACACTACCTGTCAGGAAGATGATCAGAATTACACGATGAATAATAGTTTTGTGCTTTGAATAGAATTCTTGCACCTGTTGATATTTCATTCCACAAGTTCTGAGGAGGCTGAACAGACAAAACATTGGTTCAATTGTAGAAAGATTTATAGGATCTTGTTATTGACAGACATTAAATGTCTCTTGCAGTAAGTGTGTTGAGAGTTGCAATAATATTTGCACGGCAACTAAGGTATATTGAATGTTTGTAAATATTTATGTATGCATTTGATTATACATGGGTGTATGTTTAAGTGTGTTAATGTATGGTTGGTGAGATGTGAACATTGTGTAAGAATACGTTCATGCATGAACATTTCCATTATGTCACTAGACTGATAAAAAGTACCATTCATTTGATTGAACCTGATTCATTAGTTTTCATTTTGGCATCAAAAATAATAGTAAAGTATAGTCCTTCAAAGAGACAGAAGGTAGGAAGTGGATCCCAAGGATCAGTGCTGGATTGTCTGGTTCAAAATGTGCAATTTACACTTGTGACAATGCTGCTCCTTTAATAAGGCTATGTTGTCCTTGTTTTTCTTTCAGAGAAGTCGTAAAAAACACAGGCTCCAAAAAGTCTAAGTTGAAGGGTTTTAGGGCCAATTTGATTATAGCTACATATACTGCCTCAGGCAAAAGCCTTTTAAGTTTAAAAAAAAGCATTTGTACTATAATAAAGTGGTTTCTCTTTCTATATACTCACACGGTATACTCTTTCTAATAATGTTATCTTATATTTTATTGTTTATAATTGTTTGCGAATGATTTATTAAAATGTTGTTTTTAATCACATTATTTGCCATTAAGTCATTTGCATACATCCAGAATACTGGTCCAAACTTAAGACAGACCACAAGGTTGACAGCAGTTGGAAAACATGATCAAAACAGTATATTAACAGACCAAGTTATGCAGAATCTGTAGGCCTTGCAGAAACCTGAGAGAAGAAGTTGATAAGTCTTGATCTATATACTATGAAAAGGACATAAATGCATTAGCAATGATGATAAATAAATATTTACAAGGATGACAACAGAACTGAGGAATTATAGTTATTAGGAAAGGATAAACAGGTTGGGCTGTATTTTACCAGAAATCAGCAATGTGTCAATTTTGGCGAGTTTCATGGAGGGCTTGTCTCCATTAGTTCTAACAAATTTCTGATGCTATCTTTCCAATCTTGTCTCATATACCATGCCTCTATGACACCCTATCGTCATATTCTCCCTTTCAACATGGGCAGCGTATTGGCAACTTCCAGGATCTCCCAGAATTCCTAGCACCATTGTCATTTTGAAACGCAATCACGACCTAGTCAAGTACTGACAGTCTAGTTCCTGTCTATAGCCCCAGACATGTCAGAGGGAAATTGGCATCTCACTTTGCCAACAGGGACCAGATTCCTAGTGGAGAGGGTGTGTGTGTGTGTGTGGTCCTTGCCCCTGGAGCATGCCCTGAGATACTGGTGACAGGGGCTCAAGATGGATGGCCAGGGTAACAAGTGATGAGCTGGAGTCACCAGGTTACTACTGGTAACTTACATATTTAGCACTGCAACTGTCTAGCTTCTATCTGGGGAATTGGAGAAATGAAAATTGTATATCAAAAGAGATGTGATTAACTAATAACAAGATGTTATGCAAATGAATATCAGGTATCTTCTTCCTGTCAAACTCACCCGCTTCTTCCAGGTTTCTTGCCAATGTCCACATCATTTAAAATGCTGGGAAAATTCAGCTAATTGAGTTTCTTTTCTCTTGAAAAAGGCGGAGAAATAAGTGAACGTATCTTTAAAAGTATTATAAAGGTTTTGACAAAGTAGACACAGGGGTTTTCCACTTACAAGGAAACTAAACCAGAATCATTACAAGATACTCACAATGAAAACAAATTGAGAATTCTGAAGAAATTTTCTTCCCTGGAGAACAGGAAGAATAAGAAATCCGCTACTGTAAACAGTGACTGAGATGATCAATACAGATTCAGTTAAGGTGAAGATAAGTAAGTATAAACAGGAGAATGGTGTCGTTAAGTGTGAGACAAAAAAGGAGGGAATCAGTGCTGGGACCACAACTGTTTACAATATATATAAACAAGTTGGAGGACAGAAATAAATTTATTCCAGCCAAATTTGTAGACTGCACAAAAAATAGGTGGCAAGTTAGGTGACAAGGGGAATACAAACCGTTTACAGAGAGATATTGATAAGTTAAGAAAGCTGGCAAATGGATTATAAGGTAGGAATCATGAAATTTGTATTTTGTAAGGGAAAACACTTATTTAAACAAAGAAAAAACTGCAACACCAAGGGACTTAGAGGTCCTTGTGCATGAAACACAAAAGGCTAGCACACATGGCTCATGGAATTTTAAGGCTCATGGAATTTTAGCCCTTATGTCAAATGTTTGAAATGCTGGAATCCAGAAGTCTTACTGCAACTTTACAAGGTGCTGGTGAGACCACATCTGGTGTATTGTTAGCAGTTTTGGATCCCTTATCTTAGAAAACATATTATTCCATTGGAGGCAGTTCAGGAAAAGTTCACTAGGATGATCCCCAGTACCTTGAAATTGTCTTATGTGCAAAGGTTTAAAGGGGTTAGAGTCACAGAGATGTACAAGACAGAAATAGACCGTTCGGTCCAACCCAACCATGCTGACTAGATATTTTACATTAATCTAGTCCCACTTGCTAGGAGAAACCCTTTCTTTGCGTATACCCACCCAGATACCTTTTAAATGTTTTAATTATACCAGCCTCAGCCCTATCCTGAGTGAAAACGTTGCCCCTTAGGTCCCTTGTTAATCTTTCCCCTCTCACCCTAAACCTATACCTTCTAGTTTTCAACTCCCCTACACCAGGGAAAAGACCGGACTATACACCCTAGCCATGCCCCTCATGATTTTATGAACTTCTGTAAGGTCACCCCTCAGCCTCCGATGCTCCAGGAAAAAAATAACCCTAGCTTCTTCAACCCCTCCCTCTAACTCAGACCCTACAATCCTGACAACATCATTGTGAATCTTTTTGCCAGGGTTGTAGGGTTTGAGCTATACTATAGATGAGAACTCTACTCATTTGAATTTAAAAGAATGAATGGTGACCTAATTGAAACATGTAAATGCTGGGAGGACATATCTCACAATTAAGGGATGTCAATTTAAGACTGAGAGGAGGAGGAATTTCTTCTGAGGATTTGGAACTCCTTGCTACAGACAGCTGCGGGGGCAAAGTCCTTGCTTTTATTTAAGCTTGAGTTATATTCTTGATCATTAAGGGATTCAAAGATTACAGGTACTGGCAGTGGAGTGGATGTAAGGAACGTTGGATCAGCCACGATCCTATTGAATGGTAGAAAAAACTTGAGGAGCCAAGTGGACTTCTTATTTCTTATGGTCTTAAAGTCAGAGTGTAGTTTAAACATTAAAATGAACTGGTTGGTATTTTTCTGTCATCTATTCTGTGTAAATGTAATTCAGTCTCTGATCTATGACCAATGTAGAATGCATTACAGACAGTGATAAAATAAATTCAAGAATAAATGCAAACAAATATATTTTGATTTGGAATGCAATAAAAGGATCATGAACTAGAAAGGATACGAGTTTGAGGAAGACATTTAGAAGGTAAATGAATGTTCACGAACTCAACCCTGAACTTCAGTCCAATGAAGTGCATAAGTGAATAGAGAAATGGATAAAGTAGGTGCGTCAACGTATACCATTGTGGTGAAACATCTCAGAGTATGTTATGCACCAGGTGGGCCACTGTGTCAAGAATTAGCAAAGTTTAAGGTTGCTGAAAATGAAAAAAAAACAGGAATAGTCAAAATAAAGTTGCAAGGGAAGAAAGGGGATCAAGATGCTTACTCAGGAGGTTACGCATGAGATGATAAAGTCTTGAAATCTTGTTCCAGAAAGCAGAAATTTGAAGGGAAGATGAACAAATATTTGCTTAATAATTATTATTTCAGTAATCCTGTGATAAGCATTTTTCTTAATGTTATTATCAGGGCCATTAGGATCAATTTGTGACATATCTGTCCTTGACTTATTGTTCAGTTACCTACAAATGCACTTAAACTTACTACTATTTCCAAAGTTAAACATAGAGAAAAATGTGAAAATTTTTTATCTTTACATGCAAGTTTCATACCTTTTAAATTTAGAGGGTGATTCATCTTCAGGTGCTTGCTGTGTTGGCTCCACTTCTAAAGTCGTCTCTGACTGGAGGTCACTGATAACATTTTAAAAATTAATAATATCAATTTGTGTTGAAATACATGTTTAATCATGAGATAAAAGTAAATATACTTACGTTACATCATAAAAACAAAAGACATAGGATCAGAAGTAGCCATTTCAGCTCACGAAGTATATTCCACCTTCAATGAAATCATGGCTGATCTGATAATCCTTGACTCTACTTTCCTGTCTTTTCCCCAAACCATTGATACCTTTACTGATTAAAAATCTATCTCTGCCTTGAATATACCATATACCATATCACTGTGCCTCAGTATACGTGACAATCAATTCAATTCCTCACCAATTGACTACCCACCTATTTGCATCATCTGCAAACATAGCTATAGTAGATTTGTTTTCTTCATCGAAGTCATTAGTATATGTTGTAAATATTTTTGGCCTCAGCACTGGTCCCTGTGGCACATCAGTAGTTACAGTTTGCCATTCTGAAAATGGCTCCTTTAATCCAACTCGTCTTCATTAGTTAGCCAATCCTCTATCCATGCTAATTTACGTCTTTCAACATAGTCAGGTCTTATCTTATTAAGTAGCCAAATGTGTGGTACCTTATCAAGCATCCTCTGAAGATCCTACTTCCTTTGTCTATTCGACTTGTGATCTTCTTAAAATTTCTAGTAAATTTGTTAGGCATGATTTCCCCTTATGAAGCCATGCTGACTATGCTGGATCATATTAAGCATTCCTAAAGTACATCTTTTGGAACAGACATTAACATTTTCCCAATATCAGACATTAAGCTAACTGGTCTATATTTAATTTTTTTTTTGTCTTTCCCTTATCTCCTGATGAGTTAATATCTAGTCAAGTTAACCTATTTCAGGGTCAAGCTGCAGTTTGCCACAGAACTGAAAGACAGCAGTTGCAGTCAGAGTTCTAGGAAACATCTACAGCCCAAATAGGTCTCTCTCTCACCGTCTTGAAGACAAATATCACTCAAAACCTCGAAAAGCAATTCAACTCACTCAAAAACATGTCCTACTGACAGGCTACAAAACCGAGGTTCACCATGGTTGATACCAAAAACCTAAAGAACCTAAAGGCACTTCATTCTCAACTCTTGAGCCACAGAAATTGTTCCTTTCTGCCTATGTTTCACACCCACATTTTTGCAGATTTCTGTCTTGTCTGCATATGTGTTCTATTTGTGCATGAATGTGCGCATTGGGATTTCAAGGAGGTTTGGTTAAGTTTGCGAATTACCAATTAACCCTGTTTTTCTACTGTTAAAAAGAATAAGTTTGCTTATAGAGAATAAGTTTTGTTTCTATATTTATTAATGAACCTGGCTGTGTTTCTTTTCTCTTAAATGGTGGTCACAGCAAGCAAATTCAACAATATAGTGATTAACTGGTTATTTATACATTTGTGACGGCTTGAAGAAATTTGGTTTTTGACTTCAAGCACATCCTTCCCATTAGGGTTGTGACACGTCGCAGAAAGAATTTTCAGATCTGTGTGTTTTCAGTAATTAATTTTCAGAACTTCTGGTCTTCAGCCACCTTTAAGTACTCACTGCCAGTTGTACGGGTACCTCTATTTTTAGGTTGAACGGTATCTCAACTACATGCTCTTTAACTTTGACTTAGGCAACATCTTGCTCATCATTGAAGACAAGCACAAAATATACATTCAGTACCAAAGGAAGATTGTCTTCCCATACGCACAAGTCTCTTTTTGTTCCTCTTAGCCTCACCTATTGTCTTACAAGTTTTTAAATTATTAAAGAAGACTTGTGGATTTCAAGTATGAAATGACTCAAGTGGATGAAGTGAAAACAAATGAAAATTTATCACAATTTCATAGCATTTAGATTAACTAAGAAAAGAAATAAGTTCCAATTTGGAGCAAATATACTTAAATGGAGGAGCATTCAGGTGAGAAAGTTGAAGATCTAGTTACAATTTACCCAAGACCACTTGCCGCAATAGCATGGATCTTGCAGCTGCTCCTGGGATTGCAGGCTTAAAAATTTATTATAGAATTATGACAGTTACTACAATTATATTTCATTAATAAGATGTTTATTCATTTTGTTTCTTTAACATTAAGAAACAAAACAAAAAATTCATGATTTCTTTTTAAACTGACTTTCTTTACGAGATTTTCAAAGACCTACAGTCAATGGTTGAATTTTTTTTTATTCTAAATTTAGAAGCTTTAAAAAAAAAAGACCCTTTTAAAGGAAGTCTTCTTTTTACTATGCAAGAGTTTTTTTTGAAAAGCCCAAAGTTTTGTTTTTTAAATATGGAATTGTGGTTTCATTTTGGAGAGTCCTACACGTGGTTGGCTTTGGAGAAGTTTTTTTATATATTTGAGGAATTTTTTGAAGAGGTGTCATTTTAATTCAGTTAATCAGCTAAGTGGTCAATTTTATTTAAACTTTATATGTTTGATATTGTTTTGTTTTTGCATTTTAACATTACTTTCTGTTGGCAATGAAAGGTAGTTTATTTTATACACAAGGTGTTATTGAAAGTTGGTTTTTTAGGCTTAATGTTATTAAGGTAGATACAAGGTACAGTGTGAGATGGCTAGTAGACTTAGAAAAGTGATTCCACAGCAGGATCAGTCATAGATGGGTGACTGACTGACAGGAAAGGTAAGTAGTTAGTTCAAAAGTCTTCACTGTTTATTCTTCTATGAATAGATATTCAGTGTTTGGTATTGTTGAAAGCGATATTCTCCCTGAGGGAAATAAAAGGACCACTCATTTATTGGAAACCAGAAATCATTGTTATGTTAGATAGCATTTGACACAATTTAAATAGAATAATTGTTACAGCGTACTCTCCTGACGGGCACAGACAAGAGATTCTGCAGCAGAGGAAGTTAATTAGAAAAGAAAGACAAGAGAGATTCAGAGTACATAATAACTTTAAAGAGCTAAATTGCATTTATTTCAATGCAAGGCATCTTGCAGATAAGGCTGATGAACTCAGGGCATGTTTGGAAACATGGGATTTGGATGTAGGATGTTATGTTGCTAGCATTAAGGATGTCTCTAAACTATTCAAGCATATTATTAAAGGCAAGATTGAGAAGCTGGAACTCATTGGAAATGTTGGTAGAAATAATGTTTTATGACAGATTCCTCCCAGATTGTCTCAACGCTTTCTATGCTTGCTTTGAGCAGAATTTTGGCGGAGAGGTAACACCCATTTCAACAAGTCCTGACAAACTTATCCCAACAGTCACTGCATCAGAGGTCAGATTAGTTTTCCTTCGTGTGAATCCAAGGAAAGTGATGGGACCAGGCGAGTACCAGGCCATGCACTCACAGCATGCGCAGACCAACTGGCAGAGGTCTTCTCGGACATCTTCAACCTCTCCCAGCAGCAGGTCACTGTCCCTGCTTGTTTCAAGAGGGCCAACATCATTTCTGTGCCTAAGAAGGCTCATGCAGCATGTCTCAATGACTACTGCCGAGTGGCCCTAACTTCAGTGGTCATGAAGTGCTTTGAAAGGCTGGTCATGGCATTAATCACCTCCAGCCACCCCACAACTCTTGACCCACTCCAATTTGCCTATCGGACCAACAGATCCACATCAGATGCCATATCACTTGCCCTTCACTCCTCCCAAGAATATCTTGACACCAAGAATAGCTACATAAGAATCCTACTTGTTGACTACAGTTTGGCCTTCAACACTATTATCCCCTCGAGACTGATTACTAAACTTAGTGATCTCAGACGAAGCCCCAATCTGCAACTGGATCCTCAATTTCCTGACCCACAGATCACAGTGAAGATTGGGGACAATATTTCACCCTCACTAACACAACACTGGAGCTCCCCCCAGAGGTGCAAACTCAGCCCCCTTCTGCACTCACTGTATAACCATGACTAAGTCACCAAATACCAGACTAATGCCATTTACAAATACGCTGATGACACCACCATCGTCGGTCAAATCTCAGATGGCAACAAAACAGACTACAGACGGGTGGTGGAAGACCTGGAAAAATGGTACACCAAGAACAACCTAGCTCTCAATAGCAGCAAAACCAAGGAACTCATTATTGACTTTCTTGTTACTCATGCCCCCCACCACATTAACAGCACAGAGGTGGAACGAGTGGAGAGTGTCAAGCTCCTGGGAGTGGTCATCCACAACAAGCTTTCTTGGACTCTTCATGTAGATGCACTGGTTACAAAGGCCCAACATCTCTTCTTCGTCAGGCAGCTGAGGAAATTTGGCATGACGGCGAATACTCTTGCCAACTTTTATAGGTGCACCATCAAGAGCATTCTGTCTGGATGTATCACTGATAGTATGGCAACCGTGCCATTTAAGATCAGAGACCGTTACACAGAGAGTGGTGAACTCAGCCCGGACAATCACAAAGGCCAACCTCCCATTTATAGAATCCATCTATCAGGCCCGCTGTCAAGGAAAGCCCGCCAGCATTCTCAAAGGTCCATCCCATCCTGGCAATGCTTTTTGACAACCACTACCATCAGGGAGAAGGTACAGAAGCCTGAACACACGCACCAGCCAGCTTCGTAACAGTTTCTACCCTACTGTTGTTAGAATACTGAATGGACTCTCAAACTCTTAACATTTGCCTGTACCTGTGTTTTTGTTTTTGCTGCTGCTTACCTATTATTTACTATCTATGCTACTTAACCATGTGATCTGCCTGTATTGCTCGCAAGACAAAGCTTTTCACTGTGCCTCGGTACACATGACAATGAATTCAATTCAATTTTAGGGAAAATATTAAAGCTTTACAGAGTGAATTTAAGAGGTTAGGTACAAGATTAAAAAATATAACCTTAAAAGTAGTAATCTCTGGTGTACTCCCAAAGCCAAACTTGAACAAGGGAAGGAACAAAAGGATAAAGGAAATAAATCAATGACTGAAGTAGTGGTGCTATTGTGTCGGGATTCAGGTTTTTGGACAATTGGAATTTCTTCTGGGTCAGAAAAGACATGTTCAAAAAGATAGGGTTTATCCTGAACTATAAAGGGCCAATATCTTCACAGGGAGATTTGCTGATTCCATCAAGGGAGATTTTATACTGCTAAAGTTGGGGTGCTGGAATTCTAAGTTGCAATGCAAATAGAAAGATTGAGGAGGAAGGTTCTGAATGTGAACAGAGTAAGTTAATTTGAAAAGAAAGACAAGAAAGATTCAGTATATTTAGTAACTCTAAAGAATTAAATTGCATTTAGTTCAATGCAAGGGGTCTTGCAGATAAGGCTGATGAACTTAGGGCATGTTTGGAAATATGGAATTGGGATGTCACAGCTATTACAGAAACTTGGCTGAGAGATAGACCTGCTGCGCTTTTCCAGCCATACATTTTCAGCTCTGATCTCCAGCATCTGCAGTCCTCACTTTCTCCTGAGAGATAGAAAGGTCTGGCAGCTCAATGTTCCAGGTTTTAGAAGGATAGAAAAGGAGGCAAGAGAGGAGCAGTAGAGGCATTTTGATCAAAGAATATACTGCCGCTGAAGATATTTCTGAAAAATCGTCCAGTGAAAATATATGGGTAGAAATTAGAAATAAGAAAAGGAAAGATCACCTTGATAGGATTGCACTTATAGACTCCCGAATAGTCAGAGGAAAATTGAGAAACAATTATGTAGTGAGATCTCAGAAATATGTAAGCATAATAAGGTTGTAATAACGGGGGCTTTTAATTTTCCAAACATTAACACAATGGTAGAGCCCCAGTCAAAGATTTAGATGGTGAAAAATTTATCAAATGAGTTCAGGACAATTTTCTTTATTAATATGTGGACACTCCTCCTATAGGAGGAGCAAAAACGGATCTTTTGAGCACTAACACAGGGCTAATGACTGAGTTAAGGTAGGGGAACACTTTGGGTCTAGCGATCATAATTCTATTAGTTTAAAAATGGTTATGGAAAAGGATAAGCCTTCCACAAAAGTTGAAGTTTTAAACTGCAGTAAGGTAAATTTAATTGGTATGAAACAAGAACTTTCAAAAGTTGATTGAAAAGACCGGTTGCAGGTAAAACAACATTTGAGAAGTGGGAGGCTTTCAAGGTTGTGATGAATAGACTTCAAAAGGTATTATGTTACTGTTAGAGTGAAGGGTAAAGCTTGGCAAGATTAATGAACAATGGATGACCATAAGACATAGGAGCAGGAAATAGGCCGTTCAGCCCATCGAGTCCGCACTGCCATTCAATCATGGCTGATTAATTTCTCAACCCCATTCTTCCGCTTTCTCCATGTAACCCTTGATCCCCTTGACAATCAAGAACCTATCTCCGTCATACTCAATGACCTGGGGCCGCCACAGCCTTCTGTGGCAATGAATCCCATACATTCGTCACTCTCTGGCTGAAGAAGTTTCTCCTTATCTCGTTCTTATCTTCCCTTTACAATAAGGCTGTGCCCTCGGGTCCTAGTCTCCCCTACCAATGGAAACATCTTCCCAACATCCACTCTGTCCAGGCTATTCAGTATTCTGTAAGTTTCAATTAGATCCCCCCTCATCCTTCTAAACTCCATCGAGTATAAAACCAGTGCCCTCAAACGTTCCTCGTATGATAAGCATTTCATTCCTGGGACCATTCTTGTGAATCTCCTCTGAACATGCTCCAGGGCAAGTACATCCTTCCTGAGATATGGGGCCCAAAACAGCACACACTACTCCAAATGTGATCTGACCAGAGCCCTATAGAGCACAGCCCTACTTTTATATTCAAGTTCTCTCAAAATAAATGCCATCAATGTATTTGCCTTCCTAACTACTAACTCAACCTGCAAGCTTACCTTGAGAGAATCATGGACTAGAACTCTCAAGTCTCTTTACACTTTAGACTTCTGAATTTTCTCCCCATTTACAAAATAGTCCATGTCTCTATTCTTACTACCAAAGTACATGATCTCACACTCTCCTACATTGTACTCCATCTGTCATTTCTTTGCCTACTCACCTAACCTGTCCAAATCGTTCTGCAGCTTTCCCACCTCCTCAATATTAACCTGTCCTTCTACCTGTGTATCATGTGCAAACTTACTCAGAATGCTCTCAGTTCCTTCATCGAGATCGCTAAATGTATAAAGTGAAAAGTTGTGATCCGAACACTGAGCCTTACGAAACACCACTTGTCACCAGCTGCCATCCTGAGAAAGATCTTTCTTCCAACTCTTATTTCTGCCAGACAGTCAAGCTTCTATCCATGCGAGCACCTTCCCTCTAATTCCATGAGCCCTTATCTTACTCAGTAGCCTTCTGTGCGGCACCTTGTCAAAGGCCTTCTTGAAGTCCAGATAGATTATATCCGTTGGCTCTCCTTGGTCTAACATGCTCATTAGTTCCTCAAAGAATTCTAGCAATTTGTAAGGCAGGACATCCCATTAATGAAACTACACTGACTTTGCCCTATTTTACCAAGCATTCAGAAATCTCATCCTTCACAATTGACTTCAGGATCTTACTCATGACCATGGTTAGGCTAATTGGTCTGGAATTTTGCATCTTTTGTCTTACTCCTTTACAAAGATATTGAAGTTCTAGTCAAGAATAAAAGAGAATCTTATTCTAAGTTTGCTCGCCGAGCTGAAAGGTTTGTTTTCAGATATTCGTCACCATACCGGGTAACATCATCAGTGACAAAATTAGAATAGTGCTGGAAAAGCACAGCAGGTCAGACAGCATACAAGGAGCAGGAAAATCAATGTTTCGGTCAGAAGCCCTTCATCAGGAATGAAGGGCTCCTGCCCTCATTCCTGAAGAAGAGCTCCTGCCCGAAACTTCGATTTTCCTGCTCCTCGGATGCTGCATGATCTGCTGTGATTTTCCAGCATCACTCTAATCTTGACTCTAATCTCCAGCATCTGCAGTACTCACTTTCACCTAACATCATCAGTGAGCCTCCGATGAAGCACTGGTGTTACATCCCACTTTCTATTTAAGTGTTTTGATTTCTTAAGGCAGGTGATATCATTTCCAGTTTCTTTTTCCCCCTCAGAGAATGCTAGATGGGGGTCCATATCGATGTCTTTATTGATGGAGTTCCATTTAGAATGCCAGACGTGTCTCTGTTTAGCTTGTCCTATGATGGATGTGTTGTCCCAGTCAAAGTGGTGTCCTTCCTTGTCTGTATATAAGGATACTAGTGATAGTGGGTCATGTCTTTTGGTTACTAGTTGGTGTTCATGTATCCTGGTGGCTAGTCTTCTGCTTGTTTGTCTGATGCAGTGTTTGTTAGTCTTTGCATGGTATTTTTTAAATGACATTTGTTTTGCTAGTTGTTGTATAGGGTCCTTTAAGTTCATTAGCCACTGTTTAAGTCTGTTGGTAGGTTTGTGGGCTACTATGATGCCAAAGGGTCTGAGTAGTCTGGAAGTCATTTCTGATATGTCTTTTATGTAAGTTAATGCTATATAGTTTTTGGTTGCATTGTGTCTGCTTGCTTGGGTTTGTTTCTGGGGAATCATCAGACTCTGTTTATTGAGTACCTGTTCTTCCTGAATATGCTGTATAGATATTTTTCTTCAGCTGTTTGTAGTCCCTGGAGTGTGTCGTGGCTTATTGAAGCGATGTTTGTGTGTTTGGGGTGATTGCTCCTGTAGTTAAGTATTTGATCTGTATGTGTTGTTTTTCTGTAGACACTGGTTTTAAGTTCTCCATTAACTGTTCGTTCTACTGTAACTTTTAGGAATGGGAATCTGTTGTCATTCTACTCCTCTTTGTAAATTTTATACCAGTAAGGATATTGTTGATGGTGTTGTAGGTTTCTTCTAATTTGTTCTGTTTTGTAATCACGAAGGTGTCATCCACGCAGCAGACCCAGTTTGGGTTGGATACTTGTGAGGGCTGTTTGTTCGAGTCTCTGTATTCCTGCTTCTGCTAGGAACCCTGATTTTGGTGATCCCACAGATGTTCCATTGATTTGTTTGTAGGTCCTGTTATTGAATGTGAAGTGGGTGGTGAGGCACAGGTCTACTAGCTTGGGGATGTTGTCTTTGCTGATGAAGTTGGTGCTGCCTGATGTTTGTGTCTTTGGTTCCTCTAGTAGTGCAGTCAGTGTTTCTTTGGCCAGGTTGATGTTAATTGATGTGAACAGGGCTGTTACGTCAAAGGAGAACATTATTTCAACCTCTTCCGTCTTGGTGTCTTTGATGGTGTTCAGGAATTCTGGGGTGGAGTGAATGGCATGGCATGAGTCTTCTACCAGGTATTTGAGTTTTCGGTGGAGTTCCCTTGGTTAGTCTGTACGTCGGTGTTCCAGATAGTGAAACTATAGGTCCGGGGGGGGGCCTCCAATTTGTGTACTGTAGTCTGTAGAAGCGGGGTGTGTTGGATCCATCCGGTTTCATTTTTTGGAAGTCTGTCTTGTTTAATTGTCCCGATTCCTGAAGCCTTTTCAATGTGAATGTGAAACAGTTTTCTAGTCGTGGGGTGAGGTCGGGTCTATCACCACCTGTTGGTAAATGTCGGTATCTGCAAGCAGTGAGTTCGCTTTTTCAAACGTACAGGGGAACCTCGATTATCCGAACGTGATGGGCAGGCACCATTTCGTTGGGATAATCGATTATTCGGTTAATCAATTAAATGCCTTTCCTCTGGGGCTCGGAGTTTTTAAAGTCTGCTCCTCGTTCAGGAGACTACAGCAGCGCACAGCGCTTGAGGCCCCCCCCCCCCCACAACCGTGCACAACACCGCATCCCCACCCCCAACAATGTCCAACACCACCCCCGCCCCCAACCGTGTCCAACACCGCACCCCCGGCCCCCAACCCCGTCCAACACCTCCTCCCGCCCCCCCCGCACCCACCCCTAACCCTTTCCAACATCGCCTCCCGCCCCCAGCCCCAACCCCAACCCTTCCAACACCAGCCCCCACCCTCAACACAATCCAACACCACTTCCCGCCATCCACCCCCATACACATCCACCCCCTCTCTGGGGCAGCTGGACTGGACACCAACAACAAGACTGCTGCATTTGCTTTTGTAGGGTAAGCCTCCAAAGAGCGCGCGCGCGCACACACACCCCTTTTTGACAGGTTCCACGTTTGCCCTATACAGGACAGTGTTGGAGAGATTATAAGGAGAAAGGGGGTTTAAGGTACACGCCTGTGTAGAACTCCAGGGAAAGTGTGGGGAGAGAGAGAGAGAGAGAGAACGAGAGAGAGAGAGAGAACGAGAGAGAGAGAGAGAGAGAACGAGAGTGAGAGAGAGAGCACGAGAGTGAGAGAGAGAGCTCGAGAGTGAGAGAGAGAGCTCGAGAGTGAGAGAGAGAGCGCGCAGGAGAGAGAGAGCGCGCAGGAGAGAGAGAGCGCGCAGGAGAGAGAGAGCGCGCAGGAGAGAGAGAGCGCGCAGGAGAGAGAGAGCGCGCAGGAGAGAGAGAGCGCGCAGGAGAGAGAGAGCGCGCAGGAGAGAGAGAGCGCGCAGGAGAGAGAGAGCGCGCAGGAGAGAGAGAGCGCGCAGGAGAGAGAGAGAGCGCGCAGGAGAGAGAGAGAGCGCGCAGGAGAGAGAGAGAGCGCGCAGGAGAGAGAGAGAGCGCGCAGGAGAGAGAGAGCGCGCAGGAGAGAGAGAGCGCGCGCAGGAGAGAGAGAGCGCGCGCAGGAGAGAGAGAGCGCGCGCAGGAGAGAGAGAGCGCGCGCAGGAGAGAGAGAGCGCGCGCAGGAGAGAGAGAGCGCGCGCAGGAGAGAGAGCGCGCGCAGGAGAGAGAGCGCGCGCAGGAGAGAGAGAGCGCGCAGGAGAGAGAGAGCGCGCAGGAGAGAGAGAGCGCGCAGGAGAGAGAGAGCGCGCAGGAGAGAGAGAGCGCGCAGGAGAGTGAGAGCGCGCAGGAGAGTGAGAGCGCGCAGGAGAGAGAGAGCGCGCAGGAGAGAGAGAGCGCGCAGGAGAGAGAGAGCGCGCAGGAGAGAGAGAGCGCGCAGGAGAGAGAGAGCGCGCAGGAGAGAGAGAGCGCGCAGGAGAGAGAGAGCGCGCAGGAGAGAGAGCGCGCGCAGGAGAGAGAGAGCGCGCGCAGGAGAGAGGGAGCGCGCGCAGGAGAGAGGGAGCGCGCGCAGGAGAGAGAGAGCGCGCAGGAGAGAGAGAGCGCGCAGGAGAGAGAGAGCGCGCAGGAGAGAGAGAGCGCGCAGGAGAGAGAGAGCGCGCAGGAGAGAGAGAGCGCGCAGGAGAGAGAGAGCGCACAGAGAGAGAGCGCGCAGGAGAGAGAGAGCGCGCAGGAGAGAGAGAGCGCGCAGGAGAGAGAGCGCGCAGGAGAGAGAGATCGCGCAGGAGAGAGCGCGCAGGAGAGAGAGAGCACGCAGGAGAGAGAGCGCGCGCAGGAGAGAGAGAGCGCAGGAGAGAGTGAGCGCAGGAGAGAGAGAGCGCGCAGGAGAGAGAGAGCGCGCAGGAGAGAGAGAGCGCGCAGCAGAGAGAGAGCGCGCAGGAGAGAGAGCGCGCAGGAGAGAGAGAGCGCGCAGGAGAGAGAGAGCGCGCAGGAGAGAGAGCGCGCGCAGGAGAGAGAGCGCGCAGGAGAGAGAGAGCGCAGGAGAGAGTGAGCGCAGGAGAGAGAGAGCGCGCAGGAGAGAGAGAGCGCGCAGGAGAGAGAGAGCGCGCAGCAGAGAGAGAGCGCGCAGGAGAGAGAGAGCGCGCAGGAGAGAGAGAGCGCGCAGGAGAGAGAGAGCGCGCAGGAGAGAGAGAGCGCGCAGGAGAGAGAGAGCGCGCAGGAGAGAGAGAGCGCGCAGGAGAGAGAGAGCGCGCAGGAGAGAGAGAGAGCGCGCAGGAGAGAGAGAGCGCGCAGGAGAGAGAGAGCGCGGAAGGAGAGAGAGAGAGCGCAGGAGAGAGAGAGAGAGCGCAGGAGAGAGAGAGAGAGCGCAGGAGAGAGAGAGAGAGGGCAGGAGAGAGAGAGAGAGCGCAGGAGAGAGAGAGAGAGCGCAGGAGAGAGAGAGAGAGAGCGCAGGAGAGAGAGAGAGAGAGCACAGGAGAGAGAGAGACAGAGCGCAGGAGAGAGAGAAGCGCGCGCAGGAGAGAGAGCGCGCGCAGGAGAGAGAGAGCGCGCGCAGGAGAGAGAGAGCGCGCGCAGGAGAGAGAGAGCGCGCGCAGGAGAGAGAGAGCGCGCGCAGGAGAGAGAGAGCGCGCGCAGGAGAGAGAGAGCGCGCGCAGGAGAGAGAGAGCGCGCGCAGGAGAGAGAGAGCGCGCGCAGGAGAGAAAGAGCGCGCGCAGGAGAGAAAGAGCGCGCGCAGGAGAGAAAGAGCGCACGCAGGAGAGAAAGAGCGCGCACAGGAGAGAGAGAGCGCGCAGGAGAGAGAGAGAGCGCGCAGGAGAGAGAGAGCGCGCGCAGGAGAGAGAGAGCGCGCGCAGAAGAGCGCGCGCAGGAGAGAGAGAGCGCGCAGGAGAGAGAGAACGCGCAGGAGAGAGAGAGCGCGCAGGACTGAGAGAGCGCGCAGGACTGAGAGAGCGCGCAGGAGAGAGAGAGAGCGCGCAGGAGAGAGAGAGCGCGCGCAGGAGAGAGAGAGCGCGCGCAGGAGAGAGAGAGCGCGCGCAGGAGAGAGAGAGCACGCGCAGGAGAG
Organism: Chiloscyllium plagiosum; assembly: GCF_037043375.1. Taxonomy (NCBI): domain Eukaryota; kingdom Metazoa; phylum Chordata; class Chondrichthyes; order Orectolobiformes; family Hemiscylliidae; genus Chiloscyllium; species Chiloscyllium plagiosum. Next base: position 69,213,686 of record NW_028270140.1, read on the forward strand.
AGAGAGCACGCGCAGGAGAGAGAGAGCACGCAGGAGAGAGAGAGCGCGCAGGAGAGTGAGAGCGCGCAGGAGAGTGAGAGCGCGCAGGAGAGTGAGAGCGCGCAGGAGAGAGAGAGCGCGCAGGAGAGAGAGAGCGCGCAGGAGAGAGAGAGCGCGCAGGAGAGAGAGAGCGCGCAGGAGAGAGAGAGCGCGCAGGAGAGAGAGAGCGCGCAGGAGAGAGAGAGCGCGCAGGAGAGAGAGAGCGCGCAGGAGAGAGAGAGCGCGCAGGAGAGAGAGAGCGCGCAGGAGAGAGAGCGCGCGCAGGAGAGAGAGAGCGCGCAGGAGAGAGAGAGCGCGCAGGAGAGAGAGAGCGCGCAGGAGAGAGAGAGAGAGCGCAGGAGAGAGAGAGAGCGCGCAGGAGAGAGAGAGCGCGCGCAGGAGAGAGAGAGCGCGCAGGAGAGAGAGAGCGCGCAGGAGAGAGAGCGCGCGCAGGAGAAAGAGCGCGCAGGAGAGAGAGCGCGCAGGAGAGAGAGCGCGCGCTGGAGAGAGAGAGCGCGCAGGAGAGAGAGAGCACGCAGGAGAGAGAGAGCACGCAGGAGAGAGAGCGCGCAGGAGAGAGAGAGCGTGCAGGAGAGAGAGAGCGTGCAGGAGAGAGAGAGAGCGCGCAGGAGAGAGAGAGCGCGCAGGAGAGAGAGAGAGAGAGAGCGCAGGAGAGAGAGAGAGCGCAGGAGAGAGAGAGAGAGCGCAGGAGAGAGAGAGCGCGCGCAGGAGAGAGAGAGCGCGCGCAGGAGAGAGAGAGCGCGCGCAGGAGAGAGAGAGCGCGCGCAGGAGAGAGAGAGCGCGCGCAGGAGAGAGAGAGCGCGCAGGAGAGAGAGAGCGCGGAGAGAGAGCGCGCAGGAGAGAGAGAGCGCGCAGGAGAGAGAGAGCGCGCAGGAGAGAGAGAGAGCGCGCAGGAGAGAGAGAGAGCGCGCAGGAGAGAGAGAGCGCGCAGGAGAGAGAGAGCGCGCAGGAGAGAGAGAGCGCGCAGGAGAGAGAGAGCGCGCAGGAGAGAGAGAGCGCGCAGGAGAGAGAGAGAGTGCAGGAGAGAGAGAGAGAGCGCAGGAGAGAGAGCGCAGGAGAGAGAGCGCAGGAGAGAGAGACAGAGCGGAGGAGAGAGAGAAGCGCGCAGGAGAGAGAGCGCGCGCGCAGGAGAGAGAGAGCGCGCGCAGGAGAGAGAGAGCGCGCGCAGGAGAGAGAGAGCGCGCGCAGAAGAGAGAGAGCGCGCGCAGAAGAGAGAGAGCGCGCGCAGAAGAGAGAGAGCGCGCGCAGAAGAGAGAGAGCGCGCGCAGGAGAGAGCGCGCGCAGGAGAGAGAGAGCGCGCAGGAGAGAGAGAGCGCGCAGGAGAGTGAGAGCGCGCAGGAGAGAGAGAGCGCGCAGGAGAGAGAGAGCGCGCAGGAGAGAGAGCGCGCAGGAGAGAGCGCGCACGAGAGAGAGAGCGCGCAGGAGAGAGAGAGCGCGCGCAGGAGAGAGAGAGCGCGCGCAGGAGAGAGAGAGCGCGCGCAGGAGAGAGAGAGCGCGCGCAGGAGAGAGAGAGCGCGCGCAGGAGAGAGAGAGCGCGCGCAGGAGAGAGAGCGCGCGCGCACGAGAGAGAGAGCGCGCAGGAGAGAGAGAGCGCGCGCAGGAGAGAGAGAGCGCGCGCAGGAGAGAGAGAGCGCGCAGGAGAGAGAGAGCGCGCAGGAGAGAGAGAGCGCGCAGGAGAGAGAGAGCGCGCAGGAGAGAGAGAGCGCGCAGGAGAGAGAGTGCGCGCAGGAGAGAGAGTGCGAGCAGGAGAGAGAGAGAGAGCGCAGGAGAGAGAGAGAGAGCGCAGGAGAGAGAGAGCGCAGGAGAGAGAGAGAGCGCAGGAGAGAGAGAGCGTGCAGGAGAGAGAGCGCGCAGGAGAGAGAGAGAGCGCGCGCAGGAGAGAGAGAGCGCGCGCAGGAGAGAGAGAGCGCGCGCAGGTGAGAGAGCGCGCGCAGGAGAGAGAGAGCGCGCGCAGGAGAGAGGGAGCGCGCGCAGGAGAGAGAGAGCGCGCAGGAGAGAGAGAGCGCGCAGGAGAGAGAGAGCGCGCAGGAGAGAGAGAGCGCGCAGGAGAGAGAGCGCGCGCAGGAGAGAGAGCGCGCAGGAGAGAGTGAGCGCAGGAGAGAGAGAGCGCGCAGGAGAGAGAGAGAGAGAGCGCAGGAGAGAGAGAGAGCGCGCAGGAGAGAGAGAGAGAGCGCAGGAGAGAGAGAGAGAGCGCAGGAGAGAGAGAGAGAGCGCAGGAGAGAGACAGAGAGCGCAGGAGAGAGAGAGACAGAGCGCAGGAGAGAGAGAAGCGCGCGCAGGAGAGAGAGAGCGCGCGCAGGAGAGAGAGAGCGCGCGCAGGAGAGAGAGAGCGCGCGCAGGAGAGAGAGAGCGCGCGCAGGAGAGAGAGAGCGCGCGCAGGAGAGAGAGAGCGCGCGCAGGAGAGAGAGAGCGCGCGCAGGAGAGAGAGAGCGCGCGCAGGAGAGAAAGAGCGCGCGCAGGAGAGAAAGAGCGCGCGCAGGAGAGAAAGAGCGCGCGCAGGAGAGAAAGAGCGCGCGCAGGAGAGAAAGAGCGCGCGCAGGAGAGAAAGAGCGCGCGCAGGAGAGAGAGAGCGCGCGCAGGAGAGAGAGAGCGCGCGCAGGAGAGAGAGAGCGCGCGCAGGAGAGAGAGAGCGCGCGCAGGAGAGAGAGAGCGCGCAGGAGAGAGAGCGCGCAGGAGAGAGAGAGCGCGCAGGAGAGAGAGAGCGCGCAGGAGAGAGAGAGCGCGCAGGAGAGAGAGAGCGCGCAGGAGAGAGAGAGAGCGCGCAGGAGAGAGAGAGCGCGCGCAGGAGAGAGAGAGCGCGCAGGAGAGAGAGAGCACGCAGGAGAGAGAGAGCGCGCAGGAGAGTGAGAGCACGCAGGAGAGTGAGAGCGCGCAGGAGAGTGAGAGCGCGCAGGAGAGAGAGAGCGCGCAGGAGAGAGAGAGCGCGCAGGAGAGAGAGAGCGCGCAGGAGAGAGAGAGCGCGCGCAGGAGAGAGAGAGCGCGCGCAGGAGAGAGAGAGCACGCGCAGGAGAGAGAGAGAGCGCGCAGGAGAGAGAGAGCGCGCAGGAGAGTGAGAGCGCGCAGGAGAGAGCGCGCAGGAGAGAGAGAGCGCGCAGGAGAGAGAGAGCGCGCAGGAGAGAGAGAGCGCGCAGGAGAG